>NC_142338.1:26102500-27302500 GCF_054954075.1 Amborella trichopoda | reverse complement strand
ATCACTCCAATCCACTTGCGCACAAAAGCACAATGGCCTTCTGCGCACCTCGAAGCCCAACAACGCATTATATTATTTGTGCTCTCTTTGCACGCACTCATCCACCTGCGCTCACCTCGGCCCACACTCTTTGTGGACTCGTCTTCCTGCGCGTGTGCTCTAATGCGCATCCACCTACACGCATTTTCCTACCCGCGCTTAGCCGTGTACTTACCGTTAACACCTCGAGAAAGTTTGGGTCCTTACAAAATGCCTCTGGTACTGCAATGGTGGATAAGATGGTGATGATGAAGTAGAGCTCCATCATGAAGCTTGACGGCACTGTTTGAACACATTTTTCAGCACCTTGGTCCCTAATGTGGAATAAAGAGGAAGCCGGTCAATAAAGCCTGACAAAATAGTAGAAATTATGACAGTCTCGTAATGGCCCAATAATTGGCCAAGAGCTTCATAAGTACTCCAAAAGGTCACCTGCCAAGTTTCGTCGCAATCTGACATGTCTAAGGTAGTGAACACAAAGAAACAATTTCAGAAAAATGGCATCTAGCCCCCTGAAACGCACCTTTACAGCTAGAACTATATTTTTGGTACATCAAATAGTTGTGGGACTACCGCCATTGGATCTAGCATGGTTGAAAACTCCTATGGGTCAAGTTTTGGCGCAATTGGACACTCTAGGACAAAGTTATGAGTAAAATATTGAAACAAAAGGAGCCGCACACTATTCCCGTGTGGCCACCCTGCACCAAAGCACCATTAAAATAGACTGTTTCACAGTCACATGCAGTGACTTTCGGGGCCCTTATCTCACCTGTCTCGAGTTGGATCATAATCAAGACGAGCGTTTCGATATGTGGTACGCCCCGTGATGACATCCGAATAAGGAGAAAAGCTAGAAAGAAGTTGTTGATCTGTGAAGAAGTTGCAGAAAACTTAGCAGCAATACGTCTTGCTCGAGCGTCCAAATCACGGCGCTTGCGCATCAGATTGATGCAAAACTAATTCCATCATGTTTGTAAGGTATAGGGCTATCATTGGTCCAAACTCCGTACATGATGAACGATTGGATTTTTCACACGAATGCAACGAAGTGACTGTAAATTGCGACAGCCGGATTCTAGATTTCGGCCAAAACCCAAAAGTTGTGAAATCTTCATTCATGCTCCAAATCACGTCCCGTTTGTTGCCACATGACCGTGACGGCATGCTCAATGTACTATAACGAAGAAACTGAAGAAAAACATCAAGGAACGAGCACACTATCGATCCGAAGTTTTCAAGATTCATCCAAATTTCAAGTCTCATGATCGTGACCTAAAACACAATCCATGGCTCGAAGTTGGTATCAAATTGATCATCATTCCAAACCCTACAATAAAACAATCATCTTTAGATCAAACGGGCATTAGAGTAACCCTAGATCAGCCATGAAAGAATACGCAAGTTCTCAAGCAGCAGTAGGGACTGTTTTGAAAATCCATCTATTGTTTGACAGGGGCAAAACAGTCCTTTTGTACCCTATTTTCTTAATTTTCTTTAATTCAAAATAATTGTATCATCAATTAGGCTAGTTTTTGGGCATCCACTCATGTTTGGGCCCAATTCTATATGAACATGCAAAACCCAATTGTAAACAACCTTCGATTCTTTTACACATTGATCAATAAAGCTTTCAATTCTCGCTTAAGTTCGTGGGTGCATCTTGGAGAGAGAGAGAGGAGAGAAAAGAAAAGGGTCGATACCCCTCAAGAAAGTAATTCTCTCTCTCTCCTCTTTTCTCTCTCATCTATGTCTCTCTCTTAGCTCTATATCTGTCTTTCTATCTCCTCTTTTATCTCTCATCTCTATCTCTCTCTTTCTCTCTTTTCTTTTCTCTCCCATCTCTATCTCCCCCTTTCTCCCTCCTACTTTCATCTTTATCTCTTTCTCCTCTGGTCTATCATGTCTCTCTTTTCCTGCTCTTCTTTCTTTTCTCTATTCACCCATGGTGGACCTGTGGTTGGGTGTAATGTTTTCCTGTTTTTGAGATACAAACAGTGAGCCGGGCCTTAACTTGGATGGCGGGATGGGCCTCTGTCAAAACTCTCTTGTCTCTCTTATGTCGCAGACGGTGAAGTCCATTGTCGTCTGTGTTCTCACTTTCATCTCTCTTGTGTCCCAGACGGTGAAGTCCATTGCCATCTGTGTTCTCGCTTTTGTCTCTCTTATGTCCCAGATGGCAAAGTCCATTGCCGTCTGTGCTCTATCTCTTTCTTCTTCTTCTAACACAGCCGGCGAGGCTCGGTGTCGCTTGTGTCTTCTTTCCTTTCTTCTTCTAACACAGCCGGCGAAGGCTTAGCGCCACCTATGTCTTCTCTTTCTTCTTCTTCTAACACAGCCGACGAAGGCTTAGTGACGCATGTGTCTTCTCTTTCTTCTTCTTCTTCTAACATAGCCGACGAACGCTTAGTGTCGTTCATGTCTTCTCTTTCTTCTTCTTCGACCACAGCAAGCAAAGACTCAATGCCGTCTATGTCTTCTCTTTCTTCTTCTTCTAACACAACCGACGAAGGCTCAGCACCTCTCGTGTCATCTCTCCCCTTCCTTCTGTCACAGTCGGCAGAAGTGCATCGTCACATGTGTCTTTTCTTTGTTCTCCCTATTCGTCACAGCCGGTGGGGATACAACGCCGTCTAAGTTTTCTCTCTCCTTCTCTCATTGTCGACTATGTCTGTCTTTACCTTTTCTTTTCCTTTTATCCTCTCTCACGCTCTTCTTCTCCTTTCCTTCTCTTCCTCCCCTTCTTTCTATTATCTTTCTCTTCTCTTATTCTTCTTCTTTTCCCTCTCTCTCTCTCTGATCTCTATTTTCGTTTGATTAAGAGGGGTCGAGACTAGTCTTCCATAGTAGTCATGTCATTTGACCGTAATGTCATTGTGCGGTCAAAGTTACTATGCCCGCTTTATCGCCACGACAGACTAGCCATTGTGTCTAGCTAGTCGGTATTGGTATTGTCGTCTAGTAGTAATTCTGTTGAGTCGGTCTGAGTTACCGAGCCTGTTTTACTGCCACGTCGGGTCAATTACTTACTAGTTTAATCACTGTGTCGGTCTCACCGTCTGATCAAATTCTTCTAACCCCAATATTTCTTCTCTCATTCTTCTCTTCCTCTTTTTGAATTTGCACGTCTGTGTACATTCCCCAAGGAAAGGTGGGGTCCCTTGACCCACTTGTCTTGTAACATTTGCCATATGTGTGTGATTGCATAAACATGAGAATATAAGCCAAGGGAGCCGATTCCAGACCAGTTTTATGACTGAGGGGCTTTCTTCGTGTTCTAAGAGGGCGCCCACATGAGCCAACCTGAGTAAGTCTCGAACCCACCTTAAATTCCTCTCTCATCGATTGGTCTCTCTCATCGATTGGTCAACCTGCCCTTGTTTTTTAGCAAGGTTCCCGAGAGAGCGATCTCAAGTCCCAGGTTCCCTCGAGACCTGAGATACGGAGGGCGAGATCGAGGCACCTAACTAGGCATGAGGTGGCCCATTTTCTCTACAATCTCCCAGCTTCCACCATTGTTGAGCTGAAAAGAAATGGGTTGCAGAAAGAGAGAGGAAGAAAGATAGCTTCTCAGGACAGTCTAAAGAGAGAAGTATTGAATTAAGCTTCTAAACACTCTTTCAAAGAGATAGAGGAGGGCGAAGAGAGAGAGTCTAAGCTCCTAAATGTGGATTGTCTAGAGAGAAAAATATGTGAGGAGAGAGATTGAAACACATGAGGAGAGAGAGAGAGTTAGAAAAATGTCTTTTTTAAATTTGTTTGACTTAAAAGTTGGAATAAAAATAGATAAAGTTATTTGGCGGGGAAGAAAATAGGTTTTGAAATTTTGGGTTTAAGAAGAAATGAAAGTTGAAATGGGGCCTATGGAGATATTTTCCCTAAATTTAATGTATAAATTTAATATGTGGTTAACTTATTATTATTTAATATGTTGTTAACTAATTATTATTTATGGTTATATCTAATATATTCGTTAATAATTAATTTTCATATCAATATGATCCCATATTATTCAATATGTTGTTCAATATCAATGGTTCTACCAACATAAATATTAAAGATGTTAGGCACATTTATAAAAGGTTCTTACTAGTAAAATGTCATTATATATATATATATATATATATATATATATATATATATATATATATATATATATATATATATATATATATATATATATATATATATATATATATATATATATATATATATATGGAAAAGTTTATATAGAGCCTAGGCTCTAAACAATCAAATTAGAGCCTACCTCAAAATTTGCACTAGAAGAGGTTGTTTTAATGCCATAATATCATCAAATTGATAATCTCGACATCAAGATACATGGACATTAGAAAAAATGCATTTCAAGTTTTGGTAATAGTGCATCTTATAACGTATTTTTTGGCCGTCAATTTTCAAGATTTTCAAGTTTTAATATATCTGCTTGTTCTGCACTTTTTTTAAGCTTTAAATTTTATAATTAAAGATGAAAATATAATTTAGGCTATCTTACAACTTTTCAATAGTAAAATCATATTTCTCAACACTATTTGAAGGTTAGCTCTAATTAGGTGCGCCTCACTAAGATGTACACACGCTCCAAATTTCAAGTAATTTGGATTTGTAGAAAAAAATGAAAATGAAAACACTATCGGACAATTGTGACTGTGCGATGAAGTTTGGATGGTGATGAGGGTAGGGAAAATCATTGTTCATTTCGCCTATAGGCGTTGGGACGAGTTTTCCATATATATATATATATATATATATATATATATATATATATATATATATATATATATATATATATATAAGCTACTACAAAACACCTAGAGGCGAAAATGAACAGTGATTTCACCTACCCTCATCACCATCCAAACTTCATCATACGATCACAGTTGTCCGGTAGTGTTTCATTGTTCATTTTTTTTACTAATCAAAGTGATCTAAAATTTGAAGCGTGTATACATATTAGTGAAGCGTACCAAATAAAAATATTAAAAAAATAATTCATAAAATATAAATTGATCAAAATACCACCATAAATTTATGGGGGTATTTTGGTCAATTTATATTTTAGGAATTATTGTTTTCATATTTTTATTAAGTGTGCATCACTAATAAGTACACACACTCCAAATTTCAAGTAATTTAGATTTATAGAAAAAAATGAAAATTAAAACACTATCGAGAAATCATGACCGTGCGATGAACTTTGGACAGTCAGTGATTTCGTCTACCCTCATCACCGTCCAAAGTTCATCGCACGGTCACGATTGTCTGGTAGTGTTTTAATTTTCATTTTGTTTCTACAAATCCAAATTACTTAAAATTTGGAGCGTGTGTTTATAAAAATATATCCGAATCTATGAAAAATATCAAAAAAAATAATTTACATGAAAAAATGACCAAAATACCCCCAAGAAGTTTCGGGGGTATTTTGGTCAAATTTTTTTTCACGAATTATTATTTTTATATATTTTTATTAGGTGCACCTCACTAATATGTACAGACACTCCAAATTTCAGATAATTTTGATTTGTAGAAAAATATTTGAAGTGAAATATTATTGAACAATAGTGACAGTGCGATGAATTTTGGACGGTGAAGAGGGTAGGTGAAATCATTATTCATTTTCACTTATAGGCATTGAGAAGACGTTTTTGTTATACCTATATATACCAAAGTAGTGGAAGAGACTAATAATAAGAATTTATTAAGATAAAAAGTACTTAAGATAGAAAGCACGTAAGATAGAATGCACAGAGAACAATTACTTAATATTTGACAAGGTTAGGCACTTACATAGATAGACTCAAAGAGACAGTATTATATCAGTGTGGCTCCTCTTCTTCAGAAGACTCAGACAGAAGAATCAAGCAAAGCTCACACCTAGAACAAATCACTCAAAACCAAACGCTCAGAATTAAACACCCAACCTAAAGGCAGCAAACTAAGACAGAAAACTCCCAAGATTCATCTTCACGTGCTTGTCCCTTTGGGTCTCGCCTCCTTCTATAGAGGAGGGAGGTCGGACATTAAAGAATTAAAATCTGCACCGAAAGTAAGATGCCCTTTCAACAAATCAAAAGTTAAAGTTCTGATAAAAGTAATATTCATCTACAGTGATTGGTGGCGATAATGCTCCTTTTTACTGCAGATGATTGATTGGTTGCAATAGTACTCCTTTTGTCGGTGGTAGTTTGATTTTGGGATACGTGTCCTAAGTGGGTTTATGGAATCGTACCGTCCCTTGTTTTTACCCACAATTTAGTGGGGAGAAGATAATCCTTGCACAGTCATCGACGTTTAACTGAAAATAGTCTTATATTTCTTCGTCTTTTAATGGAGTAGGCATTTTTACTTCATCTTCTTCTAGGTCCAACAGTAGCTTCTTTCTAACCTCAGCTTTTGATAGTGTAGGGTTTTTATGTTGCATTAATGTAATATATTTGGAAAAACTCATATCAGAAGTTGGTGAGGAGGATGGTATTATTTTCATGCAAATCTTGTCAAGGTCCAGGGAATTATTTTTGTAACTATCCCACCATTTAATTGATATATGTCGGCGTAACTCTGGGATATAATCCCATCGGCCCATAGCATCCTCAGAGAGTTGGTATGTCTATTTTAATATCTAAGGGACTTAATATAAGGCCATAAAATATAATTGATAGTCACTTTTTAGACTATTTGCATTATAATCAGAGAATTTTCTCTGTGAAATTCGTAATTTTTGGGAAAGTATATGGACAATTAGAAAAGCAAAGAAGGACTGGGAAAAAGGAATTAGGAGATTTTTGCGAACAATTCGAGTATAATACTACCCATTAAAAAAAATATAAAGACCTACGTAAAAGAAAGTCTAAATATTCAAAAGGAAAAAAAAATACTTTTCCTAAAATTTTTTTACAAGATCACTCTTTCAAACAAATGGGAAAAAGAAAAATACTAGTTTGCTATATTTGTGGGAAGGTAGGCCATTATAAATATAAATGCAGAATAAAAAAGAAAATTAATGCTCTGGAAGTTGACCTCGAAATTAAAAAACAATTATTTAATATTCTGTTAATGAAAGGAGATGACTCAGAAGAATCTTCTAACTCCGATAGTGAAATGCTCATTGGAGAAATAAATGAATGTGCTTGATGACAACTGCCACTGTAATTTCTTAAATGCCACTATGGATATGAATGGTTTAAACTTAAGCACTCTAAAAAAAGGAAAACAATTTAATTATAGAATTAATTGACAAGATAAGTGACCTAGAGGCTAAAAAGGAAGCCTTAATACAATACATTAATATGGCTAAAGAACCCTCTAGCTTTTTTACCCCTAAACCTTCCCTCATATTGACTAAGGAAAATTATAGTTTTACTGATATTTTGAAAAGAGTTCAAAATAAAAAACAAGTTCAAATGGAACCTTCGATTCCTAAGTTAAAAAATGAGATAAATGAAGTTCGCAGTGAACTCGTTACTCTGAAAGCTAGAGTTCAAACCTTAGAAATGGCTAACCCTACTTTTAAAGAAAATGGGAATGAAAATATTGAAGAAGAATTTAATAATTTAATGCATGATTATAATCATAATCTGCTATCACCTGAGGTTGAAGATATTCTTTCAAAAATACTAGATGACCCTGAAACTTCAACCAAATGTAACATGTTAGAAAAAATACAAGACTGTAAAGTTACAAAAATGATTCCCTAGACCCTGACAAGATTTACATGAAAATAATACCATCCTCCTCACCAACTTCTAATATGGGTTTTTCTGATTATATTACGTTAATGTAACATAAAAACCCTACACTATCAAAAGTTGAGCTTAAAAAGAAGCTACGATTGGCCCTAGAAGAAGATGAAGTAAAACATAGATGCTAAAGGAGAAACAAGTGGAAATGTACAAGTTCTTCTAGAAAACCAAAATATTACAAATAAAGAAATAGCAAAAATAGAAGAAGCTTTTAAACCAGAGAGCTTAAATATTAATCAAATTGATTACGGGAGAAAAACTAAGCCTGTAGCCCCTACAAGGATGTATTATCCTAAACCGACTCATGTAGATCTCCAGATTAAAGAAGACTGATTACTAGTTCGGTATCCTATTTAGGAAGATTTATAGTAAATTGGAATATAGATGGCATGTCTGAAAACCAAATCCTTGATCTCATGAAACATATGACCATGTATGCCACCTCTTGTAAAGCAAGGGAATAAAGATCATGAGATTGCTAAAGCAATTATATGTGGTTTCACAAGGTGGCTCAAAGACTGGAGGGATTTCCATATGGAAGAAGAAGCTAAAGATCAAATTTTAAATGCCACCAAGGAATGGGAAGTCAAAACTAAAAATGGACCAGGACAAGTCCTAGAAAATTTAGTTATCGAGGGAGATGCAGTAAATACTTTAATTGACTATCCCACCATTTAATTGATAGTCGGCGTAACTCTGGGATATAATCCCATCGGTCCATACCATCCTCAGAGAGTTGGTATGTCCATTTTAATATCCAAGGGACCTGATATAAGGCCGTAAAATATAAACGATAGTCTCTTTTTAGATTATTTGCATTATAATTAGAGAATTTTGTCTGTGAAATTTGTAATTTTTGGAGAAGTATCTGGCTACATGATCCCCATAACAGGAACCAGCTTTTAAACTAGTTGGGAAACTCTATTGATTCAGTTCTTTTAAACTGTACGTACCAACTAGGTATAGTCTTAGTATTTGGGTAGGCAAAAACCTCATCCTATGCCTTGATGTATTCAAAGTAATGGTAGGATTTAGTTTTAAATCCTTTAGTATTTATCATCCTTGGTTTTAAAAGATTAAGACCCCAATCTTTATAAAAGATGATTTTATGAATTTGGAACTTGGAAAATGCTATTTCTTAGTCATTATTTCAATAATGGTGTACTATTGACACCGACCCAGTTTCCATAAGTAAGGTCTCATACTATTCTCTGCATCTATCCCCTATATTAGAATGCAAATGATAGCGTAAATATATGACTGTTATTTCAGCAGGGTCTTTTTTCCTATGATTATTTTCAATAATAATCAACGGTATATAAGTGTCTCAAGAAACAAAGTTCTATTTGTATTTTGATTTTTTGTGCTCAAAGGGGATTATTGGGGAGATATATCAATCTCTTGAGCCTGCTTTCTTATTAAAGCTTTCGGAGTAGATGAAGATGTCGGGCTTTTTCCCGAGCTAGAACTATATGAGGCCATGGTTTTTCCGGGGCTATTATAGTAGGTCAAAGCTTTGCCTTGGCTAAGAACTATATCTATTGGCTGATGTTAACTTCTCCTTCCCTCCCAGTAAAAATTCTCAAGTCAAAAAGTCAGGAAGATGGTTATGTTTTCCATTAATATGTTCAATATTAAAATCAAATGCAGAGAATGCTTTGCCAATGGGCAAATATTTGTTTTGCAACGAGATTTTTTGTATCTTTTTCGAGAATATCTTTGGCTGATTTACAATCAGTTCAAATAAGAATTTTTTTGTCAAGTAAATCACTTTGAAATTTTGTGACACAATGGATTATGGCTAAGATTTCTTTTTTAACAGT
This sequence comes from Amborella trichopoda, assembly GCF_054954075.1. Lineage (NCBI taxonomy): Eukaryota > Viridiplantae > Streptophyta > Magnoliopsida > Amborellales > Amborellaceae > Amborella > Amborella trichopoda. The sequence continues at coordinate 27,292,881 of NC_142338.1, read as the reverse complement.
ATAATATTTTTGTTGAGCAGGGTTCCAAGCTTTAAAAATAAAACGTACCAATTGCTCGTCTTTTTGGAATTTTTGTTTAAGTACTCCTCCCAGCCCTAGCTCAGAGGCATCAGTTTCAACAATTTTAAAAGTTGTAGGGTCAGATAGTGCTAAACAAGGTAATTCTTTAGCCTTCAATTTTAATTTTCTAACAGCGATTGTATGTTCATTAGTCCAATTAGGAGGATTCTTTTTTAATATATGAAATAAAGGTTTTGCATCTAAAGCCAGATTTTTATATAAATTGGAAATATAATTTAGACAACCGATGAACCTTCTTAGTTCAGTTTTATCTTTGATGATATCCGGGAATTTTGATGCAAACTCGATTGCCCTATCAATAGGGATAACTGTTCCTTGAAAAATATTATGACTAAGGAACCTTATTTTGGTTTTAAAAAGGTTTATCTTTTTAGCTGAAAAAACTAATCCAGCAGTTTTTACAGCTTTAAAGAAGATATTTAAATGTTTCCAATGTTGGTCGATAGTTTCAAAATAAGCAAGAACATCATCAATGTACATAATGATAAATTTGGTGCAGGGATTGAAAATATCGTTCATGATGTTTTGAAATTCATAAGGGGCATTTTTTAAACCAAAAGGCATAACATTCCATTCATAATGCCCAAAAGGAACATTGAAAGCAGTTTTATACTTGTCTTTTTCTATTATTTAAATTTGCCAATATCCTGATTTTAAATCAAAATTTGAGAATATACAAGCATTGACCAATCTATCTAGAAGATCATTTTTGTTTGGGGTAGGATATCGAATACATCACAGAGTTTTATTAAAGGTTTGTAATTTATAACCAGCCGAGAGCCTCCTCTTTCAATCTCTGAAGCTTTTTCTATATAAAAGGCTGCACAACTCCGTGATGGGAAACTTTTTCTAATAAGTATTTTATCAAGCAATTCATGTATCTCAGTTTTACAGATTTCTAGAAGTCTACTATTCATTTGTATTGGTCTTGCTTTTGTAGGAATTTTTTGTTCATTGAATTCTGGTTCAAAAGGAAGTTCAACAATATGTTGCTTCCTATTCCAAAAAGTGTTAGGAATATCAAAACATATTTTTTTTTCAAGCATTATTTTAAAATTACTGATTTTATTTTGTATTTGAGGTAATGTAAGCTTTTCCGCAATGACCTTATATCTGACTTCTTCTTTTAAATGAAAGAGGAATTTTTCTTTTGTAGATATTTTATTTTTAATATTATTTATTTCATGGACTTTTGGTTTATCAATAAAGTCAAATTTTACTTCATGGCCTTCAATGTTTGCTTTTATTTCAATGTTATCAATTTTAATAGGATAAATCATATTTAAGAAGGGAGTTCCAAGTATAACAGGTTGGCTTAATCATTTTACCATTATGAAGCGAAATTTAAAGCATGCACCATTATTACAGACCGCTGCATCAGACAATTTATAATTTATTATCATCTTGCTACTGTCAGCAGTGTTTGAAACCTGTGTGGTTTTGCTAAAATATTTTGTTGGAACTAGTCCTTAATTTATACAATTCAAATCTGCTTCTGAATCTATAAGAGCAGTAGTTTGAAAGGTATATTATTTTTGGACAACTATTTTAACAATGGCAAACCATCTTTGAGTTATTACTTTGTCGAAGAGGTTAACATATTTACAGTCTTGTATTTTTTCTAACACGTTACATTTGGTTGAAGTTTCAGGGTCATCTAGTATTTTTGGAAGAGTATCTTCAACTTCAGGTGGTAGCAGATTATGATTATAATCATGCATTAAATTATTAAATTCTTTTTCAATGTTTCCATTTCCATTTTCTTTAAAAGTAGAGTTAGCCATTTCTAATATTTGGACTCTAGCTTTCAGAGTTACGAGTTCACTGCGAACTTCATTTATCTCTTTTTTTAATTCAAGACTTGAAGGTTCCCTTTGAACTTGTATTTTATTTTGAACTCTTTTCAAAATATCAGTAAAACTATAGTCTTCCTTAGTCGGTATGAGGGAAGGTTTAGGTGTAGAAGAGCTAGAGGGTTCTTTGGCCATATTAATGTATTCTATTAAGGCTTCCTTTTTAGCCTCTAGGTCACTTATCTTGTCAATTAATTCTATAATTAACTTTTCTTTTTTTGTTAGAGTATTTAAGTTTAAACCATTCATATCTATAGTGGCCTTTAAGAAATTACAGTGGCAGTCATCATCAAGCACATTATCAGAGTCTGAACTTGGGAAAATTATTTCTTCATCATTTATTTCTCCAATGAGCATTTCACTATTGGAGTTAGAAGATTCTTCTGAGTCATCTCCTTTTATTTACAGAATATTAAATAATTGTTTTTTAATTTTGAGGTCAACTTTAAGAGCATTAATTTTCTTTTTTATTATGCATTTATTTTTATAATGATCTACCTTCCCACAGTTATAGCAAACTGGTATTTTTTTTTTTCCCTTTTGTTTGAAAGAGTGATCTTTGTAAAAAAATTTGAGGAAGAGTATTTTTCTTTCCTTTTGAATATTTAGACTTTGTTTTACGTGGGTCTCTATATTTTTGTTTATGGGTAGGATTGGAAGTGGGGAAGTATTATACCCAAATTGTTTGCAAAAATCTCTTAATTCCTTTTTCTCAGTCATTTTTTGCTTAGTTTTAGGTCTGTGCATAACGCAATACCTTCAGCACAGATTTTTGCTGAGAGTTCTCCAAGAGTATAAAGGGAGTAAGTAATCATTCCCCCATGTTTATTTTTTAGCCGTGTTTTTACCTTTTCAACATACAGATAGGGAAGTCCAGCAATAAATTTTTCTTTCCAATGGTTAGACTTACTATCCTCCCTAGAAAGTAATCTGGAGTAAAATACATATTTATACCATTTAAAATGTGAGAGAGTTGGACATCTTAAATTTGAAAGTAAATCCTCAAATCTAGCTGATAATTGGGTTGTACTTCCCATAAAGTGAAGTGTGATGGTATAGATTAAAGTGTTTACTGCATCTCCCTCAGTAACAAAATTTTCTAAGACTTGTTCTGGTCCAATTTTAGTTTTGACTTCCCATTGCTTGGTGGCATTTAAAATTTGATCTTTAGCTTCTTCTTCCATATGGAAATCCCACCAGCCTTTGAGCCTCCATGTGAAACCACATATAATGGCCTTGGTAATCTCATGATCTTTTCCTCACTTGCTTTACAAGCGGTGGCATACATGGTCATATGTTTTATGAAATAAAGGATTTGGTTTTTAGACATACCATCTATATGCTAATTTACTATAAATCTTCCTGAATAGGATACTGAACTAGTAATCAGGTCTTTTTCAATATGGAGATCTACAGGAGTTCGTCTAGAATAATACACCCTGATAGGGGCTACTCGCCTAGTTTTTCTCCCTGATTAATATCTAAGCTCTCTGGTTTAAAAGCTTCTTCTATTTCTGTTATTTCTTTATTTTTATTTTGGTGTAGAACTTGTACATTTCTACTTGTTTCTCCTTTAGCATTTATATTTAATTTTTCAAGCCTTTTTACCGGTTCATCCACCAATTCTTTGTTATCTTCTTTCTTCTTGATTAAACTAAACTTTCCTGTCGCTATACTTGGTGGTGGTTTAAATAAGACTGCTTCTTTATCATTTTCCTCTTCCTCTTGTTGTTGAGGCTTTATTTGATTTAGAATATTTTCTATTCTATTAGTTTGCTTCCCTATAGTCTGTAGGAAGAGATTTGTATAATTATTATGTTCTATTATATGATGTATTGCCTCAAGTTTGGCCATATGATTATCAGATTCGTTAGGACCAAGTTTATAAGGCGAAGCTTTCACTACATGTCTTTCCTCTTTTAATTGTAAGCTTGATTCAGGAGGATGGATAGCTTGAATCGTTTCACCTTTGACTGTATGATAAGTCTGAAAAATGCTCTTAACTGCATTTATATCAACTTATGGATATTTGATTCCTTCCTTTTTAAGAATATATTTAAGTCATTTAAAGAATTTTACATTTGTTATATGTTGTATCATGAAGTTATTAAACTTTATATGAAAAATATTTCTCAATTCTTCTTTAGATTCTTGAAAAAACCAATCTCTTATATGTTTGTTCTCATCAAAGAGGAAGTCCTTTTTAATCGATTCCTTATCAATAATAAACTCGTCTGGTTTTTTAATTGTAAGAACTTCAAAATCAAATTCAGAAATGGTTGGTTCTTCAGTTTCAGTTTATAAAGAACTAGGAGTATCAACTTTGTAGAATGGGTGTTGGACTTGGTTTTGATTTCTTCTAAGTCCTTCAAGAACAATCTTGTCATTATGAGCTTTTTCATAATCGGTTTGAGGAATAGAAGAAGTTGAAGTTCTAGGCGGAATTCTTAGAATGATATTTGAATTATTTAGTCTAGTTCTCCTAGAGGATGGAAACTGTATTTCTATTTCTCCATTGGGATATTCGATAATTTGTTCCGGTTCCCTGTTTTCAGGAGCTGTTATCTGGGTTTCAGACTGGAGAGGCCATCTTTCCGATAATTTTACCTATTTCCAAGATATGGACTTAGGTATAATAAGATTATATTTATCCATATTTGTTTGAAAGAAGATAGTTTGTCCTTTAGTATCCATTTACTTAGCATTTGGATACATTGTTCATGACTTTATAGTAGATTCTATAAACGAATGCTAGATTTTGAGATCCAAGATCTATATCAAAACCTTGGGTTTTAAGGTTAAGGATTAGAACTTTTAACAAATTTGGATCTAATAATGCTACCAAAAAATTCGGAAAGTAATTAAAATATATAGGTCTGTTGCATAGAGTAGATTCAACGATCCCTAAAAGAGAGTAAAAAACCTCTGGTGTCAGCTATCTCTTAGGCAGAGTAAAATCGAATTATTTAAACCAGTTCTGGTTAGAGGTTTTACAGCTATCTGAACAAGACCAATATGAAGATCGTTAAATTCTTTCTTTTTATGCTCTTTTATCATTCTGGATGAAAGAAGTTGGAAACCATCTTGGTTTTCCATTACAGAAATAGTTTCTTCAATAGTTTTAATTGAAAAACTACTCTTAAATTCGAAAGTTCCTTTTTTATAAACATCAGTTGAAGGAACCTTTGGAATAATCCAGTTTTGGATTTGCTTTTCTTTATTATCTATAATAACTTCTTCTCTATTATTAACACGTAGAGTACTACTAGAACTAGAAGCAGCTCTACTTGATAATGTTCTGAATCAGTTTGCCATTTTAAACTTGGTATTACCTCTGAGTCAATTGGAAACAATCCCTACACTTTATTGCCCTTCTGGCTTGGTGGTCTTTGGGTAAGGACTTTAGAGATTTTGACAAGATTTTAATGGAAAAAATTGTTCAGTTCACCACTGTAGAAAGGAGCATTATCGCCACCAATCAGATAGAAAGCATAGATTGCTCTTTGTACATAAAATGGCATTCTAGCATTAATGGTAGGATTTATTTTTAAATTCTTCTTCAAAATTTTCATTCCCATTTTCTTTAAAAGCAGTTTTATAAATTTCAACCGAGGAACCTTTGTAGTTCAGCCGAGGAACCTTTGTAGTTCAGTTTTATCTTTGATGATATCCAGGAATTTTGATGCAAAGTCAATTGCTCTATCAATAGGGATAATTCTTCTTTGGAAAATATTATGACCTAAGAACCTTATTTTGGTTTTAAAAAGGGTTATCTTTTTAGCAGAAACAACTAATCCAACAGTTTTAACAGCTTTAAAGAAAATATTTAAATGTTTCCAATGTTGGTCAATAGTTTCAGAATAAACAAGAATATCATCAATGTATACAATGATAAATTTGGTGTAGGGATTGAAAATATCATTCATGATGTTTTGAAATTCATAAGGGGTATTTTTTAAACCAAAAGGCATAACATTCCATTCACAATGCCCAAAAGGAACATTGAAAGCAGTTTTATACCTGTCTTTTTCTGTTATTTAAATTTGTCAATATCCTGATTTTAAATCAAATTTTGAGAATATACAAGCATTGACCAATCTATCTAGAAGATCCTTTTTGTTTGGGATAGGATATCAAATCCATCTCAGAGTTTATTTAAAGGTTTGTAATTTATAATTAGCCAAGGGGCTCCTCTTTCAATCTCTAAAGCTTTTTCTACATAAAAGGTTGCATAACTCCATAGTGAGAAACGTTTTCTAATAAGTATTTTATCAAGCAATTCATGTATCTCAGTTTTGCAGATTTCTAGAAGTCTATTATTCATTTGTATTGGTCTTGCTTTTGTAGGAATTTTTTGTTCATTGAATCCTGGTTCATAAGGAAGTTCAACAATGTGTTGCTTCCTACTCCAAAAAGCATTAGGAATATCAGAACATATTTCTTTAGCATTATTTTAAAATTACTGATTTTATTTTGTATTTGAGGTAATGTAAGCTTTTCATCAATGACCTTATGTCTGACTTCTTCTTTTAAATGAAAGAGGAGTTTTTCTTTTGTAGATATTTTATTTGTAATATTATTTATTTCATGGACTTTTGGTTTATCAATAGAGTCAAATTTTACTTCATGGCCTTCAATGTCTGTTTTTATTTCAGTGTTATCAATTTTAATAGGATAAAGCATATCTAAGAAGGTATTTCCAAGTATAACAGGTTGGCTTAATCCTTTAACCATTATGAAGGGAAATTTAAAGTATGCACCATTATTACAGACCGCTGCATCAGACAATTTATAATTTATTAACATCTTGCTACCGTCAGCAGTGTTTAAAACCTGTGTGGTTTTGCTAAAATATTTTGGTGGAACTAGTCCTTCATTTATACAATTTAAATTTACTCCTGAATTTATGAGAGCAATAGTTTGAAAGGTATATTCTTTTTGGATAACTATTTTAACAACGGTAAACCATCTCTGAGTTATTACTTTGTCCAAGAGGTTAACATAATTACAGTCTTGTATTTTTTCTAACATGTTACATTTGGTTGAAGTTTCAGGGCCATCTAGTATTTTTCGAAGAGTATCTTCAATCTCAGGTGGTAGCAAATTATGATTATAATAATGCATTAAATTATTAAATTATTCTTCAATATTTTCATTCCCATTTTCTTTAAAAGTAGGGTTAGTCATTTCTAAGACTTGAACTCTAGCTTTTAAAGTTATGAGTTCATTGCGAACTTCATTTATCTCATTTTTTAACTCAGAAATCAAAGGTTCCCTTTGAACTTGTATTTTATTTTGAACTCTTTTCAAAATATCATTAAAACTACTATAATACTTTTACAATCGCTACCAAATGCTCCTTTTTATTGCAGATTATTGATTGGTCGCAATAGTGCTTTTTTTGTCAGTGGTAGTTTGATTTTAGGACACGTGTCCTGAGTAGGTTTTTGGACTCATACCGTCCCTTATTTTTACCCTCAATTTAGTGGGGCGAGGGGAATTCTTGCACAGTCTGCTATTTTTTCGTCTTTTGATGGAGTAGGCGTTTTACTTAATCTTCTTCTAGGGCGAACAGTAGCTTCTTTCTAAGCTCAGCTTTTGATAGTGTAGGGTTTTATGTTGCATTAACGTAATATATTTGGAAAAACCCATATCAAAAGTTGGTGAGGAAGATATTATTTTCATGTAAATATTGTCAGTCCAGGGAATCATTTTTGTAATTATCCCACCATTTAATTGATATTTGTCGGTGTAACTCTGGGATATAATCCCATCAGTCCATACCATCCTCAGAGGGTTGGTATGTCCATTTTAATATCCAAGGGACCTGATATAAGGCCATAAAATATAAATGAAAGTCACTTTTTAGATTGTTTGCATTATAATCAGAGAATTTTCTCTGTGAAGTTTGTAATTTTTGGGAAAGTATCTAGAAAGTTAGAAAAGCAAAGAATGATTGGGAAAAAAGAATTAGAAGATTTTTGCGAACAATTCGGGTATAATACTTTACCCACTTCCAATCCTACCCATAAACAAAAATATAAAGACCTACGTAAAACAAAGTCTAAATATTGAAAAGGAAAGAAAAATTCTTAATTTTTTTTTACAAGATCACTCTTTCAAATAAAGGGAAAAAAGAAAAATATCAGTTTGTTATAACTGTGGGAAGGTAAGTCATTATAAAAATAAATGCAGAATAAAAAAGAAAATTAATACTCTTGAAGTTGACCTCGAAATTTAAAAACAATTATTTAATATTCTGTTAATAAAAGGAGATAACTCAGAAGAATCTTCTGACTCCGATAGTGAAATACTCATTGGAGAAATAAATGAATGTGCCTGATGACAACTGTCACAGTAATTTCTTAAAGGCCACTATGGATATGAATGGTTTAAACTTTAACACTCTAACAAAAGAAAAAAAATTAATTATAGAATTAATTGACAAGATAAGTGACCCAGAAGCTAAAAAAAAAGCCTTAATACAATACATTAATATGGCCAAAGAACCCTCTAGCTCTTTTACCCCTAAACCTTCCCTCATACTGACTAAGGAAGATTATAGTTTTGCTGAGATTTTGAAAAGAGTTCAAAATAAAACGCAACTTCAAAGGGAACCTTCGATTCCTGAGTTAAAAAATGAGATAAATGAAGTTTGCAGTGAACTCGTAACTCTGAAAGCTAGAGTTCAAATCTTAGAAATGGCTAACCCTACTTTTTAAAAAAATGGGAATGAAAATATTGAAGAAGAATTTAATAATTTAATAGAATTTAATAATTTAATAATTTAATGCATTATTATAATCATAATCTGCTACCACCTGAGGTCGAAGATACTCTTCCAAAAATACTAGATGGCCCTGAAACTTCAACCAAATGTAACATGTTAGAAAAAATACAACACTGTATAGTTCCAAAAATGATTCCCTGGACCCTGACAAGATTTACATGAAAATAATATCATCCTCCTCACCCCGAATATATTACATTAATGCAACATAAAAACCCTACACGATCAAAAGCTGAGCTTAGAAAGAAGCTATCATTGGCCCTAGATGAAGATGAAGTAAAACATAGATGCTAAAGGAGAAACAAGTGGAAATGTACAAGTTCTTCAAGAAAACCAAACTATTACAAATAAAGAAATAGCAAAAATAAAAGAAGCTAGATATTAATCGAATTGATTACGGGAAAAAAACTAAGTCTGTAGCCCTTACCAGGATGTATTATCCTAAACCGACTCTTGTAGATCTAGATTGAAGAAGACCTAATTAGTAGTTCGGTATTCTATTCAGGAAGATCTATAGTAAATTGGAATATATACGGCATGTCTGAAAACCTAATCCTTGATCTCATGAAACATATGACCATGTATGCCACCGCTTGTAAAGTAAGTAGGAATAAAGATCATGAGATTGCCAAAGCCATTATATGTGGTTTCACAGGGTGGCTCAAAGGCTGGTGGGATTTCCATATGGAAGAAGAAGCTATAGATCAAAATTTTAATGCCACCAAGGAATGGGAACTCAAAACTGAAATTGAACGAGGACAAGTCCTAAAAAATTTAGTTACTGAGGGAGATGCAGTAAATACTTTAATTGACTATCCCACCATTTAATTGATATCTGTCGGTGTAACTCTGGGATATAATCCCATCGGTCCATACCATCCTCAGAGAGTCGGTATGTCCACTTTAATATCCAATGGACCTGATATAAGGCCGTAAAATATAAATGATAGTATCTTTTTAGACTATTTGCATTATAATCAGATAATTTTCTCTGTGAAATTTGTAATTTTTGGAGAAGTATCTGGCTACATGATCCCCATAACAGGAACCAGGTTTTAAACCAGTTGGGAAACTCTATTGATTTAGTTCTTTTAAACTGTACGTACCAGCTATGTGTTTAGTATTTTGGTAGGTAAAACCTCATCCCATGCTTTGAGGTATTCAAAGTAATGGTAGGATTTATTTTTAAATACTTTAGTATTTATCATCCTTGGTTTTAAAGGATTCAGCCAATCTCTATAAGAGATGATTTTATGAATTTGGAATTTGGAATATGCTATTTTCGAGTTATTATTTCTATAATGGTGTACTATTGATACCGACCAAGTTTCCATAAGTATGGTCTCATACCATTCTTTGCATCTGTGCCCCATATTAGGATGCAAATGATTGCGTAAATATATGATTGTTATTTCAACCGTGTCTTTTTTCCTGTGATCATTTTCAATAATAATCAGCGATATATAAGCTGTCTCAAGAAACAAAGTTCTATCTGTACTTTGATTTTTTGTGCTCAAAGGGGAATGTTGGGGAGATATTTCAATCTCCTGAGCCTGCTTTCTTATTAAAGCTTTCGGAGTAGATGAAGATGCCGGGCTTTTTCCCGAGCTAGAACTATATGGGGCCAAGGTTTTTCCCGGGCTATTATATTGGGCCAAAGCTTTGCCTTGGCTAAGAACTATATCCATTGGCGGATGTTTGACTTCTCTTTCCCTCCCTATAAAAATTCTCGAGTCAAAAAGGTCAGGAAGATGGTTATGTTTACCATTAAGATGTTCGATATCAAAATCAAATATGAAAAAAATGCCTTGCCAACGAGCAAATATTTGTTTTGCAACAAGATTTTTTATATCTTTTTTGAGAATATCTTTGGCTGATTTATAATCAGTTCAAATAAGAAACTTTTTGTTGAGTAATCACTTTGAAATTTTGTGACACAATGGATTATGGCTAAGATTTCTTTTTTAAAAGTAGAATATTTTTGTTGAGCAGGGTTCCAAGCTTTAAAAGTAAAACGTATCAATTGTTTGTCTTTTTGGGATTTTTGTTTAAGTCTTCCTCCTAGCCCTAGCTTAGAGGCGTCAATTTCAACAATTTCAAAAGTTGTAGGGTTAGATAGTGCTAAACAAGGTAATTCTTTAGTTTTCAATTTTAATTTTTTAATTGCGATTGTATGATCATTAGTCCAATTAGGAGGAGTCATTAAATGGTATAGTTTGTACAGACAATCAAAGTAAAGGCACCTTGAAATGGTGTCGAGAAATTTGGTTTCAATATTGAAAATTTTTGTGATAGCCATGAAATATATTTTCATCTTTAATTATAAAATTTAAAGTTTTTTATAATATTGTAGATCGAGCAGATTTATGACAAGTTAAAAATCTTGAAAATTGACAGTTTAAAAAATGCGTTATAAAATGCACTATTTCCAAAATTTCAAATCCATTTTTTTATCATGTTCATACATCTTGATGTCGAGATGATCAATTTTAGTATATTTGGGCATCAACACAACCTCTTTTGGTGAAATTTTTTAGATAGGCTTTAATTTGATTGTTTAGAGCCTTGGTTCTATATGTATATACCTTTATCTTTTGTGCAAAGTGGTCACAATTATAATATTAACCATTAGATGTGAAATTGTATTTATTGCATATCTATATATAGCATATCTATATGTATTTATTGCATATCTAAATAATTTAGTGATACACAAGTCTGTGGAATGGTCCCAGGTAAAATTACCAGAGCGATGGTCTTTACAATCTGAATCCCAAATTAAAAATCCTGAAAATAGAGACCCTGAACAAATCATTGAATACTCTGATGGAGAAATAGAGATAAGTTTTCCATCCTCCAGAAGAACTACATTAAGAATAGGTGAATCAAACATTAGGGATCCTCCTAGATGCTCGACCTCTTCCGTACCACAATCTGAATATGAAAGAATACCCACTCATAGGAGAACTATTATAGAAAGACTTAATAGGACCCCAAATCAGGTTCAACAACCAGTCTATAGAGTAGACACTCCAGGATCTTCTGAAATAGAAGAATAAGAATTAATACCCTCAGATATGGACTTTGAAGTATGTGTTATTCAAAAAGAAGAATTCAAGATTGATAAGGAATGGATTAGAAAAGATTTCTACTCTGAAGAAAATAGACTGATAAGAGAATGGTTCTTCAAAGAATTTAAAGAACCCCTAAGGGATGCCTTCCATCTAAAATTCAATCGTTTCATGATGAAGCACAAGGCAACTGTCAAATTTTTTAAATGGTTAAAATATATAGCAAAAGATTATGGAATAAAAATTCCAAAATTTGAAGTAAATATGGTTGAAAAATCTTTTCAGACCTTTCAAACCACCAAAGGAGAAACAATTGAATCCATTCATCCCCTTGAGACTAGCTTGCAACTTAAAGGTGGAAAGTTCGGCACGAAAATTGAAATTAAAGCCTAACCTTTCAAAATGGGACCTAAAGAAAACGACCATAATATGGCCAAGCTTGAAGGAATACCTCATATTATTGAACAGAATAATTATACAAATATTTTTTTTCAAACAATAGGCAAGCAAACTACAAGAATAGAAAATGCAGTAATCAAGTTAAAACCAACTCTTGAAACCATAAGTTTTGATAAGCAAAAGGAAGTTGTCCTATTCAAACCTCCTCCACTTATTGAGACAAGAAAATTTAGCCTACAAGGAATAAAGAAAAAAGAGAAAAATAGTGAATTAACAAATGAATTGGTTAAACTGTTGAAGAAGCTAAACATCAATGAAAAGGGTCAGCCTTCCAAAAGAGAGGAAGGAGATTTTCAAGTCCTGCAAAAGGTACCTGACCAAGAAATTTCTGATATGGAAAAGGCTTTTAAAATTGAAAGCTTAGATATTAATAGAATTGATTATGAGAGAAAAATAAGACCAGTGTCCCAAACCAGAATGTACTACCCTAGACCTACCCCAATAGATCTACAGATAGAAGAAGATCTAATCTCTACCTCACTCTCATATTCAAGAAAATCCATAGTAAATTAGAATATAGATGACATGGTCGAAAACCATATTTTAGATCTCATAAAACACATGACCATGTATGCCACTGCCTGCAAGGCAAGTGGAAATCAAGATCATGAGATAGCCAAAGCTATAATATGTGGATTCACAGGATGCTTAAGAGGCTGGTGGGATTTTCATATGGATGAGGAATCAAAAAATCAAATATTAAAGGCCTCAAAACAATGGATAGTCAAAAGTGAAAATGGCCAAGACAATATAACACCAAAAGGAGATACAGTCAATACACTGATATATGCGATCACCCTCCATTTTGTAGGAAGTACTGCTTTGTTGGCAACAAGATCTGAAGATTTGTTGTCAAATCTAAGATGTTCAACACTCTCTCATTACAAATTGTACAAAGATGTATTTTTCTCAAGACTACTATCAAGAGAAGATAGTAAGTCAACCCATTAGAAAGAAAAATTTATAGCTGGTCTACCACACTTTTTTACAAAAAAGGTAAAAACAAGGCTTAAAAATAAGCATGGTGGGATTATTCCTTATTCTCTGTATACATTAGGTGAATTATCAGCTGAAATCTGTGTTGAAGGTTTGGCTTTATGTACAGACTTGAAACTTCGAAGACAATTAGAAAAACAGAGAATAATAAAGAGAAAGGAGTTAGGAGACTTCTGCGAGCAATTTGGATTTAATACCCTACAACCTGCAATGTCTTTTCATAAAGGGAAACATGAAAAATTTAGAAATAGAAAATTTAGACATTCTTCAAAGGCAAAAGAAAAATTTTCCAAAAAATTCTTACAAGATAAACCATCTTTCAAAAATAAGGGAAAAAGGAAAATCCTTGTTTGTTATAATTGTGGCAAAATAGGCCATTATAAAAATAAATGTAGAGTTAAAAGAAAAATTAACTCTATGGAAATAGATGATAATATTATAAAACAATTGTTTGAAATACTCTAAATAAAGGATGAAACCTCTGATTCCTCAGATTCAGAAGATGAAATGTTGATTGGAGAAATAAATGATGAGGTTATTATTATCAGCAGTTCTGATTCAGACTCTGATAATGATAATAACCCAAAAGAAGAAAATTGCTAATGTGATTTTTACAAGGCAATAATAGACATAAATGGGTGTACCGTTACAAAAAAAGAAGATCTGATTGTAGATCTCATCGACAAAATATCAGATCCAGAGGCTAAAAGAGAAGCCTTAGTTCAATACATCAATATGTCTAAAACCCCATCAAGAAACCCCAAGTCTTCTCATGTCCCAACAAAAGAAGATTATAGTTTCCAGAACATCCTTAAAATGGTTCAAAATAAAACACAGGTAGAAAAAGAACCTTCAATGTTTGAGCTAAAATATGAAATCAATGAGGTTAGAAATGAGTTGATAGCTCTGAAAGCAAGGGTTCAAATTTTAGAATTAACCCAGAATCCTATTAAAGAAGGAATTGAAGAAGAAGATATAGAAAGTGAATTTGACAATCTGGTAACTGAATATAATATTCCTTTACCACCTGAGGTCGAAGATACCCTCCCTAGACTTGAAACCCCCAAAGCTAGTATGAACATAAATAAAAGGTCGGGGATTGTAAATATGTAAACCTGATAGACAAAATAATAATACATAAATGGTTTACCAATATCAAAATTGTGGCTCAAAAGGAATATACCTTCCAATCTACCGCCTTTAAATTCAGGAGCAAATCTGAATTGCATTAATAAAGGATTAGTACCAACTAAATACTTCAGCAAGACTATCCAAATTCTTAATACTACAAATGGCAGCAAAATGGTTATTAATTATAAACTGTCAGATACTGCAGTATGCAATAATGATGCTAGTTTCAATTTTCCCTTCATAATGGTAAAAGGTTTAAGTCAACCTGTTATTCTAGGGACTCCTTTCTTAAACATGCTCTATCCAATTAAGATTGATGATACTGGGATAGAAGTTAGGATTGAAGGGCATAAGGTTAAATTTACCTTTATTGAAAAGTCCAGAGTCTACGAAATCAATAACATTAAAGATAAGATTTCTTCTAAAGAAAAATTTCTTTATTATTTAAAAGAAGAAATAAAATACAAAAATGTGGAAGAAAAATTATCTCTTCATGAGATACAAAATAAAATTAAATCTCTGAAAGAAGATATGGAGAAAAATATATGTGCAGATATCCCAAATGCTTTTTGGGACAGAAAACAACATATAGTTGAACTCCGCTATGAACCAAATTTTCGAGAAGGAAAAATTCCCACTAAAGCAAGACCTATTCAAATGATCAATAGGTTACTCGAGAGCTGTAAAAAGAAAATAAAATAATTATTGGATAAAAAGCTTATCAGGAAAAGCTCATCACCCTAGAGCTGTTCGGCCTTTTATGTGGAAAAAGCCTCCGAAATAGAAACAGGGGCTCTAAGACTGGTTATAAATTATAAACCACTCAATAAAGTTTTGAGATTAATCAGATATCTGATCCTAAACAAAACAAATCTCTTGGATAGACTGGTAAATGCTTGTATATTTTCAAAATTTGATCTTAAATCAGGCTACTGGCAAATCCAGATTGCCGAAAAGGATAAGTATAAAACTGCTTTTAATGTTCCATTTGGACAATTTGAATGGAACGTTAAGTCTTTCGGATTAAAAAATGCACCATCCGAATTTCAAAATATCAAAATTTCAATCCCTATACCAAATTCATGATTGTTTATATTGATGATGTACTTGTTTTCTCAGAATAAATTGATCAACATTGGAAACATTTAAGTACATTTGTAAAAGCCATAAAAAATGTTGGCTTAGTAGTTTTCGCAAGGAAAATAAATCTATGCCAGATAAAAATAAGGTTTTTAGGACAATATTTTTCAGGGAAGAATTATTCCCATCGATAGAGCAATAGAATTTGCATCTAAATTTCCAGATGTGATTATAGGAAAAACTGAATTACAAAGATTCCTTGGTTGTTTAAATTACATTTTATACTTCTATAAGATTTGGCCTTAGATGCAAAGCCTTTATTCCAAATGTTGAAAAGGAATCATTCAGAATGGACCGAAGAACATACCAAGGCAGTCAGAAAAATCAAAACAAAAGTTAAGGAATTACTATGCCTAGCTTTATCAAGTCCTACAACATTTAAAATAGTTGAGACAAATGTAGAGAATGGTACAAAAGTATTCTTATGGAAACGGGGTCAGTTTTCATAGTTTATCATTATAGAAATAATGATACAGAAATAACATATTCAAAATTCCAAATCAAAAAAGTTATTTCTTACAAAAAATGGGAACTGGATCCTTTAAAGCCAAGGATCATGAATACGAAAGGAGTTAAAATTAAATCCTATCACTATTGTGAATACATAAAGGCTTGGGACAAAGTCTTCTCATACCAGAATACAAAAAATTCCCATAGCTGGTATATTCAGTTCAAAATAACTGAGCCAAATGACTTTCCAAACTGGTTTAAAATTGGTTCTCTAAATGGGGATCAACAAACCAAATTCTACCAAGAGAACTACAAATTTCACAGAGAAAATTCTCTGAGTATAATAGACAAAGTTTTAAAAGAGACTACCACATATATTTTATGACCTTATATTAGGTCCCGTTGATTTTAAAATGGGATTATCAAGTCTCAGTAGATGATATGGACAGATGGGATTATATCCCCGAATTAAGAAGGCAAATCCATATCATATGGTGGGACAACTATAAAAATGAATCCCTAAATCCAAACAAAATAAAAATGAAACCTATACCTTCAGTTTCACCCCAAAAGCAGAAAATGGAAATATCAGAATATGTTGCAATATTACAGCAACAAAACCCCAACCTATCCAAAGAAGAGCTTAAAAGGAACCTTTGGAGCGCAATAGAAGATAATGAGGAAAAAATGTCCACCTCTACTCGAAGTGACGAACAGGAAGATTACAATCCAATGAATGGTGACAATTGCCCTGGAATTGAATTTTTCCCAAATTAAAGAAAATTTAGGAGGGACCAGAACGACTCCAACCTATCAAGTACACGTGTCTCAGTCACCATAGCTACTACCAATAGTCACTGTAGCCACTACCGACAATTACTGTAGCCACTACCGATAGTTACTGTAGCCACTACCGACAAAGCCACTGTAGCCACTACCGACAAAGCCACTGTAGCCACTAACCGACAAAGCCACCGTAGCCACTAGCCGACAACTACTGTAGCCACTAGCCGACAGCCACTGTAGCCACTAGCCAACAGCCACTGTAGCCACTACTCGACAGAATCTTTCAACTATAGAAGATAAGGGGTCAGTGCGGATTTCAAACGTTTTCAAATCCGTTTTATCTCGAAGGCTATAAAAGGAGAGCTCTCTCCTCATTCAAGGCATCCAGAGTTTCCTGAGTTTGAAGTCCTCTCTCTGCTCTCTTCTCTACTGTCCTGTCTTTGCTGTATTTCCAGTAGTGTTAGTAGCCATCTGGTTTCTTTTCCTCTATAAAAGTGTAAGGGCTTAAAACTGGTATGTGCGATTGCTTTTGGAAGGAAGTCCCTGACTATATCCTAGAGCAGCTGAAATTATTTACCAGCTTCTGTATCTGTGAAATGTGAGTGTGCTTTGATTATTAATTTTGATTTATGTTTACTCTGTGAAGTTTATGTTGTTATGTTTACTCTATGAAATTTATGTATTGTGTTCTATTGTTTTATTCCGCTTTATGGTATCAGAGCCTAGTTTATATTACAGTGGTCTAACTGTATCTCTAGTAGAAAACTGAACTATTAAATAAGATTATGAAAATCTACAATAGTAGTTCAAAGTCGTTGTGACCCAAATATCACTAAGGTCAGGAAGAGCCAGAAAAGTGTAGGGACTGTCTCCAGTTGACTCGAACTACAATGACAAATTTCATCAGAACATTATCTAATAGGTCAGCTACTACTAGTAATACACTACGTGTTAATAATAGAGAAGAAGTAATAATAGATAATATAGCAGATCCAAATTGGAATATACCTAAGGTACCTATAACTGATGTTTATAGTAAAGGAACGTTTGATTTCAAAAGTAGTTTTTCCATCAAAACCATTGAACAAAGTATTTATGTTGTCGAAACTCAGGACAAATTCCAATTATTTTCCCTAAGATTGATTGAAGATCATAAAATAAAAGATTACAAATATTGGCATATTGGTTTAGTACAAATAGCTATCAAACCGTTAACAAGGACAGGATTAAATAAACTTCACAGAGTAAACATAACAACATAAACTTCACAGAGTAAACATAAATCAAAATTAATAATCAAAACATACTCACATTTCACAGATACAGAAGCTGGTAAATAATTTCAGCTGCTCTAGGATATAGTTAGGGACTTCCTTCCAAAAGCAGTCGCACATACCAGTTTTAAGCCCTTACACTTTTACAGAGGAAAAGAAACCAAATGGCTACTAGCACTACTGGAAATATAGCAAAGAGAGGATTGTAGAGAAGAGAGCAGAGAGAGGACTTCAAACTCAGCATTTTTTATGGCTTTTAGACAAGAGAACATACCAAGGCAGTCCACGCCTCAAAAGATCTGATTTATTTTCCTTAATATTTTCCTTAATAATATTAAAAGTACCCTCACAAAAAGTTTCGTCAAGTACCTATTGCTCCTATTAATATAGAAAGAGGGGCTCCAAGACTGGGTTATAAGTTATAAACCACTCAATAAAGTTTTGAGATGAATCACATGTTCCTATTTTCCTATTTATTATAAATTACAGTTTTGTATACTTGATAAAACTGCAATTTTTTTATTTTTATATTATACATATAACAGAGAGAGGACAGCAGTCTCCTACCTGACCAAGAGTGTGCTAATTTTAGTGGCTATTGTGAGTGGGACATAGTCCATATCAAAACATTAAAAGCAATTTATATATATATATATATATATGGAAAACACTACACAACGCCTATATGCGAAAATGTCGCCTACCCCCACACCGTCCAAAGTTCATCGCGTGGTCAAGATTGTAAGGTAGTATTTCATTTTTAATTTGTTTTCTACAAATCGGAATAACCTGAAATTTGGATTGTATATTTATCAAAAATAGGGGAATCTTTAAAAAATATAAAAAAAATATTTTACACAAAAAATATTGACAAAAATAGCCCCAAAACTTTTGTGGGTATTTTCATCAATTTTGTTTTTACAGATAATTTTTTTTTATATTTTTATTAGATGCACCTCAGTAAGATGCATATATATATATATATATATATATATATATATATATATATATATATATATATATATATATATATATATATAAACTCTTTCCAACACCTATAGGCGAAATGAATAGTGATTTCACCTATCCTTATCACCGTCCAAATTTTATCGCACGGTTACGATTTCTCGGTAGTAATTTATTTTTTATTTTTTATTTACAAATCAGAATGACCTTAATTTGAAGGGTATGTACATCTTACTGAGACGCATCTCGTAAAAATATAAAAAAATTATCTACCAAAAATAAATTGACCAAAATACCATCGAAACATTTTGGGGGTATTTTGGTCATATTTTTCCATATAAAATATTTTTTTATATAATTTTCAAAGATTCTTCTATTTTTGATGAATACATGCTCCAAATTTTAGCTCATTTCAATTTGTAGAAAAAAATTGAAAAATGAAAGACTACCGGACAATCATGACTACGCGATAAACTTTGGACGGTGATGGGGATAGGCAAAGACACTGTTCATTTTCGCCTATAGGCGTTTCGTAGTGTTTTCCATATATATATATATATATATATATATATATATATAGAGGACAAGTCTTCCTAATGCCTATAGGCAAAAATGAATAGTGATTTCGCCTACCCTCATCACCGTCCAAATTTCATCTCGCAGTTACGATTGTCCGGTAGTACTTTTTTTTTTATTTTTTTTTTCTACAAATCGAAATGACTTGAAATTTGGAAATTATGTACAACTTACTGAGGCGCATCTAAAAAAAATATAAAAAAAATTATCCATAAATAAATTGACCAAAATACCCCCACACTTTCCGAGGGTATTTTGGTCAATTATTTTCATGCAAAATATTGTTTTTATAATTTTCAAATATTCCCCTATTTTGGTTGAATATGCACTCTAAATTTCAGGTCATTTCGATTTGTAGAAAAAAAATAAAAAATGAAACACTACTGTGACTACGCAATAAACTTTGGACAGTGATGGGGGTAGGCGATATCATTGTTCATTTTTGCCTATAGGCGTTGCATGGTAGTTTTCATATATATATATATATATATATATATATATATATATATATATATATATATATATATATATATATATAGAGAGAGAAAAAGTCTTCCTAACACCTATAGGCAAAAATGAATAGTGATTTCGCCTACCCTCATCAACGTCCAAATTTCAGCGCGCAGTCACGATTGTCCGGTAGTGTTTTTTTTTTTTTTTTTTTTTTCTAGAAATCGAAATGACTTGAAATTTGGAGGGTATGTACATTTTACTAAAGCACATCTAATAAAAATAAAAAAATTATTCGTAAAACAAATTGACCAAAATACCCCCAACACTTTTTGGGGGTATTTTGGTCAATTTGTTTCATGTAAAATATTGTTTTTATAATTTTCAAACATTCCTCTATTTTTTATGAATACAAGTTCTAAATTTCAGGTCATTACGATTTATAGAAAAAAAATAAAAAATGAAACACTACCGAACAATCGTGACCATGCGATGAACTTTGGACGGTAATGGGGCTAGGCGAAATCATTGTTCATTTTCGCATATAAGCGTTGCGTAGTATTTTCCACACACACACATATATAGAGTCAGTGTTGTACGTCCAAATCACTTGAAATTTTAGGTGTGTGTTCTTCTCATCAAGGCTCACTTACTAAAAATATATTTTTTTTTTTGTGAAAAACAAATTGACCAAAATACCCTCCGAAACATTTTCAAGGGTATTTTGATCAATTTATTTCATGTAAATTTTTTTTTTGATATTTTCTTAGATTCACCTATTTTTAAGAACACACGCCTAAAATTTCAAGTGATTTGGATTTGTAGAAAAAAAATTAAAATTCAAACACATTCAAACATCAATGATCGTCAGATCGGCCTAGATTCAATCTGGATCGTGAACGTATACTATAGCAGTACGTGCCTAGGCACATATGATCTTTTCCCATATATATATATATATATATATATATATATATATATATATATATATATATATATATATATATATATATATATATATATATATATATATATATATATATATATATATATATATATATATAGGGCAATGGTTTCATACAACCGTTGTATAGTAATATGATGCAACAACCTTAAAAAAACGATATTATGGCCATTTGTATAATTCAAAATTTGAAATATACACTCTTTTCATTCTAATGAACAATCACAAAGAAAGAAAAAATTGAAAACACCACCTAAAAAGTATTTTTTTAGCCCAATTAATATAGGTCATTCATTTTGGTGAGATGCTTAGATCTAGGCCTTAGAAGGAGCTTTTCATTTCCAATTTTTTTGAATGGCTTTATTATCAATAGATAAACAATGTTAAAAAAGAAAAAAATGATTTTGAGCTTATAAATGTTAAGATATTGAAATTCACAAAATGAATGGTCTAAATTCATTTTTGGAGGGGACCCATTTTGATCATATCTAGGGTTCAAATTGAACTTTTGTTTTAGGGGGATTGATTGTTGAGATGAAGAGAGTGTGTGCGCAAAATTTGAGGTCATACAAATACCACAAACATAGTTTTCTAAAAGTGTTGATGCATTATACTATGATACAACCATTGCATTGGATCATTGCTCATATATATATATATATATATATATATATATATATATATATATATATACAATACATGCAATTTCACATCCAATGGTCAAGACTATAATTGTGACTACCTTGCACCAAAGGTAAATGGTATATACGTATAGAACCAAGGCTCTAAACAATTAAATTAGAGCCCATCTAAAAAATTTCACCAAAAGAGGTTGTGTTGATGCCCACATATACTAAAATTGATCATCTCGACATCAAGATATATTAATATTTGAAAAAAATGGATTTCAAATTTTGGAAATAATGCATCTTGTAAAGCATTTTAAGACTGTCAATCTACAATATTTTTGAAGCTTCAAATTTTATAATTAAAGATGAAAATATATTTCAAGGCTATCAGTAAAATTTTCAATATTGAAACCACATTTCTCGACACTATTTGAAGGTGCCTTTACTTTGATTGTCTGTACAAACTACACCATATATATATATATAAAGCTAGGATTAACCCACTAGCTCATATGAACATATGAGCCCAACAGCCCAAATTGAATCTGAGTTAATCTGACGATCACATATTTCCGATAGTGTTTGAATTTTATTTTATTTTCTACAAATCCAAATCACTTAAAATTTTATGTAAAAAAAATGAAAATTCAAATACGAAATGATGTCATGACCATTGGATTGAACCCATATTCAATCTAAGCAATTGGCTAACAATGTAGCTATCAACCCATTGGTTAACAAGGTCATTTCCCTGTATATATATATATATATATATATATATATATATATATATATATATATATATTCTTCAAAAAGACTATTGACCTACGATACAAAGTCAATCATTCTTACCCTTTAGATTTCAAAATAGTGGTTGTACATACAACATTTAACATGCATACTAAATACTACTGGCCTCAATTGCATGTAATACGCATTTGGTCCCTATCGCGATGGTTTTACATATCAATTTCCAAAACAAGCAGGAATGTAAAGCCAGACCGTAGGAGCTTGTATCCCCTTCTAATCACACGCAAGCAGAATCGCCAACTACTTATGGTTGTGGAAATGTAGGACAAAGAGAGTAATAATTATGTGAGAGAGCGCTTGAAAACAATTTCCATCTGAATAATACCTATGCAATTATCAATTTGGTGTTGCAAACATACGAGCGAAAAACAGGGGAACCTCCAAATTCAAGCCTTGTCTCCCCATATAACAGACACCAAAAAGCATGGAGACTCCAAAACATAAAGTCTCATCTCCCCATAAAAGAGAGAGATAGGTCCATCAAGACGAGGAATATACAAACAATGACAAGTTACAAACAGTGACCCGCAAAATATTCAGTAAGCCAAACACATAAAATGAAACGCATACTTAAGACAAAATAGAAAATGCACAAATGGACTATTATCAAGATTTCATGGTAACATAAAGTTACACATAGAGGCCCAAATCCACTAAGGAGAATACTTGAATCAAAACAATGAGAAAGTGACTAGAATAATGTCACCAACAAAAACCAAATACCTGTAAGGAGAGTACTTGATTAATGCCCATCATAAAAAGAATCCCACACCCACCAACATACACAAGAGGGATAATTAAACAAAGAGAAGAATTAATAGATTACAAACAATATCCAACACATCGAGATCTCCTATTTTGGTAAGCGATCTTTAGAGATCTCGATCCCAACCTTAAAGACCAAGTCAACAATCAAATTGATGATTTTTTTTGTTTATAACCAACTAGCAACACAACTATTGCTTGCTTGCTATCAACAATAAGATCCCAACTTTAAAGATTATACATAATCCTAGATTATCATATACTTTAAGGTTGGTAACAAGATCCTCAAAAAGTTGGGATCAAGATCCCAAGAAGTCGGGATCAAGATCCCCAAAAGGTTGGAATCTCGATCTCTAACATTTGGGAATCTTGATTCTTAACGTGTGCATTGTACAGACAACGTTCAATCTTCTAGAATTTCACGATCTGCTCCCGATCCTAATCTCGATCCAACACGTCAAGAGGCGAGGAATGATCAGGTAGATTGCAGTCTATCATGCTAAACTAGAAAGATACCCCTTTGCATAGCATTCTCATAGGAATTTTTGAAAATACGCATTGGAAGCAACATCCAATCCAACTACAAAGAAGAATGTACATTACATTTTATCATGATATGTACATTACAATTTATCATGGACAACAATATGCAAAATCATTCAATATCAAAGGCCCGTGCACTCAAAGAAAACCAAGAGAGAGAGAGAGAGAGAGAGAGAGAGAGAGCTCTTACTCCGATGGTACTTCTTGACGCTCCTAGAATTCAAAAGGTCAATAGAATCCAATCTTCTCCTGAAACTCCATCCATCACCTAAACCCCTTAGTCAAGGCCTAACTGAAGGTTAAATGGCCAACCAAACAGAACCTCCATAATCTCTTTAAATCACCTCCCAACCAATCCTCCTGTGAACAAATTCTCAGGCAGCCATCATAAAATAATCCCTGATGGTTCTCCTTTTTAATGAAGAAGGCGAGTTCAACACAGATGATGGGCTCCTCACACTTGCCTCTGGTGTCCTCTGAAACTCTACTTCATCCATTGTAAAAGGACCCAAAACACTTTGTTTCTTGCAGTCCATAGGAGTTTCAGCTTCAATGGTTTTATGGTGAGGTGGGGAGCCATGAAAGACCTGTGCTTCTTCTCGAGATTCTGGGCAGTTAGGGGCCGTTGAGTCCATACCCATAAAACTCAAAGTCTCTTCTTGTAAATGACGGTTTATGGGAGCTTGAACAGCTGGATCCAAAACACAAAACCTCAAAGCTTCTTGCTTTTGGGTTTTCGGGCAGCTTGGGCCAGCTCGGGCTGGGGAGTCCACACTTGGGAATCTTGTTCCCTCTTCTTTACCTTGGCGTTTTGGGCAGCTTCGGGCAGGCAAATCCATGTTCAGCTTCCGAGGCTCAATAGATGCAGGAAATGCAGTCACTCTTTGTCGTATTGAGGATGGGGATCTCATTGTGTTCAAGTTTGGGCAGCTTTGAGTATTCCATACACGAATCTGCAAAAGAAGAAAAACCATTAATAATTAAAAAGCGAAAAAACATCATTTACTAGATCAGTTCAATGAATCAAAAAAAAAAATAAAGGTAAGCTAGAATTGGACCCACAACATTGCAGCATTACGTGATTTCCAGTTGAGCCATCGGCTTCAATCCAAAGCCTAAGGGACGATGGGCTTGAACCCATAATTGATCATTTTCTAACATTACGAATTAGAAGAAAAAAAAAAAAAGCATCTTCCTGTTTGAATATAAACACATGCGTGTTTTAAATGTTTGCAATAAAATCGAGATTGAAAAAATGGACTTTCATACAAGCTCAAGGACATTCTCCAAATATGGAAAACTATCCACCTCAAAAGCTTTTAGATACAATGTCATCATCCATTCTTGCAAATTATTGACTAGTGTAAGGGGAGTTAGGTGCTCAGAATTTTCATGAATAACACCTTTGCTACCTAGACACGGAGATCGTATTTGAATTCAATATATGTCTAAGTGTCTAGACCAGTGTTTTAAAAATCAGTGATCCAATCTGGAATCGGACGATTCGGATCGGGAATTGCCGAGACCGCGTCAGATCCACTCATAAAAAGGGATCAGGCCGATTCTCGATCTTGAATCGTCGAATTGATATCACGGGTCGCTGCTGACATCAGAAAACGATCGTCCGTACTATTTTCCTACTAAAAAGCCAATTAAATGAGCCCCCCACCTGACAAGCAAATGACGTTATCCCCTTTTGCTTACTGGTGAGCCTTGCATTACAAGGAACACACACGCCCCCCACCTAACAACCAACCAATGAGGGTGAGCCTTGCCTTAACAACGAACACGCCCCCCCTACCTGACAACAACCAATGATGTTGAGCTTGCATCACAAATAACACATGGGACTGAATTGGAGGTTGCACGTGGCCATGCACCCAACACGCGATATCAATTGGATTGGTTCAATGTCTTTTATATCCCCATTCGCTCCCACATCTCTCCAATGTGGGACAATTCGCATAGTCCTTTTGCACTTGAGGCAGTTAGCGCACCTACGTTTCTATTTAAGATCTTCTTTTGCACTCTCTCTCATATGTAGACTGATGTATAAATTAAATGCTCTATAAATAGATCCCTCTCTCTTATACAAGGACATCTATCACATGAAATGGATTATAATTCTTTTTAAGATTAATTATATTTATTTATTTTTTATAATATACAAACATAAAGTACATGTAATTAATCTTTAATTACATATAATTACAAAAATAAAAGTCCATATAATAATTTACAAAAATTAACATAATTATATGAAATTGTTGTTTATTTATGTTAATAACTTAATATAATTATATTAAATTTATGTCAATATAATTAGTTTTATATACATTAAAAATATTTTTAAATTATATGGAAGTGTTTTCTAATATTTTTAAATTATTTTGATGTAATATTATAATACTATATTATAATTAATAGTTATATAGATATCTAGACTTCATACAGGGAAAGAACAATTCAATATTCACTTATTGATGAAAAAAATAAAAGTTAATAATGTAGTACCCCCATTTCTTATTGGATTCCAATAAAACATTTATAATGATTTTTAATAATTTTTTTGGATTTTTTTTATTCCTAAATCTAACCGATTCGGTCGATTCCTAATCTGAACCGCTGATTCACTGATCCAAATGGGTTTTTGGGATGCACGATCCGGAGCATCAATCCATTTTTTAAACCACTGGTCTAGACACAGACACATTTATAAGATTTTTATTTTATAATCAATAATTGACTTGTAATCAATATAATAAATTATTCAAATTTATTATATATACATGTGGTTGCACAACAGTAAACCACACAAACATGACACAGGAAACCCTGCTGTTCATACATCACCCTTGCGCTCTATACAATTTTTTAACACCCTATATTTGGAACTAATGACGCAGTAAGTGTCAACTGGCAAGAGTGAAGTGTATGGGTGATGTAGGACATTGATATGTTCTGTGTAACAACCCAACTATTAGAACGTTACTTTTATTATAGAACCCCAAATCCGAGCTTTCCTCTCCTGTTGGAATGCTAATGTCAAGAGCCTTTCACACACTGCACTAGTTAAAAAGTACAATAGATGAAGAGAAATAGATAAATATAAAAAATTGGCTAAATTTTTTGCTTCCAGACTTTCAGTAGTAATAATACCGTAAAATCATCCGAACATGTTGCTATCTTGCCTACTTCAGATGGACACCTGCATATTGACAAACACTAAAGTATGTAGAGACAAGGCGGGTGAAAATGCAAAAGAAGAAACATGAAAGAAATTAACATATATAACAATATTGAAGTGAATAGATACCCGAAATGGCCATTGAAGATCCTATAATAGTAACACATCCATGGTTCCAATCCCACCTGCTTACCAACCCCCCTCGCCCACCCCCACAACCCCCATCCCTCCCCCCCCCCCCATCCCCCTTCCCATAAAAAAACCAAAAAAAAAAAGGGTTCTATCTAAACTGCAACTTACCAGGCTACAGCAGTGACATCTCCTTCGTGGCCCTTCAGCACCATTAGATTTGCCTCAGGTTTCCTCACCTGTAAAAATTTCCAAGACTTGAATCAATGAACATATAAAAAACACAAATTCAGAAGTAGAAAAGATCCCTGAGCCTCAAGAATAAAATACGACCTCCCATATGTACGCATTTCCATCACTAGAGCCACTGAGAATGTGTGATCCATCTGGGCTAATTCCAGCCTGTAGATATATACACAATGTTTTGGTATGAACCAAATACATAGATAAGAAACTGAATAAGTGATAGAAAACTAAATGTCACAAAAATAAAACTAGCATCAGATGCATATATACATAGAAGACATGTATAAGTGTAATGTGCATTGGCTTTGGGTATGATATTTTATGGTTGTCAAAACGGAATCAGGAGTGGGATCAATGGACGAGGCTACCTGGAAGATCCTTATGATGGGGATCAACGTCCGTACAACCTCAAACATAAGGATCACGATACATGCATATTAGGGTTCACGTTCCTCAATTTGTTAAGATTGAGTATTATAATAGGATTGAGGTCCCCTGTTTAAGTTCGAAAGTTCCCGACCCCAAGTTTGTGAATTCCTCAAGCATGGGAGCACAATAGGAAAATGATAGAACATAGTATGGAGGAATGAATAAATTTTGTCGGAGCAATCTCCATTTAGTTGAAAAAAGAGGACGTCATGTTAATTTAAATGGAACTCCCTGGCATTACATCACAGATCCCAACGTTTTTTTAAATTTTGACAAGGTTGCATAGGAACGGAACTTGAGACGTAATCCTATGAAAACCCAGTTGTTACGGCCTTGACCAGGCCTGATTCCTTGAGATGGCAACATTGTTAAATTAATAATATGTAATCTTAAACTTTTATTAAATAAATAAGAAACATTAAACTATTTCAAAGTTTATGTAATCCAACTACACTAATTGTAAAGTACCAAAACTTGTGTTGCCATCTTTTCCATGGAATAGGAATATGAACATGAAAGTTATATGTAATAAAGTACAGCCCAAGATTATATATACATTAAAAAATTTGCTTTTTATTGAAGTTTATTAAATAATGGATTGCCCATCAGTGAAGGAGGATGGAGCATTCGTTATGGAGAATCATGGGGGATTAATTATCTACTGTGTAAAACTCCAAATTTTTATAAAATATCTACTAAAAAGAAATATATGCCTTTAACGAAGCAATAACACATAAAAGTTGCAATATTACTGAGGTTACAATGTATTAGAATCTAGATCCCACGATTCTTAGGACTAAGAACTTTATCATCAAGGAACCAAATCCCAAAAAGACCGGGCATTCAAACTCATTGTTAACATAATTCGTTCCCTAGAAGAAGGGATTGAGATCCTAAATTCTAAGAATAGGTGAACCCTAGAAGATCCCTTCCGGGATCTTAGGATCGAGATTCCTGAAGGAATAGCCTACCAAAGTAGGCGATCCTAGTGACAATAGGATATTTGATAATGCACTTCCGTTGGATAAGTTTCATTAACCTTCAAGAAAATTAGTCGAAAACTACCTGTGCCCATTGTTACAAGTCATTGGTAGACGATAAAAATTTGGTCATTTGCCAAGAAGTTTGAAAATAGAACAACGCATAGACCCACTTGTTGAGCTGCCACATTTGTTCATTGATATTAGCACTAATGGTACATAAAATGCGTTACATAGACAAATGATACCGACATGGATTTTTGAGCTACAATTACTAGTAGGGATAGTATAAATACTAATGATTGGTGTAATTTTCACGTCAAGGGAAGTAGCATAGTGGCAACAACTGGCTAACATAAGTGACAATAGGGTTAACTTCAAGAGTTAAGATTCATATTCACGCCACTGTATCTACCATCCATATTTAATTGTATGTACTTTTCCTGTCATTATAAGTGCAAATGCTCATCAACAAAAGCATATATCCACAATTTATCTGCTAATTTCATACATGACAATGAGAAATGACCAAAATGGCACAAGATGGGAGTAATTTATGTCCAGAGAATCGTGTGGAATTTAATATATTTCATCCAATGGGAAGTGTGCCATAAATAGTTGGAAACAGATTATATAAGGTTGCTACCTTAATTGTAGCAATAAGATTACAATAATTTATCCATTTTATTTGGACAGTATAGATTCGAGACTGCTTAAAAGACGTGACACTTTGACATTGTCTTAAAAGAAATGTCAAGCTACACAATCCAACTAAAACAGACGGTGTAGAATATCCGAACTTTACTTCTACAAGTTGTAACCTAATATAACCGCAGCCTACATATTTACACGATAATTAAACCAAATAAATCAAGTTTTAAGATTTTTTTTGCAGCATCCTCACCTTGATATAAAAAGAGCCATTTAGGTGGCCTGAGAAACTTTCCATAGGTCCTTTGTCAGGGTGAATCACATTGTACAAGTAAATCCTGATACAAGCAAAAAGAAACACAGATAACCTTTCAACCAAGTATCAAACAAAAAATATAACAAAAGGGTCTTATAACAAAACTTGCATGAACTTTATTACAAATTTTAGATTGTCTTCGGAGTACAGAAACATAACCCTGAAAAATACAAGGAATAGCCATGAAAAGGTCACCTGTTATCCATACAAGATGCTACAAGAAATACACCACTTGTGTCTTGAGATAGGCAAGCGATTCCATGAGCCCTTGTCTTCTATATTAGAGAGTAAAGGATGTGATACCATTAATTAGTATGAGAAGATGTGTTACCACTAAATAGAATTTACTAATTGCTTTAGAATGAATTGCATTTTCTATTAACTATCGATACTACTAAAAGCTATAAAATTCCACCAATTCACAAAAATATCACTCAGAAACCACACACCTTAAAAGAACACAAAAGTTTCAGCTAATTCCAAAAAGTTAGGAGATCATCCAAGCACAATGTTCAAAATGACAGAAATCACCTGGACTTCATAATAATGATAAGTTTCCATTGGTCTAAAATCCCCCCCTCTTAGTTCTAAATAATAATAAAATCCTCCTAGTACACAATGTTTAATTATAACCCCCCTCTCTGTCTCTTATTGGAATGTGTTTCCCGGAGGTCTCTCTCTCTCTCTCTCTCTCTCTCTTTGGCTAACCTTGTCCATAGATGGGCACATAGGGTGGGCTTCAGCAACATGCTCTTTCAGGCATCGAGTATCCCAGATCTTCACAACACTGAAAGCAAGATATGTAGTAGTAAGAAAAATAGAAACTGAAGGCCAATGTAATAGAAACTGAAGGCCCATGTATGGATAAATATGATGGACATACTCCAAAAACTATTACCCAACTCAAAACACTGCAAGAGAAAGGCTATGTACCATACTTATATTTTGGAATTTCAAGACATGGTTCCTTTTCTTATGTTTTCTCTTTACTTTTTATTTTGGTAAGGGTCCAAATAATTCCCCATTTACGAATCCCATAAAATGTTTAGAAGGATAAATACGCATGGTCAAAGGCTGGTTAAAATTTCTTCACTTACTGACCTGTCTATATCTCCACCACTAGCAATGGAGAATTCATCTTTAAGATAAAGAACTGACGTGATGCTCATTGAAGCCACAGCCCCCTACAAGCTCCCGAATTGCAACACAAGGTGCAAAGAATTGTAAGCCAAAGTATAAAGAGGGAAAGAATATACGATCAACTCAAATTAAGTGAGTTATCTAAATCAGAATATCGTGTCAAAGTACCATATACCTTGGTCCGCCTATTTCTTTTCATCTGAGGAGCATATACATGTGCATTTTTAATAATAGCAGTAGGCCTGAGACGGAAAAATTTTCACATTATTGAATCAGATGAAATTTCCACTACATAATTGATATAAAATAACATATTACAACTGCTAATAATGGATAGAAGTACTCCAGCAACCAGCAAATAGAGCAAGATAGAACCATGGATGAGATGCAAAGGTATAAAAGGCTTACCCTAAACAAGGCTCCCCAAGTCCCTTTTGGTTAATGGAGTTGCATCGCATGTCCCAAAGTATGACCGAACCATCTCTTGAACCAGAAACGATCATATCTAGCACATTAAAAAAAAGATTTCAATGGTCAACATGGCCAGGATATAGAGGCCTTCCTGGAAATGTTTTATCCCAAAGGCATGGGCACACCCTCACCCATGGCCACACTAAATACACAATTCACATACACACAAGCAAAAATTTTTATGTAATAATTCATTCTGTAGCATAACCTTTACCTAATGGATATGACAACCAATTTCAAGCCATGTCATATTCATATACCGAACTTGACTAGGGTTGAAATCAAGCTGAATTTTGAGTTTTTCAATGTTAAAAAACGCAGAGGCGGATGCCTAAGCGGTTTGGTCTCTTAGGCGCCTAGGCAGGCGCCCAGAGACAAAGGTGGCCTGCCTTTTCCCCCTTTTTTAGGGGGTAAAATTATAATTTTATCCATTGCCCGAGTTTTTTTTTCCGCCATTGGGCAGGAGGCACCTAGGCCTGCACTTTTTAGCCGCCTAGGCAGGTGCCTTGAAGGACCTGCCTTAAGCAAGCTTGCCTAGTCCACGACTAGGTGTTTTCCTAAAAAAGCCGCCTAGGCGGCAAGGCAACCATTTGTTCGTTCATTGGAGTTTTTAAAGCATGGATTAAACTACATTGCTCCCAATCCCTTGCATTGAGATACACATGCACAAATTTTGAAGTTGTCTTATGCAATAGAATTTTCTAACAATGGTAAGCACATTTAGTGAAGCCTAATGAACATTATAGCACGATGGTATCAGAAGCCTACCAGAATTAACTGGATGAGATGATAGTGATTTCACGCTGGCTTTGTGCTCTTTCATAATGCCCAAGCTTGCCTTCTTCTCTACATCCCATATTCTAATCTGTCAAGAGGAAGACAATTTTAAGAGAAATTAATTCAAAGCATAAAGGTCCACAACTTCTTTTGAAATAACAATAAAAGATTAATAATAAATGAAGGCCTTCCTTTATTGGCATAGATAATTATACAAAACAATGTGCCATAAGAGACTAACCACAAAAACATTTGTAAACAATACCCAAATAGTGTCACACAAATGGCCTATGAAAATAATTTGCAGCAAGAATGAGTGATCTTAGTCTAGATCGTTACGTTTATTCTGCCTCTTAAACCTCAACAAACTAAATTCATCTTTGGCCAAAAACACTCAGTATGCTAGGTAAAGGCACAAAGACAGCAATAATTTTGAAAAACACTAACCGTTTGATCTCCTGAAGCTGTCAAAATGTAGGCATCATCCTACAATAGCAAATAACATTCAGAGTGAGGAACGTATACATCATTAATGCAAGACAAAACTTATTCAGATGAGATAAAATGAATGGCTATCACTGGCAAATACGAAATGATGACTATTCAACATGGGTTTCCTTAACATGGAGGGCTGATCAAACCACTTTTGTGAGGAAGGCAACAAAATTTGATGGAAGTGCTACAGACACCTTCAACACTTCTCACAAGTGTCGAACACATATCAAAAATGTCAAGAGGCATTGGCAAGACTTTTTTCATAAATGCTAGACATTCTTACAAGCAATGATTTGCCAAAAAAATTTACCATTTTTACAAATTCAACTTTTTGGTGTGGGGAAATGTGCATGTGATAGCTGCCACATTTGCAAATAATTAAGTTGGTCTCCACTCCAAACTACGTTATAACATGTTCTAAAGAAACAAGAAGCATACAAACCCAAGATATTAAAGATGACACCTTCCTTGAAAAGAAGTCCACAATGAGATGACGTTATGTTTAACTTTTATTATTTTATTTGTGACAAAAGAATGTCATCTGATAGCATTCAACATGAACCATCATCATCATCATAGTCTTTTCCCAATTAATTAGGGTTGGTTACACAAATCCTAGTCCGCTATTAAAGGTCATATCTTCAATGAAGACATAAGTCCCCATATCTTTTCAAACTATTTACAACTACATCCTTTTGGGCCTACCCTTTGTCCTTTTCAGTAGTTCAACTTGAACTCACTCGCACCTCTTAAAAGGTGCTATATTTTGGTTGACGCCACACATGGCCAGCCCACCTAGATCTACTCTCTCTCATCTTATCGCCTATTGGTGCCACAGCTAAATTCTCTTGAATGGATTCATTTTGAATTTTATCTCTTTTTGTCTTGCCACTCATCCATCTCAACATCTTCATCTATGCTACATTCATTCTATGGATATATTATTTTTTTGTCCGCCCAATATTTTGCCCCATCAAGCAAGCTGGTCTCACAGTTGTCCTATAAAACTTGCCCTTCAGGTTCATTGGTATGCAGCAATCCCATAAAATTTTAGTTGCACATCTCCACTTCACCCACCCAGCTCTAATTTTAGGTGTGACATCTTCCTCAATCTCTCCATTTTCTTGGATTATCGACCCAAGATATTGAAAGTGTGGTCTTTTTTGTACTTCTTAATAGTCCATCTTAACTACTTCCTTGTCTCTACTCCTATTATTTTTAAACTTGCATTCTATATAATTTGTCTTAGTCCGCCTAATTTTAAACCTTTGGATTCTAGAGTATCTCTCCAAAGTTCTAACTTTGTATTGACGTCATTTTGGCTTTCATTGATCAAATTTGCAAACAACATGCACCACAATACATCATCTTGTAGGTGCCTAGTTAAGTCGTCCATAACTAAGACAAGGATGTACAGCTCAATGCTGAACCTTGATGCAGACCTATTGTCACTGAGAACTCACTCGTCTCTCTACTAGTTGTTCGTACACTAGTTAGTGTTCCATCATACATATCTCTCACCAAGTCGATGAAGTGTCTAGAGACTCCTTTATTTTCCAACACCCGCAAAATCAAATCTCAAGGTCTCTATTATAAGCTTTCTCTATCAATAAAGACCATGTGGAGGTCTTTTCCCTTCACCTTAAACTTCTCAATCAATTGCTTTAATAGGAAAATAACCTCAATTGTTTACCTTCCTGGCATAAAACCAAATTGATTTTATACCTTAGTCATTGCTCAATAACTCTTTTCCAAAGCTTCATAGTATGGCTCATAAGCTTGATCCCTCGATAATTCGTACAATTATATATGTCTCCTTTGTTCTTGTATATAGGTACTACAATACTTTTATTCCATTTATTTGACATTTTCTTTACTCTCAACATCTTATTGAACAGTTTTGTCAGCCAATCAATGCCAATCTCCCCCATGCACTCTCAAACCTCTATCGGGATACCATTTGATCCTAAAGCCTTTCCTATCTTCATCCTTTTTCAAGCTTCTTTCACTTTTGACATCCTAATTCTACAAATGTATCTATGACCTCCCCCCTTGTTTGTGCCAACAGTTCCTTCTTGGCAAATAAACTATCCACCTTTCGTTGACCTCGTCATCCTTCACCAAGAATCTTTAATCCCACTCTTAATACATTTAATATGGTTTAGATCCTTACATTTTTTTCGCCCTTATTTTTTGTTAATTTAAAGACATCTTTTTCACATTTTCTTGTTCCTAGTTTATTGTATAGACTATCATATGCCTTAACTTTAGCTTTACTTACTATTTGTTCAGCATATTTCTTAGTATTTTTATATTCTTCTAAGTTTTGATCGTTTCTATTACATTGCCAATTTTATAACATGGTCGTTTTTCACTAAGAACCTTCTAAACCTCATCACTCTACCACCAAGTTTCCTTATCAGAGTTTCTTTTCCTTCTAGATTCTCCTAGAACTTCTTTTGCCACTTTTTTGATACAGTCAACCATCTCATTCCATATTGCATTGACATCATGTTTAGAGTTTTATTTTCCTTCTTCAACTAACTTATCCCTAAATAAGTTTATTTTCTCATTTTTTAGATTCCATCACCTAGTTCTTGGGCACCCATTACTTTCACCTCTTCACTTCCATGTCTTTATGCAAACGTCTATAACCATGAGCCTATATTGGGTAGTCAAACTCTCTCTTGGGATAACCTTACAATTTTAACATGATGGTCGATCTACCGTCTTAATATGAAAGAGGTCTATCTGGCTTTTATGTGATTCATTTATATAGGCTATTAAATATTCGTCTTGCTTTTTAAAGTAAGTGTTTGCTATTGTTAGGTTGTAGGCCATAGCCATAGCAATATCTATAATAGTCTCACCCATCTCATTTCTTTCCCCAAACCCATATCCCTCATGTATCCCTTCATATCCTCTACTATCCTTCCCTACATGACCATTTAAGTCCCCTCTTAAAAAGATCCTTTCTCCAACAAGAACAAGTGGTTAAAAATTTTGTGATCCATATCAGGAATTGCTATTGGCCATGTCGGTTCTAGGTCAAGCAATCTACAGAAAATCGACCCAACTGAGTCATGAACAGGTTGAAAAGCCCTCAATAGATTAAAGAATGACAAGAATAAAAAAATAAGAAAATGTGTTGAAAGCAAAATAAAACAAAAAACAATCTTAAGGAGACCAAATAAGTTTAAAAAAGTATCAAAAAAATGGATTTAGAAAAAACATAGTTATAGTTGGGGGCACTTTAAAAAATCCAAAAGAAGGTAAAACATAAAAATAGGGATTGATGATAAAAAAAACACTCACCAGTCTACCAAAAACATATAAATCATACACAAAAAAATGATAAATTAATCCCACATTTTTCATTTTTTAGAATTTTTTTTAAAAATTTAATATCCATGAGTGGTACACACAACTTGAAGGTGTATAGATACCAAGTCCAAGTGACACAAGATAAAAATTTTCATAAAATTTCCCCATTTCAATATAACGTAACTCAATTACATCAAATTTTACATTATCATATACAATTCCAGCCACTAAATTTGGCCTCAAATACACTTTTAAAACAAAATAAGACTCTAATTGGTCCCTTGCCTTAGTCCATAACACAATATACATGAAGAAGATTGATTAAGAACTTGATCATCATATGATCTAAAAAATATAGCCATATACAAATACATTGCCAAATTATACCTAACCTTGGAATTGCATTATACACTTTAAATTCAAACTCTTTTCTCCACCAAACACAAGTATTGTATGTGTGCATGGAATTTGGTCATAATAAGCAGATCATAGAGCTCGTTTTGCCCAGTTTACGGCATTGGGTCTTAACTATGCACCATAGGAGGACTTTCGATGGCATAATCTCATAGGCCAAGAGCAATATCAAATGGGAAAGCATTTAAGTATCATATTATCTGCACTTTCATGACACGTTCTAATATATGAGAGAGCTTAACAAATTGAATTCAAAATCGAGGGAAAAGCTGGAGAAAAGAAGGGTCATAGAGTTCACAAATCGAGCCACATAAATTCGGCATAATCTCCTCTTGTGAAAACAATAATTTGAGGCATCAAAATGGAGATCTAATTGACCGATTTGGTTATAAAAAAAGTTAGATAAACATCAATAAAAAATGCTCCAAAAATATATGAATCAACTATATGAATAAAAGGGAATCAAAGTAGATCCAAGAAATCAAGGATCTAACATCAAATCGATAAAGAAGGCTTGCTGTAATTAAGGACTTACAGCAAGAAGATTGCTATAACTAAGAATTTGCAGCAAGAAGAATTTGTAACTAAAAAGTTATAGCAAGAAGATTGCTATACTTAGATTGAGTAGACTCAAAGGAAATGCACCATAGGAGGACTTTCGATGGCATAATCTCATAGGCCAAGAGCAATATCAAATGGGAAAGCTTTTAAGTATCATATTATCTGCACTTTCATGACACGTTCTAATATATGAGAGAGCTTAACAAATTGAATTCAAAATCGAGGGAAAAGCTGGAGAAAAGAAGGGTCATAGAGTTCACAAATCGAGCCACATAAATTCGGCATAATCTCCTCTTGTGAACACAATAATTTGAGGCATCAAAATGGAGATCTAATTGACCGATTTGATTATAAAAAAAGTTAGATAAACATCAATAAAAAATGCTCCAAAAATATATGAATCAACTATATGAATAAAAGGGAATCAAAGTAGATCCAAGAAATCAAGGATCTAACATCAAATCGATAAAGAAGGCTTGCTGTAATTAAGGACTTACAGCAAGAAGATTGCTATAACTAAGAATTTGCAGCAAGAAGAATTTGTAACTAAGAAGTTATAGCAAGAAGATTGCTATACTTAGATTGAGTAGACTCAAAGGAAATGGATGAGATCTTACTCAGTTGATAAAGGTCTTAAGACTAGATCACCCATGGCTTGAATTTGAGCTTTGAATCACCATTAATGGAATCATCAATGAGCTTCTATGGAGCTCTCACATCACCTTTAGGCACTTTGAATGAGAGAGAAAGAGAGAGAAGATAGCCTACGTAGCTCCACACTAAAGGGTTTAGAAAGAGAGAGAGAAAGTGGTGTGCCACACAAATGAGAGAATGGATGAACTCAAGTATATTGAAATGAGAGATTTAAAAGGGCATTTATAATGTTGTGTAGAGATGCTTTAATCTTGGCCATTGAAGTTCAACAACAACGGCTGCAAAGAGAGGCTTGACCTTGGCCCACCATCTACCATCCACCATCATGTCATCTTGATATGTAACATAAATTTAACACTCTTATCCTCCATTTTTAATAACCATAATTCACTCCAATTTCTCTTGTATAAAAATATTGTTACTCTTATTATATAATTGAACTTAAAGCCAAGTTGGAGGGCATACCCTGGAATTAATTTGTAAAAAATTTCAGCAAAAATCAATTTTGAAACTTTCCTCCATTTTATGAGAGTATGTGAGGCTAATCAAATCATGTCACATAAGCTAGTTAGTTAATTGCATAATTACTACATACCCTTAAGGTTTCTATTTTAATTTCAAACCCTATGCTCTTTCTAAAAGGACTCACATATGTGCACAAACCACTTGCTTTGTATATTTAACATGTGCCAAAAAGAATTTTCTCAATTTCCTAATTAGCACAAAATCCAATATTACAAAATGCCCTCCCTCATAACAAATTACACAATGACCAAAAAGGCGACCATGGGGAATGACATCACCCCCCGCATCACGATGTGGGACTGATGTGGAGGCCCCCATGGCCCCACATGGACACCCATTGGCCATTTGGGTGTCCCCTAGGAGTCCTGGGGGTCTGTCCTTAATCATCTTTTGGCAAAACACTTCTAGAAAACACTTTCTAATGTCCCAAAAAATCTCCAAAAATTCTCAAAAATCTTTTTCATCAATTTTCCATCAAAATAAACTATTTTCAAAATGTTTAAAAAATATTTTCTAGGGAAATTAAGATCCTATGGAGTTGAATAGGGAATCAAAGCACTCCACTCAGCTAGACTCGAAATCCAAAACCACCTTCTTCAACGACCCAACAAACTCATGCCCCGCAATATATAATCAAGGGTTCATGTTACAGCTTATTAAAACCAAACCAATGAGTGCCCCTAAATCCTCAAGTACTAGTAGTTCCAGGTGCACCACCTAGAGGACATGCACACACAAAATACAACCTCTGTTGGCACATGTGCATAACTCTCCTCAATAGATCCCTAGAAGAATCTACTTCCCATGCTTTGCGACTATTTATGCACAT
The DNA here is from genome assembly GCF_054954075.1 of Amborella trichopoda. Classification (NCBI taxonomy): domain Eukaryota; kingdom Viridiplantae; phylum Streptophyta; class Magnoliopsida; order Amborellales; family Amborellaceae; genus Amborella; species Amborella trichopoda. The sequence goes on along the minus strand of NC_142338.1, from coordinate 27,254,019 downwards.
ATGAGAAGGCTCTAAGATTCAGGGGTTTAGGCCAATGCCCTATATAGGCCATAATCTTTCCATACAGAACTAATCATCAAGCTCATATCACCACATACATAAAATCACATCGCCCTGGCCCAATCATCCAGCCATGAGGTTCAGTCAAGCTCAATAACAATCAATAACCGACCCCGACTAAAGGCAACCCTGAAACCTTGATGCCTCTCATATATACACCAACCCTCCTCATGATTTTCTTAAAGTTTCCATGACTCTTAGTCCTAGTGTGCCAAGATTCTTGAGTCATGTCACTCTTTTCATTCCCACTGTAATCAAGAGCTATAACATGGCAGTATTACAAGGCCTTGAAAGGCCATAACTCCAACACAACTCAGGAAAACCCAGGCTTGCCCATAGGGCGAGGCCTAGTTACTTCGTTGAATCCAAGTGGACTCGCGAGTCTCAACAATTTGTGGTCAAATATCAATGATTCTTACATTATATAGCAAAAAGCTGAAACGGTTACTATGGTAGTGTGTGCGTTCATTACATTATATGTCAAGCATTCAAACCTCGAGGGGTACAACTTTCTTTTTAAAAAAAGTTAAACATTAAAAACATATATGGAATAAGTCTAAAAAATATATAACATAAAACCAAATGATTTATTTGATTGCACAGATGTTCGTTGCTCAACTTGGCTGAGGTTTGAACCTTATGGGTTACAATTTTCTTGTTTTTCTTTAAATTTTAGACATCAAAACAATTTCATGTATTAAGTGTAAATAAAATAATTTATTTATATGGTCACAGTGGGGGTTAGAACTACATTGACCTCGTGACTAAGGTCACAAGGTACTCCCAGGAAAGCTAGGATCATTATTTAACTTGGCATACGAGTACTATATTATATATCACAATGTTCAATTTCTTTTTCTTTCCTTTTTTAATTCTACCAGATCCAGCTAATCCGAATAGTAATCAGTAGTTGGGTGGTGGGCGCTCCACCCAATTATCCATTTTTTATAACACTGAGGTGAACCATAGGTTATGAATATTTTCATGGAATCAAAAACTGCATTAAGTCATAAAAAGACAACAAATAGTCCTTTTGTTTAAAAGATAACAATTCTGAAAAATTGCTATCCTTCAAAGCACTACTACTTATCCATATAAAATATGTGTTGCATTATTCTAAATCCATGGATGAAATTTTTTTTTAGTTAATAAATACATACAATCTTACAGTTCTAAGTGTTTCTAACATTCGAAAAGAAACAAAATATGGCAAGGGTTTCCTCACAAAAACATTTACCTAATCAATGTCAACTATCAAGTTCTTCAATACATGAATTATCTCAACTGTACGAGAAAAATAAAGAGCAAGAAGATAGAAAAATATCTTAAAAGTACATTTCATCGAAGAAATTTCTTACAAGTACATTAATTAGAACATTTCTCAATATCCAAAATTGTCATTTTTGCAGTTATTTTTTATACACCATTGTTGCAGCAACAATTGTTGTATTTTTTTACACCATTTATACACTTTGCCTCTATAATGAATGAATCAACATAATGCAGAACATTGACAACTTTTCTACAATCCACTTTCTTACACCATTGATATACTTTACCTCTATAATGAATGAATCAACATAATGCAAAACATTGACAACTATCTACAATCCACGAGATGCCTAACCTCAAACAAGACAACAGTATTAGTCACAGAACTCTAACAATAGCAATGTCATCCCAAAATTATGATGAAATATGGAAAATAGAAATGTAAAAGTAAGGTAAGGGAAATACCCTAATCCAACATATATCAAAAATTGCATTATGATGAGCTATCCAAGCATTGAGTCTAGCTTCCACTGAAGACAGAAAAGAACCACTCTTAAATTTCCCACACAAAGATCTTGGTCCAAGAAGAGAGAACAACTAGTGGATATTAACAAAATTAAAAAAAAATAAAAATCAATATTGATTTTTATTCAAAATTAGAAAGAAACAAAAATACATGGTGGTGTTGCATGTACAGCAGCAAACCTTCGCTCCTAGAATGACCCTTAAGTGGAGGAAAATTCAATTGTGTGTTATAGAAGCTAATGTATCCTTCCTCATCAGATACTGCAAGAACATGGCATCCTTTACTGCTCTGCATTCCAAAACTCAAAATATCCATATCAAAAATGATTTTCACATTTTCTTTAACATTTATTAATATTAGCCTCAAATAAAGAAATTGTGATGCTATATCAAGTGAAAGGAATATTGACAACAAAGCACGTCAACGGGTTTCAGATAGATAGAATACATTTTGAACACTTATCTATGTAGAATAGAAAAAACTCTTCTTTCTAACTAAATTCAGATAAATGGAGCAAAACTAAAATTCAAATTGATTCCCATTAAACTGAAGCCTAAAGTAAGCAAACGATATTGACAAGAAACATGTACTTTATGGCAAATCCCATCCAGTTAAACAGGTTTTATTCTTTTAACAAAATTGAGTACACAGACATAGTGGAAGACTAGGAGGCCATTTTACCAAAAGGAATAGGCCAATCATTAATTACATCTGCGGTTATAAAAAGACATAGCAATGGAAATAAAATATTCATTTAATAACTCAAGAAAGTGGCACTTGGAAAAGATAACTGTTTTAGAGAAACAGTAAAAAAAACAACTCATCATCACCTTCTACATTTGTTTATGTAACATACATTCTGGTTTTGCATAAAAACCCACCCTTCCAATGGTTTTTCTTTTTTGTCAAAATCTATGTATGAATCAGTTAGAATAAAAGATCACAACGGTGTATAAAATTTGCCTGATAAATTAACACTACAATGTAAGACACCAAAGGCAGCCAACAACAATGATCAATGCATTGATAGATTAAAATTATAAAAAAATCAATGTTTTGCTCATGCATAAGGAATCAGTGAATAAAGAAATTTTCATTATAATCCAAGGATCATAAGTGGCATAGATAATTTTCACGTGTCAGAAGAAAAGGAGAAACAATGCACAAGTAAAGTCTTTCAATATTTCGTTAGTCATAAAAAGCAAAACGATTCACATAATTTCAAAATAAAATGGATATAAAACGTATACCTTCCCAAATGATACAGCCAAAGGAAGAGTATGGCTTCCATTATGCTCTGAAGCAATAACTCCAGAGCCAGGCCCACCATTTTCTGACGCCAAAGCTCCAAGAAAAGGCGTCTTTCTTACTAAATTCCATCAAAACAATATCAACCTTAAAAGCCATATCAGGGAGAAAGAGGTAAAATGAGAGGAAATAAATAAAACATGGAGGAACTCAGAAAAAACAAAACGGGACGTGATAATTGGAGCTAAATCACCTTTAGAAGCATTGAGCTCTCTCGATTTGACATCCTTGAAGAATGATAAATGGGTTGAAGATGCATCCATTCTAAAGAAGAACGAGACTGTAAGAACCCAATTGTACAGAGCCAGGAGAGATGCTTCTGACTCTGTACAACTGATACAACTTTTCTTCACCTGAGTGTTCTGCAGGAGAATGAAGGTTGTAAAGCCTAAATTGGCTCAAATGACCCAGGGATAAGTATGCGCTGGTTTTCAGAATACAAAAAATTAGGGTGTTTTTCCGAGGTTTGAAGGGGATCTCTGATGTTTAGAATAATGGCAGTGCAACTCTAAATTCCGGAGAAGAAAAGCATAAGAATTTCTCAATCCAAACTTCAAGGTCTTTGCTTACAGTGGATCTGATGGGATACCATCATTAAGGCCAAGGAAAAACTCTGCAAATTGAAACCCTCGATCCCTAATTTTGCAGAGACTGCAGTTTGCAGAGGAAATAAAGCTGGTTCCCATGTTGAACCGTAAATTTAGGGTTTTCTGGCCCTTTTAGGGCGCCAAAACACACAGTGAGGCGCGAAATTTAAAAAGAGTTCTAACATAACCTCAACAATATGTCAAATGACAAATAACGTTGAACCTTTTAAGGGTAGTATGATAGCCACCGATGTGACAACATCCATCCAGATGATGAGGAAGAGCTATAGAACCCCGTTTGCTCTACAACATCAATCCCTGCATGATGTTGAACCGCTTTGAGTAAAGGTCCCTTGAGTGTAGTTGCTTATGCTCCGTAAATAGCAAATTGCATGGAAACGCCTAAAATATCATCTAACAACTTCATGATATTAAATTGTCGATATTGATCCTAGTTACATGGCCTCAAAAAGTGTTACACATATGCGGCTCTCAAATCTCCCGCTCTCAAATCTCCCATCATTTGAAAAATGCCATCCACAAATAAGCACTTGCGTTCCAAAGCCATTCGAGTTTTTTTTTTTTTCTAGAATGTTCACTATGTTTGTATTATTATAGAGAAACATACATTGAACCCATATACAAAAGAAAGGCTTCTGCTATGTACAACAAAGAACTGGGACAACCGTCTTTGGGAGCATCGCCTTGGGGATGTATTGAGAGAAAGGTCCCTACAAGACTTGTACCAAAAGGAAACAATTAGAAATAGAGGAGATGTGAAGAAGCAAAAAGGAGAAAGGTTGGCGAAAGTTTCAAAGCTCTAAGCCGTTGCGCTCTTAGCTATCTCATCAGCAGCATAATTACTCTCCCTATGTACATGTTGAAAATCAGGTTGAATTTTTTTTAGATGGGCCCAAGGATAGGGTTAGGTACAACAAATAATGTTGAGGGAATAGCCTTCTAAAATCACCCTTTGGTAATCTCTCTGCAATCATAAAACGCTCTCCTTAAGTGCAATCAACTCCGCGTCATTCACATTATAAAAAAAAAAAGGGTAGGATACTGGAATATGTCCATAACACATTGGCGTTATGGTCCCTCAAAAGGCCTCCATACCCTGCAATATCCGATGATGACACTTGCATCAAAATTAATTTCACGCCCCATGCCTGTGGTGGGCTCCATATCTTTGGTCTAATAGATTTTGACTTCTTAAAATAAGATAAAATAAGCAGGTTAGTATAAAAATCAACCCTTGACAGCCCACTAAACCAATTCAATATTTACATCCAAGAATATAGGTGGTTAACGATAGAGGCTTTCACTTGGTGAAAGTCCCTACCCAGGTCTTGAAAGGTTTTATTGTTACTCTCATGCTATATGCTCCATAAAATAGCAGCCATGAGAGCCCTCCATAACCAAATTCATTTCTTAGAGAAAGAAGGTGAGTACCATTGGGTAAAAAGATGATTCAGGGGTTACCCAAGAGAGTTGTAATTGAAAGAGAAATGAATATATACGTGAGAGCTGAATAAATTTAAAGTACAATATTATGCAGAATTATTCGCATCCTAGAGAGGGATGAGGGTTGTATTTATAACTTGATTGACTCAATCAAAGATGTGATTGCAATAAATCTATACAAATAAAAAGAGATTACAATATATCATTCATTATTAGTCTCTAGATATATTATTCTCTAAATCATTATCATTATTCTTATTACTCCCCCTCAAACTATTGTCAATGTGAAATATAGACAATTTGTTTGCTATGGAACGATGTTGTAAAGTAGGAAGACCTTTTGTAAAAATATCAGCAAGTTGTTTTGTACTTGAAACATAATCAGCAGTAAGCTCTCCACTTTCAACCTTTTCTCGAATAAAATGATAATCCAGTTCAATGTGCTTGGTTCATGCATGAAGAACTAGATTAAAGGCAAACTTAATTGCACTTTGGTAATCACAATATAGAATTGCATGTTGAATTCTTATCTCCACTTCTTATAGATTGTGGCGGTACCAAGTGATTTCCGCAGCTGTAGGATACATTGCTCGATATTCTACTTCTGAACTTGAGCATGAAACATCGTCTACTTTTTACTACTCCATGACACTAGAGATCATGCAAAGAAAATAGAAAATTCATATACCGACCTTCTTGTATCGTGATCTCCAGCCCACAGTCTGCATCAGAATAAGCGATAAGGTTAACCTATCTTCCACCAATGGAAAAGAAAAGATCATCACCTAGGGTACCCTTCACAGATCGGAGAATCCTGTTGACTGCTATGAGGTGTATCTCATGAGGGTCATGCATAAAGTGACATAATTGATTAACAACATAGGTGATATCTAGTCGAGTGAATGCAAGGTACTGTAGACCACCAACAAGACTTTTATACTTTTATGGATCTTGAATAAGCATCTCTAATAGATAATTTCTTTGTTATGACGATTGGTGTTGGTGATGGCTTACAGTTACTCATTTCAAAATTTTCTATCAAATCCAATGCATACTTGTGTTGTGTCAATTTCATACCTTGTCTCGTATGCTCAACTTCCATACCTAGGAAATACTTTAGATTTCCAAGATCCTTCATAGTAAATTGTACTCCGAGCATTATCTTTAGCTGTTTTATTTCATCCTCGTCATTACCTGATACAATGATAGCATCAATATAGAGAAGCACCATCACCAACTTTTGTCCTTTCCTTTTGAAAAATAAGGAGTTGCCTACAACACTTTGAGAATAACCCTTGTAAGAAGGGCTTTACAGAAGCTTTCAAACCAAGCTTGTGGAGCTTATTTGAGATCATATATTACCTTCTTTAATCTACATACAAGATCAAACCGTTTTGATTATCCATACCCAGTGGTTGTTTCATGTAGACTTTTTCTTGGAGATCACCCTGCAAAAAGACATTTTTGATATCTAATTGATGTAATCTCCAACCACAGAGATTAACCATTGTTAATACTAGTTTGAAAGTTCTCATCTTCACAACATGACGAAAGGTTTCTTCATAGTCCAACCCATACTTTTGATTCTAACCTTTAGCCACCAATCTCACTTTGTATATTTTAATAGTGCCATTAGCCATGTACTTGATATTATAACCTGCTTACATTCAACAATATTCTTATGTTTTGGTCTAGGTGCAAGATCCCAAGTGTGATTTTGATGAAGAGCAAGCAATTCCTCATTCATGGCCTCAATCCACTTGGGGTTTTTTATGACTTCTCTGTAGGTACTTGGCTATGTATGTGTAGTGAGCGTAATGAGAAATGAAATGTTCACGAGAGTGTTCACCATAGGATGCCTATTCTTCTATAAAAAAGAATCGTCGTGGTTGAACATCTCTAGAGGATCGACATGGTTGATTATTGTGGGTTGGTGTACTTGAAGTACTTTCTATGGGGGGATTAAAAATGCCACTGTCACTCGGTACTTGGCTAATAGCTGCATCTATCAAGGACTCAGAACCACTCTGCAACAATGATTGAGATTTAGTCGATAACATGCCCCAAGTATGTGATATAATAAAAAAAGGTAAAGGTTGCAAGTCATTCTTCTGCCAAATTTTATTTGCTTCCTTGTAGAATCATCTCTCATCAAATGTCACATAACGAGAAACATGTATCTTTCCGCTAGCAGGAGAATAGGATTGATATCCTTTATGCTCATCATGGTACCCAACAAACACACATTTTTCTGCCTTTGCAGAGAGTTTCCTGCTTAAGGAGTTATCAATATGAACATAACATATGCAATCAAAAGCACGTGAAATTGAATAATCGAGAACTTTTCCTATAAGCCTTTTATATAGGGACATGTTGTTTGATTGGCAAAGATTAGTAATTGATTAATAACAAATACAATTGTATGAAATGCCTCATCAAAAAATGCATCGGTATCCCATTATGAAATATTAAAGACAACCCCAATTCACTTATGTGTCTATTTTTTTACTCTACCACACCATTATGAACAAGTGTATGTGGACAAAAGAATTGTTGTTTGATCACATGAGTTTGACAGAAGGATCTAAAAGCGTGAGAAGTAAATTCACCACAATTATCACTATGAAGGAATTTAATTTGTAGTTGATAATGTTTTCCGATGAATTATTTGAAGGACTAAAAAACTTGAAGAGATTCATAATTGGATTTTAGAAAATACATCAAAGTAATGAGGGTGAAATCATCAACAAAACTAATATACTAGCGAGAGCCAAAGAGAGGTAGCATCAAATGATCCCCATAAATCAGTATGAATAAGTTCAATAAGTGAAAAGTACATCTATTAGCATTAAAAAAAGGTAATTGGTAATGTTTTTCAAGCTGACAGCCTTTGCAAACAATGTTTCTTTGCGGTTTATTACATAAAGAGGGCAAGGCCTTAAGTTTATTCAAGTGGTCTACTACAACGTAGTTGGTGTGAGCTAATCGATGATGTCATAGTTCTGCAGAGATTTTATGACTACTTCTAGAGACTAAGACAACAACTAACAAGGCATGGACTTCATCACTTTGAAGAAAATAGAGATTTCCCCGACATTTTCCTTTAGTGAGGAGCTTCTTGAACTGAAGATCCTTCACCAAAGGAGCAATGGGTGTAAATACAAAGGAACAATTAAATTGATCAATAAATTGAGATACAGAGATAACATTTTTCTGAAATTTAGGAGCAAGAAAAACATTATGTACTTTTAAGGAACCCATGGATGAAGCAACAGAGGTCATACCAATATGTGAGATGGGAACTGAGGAACATCACCCATAATAATAAGATGTGAACTATTATAGGGAATAACATCAACTAATATACATGAATCATCAGCTACATGATTTGTAGCTCCAGTGTCCACAATCCAACTTGCCTCAAACAATGTGGTGAGAGGCATATACTCGAGATAGTGATCCAAAGTATTAGGGTTGTCTTGAGAGTTTTGTTGAGATAATAATATTGAGAAGCGAGATAGCATGTGCGACCACAGATTTGACGGGATTCAACACCGGTCTTATTCATAGGATATATTAGTAATGTTGACAGAGTCCTCTTCCTCGACCTGCATAGTGTGATGGACCTCCTTGAGCACCACTAAGATTGCCATGGCTGAGATAGGGTGACAAACCACCATGGCCATCAATGAGATTACCACGACCTTGTCCTCTTCCCCTTCCACAACCTGGTATGTTTCCTCTCCCTTTGGACATTTGATAGTAAGCATAGAGAACATCATGTATGGGTCCAAATGCAGCAGTTAAGTCACTATTTCCCACCCTTTTGTTCACCTTGTATAAAAAAAATGTGCACAAGTATGTGCTGAGCTCAGGGTTAACACGTGGGCTTGTCTAAGAAATGAGAAGAGAGCAATTGTTCTCGTGCCTAGACGTAGGTTGGGAGCTTTTTGAGAAGAGTGGCGTAGCAAAGTTGATAGACTCGCAATTAGATGCAAGCCTAGAATTCCACTTGATGAGTGAGAGAGGTAGAAAATAGTACAAAGTTGGACAGACCCGCTGTTTGAGATGAATCTGGAACATTTGAAGAATAGAAGAAGCAAATATGACAAAGTTGATGTTGGTGTGAGTCTGATGCAAAGAGAGAGAATGGGACAATAATGAGACTGCGGTTTGACGAAGCGATGCCTGAGAGGCGAGATGTTCTAGGACAATCCCATGGTTGGCTGAAGTGATGCTAGAGATGCGAGATATTTTGGGATGGACCCGCGGTTTGGATGAAGCAACACCAGGGAGGCAAAGCATTCTACGACAAACCCACGATTTGGATGAAGTGACGTTAGGGAGGCGAGATATTTCGGGACAGACTCGTGGTTTGGATGAAGCGATGCTAGGGAGGCGAAGCATTTCCGGAATGGACCTGTGGTTTGAATGAAATGACGCAAAGGAAATGAAATGTTTTGGGACAGACTCGCGGTTTGGATGAAGCGCGTTAGGGAGGCAAAGAGTTTCTGAAATGGACTCGCGGTTTGAATAAAACGACACCAAAGAAGCGAAGCGTTTCGGGACAGACCCGCGGTCTAATGAAGCGACGCCAGGGAAGCGAGGTGTTTTCTAAATGGACCCGTAGTTTGAATGAAATGAAGCCAAGGAAGTGAAGTGTCTATGGACAGATCCGCAATCTGAGGTTTTATAAAAGGGGGAGTTAGAGAGAGAAAAAGGGTTTTTACCTTCGAGGTTTGACTACAAGACAAAAACCAAGTGGTTTTCACCTTTTCGACTTTTTCCTCTATAGAGTGAAAGAGAGCTCCACAAAAGCGTTCTTGTGTTATGGCCTTAGCTAGCACTAGTACCAAGACCCCAAACGGTAATTTTTGGCCTCTTCATGTTCACATGTGCTCGTGAACTTGAACGTAAAGCTAGGAGCAAGGGGAGGAACGCATGATGGAGCCGTGCATTTGTACGCAACCTACGCGTTCACCATATAAAAGAAGTGTGAGGTAGGTGTTTTTACTCCATTCCACCCCAAGTTAAACTCTTTAATTTTTACCACACCTTTTTACCACCTCCATTGTTTTTTCTTTTTGAGAGAGAGTAATAAAAAAGCAATAGCTAGCTCCAGTTCTGTCCCACCTCAAGGTATGGCCCTCTTTTTGCTTCATTCACTTTCCATACCATTTTTCCACCATTTTTAACCTCCCATTCTTCTTTTACCCTTTTACCACGCACCAAGTGTTTGATTTAATGTCCCAACGTCTCTTTTTGTGCAATTTGTGATGCACTTTGCCTTGCTCAGTTGGTTTGGTCATAAGCATGATGCGCATATGCATCATGAGCACCTAGATGCAGCTTGGTCTATGTGTGTGCACCGTGAGCTTCTCGGTGAGGCTTGCCATGCTCGGGTGGGCTTGTGTATGCTCATGCGCCATGTGCATTTAGGCAAGGCTTTTTTTGCGCATGCATCATGAGCACTTAGGTGCGTCTTGCTTGAACCTTGCGCGTGCGCACGCTATGAGCACCATGACCATGCTTGAACTTGTCTGTGCACACACCATGATCACCTAGGTGAGGTGTTTCAACGCGTATGCGTGCTTGGGTGAGCTTGGCATGCTTGAACTCGTGCGTGCAAGCACCATGAACACCTAGGTGAGGTGTTTCAAGGCATATGCATCCTTGGGTGAACCTAGCCGTGCTTGAACTTGTGCGTGCACACACTATGGACACTTAGATGAGGTGTTGAGCTTTGCGAGTATACACGCTATGTGCGCCATGACTATGATTGATCCTATGTGTGTACACACCATTTTCAGCACGTATACGAGCTATGTGCATCATGACCATGCTTGAGCTTGTGAGTGTATGCACTATTTTCCGCTCGTATGTGTGCTATGTGCATCATGACCATGCTTGAGCTTGTGTGTGTACGCACCATTTTCAGCGTGTATACGTGCTATGTGCCCCATGACCATCCTTGAGCTTGTACATGCACGTGCGTGCGTATTTGGTTGTGCGAATATGCCAAGAACACCTAAGTGAGGCTTTATGTATGCTGTGTGCATACGCGCAATGAATGTTTTGAATGGGATCAACCATGCTCGAGCTTGCGTGTGTGTCTTTGGTTGCACGGATATGTCAACAAGGGCTAGGTGAGGTATTATTGGCACGTATGCACCCCAAATACCTTGGTGAGGCTGGCCATGACCGTCTTGAGTGGACCCAGTCATGAGTGAGCCTGCGTGTGCACGCTCTATGAGCACCACTTGCGGATATGCCAAGAATGCCTAAGTGAGGCATTTCAGTGCGTATGCAACATGAGTGTTTGAATGGGCTCAGAACTTGTGCATGCAAGTGCACGTGCATTCGTCTTCGGTCGTGTGGATAAGCCAAGAACAGCTAAGTGAGGCTTTATGCACGTGTACATGCCATGAATGTTTTGAGCGGGCTCAGCCATGAGTGAGCCTGCGCATGCTCATGCTATGAGCATTATTTGCGCGGATACACCATAAATGCTTCACCCTTTGGTCATGAGCCTTTTGAACACTCATGCATCCATCTGCACACCGTCACTGTGCTCGCATATTCACTCGATCATGGTCGAACGTCATGATCCTCAATCTGGCATCAATAAGCACTTTTATGCCACTTTTTGCATCACTTGCATGCTTGAACATCCCTTTTGCAGAGTGAAGCATCTTGTAATGCTTTTAGGAACTATTATCCATCTTTATGCAGCTTTTCGCATGACCTTCTTCTTTGTGCTTTTTTTTGTAGTGGAAATGCTTGATGTAAACCAGCTGCCTCGTGTTGGGGAATTGGGGACCAATTCCTATACAGGCGCTGCCTTCACCAGATCCACCACACTTGTCATTCTTGAGCCCACCCAAGTATTAGAATGGCCTTTGAGCATCACCTATGTGGGGGAGGATGCTCGACTTTGTAGATATGAGAATGCTGATGGGGAACCCATAGTTCAAGGGGACGCGATCCACATCTATCATGCCCTCATAGGAACTTTGATTCCAGTGAAAATTTTCCTACATTGGGGAAGAGGATGCTAGAGAAGCCTGGTCTCCATTGGGCCCTTGGTGGGCTCCGTATTGAGAGAGAACATCAGTATATGCATGGATACAGTACTTAGACATTTGCTGTCCTAGACACACACTGATCTCTTAAAGGCATGTGGATTGGCTGTAGCATGCTAATGCTAAGCCGGCTACTACGATAGATGTCCCAACACTATCAAGGCCTTGTTGGAGACATGGTGTTACAAGACTAATAGCTTGCATTTTAATGGGGGTGAAGCAAGAGTCACCCGTCTCGATATGTACTTCATCGGTGGATTGCCTATGTTGGGAGACATGTACGAAGAATTCATACCAAGCAATGATAATCTTTGGAGACCTGCCTATCAATGGAGAGCTACCCCCTCTTGGGCTCCGTGAGTTGTTTTAAATTTACCAACTCCTGTACTCGAAGACCAAGCTTAAGTCCAAAAGAGTGCATTTTGACGCTTGGAGAGGCTACTTCCATGGAAACTGCCAGAACAGAGGGGAAGTCAGTTCTAACATCAACTGGGATGATGAAGAACAGAAAGCAGAAGCAATTAGGGATGCCAAGAGGCCGATCGTTCCCCCTAGAAGACTTTAGAGGGATTGTGAATATTTGGTTGCTTACTTGCCCTTTTCTTGTGCAAGTTTGTTTTACCGGGGTTGAGAAGCAACATCATTCGACCAGGCTATTTATTTGTGGCCTGTAGGCTAGCCCACATGCGTGAATATGCCTAGCTCAACCAATTATTTGTAGCATTTACAATGGCATGGGAGCTATTGCGCATGGCAAGGCTCCCTCAAGAGATAAAAAGAGCGAGTCCTTTGCTGTCTAGGTCTTTCCTGACCATTTTTCAAATGGCTTCTCGATTCATTATGCCTTTCGCTGGCTATCTGCCTATTTCCCTGAGAAGGGAACTAAACCTTACACCCTTGACGCACTCAAGATTAATGAGTGTCTTGCATGGTACTCTTGCCCTCACATGCTGAGGATTGCAGGGATGAAGGCCGTCTTCAGGTGGCTAGGGAAAGCTCACAAATTCTTAGCCGATATTTCCTTCTTCTCTCGTGGGAGCCCCTTTCCCGTAGGTTGTCCCATTGATTGCGATATGCTTTTGGTGGGATATTTGACGGCTATACCACTGAAAACAAGGAGGTTATGTATCTCTTACGTGTGAGGGGTTACATCTTGTCTTTCAGAGGAGTCGGGGACATGAAATTGGAAGGCTACTTCCCTCATAGGTTTGCACACCAACACGGCTTGGACCAGGGGTGCAATTTCACCATACATTTTTAAAACAAGTATGGGAAAAAGGGGGCGCAACAAGACCATGAGGCTCCTAGGGGCAGCCATGAGTGTTGGATCGATATCAACATGAGGATGGCCTGGGAGGCTTGTCTTGGTCTCACATGTCTAAGAAAGTTTGTAATCTCCGACTATGGTCGTGTGGGCCACGCAACAGAAGATAACTGACGATGGTGGAATGTCACTTGCTCCTATTGCCAGTTAGACCATACATGGAAAGTTGTCAATAGCGCCAAATGTGATAGCAGAGTTGGGACACACTTTTCTCCTACATCATTCCCCAAGTTTTGTGAGCTGGATTACCCCTATGGGTGGAGAGAACTTGTCAGACCTTGGTTCTTGAATATGGACCTTATCGGCATGGAGTACCTTTCGCTGGAAGGTGAAACAAGATCCTTGTTTGATGGCCTTTGTTTCATTTTCGAATGGGCCAAGGGTCGTGCGATCCTTGGTTATGCAGGTCATCCAGTTCAATTCCTGAATGCCTTAATAGGAAGTGGGCGTCATTCTGCCCCATCTATGAGGCCTTGTCATGCCAAGAAAATCTAAGATGCCCCTCAAGTCATCCCAGAAGAAGGGGCAAAGAAGAGAGGAAGTAAGAGAAAGAAGACTACTGCAGTGAGTTTTGAACCCAGTATGGTTGCAAAACCCGTAGTCACTAAGAAGGGTACTCGCTTGAGTAAGAGGGATGCATCAAGCCCAAGTGCACCTCCTTTGACTCTGCCTACTTTGAGAAATGGGACCGATGTGCCTCCTCGGCCTGAGAAACACGTAAAGACCAAGGCCTCTCCAAGCCCGATCTTGCCATCGGCAGTAGCGAACCCTGCTCAAGAAATCATTGTTAAAACCATTGCGGCTCAATCAAGTGCACCTGATCGTGGATCAGAGAGCATTCCTCCTCCTTCAGTAGAGATATAGGTATCTCATATTGAAAATATCACCGAGCATGTTACAATGCAATCTCCTACTCGTTCTTCTTTGAGTCAAGGAGACTTCCTCTGTACCATCATTGAGGAGGGAGATATTCTTGAGGTCGAAGCCATTGAAGAAGTAGTCATTCTTGAAGCCCCTGCCCCTATCACCTTAGAAGCAGAATCTCAGCTTGCTACCTTTTCTAGTGCTAGATTGAAACTCATGGCGGTTGTTGCTTTAGAGATATCTTCTTTAATGCCCCCAGCTGAAGGGGCTTCAACTAAGCCCACTATCCTTCCAATTGACCCCTTAGCTCTTGTGCCTCAGAAACCAGCTGCCATCACTGAAGTTCCTCATCCCATTTGAACAGACTCCTCTTCAGTGATCCCCTCGACCTCGATTAGGAAAGCTTCAATTGTAAGGCACTTGTTATAATCGAGTCTTCAAGGAGTGAAGGAGTGCTCCCTCTCCAATCTTGCAGTTGAGATAGACATAGTCAAAGACTGTGCGGCTACCTTGAGACTGTTTCATTATGGTAAGGAGACTTTTGAATGGTTTGAAGGTCTTTTGAAGAAACTTGAATAATGGGGGATCGGTAGCGTGAGTCTAAGATACATACATCATATAAGACTCGTCTCGCTTTTGCTGAGGAGACTCTAACCCAGCACCAAAGTCTCATGAGGGGTTATGAGGAAGAAAAGGCCTCCCTTATTTCTTTCTAAGCTAGATTCAAGGAGATGGATGCGGTCTGTTCTATAGCGATAAAGGCCATGGAGGAGGAAAGGGCGAAATTGGACCTCCGTCTTCACCAGCTAAAATCCAACCAATCTTAAAAGGGGGCAAAGGCTCAGAGAAAGCTTAAGAGATTAGAAGCATTGAATTCATAGGTGGCTTCAATCAACAGTACATCACATTTTTCATCTCAAAGTGGAGATGAAGGCAGCTTTGTTTACGATGAAAATCTGACAGATCTTCCGATGAAGATATCTCAGATCTTGACACTTTAAACTAATGAAAATGCAGTGGTAGAGAAAGTAAGACAAATCGAATTCAGATATGAGGCTAGATCTACCCGAAAATAAGCAAATCTGCCTAGAAACGAGCAGATATGCTCTCAGATCTGTGGCTGAGCCAGCATGATCCAAGGCATTAAAAAAAAACAATTCTAAAAAAATGAATATATCAAAATAAAATAAGAACCAAACAGTAAGAAAGGAAAGCAATAAATGATTAAAGAACGATACCAAATCGGGCCGGATGGCTTGGGACTCCCGAGCCTTCAAGGGCTCGACCGTATCAGCACGAGGATCCTCTTTGCCGCTCTGATTTAGATGTTGACCAGTAGATCTCTGGTGTAGAAGGGTTGTTACACCCTAAATATTGTTTAGATCTAGGGTTGCTATGCCCTAGGTCGAGGTTTTCTCAGGCTTAGGGTTGGGGTTAGGGTTTTCTCAGAAAAAGTTTGTTCTAGGGTTTCTATCTTCTCTAGGGTTTTCAGTATAGCGATCCCTTTGAATGGGCACGAAAAAGAGAATTTATAGGGCCAAGGATCTGTTGGAGAGGATAACTTTCCATAACCAACAGATCCTCATCCAAAAAAATTGATTTTGAAGGTACGGATCTGGGCGACACCCCTAGTGTCGCCCCAAAAGAAATTTCATAAAAACCCTCTAAAAAGGCACAATAAAAACAACATGAGAAAGAAAAATTCAATTTGGGGCAAAAATTTCTGAGCGACAGGGCGACACTTGACAAGTTTGGGAGACACGCCTAGTGTCACCTAGTTTGGGTTGGGCGACACTACTAGTGTCGCACAAACCAAACAATGTACAAATTCTTTCAAATGTGCTCCTCAGCCTCTTGTGAAGCTCTCAGAGAAAATTTGGGTCAAAACATAGTTTTTTTATTATTTTTAATGATTTTTTTGGTAAAACAGGGTGTCTACAGGATTCTGGGTCAAAACAAGGCTTATGCCAGGTTTCGAGCAGGCAAATTGGTTCTGGGTCACAGGGTAGGCTGTGCAAACTATGGATTTTTGTTTTACTAGGATAATGTAGTCTTAAGGGTTTATAAAACCATAAAAATTGCTAGATTTAACATGGGGTATCTACAGTTGCCCCTCTTTGGCACTCCTTGTTCTTCGAGGGACATGTGAGTGGCAAAGAAATAGACAACTTTGACATTCACTGTCCTTCGAGGGGCAGGTGAACGTCAAAGATAAAACATACATTTTAAATTTCTTTTTGAGGTCACGTGGTCAGAGGGCACACCAACTAATCCCTCCAAGTCATTGTGCTCACTGAACTCACCCACCTGGGGCATTTTTCTTCGTAGGGTTTTTGACGTGAGATGTCGATGAGTTACACAAGCTTGAAACTAAAGTTGGATTTTCTGGCCATGCCACTTAACTTCAAGGGTTTTGCAGTTTGAAAATTTTAACCTTGGCATCTTCTTTAATTTCCTTAGGATTTCCTAAGGCTTTCTATAGAAAAAAGCTTTCTATAGGAAGAGACTTGTGTGGCCGATTCCGACGAGAGAGACGAGGTAGCAACGTGGCAATCGTGGCAACGTGGTAATCATCATATACGGGTGTCCAAGCTCCTTCATTTTAAAAGTTTTTTTAGAAGTTTTGAAAGTAGGGGGAGATTTGGAATAGAACCCAGAGCAAGGACATGTTACGATTTTAACAAAGAAATTAAAGTTTTTGAAAACACAAGACATATAGTGAAAATTTTGAAAAGAGAAAGATATTTCGAAAAACAAGGTTGGTTAGCAGTTCCAGCTCCTGCGACCATAGAGCGCTCTAAGCAGTTTAGCATCATGCAGTGATGGACTATACACCTGACCCTTTTACGTCAATACGAGGATAGATGGAATATACCCGACCGTTTTACGTCATATGGGGATATACATAATACACCTGACCGTTTTACGTCATACGGGGATTGACGAAATACATCCGACCGTTTATGTCATACAGTACTAGACGGAATACAACCTTTCACGTCATACGGGGCTAGACGGTACCTCGCTAGCTATGAAGAGAGAGAGAGGGTCAGCGCCACTCGTGAAAAGTCAGCGCTGCATGTGAAGTTGAGAAAGAAAATCGCTATCTGTGAATGAGGGGCATCACCGCCTATGAAGAGAGAGATGGAGTAACACCGTGTGTGTAGCGTCGTGTGTGTGTGTCTGTCGTGCATGGATAACGAATGCCACCTACTGAGTGCATGATGCCATGCGTGCCACTTGTCCAGTTTCACTCCACTTGACAACACTTAGACTACCCATACGAGAGATTTGTTTGGGCAAGGTTATCCCCACTTTGACTACCCATACGAGGGATTTGTTGGGGCAAGGTTATCCCCATAACCAACAAATACGTAGTCAAACCAATCTTTTATTTTTTTAAATTTAGATTTGACCGACACGGACAGCGTCATGCGGCCAAATCACCTAAAAGATAACCACAAAGCACAAAAAAATACGTAAAACTTGTTTGGGCCAAAGTGCGGTTGAGCGACACGGGTAGTGTTGCCCAGACTTGGGCGACACAGCTTGTGTCACCCGGGCAACACTCCTAATGTCACCTAGGCTTGGGCGACGCGCCTAGTGTCCCCCGGTCCAACCTAGCCAAAACCATTTTTTTATTGAGTCTTGTAAAGCTGTCTTGTGAAGCTCTTAGAAAACATTTGGGTCAAAACCGAAATTTTTACTATTGTTAATGATTGTTTTCGTAAAACAGCGCGTTTATTGGATTCTGGGTCAAAACAGGCATCTGCTGGGTTTTGGGCTGGCAGAATGGTTCCGGCTCACAGGGTAAGTTGTTGTGACCTATGGATTTTGAGTTTACTAGGCGAATTTGATCCTAAGGGTCTGAGAAAACCACAGAACTTGCTAGATTTAAGTAGGGTGTCTATAGTTGCCCCTCTTTGGCACTCCTGTCCTTCGAGGGACAGGAGAGTGACAATGAAGTAGACATGTTGTCGTTCCCTGTCCTTCGAGGGGCAGGCGAACGCGTATTCTCTATCCTTCGAAGGACATGTGAGTAGCAACAGTAGACTCTCTGATGCTCTCTGTCCTTCGAGGGGCAGCAGAATGTCAAAGATGAATGTCATCCACATCACATGGGTAGATGGTACACTAACTATCCCTCCAAGTCGTTGCACTCCCATGCTCACCCACCAAGGGTATTTTCATCCTAGGGTTTTCAGCATGAGGTGTCGGCAGTTACGCAAGCTTGAAACTTGAGGTGGATTTTACAGCCATGCCACTTGACCTCAAGGTTTTCTTAGTTTGAAAATTTTAACCCTGGCAGTTTATGTTATTTCCTTAAGGGTTTCTTAAGGCTGTCTATACGAAAAGGATTTCTATAGGACGAGACTTGTCTGATGAACATCCGAATAGAGAAGCGAGGCAGCAACGCGATAACCGCGGCAACGTGGTGTTCATCATATACGGGTGTCCAAGCTCCTTCATTTTTACAAGTCTTTTTGAATGTAGGAAGGGATTTGAAACAGAACTTGGAGCAGGTACAGGCTACGATTTTAACAAAGAAAGTAAAATTTTTTAAAACACGAGACAAATGGTGAAAATTTTGAAAAGGGAAAGATATTTCGAAAAGCAATGTTGGTTAGCAATTTCAACTCCTGCAACCATAGAGCCCTCTAAGCAGTTTAGCATCATGCAGCGATGGATGATACACCCAACCTTTTACGTCATACAAGAATAGATAGTACCTGTCTCGGCTCTTTTATGTTGCACGAGTTTGACGTTGAACTGGATGACCCGACCTTTTACGTCATACGGGGCTAGACGTTACCTGTCTCGACTCTTTTATGTTGCACAAATTTGACATTGAACTGGATGACCTGACCTTTCACATCATAAGGGGCTAGACATATTAATTCGACTTTTTAACGTTGCACGAGTATGATGTGTTAGCTCGGTTTCTTAATGTCACATGAGTTTGATGTTAGCTCGATTTTTTAACGTCGCATGAGTTTGAAGGTTACCTCAAATTTTTAACGCCGCACTAGTTTGACGTGTTAGCTCAGCTTTTTAATGTTGCACGAGGTTGATGATCTGAATCCTGGTTGGCAGTTGAGGCTCATGCCACCGTGGAGCAAAAGACTTTTTTCGTTTAGACTCATGCCACCGAGGAGCAAAAGATTTTGAAGCCAGTTAGCAGTTTAGGTTCATGGCACCGAGGAGCAAAATATTTTGGAATCGGTTGGCAGTTTAAGCTCATGCCACTAAGGAGCAGAAGATTTTGGAATCAGTTGGCAGTTTAGATATGGAATTTTTTGAATTTTTTTTTTATTTGGAAAGATTGGTTTAATTGAAAAATAAAGCGTTTTTGGCAAAATTATTTTGAGCGACACAAGGCATGTTGCCCTCACAAGCTGGGCGACACCAGGCGTGTATCCCATTTCAATTTGTTTAATTTTTTTTTATTATTATTATTTATTATGTTTTGGCTAGGCGACACCAGGTGTGTCACCCATATAAATGTTTTCTAGTATTATTATTATTATTTTTATTAAGTGTTGTTGCCCCTGTTGTGAGGTCTTTCTCAACTTTGCCCCTATTGTGGGGAGTTTGAATTTTTTTTTTTTATTGCCCTTATTGAGGGGTCTTTGCTACGCTTGCCCTTGGAAGTGTGCAATTTTATTCATCAAAGAATAATAGAACACTTTCTTTGCACATACTTTTCAAACTGAATATTTATAAACCCAGCCCCTAGTTGTAGGGTTTTTGTCTCGAATTTCTGACTATTGGGTCGTTGTACGTACACACAGGGATGAGCATTTCTCAGGGGATCCAGTCGAGAGAAAAAACGCTCCTAGACTAGCCAATTTCGTCATTGGCAAGGTTTAGCCATCTCCTATATGTGGTAATTGGTAGTTATACTCATACAACCATGGAGTGCCTGGCTAGTTTCAAGCCTTCATAACAGGCATAGGAAGTTGACTTCGAGAGAGAGGCCAGATTGACTAACAGTTTAGCCTCTTGTAGTGATGGAGGAAGTCCCTTCTAAAAGGGAAAACTTTTTGAAAATGGATGATTTTAACAGTTGAATTGAAGAGCATTTTCAAAAGGGACGAGCTTACAGTTTTGCCACCTGTGACCCTTTGGTGGTCGTTTTCTTTATTATATTCTACCGAAAAATGATGAAAGGATTCCCTGAGGGATCGTGAGAACTCAAAAATCACGAAGTTGTCTTTTCACCTTTGGAGCTTTCATCTTCTGGTTCGCGGATCCATGAAGAGTCCTCTGGATTCTTTCCGGGCTTTCCTCTTGGAGGTCTCGACATTTTCCATGGTTCGTCGAAATCACTTCGATTTTCTGAGTTGGTTCTGTTAGGAACCTGCATGGTTTAGGAGGAGGCTTCATCCTCAGGGTCTGCTTGTGCAATATTATTGGTACTTGCAAGTACTTGAGTGCTTTGTATCGAAAGCTCCTTCTTGGAGATTATTGTATTCCTTTTACCCTTGGTGCCTTTTCAAGTTTTCACCACATCCATTTATTTTTTTATTTTCTTAATTTTCTTTGTGATGACTGTTCATGTTTTCACCACGTTTTTTAGCTCTTTACAGATAGTGTTTTCTGAGATACATTGCATTAATGGGGTCATTGAATTTGTATCCCTCTTGATTTTTCATTTTATAAGAATTGCCTGCATGCACCCTGGTAACCACGAATGGCTCCTCCCAATTAGGTTTGAACTTGCGTAAAGGGGGTGGATTTGCACGAGTGTGGAAGATTTTCTAGAGTACCATGTCTCCTTCTCTGAATTGTCGAGGAACAACTTTTCTTTGTTATGCCCTTTCAGTTTTATGTTGGTAAGCAACGATGTTTTGTGTTGCTCGTAGTCATTTTTCACCAAAATTAATGACGGCAGCGATTTGCAGTTCAACCTTTTGTTCCCCATCTGAATTTTTATGAATAAGGATTTGAAGAGATGGTATCTCAACCTCGATAGGTAGCACTGCATCCATACCATACCCCAATGAGTATGAGGTCATGCCAGTATGAGTCTTCTCAGTTGTCCGGTAGGCCCATAGGGCATCATTTAGCTTTTCATGCCATTCTTTCTTTCATTCTATTATTTTGTCTGTGATTCTAAGAAGTCCTTTATTTGAGGCTTCTGCTTGTCCATTTCTTTGAGGGTAGTAAGGTGTGGAAAATTTCTGTGTTATCCCAAATCTTTTACGCATCTTAGTGACCTTCTCATTTTTGAGATTGGATCCGTTGTTAGTGATGTTTGACTCAGGAATTCCAATCTGAAGACAATGTTATTCTTTATGAAACGGGCAGCATGTTGGCTTTTAATTTTAACAAATGATGCGACCTCTACCCATTTGGTGAAGTTTTCTGTAGTCGTTAATATAAAACGATGGCCATTTGAGGCTTTTGGTGATATCATTCCAATGATATCAAGACCCCATATGGCGAAGGGCCATATGGGTGGTGTTAAGTTGAGTGATATGGACAGTGCATGGATGAGGTCTCTATAGAGTTGACATTTAAGACACCTCTTAACCAACTTCGAGCAGTCTTCAGCCATGGTGGTCCAGTAATAGCCTTGGCACCTAATTTTCTAGGTTAAGGCGGCTACCCTAGAATGACCTCCTTCATTGTGTAATTCAATTAATACTTGGTCAATTTCTAGGTGATCGAGACACTGTAGAATGATGTCATCAAAAGATTTCTTAAACAGGAGATCCCCTCCTACTAAGAACCTGGAAAACCTTAGGAGAGCTTCTTTATCCTTTTTAGTGGCTCCATTAGGGTATAACCTATCTTTCAAGGGGGACAAAACATCGTGGAACCATGGTTTAGCCTTAACTAATGCATTTGAAGCCACATGTGATACTTCCCCATCATTCTCATCTTCTTGCTCTAGCTCTTCTTCTATCTTTGGTGGGAAAAGGATCATGTTTGTTTCTAATGTAAAATGGCATCGTAGTAATTTCTGGAGGAATATCCACCATTGAGGCAAGGGTTGCAAGGGTGTCAGTGAACCGATTGTTTTCCCTAGTTACATGTCGAAAGGTGATTTTCTTGAAGTATGGGATCATATTTTCCACCTTTTCTTGATAAGGTTTTTAGTCTTTCTTCTTTCAACTTCCAAATCCCTTGAACTTGGTTTACAACGAGTAAGGAGTCTCCAATTACTCGTATTTGCTGGATTTTCATTCCCATGGCATTCTCAAACCTACCGATTAAGGCTTCGTATTCAGCAACATTATTGGTACATGGGAAATTCAATCTAATAGTTGTTGGCATTAAAATCTTCTCGGGTGGGCATAATATGACTCCTACACCTGACTCATATTCATTCTTTGCACCATCGAAGTATAGCTCCCAAATCGAGTCCTCAATTGTGAAGAGGTTCTCGTTAGGGAGATCCGTGTTAATGAGAATATTGTCTGGCAGTGCGTGTTCAGCTAAGTGGTCAGCAATGGCTTGTCCTTTGATTGATTTTTTAGTGATATATTTGATGTCAAACTCTCTCAATAGCATTCTCCACTTCGCCAAATGTCTGTTGAGGACTAGTCTCTCCAATAGGTACTTGAGTGGGTGAATTTTTGATATGAGCTTGACTGAATGAGATAAGACATAATGTCTTAATTTCTGCATGGCCCACACAAGTGTTAAGCAATGCTTCTCCACATCCGTGTATCTTGTCTCATAGTCGACCATGGTTTTACTGATATAGTATATCGTTTGTTCTTTTCTATGGTTGTTATATTGTCCTAACATTGCCCCCATGGTCTTGTATTTCACTGACATGTATAAGAACATAAGTTTATCTAGACTAGGAGGACTAAGGATGGGAGATTTGGTGAGGTACTCCTTGATTTGATCGAACGCTTCGCATTCATTTTCCCATATGAATGGGGTGTCCTTCTTAAGGAGTCTATTGAATGGTGCGCACTTGTCTGCCAATTGTGAAATGAAACACCTTATGGCTTGTATGCGACCTTGAAGCCCACGTATTTCTTTGATGTTCCAAGGAGGAGGCATTTAGCGATGGCTCGTATTTTGGATGGGTCCACCTCGATGTCTCTTTGGCTCACTATAAAGCCTAGTAATTTGCCGGATTCAACTCCAAAGATACATTTTTGTGGATTGAGTTTGATTTGATGTTTTCGGAGTCTCTCAAAAATGGTTCTCAGGTTGGTGAGATGATCAGATCTGGTCTTTGACTTGACCAGAATGTTGTCGATATAGTCTTCCATAATGGTATGCATTAGATCGTGGAAGATGCTAGTCATTGCCCCTTGATAAGTTGCCTTGCGTTTTTGAGACCGAAGGGCATGACTTTGTAACAGTAGGTTCCCCATTGCGTTATGAATGACGTCTTGGTTTGGTCTTCTTCTGCCATGAGGATTTGGTTGTCACCCGAGAAGCCGTCCATGAATGACAACATCTCGTGACCCGCAGTGTTGTCGACCAAGGATTCTATGTTTGGTAATGGGAAGTTGTCCTTTGGACATGCCTTGTTGAGGTCTCGATAGTCGACACACTTGGATCTTCCTGTCTTTCTTGGGTACGACCACTATGTTGACCAACCATTCTGAGTAATCGACGGGGGTAATGAACTTCGTCTTAGAAGTTTGACGATTTCTTCTTTAATTTTGAGCTCAAGGTGGGTCTTTTGACGTCGGAGTTTCTACCTCATAGGTTTTTCCCCTTCGTTGAATATTAGGTGATGTTGCACCAATGTGGGATCTAGCCTTGGCTTATCATCGTATGACCAGGTGAAGACATCGAGAAATTCCTTGAGAAAGGAAATCACATTTTTCTGCTCCTCAGAAGATAAGGAGGTTCTAATTTTGATTAACCTTGTATTCTTCTCAGTTCCTAGGTTTACATCAATCGTCTCTTTGATGATAGTCGTTGGGTCACCATCAAACCTCTTCTTGAATTGTTCAACATGAGAAGTAAGTTCCTCAGGTTGAGAGATTTCTTCAGACTCTTGATTCTTTTGATCATCATCTTGCTCGTCCAATTCATTATCAGCTTGATCATGTTTTGAATTTTCTACAGTTTTTGAAATGTTGCAAGAGGTATCCCTTATGGGACTCGCGAGAGAAATGTTAGGGACTAGAAGCACAGGGTGGTTAGATTGCCACCCCGCGCCTATCCGTTTTTTGGCACCGGGACTTGAAGGTACTGCTGGTATACTTCTAGCGATTCTTGAGATAAAGGAATGATCGACCAATTTCGTCCCTGGGTTGGTGTTAGTGGATGAGCACCCTTGGTTGTGTTAGAGCCAACTGTGTACACCTCCTCCAGATCCAGGTCAGCAAATAGGTCTTCAATTCCTAGTCCTTGTGTGTGCTGAGATGTGAAAGAGGGACCATCCCCTGTTAGGGATTTGAGGATCACTTTCGGCCATTTTGGAGGACGGGCATCGAGAGGATCGAGGCTTTGACTGCCCCCTGATATGAAGCACAGAGGGCTTGAAGGCTTTATCCGGCTTTGAAATAGGGTGAGAGTACACCCGAGCCCTCTTCAATCCCTTTTTCCAGTTTTGGCTTTAGGTGATACAGAAATCGCTTCCTTTACGGCTTGCTCTTGACTTCCCAAACCATAGCCAGGCTGGAAGCCTTGGGAGAAGAGCATGAGGGACCCAAAACCGTGTCGATGTTAACATTGGATAATCTCCTCCATCGATGCGAAAGTTTGCAAAATTTGAGGAACAAGGTCGTCGGCCTCTAAGCTTAAAGTGGCACAATCAGCTTACTCGAAGGAAGCGAGCGGGATATCCCCGAGCTTGACCCCTATAGCTGGCTTTTCGCTATGTGTGCTAGGATTAAGAAAAGAAGGGGGGTCGGCACATACCTTCACGACACCATTTTTTGTTGGAAATTTTAGGCATTGATGTAGTGTGGAGGCAACCATGAAGTTTTTGTGGAGCCAGGGTCTTCCTAGCAGCATGTTGAAAGAAGGTTTTATGTCCAAGACATAAAACTTTACCGATTGAATGGTGGGGCCAATCTTGAGTGTGAGAGGCAATATGCCCCTAGCAAGCCTCTTGGTCCCATCATATGCAGCGATGGTTAACTGACACGGTTTGAAGTCATTCGGGCTTTTGCCTATCTGCTTCACCGTTTTCATAAGGCATATATTCAAGGATGCCCCATTATCAACCAGCACTCTCCTTATCTCATATCCTTTCATGAAAATAGTGATATGAAGAGGCTGGACGTGAAAGCGATTGACATTAGCCGGGAGGTCATCGTCCATGAATATGATTGGCGTTGGTGCCATTAGTTGGTTGATCATCCTGCACAACTCATCCAGTTGTGTGTTGCTCGGGATGTGGGTCTTAGCAATAACCTTTTCAATTTACACTCCATGTGCCGGCGAATTCGCAAGCCGCTCCAAGATGGAGATTTGAGCTTGGATCTTCCCAAGATGAGTCGGTAGATCATAGGTGGTTGCGGATCCTTGAGGTTTTTTATTAGGTTCATGATCTGCAACCCCTACTGGTGGTTTGGTTGTTGAAGTGGCTCCCATTCTTTCATCAATAGTGTCTGCATCAATTGGATGGGTTTGACCACTCCTAAGGAATCAACTTCGCCAGCCTGGAGCTCGATAGGGTCGCCCTAGCCAGAGTAATGGGAGACCTCGGGGTGTTGGCCCGATGTTTGGAAGATGATCCCTTTTCAGCAGCTTTGACCATGTCAATTTCGAGGGCATCATCTTCGTCATATTGGTCCTACTTAAGAGTATCATCAGAGTTTGGGGACGAAGAATTTCCTTTAAGAAGACTCAAAAGATCTTCTTCAACTTCTTGGAGATGATGACCACAAGCAAATATGAATTGGCTGGGATCATCTTCTTCGTCTCCATTTTCAATCATGTGAATGATAACATCCTCCTTTGAGTTACTCGAAGCTCCCATTTCTTCGGTCATTGTGACCGTATTTTTGGGGAGAGGGTTTGTGAAGATACCCAACTTTTGATTAGGTTCTTCAACAGGTTGATTTCTAGGTCCGACAGTGATGTCGCCCCTATTAATAAACCCTTGAATCACCCTCTTCAAGTAGAAACAGTTTTGGGTATCATGGGTATGGTTTCTATGCCATTTGCATCATATGTTCTTATTCTTACCCTCAAATGGTGATTCAGATGGTGGGGGGAGTTGAACCATGCTTTCTTCAAGAGTAATTCTAGCACTTTTTCTAACGAGTCTTTGAGAGGAATGAAGTTGCATCTCACATTCGATTGTTATTTTGAGCATTAGCTCTAAGTTGACCCCTTCGATTTTGATTCCTATTGTTGTGCTGGGTGACTGAACCCTGAGTCGGTCCGTAATGACAATTTCGTTAACCTGACTGGAAGCTTTCCCCTTATTGTTGCTCTTGTTTTTATTTTGAGGAGTTGAGATGGGTTTGTTATCGGGCCTAATGCTGAGGGGTGTCCCTTTCGCCCTGTCATGTCATGCCACTCGCTCGATCATAGAGTCGAAAGAGTGGGGGATGAGTCCCTGGCTAAAGAAGGTCATGTATTCAGGAGTTGCATTTTCTAAGGCCATGGAGATTTTAGTTGGGTTCGTAAGTGGACATTCGATGACCTGCATTGCCGCCTCACGGAATCGACCGATTAAATCCTCGAAGGATTCTCTTGGGTTTTGTTTGGTTGCACTGAGCTCGCCCAAGGAAAGAGATCTTGGTGTCGACCCACGGTAATGAGAGACAAATTGGTTGAACATTTCGTCTAAAGTTATATGTGGTTGAGCGGTCATTATTCTCCAATGCCGATTTAAAGCCTCACCGGTCAAAGTTTGTGAAAACATGGCCTTCAACTGGTTAGGCCAGTCTCGCAAGGCTCAGACGAAGAGGAGGTACGCGTTGATGTGAATATCTTAGTCATTCTTCCCATTGAATTTGTTTTTAAACTCTGGGATGACAAACTCAGGGGGAAGGTCTTCCATGCCTCCAAGGGTCTCATGAACCTAGGCCTTTGGGGGTAGGATTTCATGCATACCCATCCTTATGCGCATATCCTGCATCGCTTTTAAAGTGCCTTCTTGTTGAGTATTTGGCGTGACAATAGGCCCACCGGTCGGTGGGTTCCTAAGTGTAGATTGGTAAGTTGAGATTTGGGGTAGATGTGGGCCTGTATGGGCCTGAGGTTGATGGGCCGCGGTCATCGGGACAGTTTTATACATTTGTGCCTAAGGGGCGTACTGACCCATAGATGTAGCCACCGGGTGTGGAAATGGCACGGTTTGTTGGACCGGGTGAACTAAGGGGGGCGATTGAAGAATCGGCTGACTCGGTTGTTCAAGGGGTTGGCCTATACCGCTAACTTGACCCATGGCTAGGGCATGAACAATGTAACCTAAGTCAACCAGACTTTTAATGGCAGCTTGGATGCCCATCTCGCCTAAGGGTCGATCTAAATTGACGCCTCTGTTCTATACAATGTTAAGAACATCGTGAGTGGTACTATGGTGGCTTGAGGTTGGATTGGATCTCCTAAACCTAGGTGGGTCTTGGTTCTGAGACCGCTGCATCTTGCGGTTATCTTTGTTCGAATTGTGGGAATTGGTGTTAGATGCTGCATGAAATCTTCCCTCGCACGACTTCTGCTTTGGTTGCCTAAGGTCAGACGACTTCTACTGTGGCTACGTAAGGTTCCCTATAGGACAATGCCCGGTAGGACCCCCTGACTGTTCAATGTTTTTTGTGCATAGCCAACTTTTCAAACCATACAAAGCTTAGGGTTAGGAGTGGATCCCTGGGACTCAGCTTTTAATTGAAGACTTGGACGATGGATAATGGATTTGCCCGAGTTCTGACCGTAATCTCAAGGGATTGCGGCATACTAATCCCTAGGTTTGGGAAGGTTCGGTTTAGAGTCAGCCATGGAGCGGTCATCATAATCGCCTTGGGAAACTGACATGATGACTTTCTTTGGCCGGATTCTAGAGTCTAGGCTTAGGTAAGATCTAAACTTGATGACTTAGGGCAGACTCAACCTGACTCTAGGGTCAAACCCTTAACTAAGACCAAGGCTAAGACTAGCCCATAATCTAGACTTGCTAGACTCAATGGGTTTTGGTTCAGACCTTAAATTAGGGTAAGCCTAGTCTAGCTCTAGAGGCAACTCTAAACTTAGACCTATGCTAGTACCTAGACTATGATCTAGACTAAAGGGTGTGAGTCTCGGCTCTGATCAAGAGTGGATCTAGGTTCGGACCTGGGTGTGAGCCTGGTTTGGACCTGGACTGAGCTGGGTGCAAGCTTGAGCTTGGACCTAGAGGGTTGTGAAACTCAGAACGGGTGTAGACCCAAATTGGATCAAAGTTGGTTTAGGCACGAGCTCTGGCTCGGCCCCAAAAGGGGGCCTAGGTTAGGACCTAGGTGTGGACCTGGTTCTGTCCTGGGCTAGGCTGGGTATAAGCCTGAGCTTGGACCAGAGAGTTTTAATGATCAGACCAGGTATGGACCTGGACTGGATCAAAGAGAGCTAGGAACGAGCCTTCGGCTCGGACCAAGATGGGGCTTAGGTTCGGACCTGAGTGTGAACCTGGTTCGAACCTGGGCTAGGCTGGGTACAAGCTTGAACTTAGATCTAGAGAGTTTTAATGATCAGACCAGACGTGGACCTGAGCTGGATTAAAGATGAGCTAGGAACGAGCCTTTGGCTCGGACCAAGAGTGGGCTTAGGTTGGGACCAAGGTGAAACCTGGTTCGGTCCTGGGTTAAGCTGGGTATAAGCCTGAACTTGGACCTAGAAGCCTCAGCTCGGACCAAAAGCAGGTCTGGACTTGAATCTAAGATTAACCGATCAGAAATAAGCAAGCAAGCACACGAAAACATTTGACCTAGTCTGATTATGGGTAGGCTTGGCTTGAGAGTGGGTTCTTAACTATTGAAATGCAGTTAGGCTGATATAGGTTCCCACATAGGTCCTGGCCTCCTGTTATAGGATGTTCACCAGGTCCTACTATACGCGGAGTTTCTTTGAGGCAAAGGATTATGGAGGGGCGCTCACAGTTAAAGTTACTCAAATCCCAACTGCCTCGACTCTCAAAGTTGGGTTCTCCTCATGTCGTTAAAGCAAATTTTGGGGGTTTTTGAAAAATTTGTTTTCTGGGGTGTTGGGATTCTCGGTCAGTGTGTGCTAGAGTATGTAAAGAAGCACGCAAATGATAAATTCAAGCACACAAGCACACAATAAGAAAGAAAACAAGTGAGCACTCGGCATTGATCGCGCCTAGTGATACACACTTTGAGGCGAAACTCGCTCGAGGCACAATATAGATGGAGGGGTGAGGAACCCCTAAGAATGTATGGTCAAAGTAGTGAAACTAGGCACAGTCCGTGCTAAGTCGAGCATGAACTGAGTCGAGGATGACTCGAATGGGACACGGTTCAGGGATATATATATATATATATATATATATATATATATATATATATATATATATATATATTATTTTTTTCTTTTAAATTTGATGATAAATAATTAAACTAAGCATGATGAAAGCCAGAAAAACAGGAATTCAACCAAAATTAGCTAACTAGAATGAAATCAGAGAGTCACGAATAGAGTAGACCTACCTGAAGCAAAATAGCTTTTTAGTATTTTTAAAATTTTTATTTTAAGCTAAAATTTTGTGAGAAGGCAGCTAAGAGTCTCTGGAAGAGACTTAAAAAGGTTTAGAACAATAAGATACCTTTAGTTTGGGCGACACAGGGCGTTTTGCCCAGGCGACACAGGTAGTGTCGCCCTTGTAAGCTAGGCGACACCAGGTGCGTCGCCCAAAAAACATATTTTTATTTTATTTTATTTATATTTTTTTATGATGGATTTTGATGCAATGAAACTAATTTAAACTTTCAGAAACAATAAAAATAATTTTTTTGATTAAATAAATTAAAATAACTTGAAAAGAGGGAGGTTCAGGTACGACATACCTGTATCAAGTAAAATAGTTTTTTGGTATTTTTAAAAATTTTATTTTGCTCTAAAATTTTGAAAGAATACTCCAGATAGATCCTAGAATAGATTTAAAAATTTTTAGAAAATTAAAAAATGTCTTGGTTTGGGTGACGCAAAGCGCGTCGCCCGGACGACACGGGTAGTGTCGCTTTTGTAAGCTGAGCGACACCAGGTGTGTTGCCCGAAAAATTATTTTTTGTTTTAGTTTTTTTTTTATATTTTTAATTTTATATATTGATAAAATAATACTTTAAACTTGGAGAAATATAAAATAAAATATTTTTTGATGAAAATAAATTAAAATAAAGCGACATGAGGGGAATGCAAATCTAACAGAAAAATATTTTTTTTGTATTTTTAAATATTTTATTTTGGCCTGAAATTTTTTTTGAAGTTACAGAAAATCATTTGGGACACTAATGAAAATTTTCAAAATATTGTGAGATTTTCAAAATTTTGATGCTCGGATCACGCTCGATAGCCCCACGGTGGGCGCCAAACTGTTTATAGCGCAAAATCGAAGCAATCTGCGTATGTATATCTCTCAGATATGAAACTTTAAAATGATAAAAATTAAATAAAAAATAAATGGTAGAGAAAGTGGGAATAATCGAATTCAGATCTACTCAGAAACGAATAGATCAGCGGCGGAGCCAGCGTGACCCAAAGCATTTCAAAACATGATTTTCAATCAAAATGAATCAAATCAAGATCAAAATAAATAAAATAAAATGAAATAATAAATTAAGGAGAAGAAAATACCGGATCAGGTCGGATGGCCCTTGGGGCTCGCCCGTATTAGAACCGGTTCCTTGCCGTAAGTCTAAGGTTTCACAGGCTGGGATTCCTCTCTGAGGTCTCTTTGTGTCTCTTACGTAGTCTAGGGCTTCAGTATCTCTAATCTCTCGTCTCTCTTTAAAAATCTATCTCTTTTAGATGGTACCCAAAATAGGTTTTTATCTACGAGGGATTTGTTGGGGAAGGGTTATCCCCATAACCAACAAATACGTAGGCAAACCAATCTTTTATTTTTTTAAAATTTAGATTTGACCAGCATGGGCAGTGTCATGCGGCCAAATCACCCAAAAGATAACCACAAAACACAAAAAAAATATGTAAAAATTATTTGGGCCAAAACGTGGCTGGGCGACGTAGTTTGTGTCGCCTGGGTGACACTAGGCGTGTCGCCCAGGTCTAGTGTCGCCCAGGTCTGGCCTAGCCAAAACCATTTTTTTTTATTGGGTCTTGTAAAGATTTGTCTTGTGAAGCTCTCAAAAAAACGTTGGGTCAAAACTTTTTTTTTTACTATTTTTAATGAGTTTTTCCATAAAATCGCGCGTTTATTGGATTTCAGATCGAAAGAGGCATCTACTTGGTTCTGGGCTGGTAGAATGGTTCCGGCTCACAAGGTAAGCTGTGTGACCTATGATTTTGGGTTTACTAGGCCAATTTGATCCTAAGAGTAACAGAAACCACATAACTTGTCAGATTTAAGCGGGGTGACTACACCCTCTCCTCTCTCTCTCACGCCACTTTACTTCCTTTTCATCTCTATCTCTCACTCTCTCTTTAAGACAATTTGAAGAATTTGGAAGAAGCTCTCTTTAGCTCACTATTAGAACTGCCTTTGTAGGAGTTGAGGAAGGTTGTGGAAGAAGGTTTTGGAGGCACTGCACACTTAAGGTAAGTGGATTACTACCTTGTAGGTCATTAAGTGTGAATTAAGCATGAAAGAAGCATGGATTAGACTTGAAGTTAGTTTGTGTTATGTTTTTCCAGCAATTAGGTCTCGTTGGTTTCATGTTGTTATCTTATATGGATTGGAAGTTATGAAGTGGTCTTTGGAATGTGTCATGCTGTACTGTGATTTTCCAGGGAATTTACATGCTTTTGAAATGAGATTTTGACTGAAAAAATGATATCCAATTGACCTCAAATCACCACCATTAGAAACATGTTTGAGTCTATTACAATATTTATATTCAAATCTTGCTCAAATTCTTTATGCATATAGAGTTATGCTTCAAAACATGCCAGTAGGTCACTGGGGACAGTTTTAGCAAAATACAGAACTGATGCCAGTAGGTCACTGATGGAATGCTTCCATTTTCTTGAACTTTTGAAGAGCTAAACGAGGTCCAATTGCTTTCAAACACCCCCATTTAAAAGATAGGTGTGTCTGGTGTAAAATTAATTTTGCAACCGTCTTTAAATTCCAAACGAATCGGAAGTTATCCTATTTATGATCAGACATCACTGCCCAAAATTGCAGGAAATGTGATACTAATACTAACATTCTATGATCTTGCTAGTGTTCTCATGTGATGCTGATACTGTCCCCTATGAATATGATGCTCGGATTTTGTTATCTAAGTAATAAATACTGTGATATGTAGAATGAACACTACACAATGGGTTCTCCATTGGTAGTGTACTGCCTTATTATGTTATATGAATACTGTGATATGTGCAATGAACACTGCGCAATGGGTCCTCAATTGGTAGTGTACTGCCTAATTCCGTTTTATGAATACTGTGATATGTATAATGAACGCTACACAAATTGGTCCTCCGTTAGTAGTGAGTATTCGGATTCTGTTTTATGAACACGTGTATCTGTGATATGACCACCACACAATGGGTCCTCCATTGGTAGTTGGGTACATTATACCTCAACTCTTATGATACGAGTGGAGTCGAGAGGTGATTATAAGTAATAGGGAGGGTCGCGCCCCCCTCTAAGTAGTCATGGGCACTACGCATTGGGTCCCCCAATGGTAGTGTAACTCCCTCTTGCCTAAGGGCATAAGGAGAGTGTCTTGCAAGGTCACAGGCTATCGAAAACCCCAAAGCGCGCTGGGGATGTGTGCATGAATGAGGATATTACGAAGTGGGACCTCAACTTGTCATTATCCTCCCTTTTGAATGAGGGTAGAAGTCCCAAGTTACAGAATTGGCTTAGCCAGATCGATATGGCTTCTACTTCAGGAGTAAATAATTTGCTTTGTCTGTCTAAATTAAGTATTATATATGAACATCTGATTGTATCTATGATATGCATAAATGTAAATGCCATCTTGAGAACAAGGAATGCACTATTAACTGAATCTCACACTCTCTATACAACATTTATATGTACTTTAATGGATAACCTTACTCTGTAAGACCAGTGTGATTTGTGATGAACCATAGGGCATGTTATTATGCACATACATATAGGCGGGAATGCAAGAGTAGTGATTTACTTACTGGGCTTATAGCTCATTCCATCTATTTTTTTTCTTCTATGAAGAGTGATAGTGCATAGCTGTGAGCAGCAGATCAGTCAAAGCAGGCGTTTGGAGTTCAGATCTGTCCGAGTTTTCCTTCCTCCAAAATAGGTATTTTGTGGCTAAGCCATGATGGTTTGATGTAATGAGATGAATGTCAGGCTTATAAGCCTTGAACTTTATTGTAAAGACTTTGAAGTTGAATGAAAGATTTAATGGTTTTAAATTATTTAGTCTTTTGTACTTCATTAGCAGAGTTTTATTTATTTCTTGTGGTTTGCTTTGATTCCGCATTTGTAACACGTGTTGATGCCACTCCCACCTGAGTGACGTATGCGACCTCTGGTCGCGATCCCGCACTCTGTCGCCCTCCAGCAGGGGTCAGGGAGTGGGGTAGTGACACAACCTCATCCCATTTAGAGAAGTAGTATGCAATAACAAGTATAAAGACATGCCCCTAGGAGGATGGTGGTTCAATAAGTCCCACAATGTCTATACCCTACTGAGCAAAGGGCCATGAGGCTACTGTTGGTTGAAGAGGTTAGGGAGCTTGATGAATAAAGCTTGAATGGATCTGACATACTGAATAGCTCTTTGCAAACATAGGAGAAACATCATTCATGGTAGGCTAGTAATAAGATATCATGACAATTCTATCATATAATTTAGGACCAAATTGATGCATTATGCAGACTCTGACATTAACTTATTTGAGCACGAGGTTTACATCTTTCTGATCGATGCACCTAAGCAGCATACCATTATAAGAGATTTGAAACAAGATGCCACCATGACACACGTATCGAGTGGCTGATCTCCTTATCGTGTTACGTTCAGTAGGATTGTTAGGGAGCCGATTATGCTGCAAGTAATCCTTTATAGGATCATGTGAGTCTGTTGCTGGCTCCACTTCAGCACATAAAGGTTCTTGAGATTCTACCTCCTCTACTTCCTTATTCTCTTTTTTTTCAGATGAACTATATTTTTGAGAATTGCTTGATGTTTGCAAAGTCCCCTCTGCTGTGATTAATTCCTTGAATGGATGAAGAAGATGATCCTTGAACAACTGCATCTCATTATTGTTAAGTTTCTTGATGAAATCAATGCATCTCCATTCTACTATCCCTACTGGTGCAGGCTCCTATAATGGAATCTGGATAGTTTCTGCCAATTTAGCAAGTGTGTCAGCCTATGCATTAACCCTTCATGATACGTGTTCTCGAGCAATTTCTTTGAATTCCATCATTAGGGACTTGATAGTATTAAAGTAAGGTTTGAGCTTATCTTTCCTTATGTCATACGTCCCTTTAAGCTGGCAGATGACCAGCTCTGATCTTCATAAATGGTCAAGTATTTCAAACACATATGAGAAGCAATCTCCCTGCCTATGATGAGTGCTTGATATTATGCTTCGTTGTGGGACTCTATCTCTAGGATAGAGAATGATAATGGGACAAGGCCACAATGAGGGGTGGAGAATACAAATTCAATGCGGCCTCTTTCTTATTGAAAAACCCTGTCAAAATACATCTTCCAATCATATGAAGCTTCGTCATGAAACACTTCGTCATCTGATAAATCATCAAATAAAGGAGAATCAGTTGGGAGAGGGTGTGCTGTCAGGAAATCTGCGAGAGCTTGTCCCTTAACAGCCTTTTTCGGGGCAAGCTATTTGAACGTATTTTTTAGCACCTTGGTCCCTGATAGGAAGCAGGTCAATAAAGCCTACAAAATAGTGGAAATTCCCGATAGTCTCAGAATTTCCCTAGAATTGGTGAGGATCACCATTAGAACTTCAAAAGACCACCTGCCAAGTTTCATTGTGATCAGACATGTCTAAGGTAGTGAACACAAAGAAACAATTTCAGCGAAATCGGTCTCTAGCACCCTGAAATGGACCCTGTAATTAGAGACATAATTTTGGGTCATCAAATAGCTGTAAGACCATGGCCATTAGATCTGACATGGTCAAAAACTCATATGGGTCAAGTTTCAGCTTAATCGGGCACTCCAAGACAAAGTTATGGGTAAAATACCGAACAAGGGTAGGCCACACACTATTCCCGTGTGGCCACCCTGCACTAAAATACTATTAAAGGTGGCTGTTTTTACAGTCACAGACAATCACTTTTGGGGCTTATAACTCACTCGTTCCAGCCGGATCGATCCCAAATTTGGTGAGTGTGTTCATCTCATCAAGATGAGCAATTCGATATGTAGTACACCCTGCCGATGCTTGGGCAGAGAGAAAAACTAAATGAAAGTCGCTAATTTGTGAAGGAAATTGTAGAAAATTCTGCAGCAGCATGCCTCATTCGAGTTGCTAGATCACGACGCTCACATACCCGATCGGCATGAAACCAATTGCATTATGTGCATAAGGTCTGAGGCTATCTCTGGTCCGAACCTTGTGTAAGATGAGCGGTTGGATTTCACACACAAAGGTGTCAAAGCTGCTGTAAGTTTCGGCTGCCGGATTTCAAGATTTTGGTCAAAAACTCCAGACGACAAAATTTTCATCCGGACAAGAAATCAAGTTACATTCGTTGCGACGTGATCGTGACGGCATGCTCAGTGTGATTCAATGAAGAAGTCACAAAGAAACATCAAGGAATGAGCACACAATCGATCCGAAGTTTTCGAGATTCATCCAAAATTCAAGTCTCATGATCATGGCTCAAAAACATGATTCATGGCTTGAAGTTGGCATCAAAATGATCGCCATGCTGAGTGCTACAAGAAAACAATAATATTTCGATCAAACGGGCATCAGAGCAACCTAAGGGCAAAGCAGTCCTTTTGCACCTATTTTTAGAATTTATTTAAATTCAATTAACTTGTAATTATCTTCAATTCTAGGAAGTTTTTGGGCGTACATCCACATTTTAGCCCAATTCTATATAAACAGGCAATGCCTCATTGTAGAAAAGACGGACTCATTCTCCTTGGATCAATCAATAAAATTCTGATCTTTTGCTTGAGCTTGTGAGTAGGTCTTGGGAGAGAGAGAGGAGAGAGAGGAAAAAGGCCGGTACCCTTCAGGCAGGTAACTTTCTCTCTCCTCCCCTTTTCTCTCTCCTCTTTTCTTTCTCCTCCTCTTTTCTCTCTCCTCCACTCTTTCTCTCTCCTCCTCTTTTCTCTCTCCTCCTCTCTTCTCTATACGTCCTCTTCTAATGCAAATGGCAAAGCCTAGCACCGGTTGGTTCTCTCTTTTCCTCTATTAACTGACGAAGCCTAACATCGGTTGGTTTTTTCTCACTCTTTTGTCACAATCGATGAAACCTCGCATCGGTTAGTTTTCCCTCTCTCTTCTGTCACAATCGGTGAAGCCTAGCACTGGTTGGTTTTCTCTCTTCTGTCACAATCGGCGAAGCCTAGCACCCGTTGGTTTTTTCTTTCTCTTCTGTCACAACTGGCAAAAGAAATTGGAAGTCCCAAATAAGTAATAGGAAAAGAATCCACTTTACATCCCAACACATTAGCCAAGTCATTTACCAAGGCATTGCTACAATTAATTCCCACCATAGAAGACTTACGAAAATTAATTTTAAGGCCCAGGGTCACTTCAAATATCTCCAAAATCTCGCTACATTCCTCACTTGTGTAGGCTCAGCGTCAATAAAAATTAAGGTATCATCGGCATAGTGTAAGCGAGAAACAGTTATATTTGAATTTGTAATTTGGAAACCTTCAAAAGCACCCCTGTTCTCCACCCTACTAAGCATCGAACTAAAGCATTTGACATAAATTGTGAATAGGAATAGAGAAAGGGGGTCACCTTGACGTAAGCCTCTAGCAACATTAAGAAAGCCAATCGGGCTGCCTTTGAAAATTATTGAGAAATGTGCAGAAGATAAGCATCCAAAAATCCAGCTCCTCCATAGTGCTCCAAAACCCATATTTTTCATAATCTTCAAAAGAATACCCCATTGCACCCTATCGTAGGCCTTTTCCATATCAAATTTTAGCAAAATACCCACCCTTTTACTCACAACTCACGAGTGGATACATTCTTGAGCCACCAACACTATCAGTAATTTGACGATCCTAAATAAAAGCCGATTGTGTAGAAGAGATGAAGGACTTCCTTAAGTCGCTCCGCCAAGATCTTAGCAATGATCTTGTAAACACTAATGAGCAAACTTATCGACCTAATATCTGAGAGCTCACTGATCACTGATTTTTTAGGTATCCATGCCAAAAAAGTGGAATTGATGCCCTTAAAAATTTGACCTCTGATCATGAACTCTCGAACAACCGCCAACAAATCATCTTTGATTATATTCCAAAATCTTTGGAAAAAAACCAAAGGAAAGCCATCCGGGCCTGACGCCTTATCACCAGGAAGAGCAAAAACAACGTGATGCAATTCCTGGATAGTGATTGCCCCCTCCAAAAAAACACTTCGCTCTTCATTCAGCATCCTAGAAGGGACATTCAGAAAGGTTAGTGTCATCACCACCTCTTTAGTAAAGGCTTTTTTAAAATGGCTAATGACCCCCACTTCAATGACAGAATTATCCTCTAGGTCTAACCCAGGGATATTCAGACCTGAAATATCATTCTGTCTTCTTCTAGCACTAGCAATGGCACGCAAAAACTTAGTGTTTAGGTCACCTGCGTTCAACCATTTATTCATAGATCTTTGTTTACAATAAAATTTTTCAGATCTTCCCAAATCCTCCAACTCCTTCAGTTTAACCCCACGTTCCACTACCATCTGCTTAGTTAGAACTCCATATGACAGAGCATTAAGATCCAATAATTCAATATCAACTAGAACCCCATCAATCTTAGCCTTAAGATCGAATTTATTATCCTTTTTCCAACCAATCAATTTGTGTTTGACGCTTTTTTTGTGCAATTGAAAATCCGTAGAACCCACCTCCACAGAATGCAACCGGGTTTTCTTAATAAGCTCAACCACCTCTAAGTTATCTAGCCAACTAACATCAAATCTAAAAGGTCTTGGCCCAGACATAAGAGACCCTGTATCCAGAAAAATGGGAAGGTGATTGGAGGACAATCAAGCCAAAGCTTTGACCGAGGCTAGTGGAAAGACCTCCTCCCACTCTGAAACTAACAAAAATCTGTCTAATTTAGACATCGCTAAATTATCAATGCTATTATTGGACAAAATAAATTGCGATCTAATAATGGGAGGATATATAAGAGCATTGCTCTCAATGAAAGAATTAAAATTCCTCATGTCAGTGTTGATTGGGTACCCTGCAACAGACTCATGCCATCTAATAAGATTGAATCCCCCCCCATTACCACCGGGAAATGGAACAGACGGATCAACTCATTCATCTAAAAAATAAAAGCAGATTTCAAAGAGGAGATATTAGGCCCAACAACATCCAGGAAACCCCATGAGAACCCCAAATAGGGCCATTGAAACCCAAAAATAAGCAATTGTTTTTCACAATAGTCTCAAAATTTTGGACCACCAACGGGTCCCACAAAACCCAAAGATCACTAGAGCTACCTACTGCATCAATCCCATAGAAACAGACTGCACCTGAGCCCCAAACTTCCATAGCCCCAGAGAGAGTAGGCCTTGGAAGTTTGGTCTCCTGTAATGCCACAATTACTGGTTTATATTTAGTAACCAAAAATAGAACATCCCTTTTCCTTCTACTGTCCCCTAACCCCCTAACATTCCATGACAGAATATTCATAAATTAAGAAGAAGAGGAGGAACCTAGTCTAAAAGGACCGCCCTCAAAACACACTACTTCCAGCATCCTTGCGTCATTGGCCTCATCGATGTTAGCATCAGTAGAAGAAGGTGAATCAAGATCCGCCAACACCGGGTCACAAAAATCCATAGCATTCACCGTCAAGTAGCCACCTTTTGGGACTCCGTGCATCTCCAATCTAGCCGAAGATCGCTCTCCCATGTGAAATACCTTCTTACTCTTGCCAGACACCGCCCCTTTACCCTTCATAGTCGGCGTCATCTTTTGGCTAGACACTACCTTCTTTGCAGGAGGCATAGGAGAGTCCACCTTCTTAATCTCCACTTTCTTTGCTTCACGATGCTTCTTAATCTATGCCAACACCACTGCAAGGGGCACATCTTCCATCCCCATAATTGTCACCATTTTTTCCACCAAAGCTGATTCATTATCAGTGCCTATTGGTTTTCTCTCTTTTCTTTTGTCAATCGACGAAGCCTATTTCCGGTTGGTTTTCTCTCTCTTTCTTCTGTCACAACCAACGAAGCCTAGCGTCGGTTGGTTTTCTCTCTTTTCTTCTGTCAATCGACGAAGCCTAGCGTTGGTTGGTTTTCTCTCTCCTTTACTGTCAGTCAACGAAGCCTAACGCCGACTTGATTTCTCTCTCCTCTTCTGACAGTCGGAGAAGCCTAGTGCCAACTAGATTTCACTCTCCTCTTCTGTCACAATCGACGAAGCTTGGTGCTGACTGCGTCTCCTCTCTCTTCTCATCCGTACAACACAGTCGGCAAAGCCTAGCGCCGACTGTATTTTCTCCGTCTTTCTTCTAACACAGTCGGCAATGCTTAGCACCAACTGCGTCTTCATTCCCTCTCTCTTTTATCCTTGTTTTTCATCCTCTTCTCTTCTTTTCTTCTCCCTCCTTTCTGTTCCCTTCTTCTCTTCTTATTCTTTCCTCATAATCCTCATTCAACTAAGAGGGATTGATGTTAGCCTCTCATGGTAGCCCTGTCATCTAGCCGTAATGTTGTTGTGGCAGGATTACTTGGCCCGCTTTATTGCCACGACAGACTGACCATCATGCCTAGCTAGTTGGTATTGGTAATGACGTCTAGTAGTAATCCTATGAGTCGGTCTTAGTTTTCGAGCCTATTTTGCTACCACGTTAGGTCAATTATTCACTAGCGTAGTCACCGCTCTGATCCTATCGCTTAGTCAAATTCTTATCTTCCCCATCTTTCTTCTCTTCTTCTTTCTGAATGCTCATGCTCGTGTACGTTCATCAAAGAGGAAAAAGGTGAGGTTTGACCCACCTGTCTTATAACCTTTGCCATATATGTGTGTGATTGCAGAAAACAGATGAATACAAGCCAAGGGAGGTGATTCCAAACCAGTTTTATTATTGGGGGGACTTTCTTTGTGATCTAAAAGGGTGCCCACGCGAGTCAACCCGAGTAAGTCCCGAACCCACCTTAAATTCCTCTCTCACCGGTTGGTAACACTTGCCCCCGTTTTCGATCGAGGTTCCCAAGAGAGTGATATCGAAAACATCTCGGGTCTTCCCTCAAAACCCGAGACCCGTGCCGCCAGATCCCCAGAGGGTCAGGAGGGTGAGATCGAGGCACTTAATGAGCTTGGTGACTCCACTGGGGACTTACTACCCCTTAGTCGGATCATTCTTGTTTGGCTAGTTTCTTCTTTTATAATCTTCTTTCATTGTTTTTTTACATTTTATTTATGGCTTGCTGGTTCTGTAACCCATTTTTCTAGATCAGGGATTTTCTTATCCCTGTATTCAAGAGCGTCCCTAGGGAACAAGTTCCTTCAACTTCGTTCTCAACCATCCTCTTGAGCAAAAACCCCTTGTTTAACTCCTAGGTCTTAACTTGGACCAGTGTGAGACGGGACCTAAAAATCCCTCACTCCCCATCTCCTCACTCTGACGGAAACTCCACCAAGGTGCCTTGCATCGGCAGCACTTTAGTTGCCCCACACAGCATGCACCCAGCCACCGGCAAGTCACTTGCCGATCGTATTCCTGAGGTACGCTGAAAGGCTGCCCAGTCACTTGTCATTGCTTCTGTGGGTCGCCATAGGACTACCCCCCACATTTTTGCACCATTGATCTCTATCCCTAGAATTTCAACATGTCGAGGCAAAAACCTCACGGTCTCCATCCCTCACAGACACCACCAGGCTCTTGCATTACCCACTCGAGCCACACCTCGGGGCAACCCTTCTGTTACCTCGAGACCGTGTCCAAGATCAAACCTTCCAAGGCCAAGTCCTACGCACGTTACTCATATGTATCTCACTACTTAGGGCAATACTAACTCGAGTACACAAGAGACGACCTTCTTGTCCTCCTACTCTGCACACACAAGTGCACCCTGTAAGGGGCAGGCCTACATCTGTCCTCTTACAGACACCTACTCGTAGTTCTCGGCTTCCTTATGCCAGATCACATGTAGGAGCTCGAGCTGACCCCAAGGTCTCCCGTAATCCTTCTTTAAGGGGCGCACACTCATCGTCATCACAGACACCCTCTCGCCCTCGACTCAGGCCTCCTTATGAGTAATTTCCTGCTCCGACCCATTCCTCCTTCATCGAGCAAGCACCTTCAGCCATGGTACTCGAAGGTTTTCCCCAAGAGTACCATCCTGAACCAGCCCCGTCACTTTGGTCGTATCTTTGGAGCTCATAAGAGAGCTCGGGGCATTAACCTGATGAAAGATCAAGTCCTTCATCCTCCCCGGCCCAAGATGACTCCAGTTCCTGGCCTTCATCCATTGCCGCACGTGATGGAGACAGCTCTCTCATGTGTAAGAAGAGCTGACCACCCGCGACCCAAATCACAGTTTTGGCGTGAGGTCCATCAAAACCGCAAGGCTAAACATGATAAAGGTCTATAAATTTTGACTAGGGAGGTGACCAACGCAGTTAAAACAACCAATTATGACGACCCTCTTCA
The DNA here is from genome assembly GCF_054954075.1 of Amborella trichopoda. Taxonomy (NCBI): domain Eukaryota; kingdom Viridiplantae; phylum Streptophyta; class Magnoliopsida; order Amborellales; family Amborellaceae; genus Amborella; species Amborella trichopoda. Next base: position 27,211,642 of record NC_142338.1, on the reverse strand, counting down.
CCTGAATCCTTTCTACCCCCTTCAGACGATGAAGCATGAAGAAGAGCTCCATGACCCCTGTGCTATGGTTACTGTCGTAGAAGAAGACCCAGCCGCTCAGCAGCCACGGTCCTAAGACTGTCGAGAACCAATCCAAACGCAATCAGCATACAAGAGTAGAGTACAGTCAGGGCATGCTGGCCCCCCGCTGACTGACCTATCACGTACGACCTGTGAAGTTCACAAGCCCTCAATTGCCACTAACGTTGACCTCCATAGAGAAACGGTCAGCATAATGGTCGTAAGCGAGCCCGTTGAAGTGCAGGAAGAGCGCATGAACAAGATTGAGGATATGGTGTACACGATGATGGAAACGATCGATCGTATCGATGCCACACTCCAGTCGGCTAACCATGAGGTCAATTTAATGTAGCACATGGGAGAGCGCTTGCATAATGGTGCATCGCAAGTTGATGATGAGGGACTGGCACGTATACGTGCACCCAATCCAACATGAGTGAAACCAACATGAGTGAAAGATCCTGGAATTTAAATTTATCCTTTGTGGGTGAGAAAAAATAAAATCTCGTATACTTTCAAGATAAAGGTACTTACGACAAATTGTAGAGAATTTCCTACTTCAAGTATAATTTCATATTTTTATTTTAAAAATTAAATTTTTTATTTTAAAAATTAATATAATAGATGAGGGCCCATCGGGGTCCATGAGGATCCCATTGGGCGTGGGTCCTATTATGGGAGCCTTAGTTGGCACGCCCCACTTGAAGTGGGGAATTCTCTACAATTTTGAGATCCACTTATTTAGGAGCCATTGATTTGGACATGTCTTGTTGACTAAGTCAATTAAGAACAAGATATGCTTTACGAGGCCTAAAAGATTAGGAGTTCTAAAAGAGATATGCTTTAAGGAGTTCGACTCCTAAAAATATTAAAATTATGTAAAACATATATTTACATAAACAGATACTATCTAATATTATTTTTATCTTCTATTTGATGAGATAAATGTTTAGGAAACTGAAGGATAAGGTTTTACCTAGTCTTTTGAATCATGATGGAATAATTGATCCAAATCTCTCACCAAATTGATCTCCTATGATCAATTGATCAGTATCAATCTACAAGATTGGTTATCCCTATAGAACCCTATGCCGTTAAAAAGTCTATAAATAGACGCCTCTTCACCTTTCATTCTCTACACCAAATGTCTCTCTCTCTCTCTCTCACAATTTCTCTCTCTCTCTTGAAGGTCTCATATCTCTAAAGAGAGATAGGGGACACACCCCCATAAGACACAATAGAGGCACACCCCACTCCTAAAATGACCTAAGGCATTGATGCCTTGGCTCGATCAAATAGTTATTTCTTTCATATTTTTTTATAGGGCTATTCCATATTTGGAATATATGAGATTAACCATTGATCTCATGCCTCATTGGAGGAGGAGACCCGATGTCGAGTGTACTAAGTCCGATTGAGGTAATCTTCCAGCATCTTGCTTTATAGTTTGCAGTATAATCTCGATCAAATAGTTATTGCTTTCATATTTATTTATAGGGCTATTCCATATTTGGAATTTATGAGATTAACCATTGATCTCATGCTTCATTGGAGGAGGAGACCCGATGTCGAGTGTACTAGGTCCGATTGCGGTAATCTTCCAGCATCTTGCTTTATAGTTTGCAGTATAATCTCGATCAAATAGTTATTTCTTTCATATTTATTTATAGGGCTATTCCATATTTGGAATATGTGAGATTAACCATTGATCTCGTGCCTCATTAGAGGAGGAGACCCGGTGTCGAGTGTACTCGGTCTCGTTGAGATAATCTTCTAGCATATTGCTTTATAGTTTGTAGTATAATCTAATTTCAAGATAAAATTAAAAATTGTCTTGAAATTATATGAAATTATAGTCAATAAGACATATCCAAATCAATAAGACATATCCAAATTATATGAAATTATAGTCAATAGGCTACTCTGACGTCATTAAAGGATAACCCATAAACTCTCATCCGTTGTGCTCTATGCCTCAAGTATTTCGGAGTTTTTCTAACTCGGCTGGCCTAGCTCGTCAAGCCAAGTCTGAGTATCGGCAAATAACATTTATCTATCTCAATCCCTCTAGATCATAATCTCCTTATCCCTTGAGCAACAATCTCTTTGTCCTTCAAGATCATAGTCTCTTGATCCTTTAGGACCATACTCTCATTGGACTTCTTTGATCCACTATATTAGATATTGATTACATAAACCCCACAATTGGAAGAGATGAACACCAGAGCAAACGAAAGTGGGCAGGCTATCATAAGACCTTTAATGGACACATAAACCCTACAATCGGAAGAGATGAACACTAGAGCAAACGAAAGTGGGTAGGCTATCATAAGACCTTTAATGGACACATAAACCCATAAGACCTTTAATGAACACATAAACCCTACAATCGGAAGAGATGAACACCATAGCAAACGAAAGTGGGCAAGCTATCATAAGACCTTTAATGGACACATAAACCCTACAATCGGAAGAGATGCACACTAGTGCAAACGAAAGTGGACAGACTCAGGTATACCCTAATAAACAGACTCGAAAAGGATATTTCTCATCTGGTGCACTTTAGTTAATTTGAGTCTCTCTCTCAAATACAATACAATATTACCATGGCTATATTAGCATAGGCGGGATTTTTTCATACAATTTATAAGGATGACCCCCTCTATGAAAATAAGGGAAAATTACGTCTATATTATTTTATTTGACCGTTATTACGTGATGATAGAAAAATATATGATATTTATCCAGAAGTCCTTCCCTCCTCCTCATTTTTTATTTTTTTTGTAATTTACCCTTACTCCGATATTTAAAACATCATATTGCAAATTAATTGAAGTCTAAACATGATCTACCTTAAACCTTCAAATGAGGTATAAATGCGGTCGGAAAATCAAACCGCCTTAAACCTTCAAATTTAAATGGACAATTAATACCAAGTAATAAAAAAAAATAAAAAAATTTGAAAGGCCATCCTTCCGATTTCAAATAATAACGGCCTATTTTGAATCCTTTTTGTTATAAGGATATAAAAAACCAGTATGGACGTAAATTTCCCATGAAATAATTATTATATCTCATGCAATAATTATTATAATCCGCTTTATTAATAAATTAATAACATGTTCGGCCAAGTCAAGCTGTTTTGTTTTTAACGAAAATCACGTAATATAGTTAGATATATATAATGAGTAGCAACTCCTATTCAAAATGTGTTTGCTGGCGTCCTTGTAGAATGCTAGCAAAATTTATGTGCCTCCAACAGGATGGATCCGTTGCCCAAACCTTTTTGCTTCTTTTAAGCAAATAAAGATTACGTTGTATATAAAAATGGAGGTACCATTGCCACTACAGCTATATGTAGCTTTAGTACCCGTGGTCTTTTATCTCCAAATAAGTTGTGAGCTCCATTCCTGTGGAGTATTTTTTTTAACTCTATTTTTCATGTGTGAAGTATTTTTTTAACTTTATTTTTTTAATGTATGAATTTATTTTGGAATTTTTTTACCACAACTCTCTCGAAAAATATATAATTTTACTTTATATTTCTTAGTGGCTTGGATTTATTTTTTAACTCTATTTTTATTAATGGTTTTGGTTCTCTTTTTTTTAACTCGCTTAAAAAATATATATTTTAACTCTTTTTTTTTCACAACTCTCTTTAAAAAAATAATTTTTTTTTACTCTATATTTTTTAATAGCTTGAATTTATGTTTTAAATCTATTTTTATTAATGATTTGGTTTTATTTTTAGAATTCATTTTTCCATAACTCTCTTAAAAATATTTTTTTTAACTTAATATTTATTAATGGTGCAATGATCCAATGCATCAGTTGTATCCTAATATAATACAATAACACTTTTAGAAAACCATGTTTGTGGTATTTGTGTGATCCCAACTTTTACACACTCTCTCTCTTCATCTCATTAATCAATCCTCAAAAAAAGAAAAATTTAATTTCAACTTTAGATTTAGATATTGTCAAAATAAGTCCCCTCCAAAAACGAATTTAGACCATTCATTTTGTGAATTTCAATATCTTAATCTTTATAAAATCAAAATCATTTTTATCCTTTTAAACATTGTTCATCTAATGATAATAAAACCATCCAAAAAAATAAAAAATAAAAAAATCTTTCTAAACCCTAAATCTAAACATCTCATCAAAATAAACGACCTATATTAATTGGACTAAAAAAATACTTTATAACTTGTGTTTTCAATTTTTTTTTGTGATTGTTCATTAAAATGAAAAAAGTACATGCTTCAAAATTTGGATCAAACAAATGACCATAAAATAATATTTTAAAGTTGTTACATTGTATTTCTATACAACGGTTGCATAAAATCATTGCCCTTTCTAAGATTTATTTCGGAACTCTTTTTTTTCCATAACTCTCTTAAAAAAAATATTATGCCTAAAGTCTATAAGAGGTCTTGATTACAATAATAATCAAAACAATATTGTTGATAAATTAGAGAAAAATATTAAATTTTACACAATTCATTGATATTACATCTATGAAATAAATAAATCGATATTGAAACAAAAAACACAAATGTACGGGTTGTCAAATTATTTCAATATCTTGAAAAAAAAAAAATCAAAACATTCTTGTTGATAAATTAGTGAACATTTTTAAATTTTACAATTTTTTGATTGTTCATTGATATTAACAAATATATTTTTGGACTTTATATTTATTAAGAGATCTTAAAGTCCGATTGGAAGCTACAATAATAATCAGAACATTATTGTTGATAAATTAGAGAAAAATATCACCTTTATGATACAATAAATCAATCGAAATTGAAAAAAAAACCACAAAGCAAATATAAGAGTTTTCAAGTTATTTCAATATCTTAAAAACATAATAACAATTAGAACATTATTTTTGATAAATTAATAAAAAAATTAGATTGTACAAATTTCTGATTGTTCATCGATAGCACGAAATCAATCAATATTGGAGAACCACAAATCTATTAAAAGCTATTGAAAATGATCTCAAAAGCTTCAAAATAAACTAACCTATGAACTAATTAGACAAATAATAGAATTGACGATATTTTCACACACTAACGTTGGTTTGATATAACTATGGTTTGATATACGAAATCAGTCGATAATGACAAAAGAAAACAATCTGTTCTTGAAGCTTATTTTCAAAACTTCAAAACAAGCCAAAAATCTTTTGATTTAGTGTAGAAATTAAGCCAAAAAAAATCTTTCGATCTAGTGAAAAAATTAGCATGAACAATAAAATTCGGACAGAAAAAAGAAAAATCCGGCATAATAAAACCGTACATACCGTAAATTTAAGATGTTAAACTTGATAAACACGAATCAGCAAAAATTTTTTGCAGATAAAGAACCAAAAATCAATCAATTTCGTGGATAAATAAAAAGAGAATGGAAGAGAATGAGGGAGTTTTTTTAATGAACAAAGAACCCTAAAAAACCCAAAAATTTCGAAATAAATAATTGTTCGATTTGACTCTTGATGAACCCAAATCTCATCATAAAATTAATGTTACTGTTAAAAGCACAGAAAGGTACAAAAAAACGATCAAAATCACTCCCAAATTTTGTATTTTCAGTTTTCAAGTTTCCCTTTTAAGAAAAACGAGTTTGAGTTTATCCGCCAACAGCAAAAAATCAGGCGAGTTTAATGTTTTTTAAACCGATTCTTCGGTTTTTTCAGCTATCTCTGTTAACTCAATGGACCTCAGCTATTGTACAATGGACTCGAGCCCCTCAGCCTCACGGGGCCGAGAAACTCCACCAACGCCGAGTTGACCCGCCCGAGTTTGAAACTTTGATTGTTGGTCATTTCTTCAAAATGATTTGACGATTTTATCACTCGAAGTGCACATGCAAATCAGTCATGAGGCTCGCCCGGCGTAGTGAGTGATGCTCAAATCAAATTATCAGGCATTTATCTCGAAATCAAACATACCAAACTCTCCATGGTACCGCCCCTTAAAAGGGTTACCGCAGCGAAAAAATAAAAGTACCACATGCCATAAGTTAAAATCAGATTATATGCTTAGGTGGTGGTTTTTTCATTAATGTACTTTTTTTTTTTTGTTTTCCTTTTCTGGTTCAGACGATGGTCGTCCCATTTCATGCTTCTCTCAAATTTCAACCGACTAAAATCGTGGAATTTTAGTTTTTTTGTTTTTGTTTTTGGAAATCGTGGAATTTTAGTGCTTTTTTTTGTTTTGTTTTGTTTTGTTTTTGGCTCCGATGATGATGAGAAAGAGGAGCAAATGAGAAGGAAAAGCAATAACATAAGGAGCGAATGAGAAGGAAACGCAACAATAAAAACCACTAAGATTCCACGATTACTAAGAAAGCTAAGAAGAGATAAGAGTGATGAGTGAGAACAAAAGCAGGCCTATTATATTATACTCTAATTAACCACTGCGATCTACAAGCATAAAATATCTCCAAACGACAGTCGAAGTTTGTGACCCCTCTTCATTCAGTAAGCCATGCATGACCGCTAGGAAAGAGAGACATAAGGTGGACCAAGACATAAGGTGGCCGGAAGAAAAACTAAACAACAAAGATGAAAATGTGTGCACGAAGAGAGGGAGAGAGAGGGGGGAGGTGTCTGCATGGGTGTGCGAGAGATTGGGGTGGGGGTGAGTGGCATTGTCCATGAAGAAAGAGGGAGAGGAAATTGTTTACTAGAGATAGAGATAGAGATGGGTGTTTCTTTATGGGTCTAGGTGCGGCCACCGTCTCCACCGGCCTTGCTCTGCATGCCTTGGCCGACGTCCTTAGCCCTCTGCCCAACTTGCTGCCCCATATGCCCCCCACTCTCATGCATCTTCCTCTTTGCATGCTCCATCTGCTCACGAACATCTCCCCTCCCTCTCACCGACTTCACAATCCAACCGATCGATGAAACCCCCGTCAACCCAAATGCTCCCGATGCCAAAAACCCCGAGACCGCCAGCAGCAACAGTATCCCTGCCGGCACTAAAACAGGGCTGAAGAGCACAAAGAGAGGGGTAACAACTGCTAAACAAGCCAATGTTCCAGCTAGAGTTATGCCTGAAAGCGTCAAGAGGATCCCACCAATTGGGAAGAGGGTCACAACAGCGAGAACTTGAGAGGTTGAAGGGGCCTTGTCATGGATGAGGTCCATCACACTGTGGTATTGCTGCTCCGCCATCGCAGAGAGAAAGAGACCGAAAATGGACTTCTGTGGTTTTATTGAGAGAAAGGGCGGGGAGAGGGGTTTATAAAGTGCTAATGAGGTTGACACGCGTGGGAGGGTGGGGGACGCGTGTGCACGTGTGGAGACGCGTGGGTGTGGTGAAAACGACGAGGTTTGCATGCAGAGTGGGGTTGGCAGGGAATCTTTTGACACATTTTCATTCCCTTCTGCAGCTAATTCTGTACGTTCTTCTATTTTACTGCTCATTATTATCAATTTATTGAAAAAAGAAGCCTTTTCAACCGGCCCACAAAGAGAAAGGAACCACGTAATTTCCCCATTGTCGTATAAGGGTAGATTAGGTATTCTTTTCCGCCTCTCGGTTTCAATGCTTCGATCAACGGCGAATTTTGTGGCTAGAGAAGCAGCTGCTTGTACGGCTGAGTTACTTGCACTCGGATCCCATAAGTGTCCAAGTAGCAGATATTAAAGAAAATTTAAAAGAAAAAATTTATGTAAAGTTGCAACTTTAAAATATAGAATTAAATATGCATATAAAAAATTTATCAAAAATAATTGTTTTTTTTGAGATATTTTTATATTTTATTTTTATTTTTAACATTGTTTTGTTGCTACAGTACTCAGCCCTACTTGGGCCGAGTTACTTGGACTCAAGCCAAATACTCGGTTCAGGCATAGGGCCGTCTAGTCCGCTTGGATAGTGGTTTCGAACACTGGCATGGGACCATTTGGTAGGTACTGCGTCCCACCTTATACAAAGTTTCAAAAAAAGAATTTGAAATTTTAAAAATCTAATTTGGTTAGTTTTTAAAAATAGATAACAATACTAATGATAAAATTGTGGAATAGGTGTGAATATTGACATTTTAGTTTATGTCCAAGTGCTATATATTCATTTCGCAATGGAAAATGCAGTCCATGTCAACAGTGACATGCATATTGCTGATTAAATGCATGATGCAGCTCCTAGCAACCGTTGGGATTCGAGCAAATCGGACCTATTATTCGGAGCCAAGGGTATTCAAAATGGGGTATTTTATTTTGATGGTTTAGAGGTAACCCCAACTGAGATCATTAATGGCAGATGCTGTGTGAAGATGGAGCAAGAGATGGTTGACTCATATTTCAATGGATGGGACAATTGCCTTTAGGGCTACTTCTTGAGCTGCCGACCCGAATGGATGTCCATGAAAGGTATTATAAAAATGTGAAAATTAAAGTATGACCTAAAATTTTTTTCCTTTGAGGAAAGTTTTCTGGTCTCTCGCTTTCATTCAAAAGAGGAAATAAAGATAGCACGAACTGCTGGTCCATGGTTTGTAAATAAGAAGCTCTTAGTCCTTCAAGAGTGGGGCCCCACTGTTCAGCCATCTCGTTGCACACGTCAGTGCCCTTGTTTGGACCTCCCTGAGGTTTTTGGGACCTTGAGATATTGTTTCGTATTTCATCCAAGTGTAGGTAAACCCATATTTATAGCTAAGCTTACGAAGATGAAATCACGAGCGGAACCCAAAGTTTGCGTGGCTATGGATTTGGACAAGCCATGCATTAGCAATGTTTGGTTTGATATTAATGGGAAGGAGTATTGTCAAGAAATTATATATGAGTTTATTCCATCAACATGTTCTAAATGTCGAAGGATGGGTCATAAGTCAAAATTATGTCGATCAACCTTGCTTTCAAGTTCTTTGATTGAGGGCTGGAAGGTAGTCAAAAGCCATAGGCGGTTTCTTTACAAGAAGAAAGAGAAAAGCATTGATTCTAATGGTTTTAATATTTTATCCAAGCTGAATACTGATAATTCTAATATTAATAGATACCTGCTGTATAGTACTCAAGATCAACATGTTGTTGCTGCCGAGAATATTTCCATTGTTCACCAGGTATGTGATAAAGATGCAGGGGCTGGTGCTGCTCGAACAACATTGATAGTTGCTAGTGAGGGTGAGGACGTCCAGATAGAATTGGCGCTTTCTGTTCGTGCCAAAAAGTATTCAATTTCTCTTTTACCAAAAATATCACAAATTATTATTTTTACCTCATTTATTTGTTATTACCAAACATTACTTCAATTTATTTTTCTACGAAAAATACTGAATTTATTTTAATTATCAATGAGTACCTCAATTGATTTTTTAACTAAAAAATATCACAAACTATTTCTCTTACCTCATTGTTATTTTTATTTACCAAAAGACACCCCAATTCATTTTTTTACCAAAAAATAGCTCAAATTATTTTCCTTTACCTCAATTTATTTTTCCTACAGAAAATACCACGGTTTTTTTTAATTACCAATGAATAATTCAATTTATTGTTTTACGAAAAAATACCTCAAATTATTTTTCTTTACCTCATTTGATTTTTAATCACAAAAGTGTACCCCAATTTTTTTTTTTTTTGCCTCAAATTTTTTTTTTTTGGGTAAGTCAATGGGGGAGAAAGCCCTCTACTTAATTTTTAATTAATAAAAAAGAGATAATATATCATTATATAGTCCTATAATAGGGCAATTGCACCAAATCATGTAATAAAAGAAGACAGAGAAAGTCAGGCGGATGACTATGCCAAACAGTAGCTCATGTATAAACCAATGCTCTCTTAACAAGGGCATCAACTACTATATTCACCTCGCAAAAAACATGAGCAATAGACCACATGTGAGGATATAACCTTGCACGATATTGAATTTTAATGACATCTACTAGTAGAGATGACTCTTCATTTATATCGTGAAGCAACCATTTGAATAGCTAAAAGAATGCCTTCCTCTTGATCCTGGAATTATGCAAAATTAGTGGATGCAAAACCAAAGTGTTTAGTAAACGCCACCACAAATCCACCATTGCAGTTTCTTATGACCGCACCACCACCTGCCAAACTAGGGTTGTGTAAGGCTGCACCATAATATTCAGCTTATAACAACGAGCTTGCGGAAGTGACCATGCAACTGGGATCATGCATTTTGGTTTTAGTTGACGCCACTTAATATGTAGATTTCCAATAATTGCTTATTTTGATCGATGAAAGGCCCATTCTTTAACGTCTGCAGTGGCCTTTACATATGAAGTAATCAGAATGACAACCTGCTTTCTTCTTAATGCATTAGTTTGAAAGATTCTTCTATTTCGCTCCTCCCACAGAAACCAGATTGTCGTGAAGAAGATAGCTATCAAGATGTTAAGAAACCCCTCTGATTTGAACCAAAGTACCCCACAATTTATTTTTTACTTAAAAATACCTCAAATTATTTTTCTTTACCTCAATTTATTTTTTCGATGGAAAATATCGCAATTTATTTTAATTACCAAAGAGTACCTGAATTTATTTTTTGACCAAAAAATACCTCAAATTACTTTTCTTTTCTTCATTTTATTTTTTATTATCAAAAGGTAACCCAATTTATTTTTCATAGGTAAAGTATCGCATTTTGTTTTAATTATGAAAGAGTGCTTCAATTTTTTTTATCAAAAAATACCTCAAATTATATTTCTTTATCTCATTTAATTTTTTACTACAAAAAGTATCCCAATTAATTTTTTTTACCAAAAAATACATTGTATTACTTTCCTTTACTTCAATGTATATTTTATTACTAAAAAGTATGTCAATTTACTATTCTTACAGAGAATACCTCAGTCTATTTTAATTACGAAACAATACTATAATTTATTTTTTACCAAAAAATTCTGTAAATTAATTTTCTTTACTTCCTTTTATTTTTATTTTTCCAAAAAGTACCTCAATTTATTTTTCCTACGGAAAAGACCTCATTTATTTTAATTTCCAAATTGTACCTCAATTTATTTTTTTTACCAAAAAATATCTCAAAGTAGTTTTCTTTACCATATTTTATTTTTTATTTCCAACAATTACCTCAACTTATTTTTCTGATGGATCATACCTCAGTTTACTTTAATTACTAAACAATACCTCAATTTATTCTTGTACCATAAAATATAACAAATTATTTTTCTTTACCTCTTTTGATTTTTTATTATCAAAAAATATTTCAATTTATTTTCCTACGGAAAATACCTCAGTTTTGTTTAATTACCAAACAATACCACAATTTAGTGTTTTGCCTAAAATATCGCAAATTGTTTTTTGTTGCATCCATTTATTTTTTATTATTAAAGAGTACCTAAATTTATTTTCTTACAAAAAATAATGCAGTTTTTTAAATTACCAAAAAGTACCTCAAATTATTTTTATCTTTGCATCATTTTATTTTGTTTTACTAAAAAGGACTACAATTATTTTTCTTTACCTCGTTTTATTTACTTTTAGCCGAAAGGTACCGCTCAAATTATTTGTTTATAAAAAAATGCCTCAAATTATTTCTCTTTACCTTATTTTATTTTTATTATAAAAAAGTGCCTCAATTTGTACTTCCTACAAAAAAAAAGAAAACTGATTATCTTTGTATTACCCAAGAGTACCTTAATATTTTTTTTTTAGAAATACCTCAAATTATTTTTCTGTATCTTATTTTATTTTTCATTACCAAAAAGTATCTCAAAGTTCTTTTTTTACCAGAAAGTAACTGAAATTAGTTTTTTTTTACCTCATTTTGTTTTTTATTATAAAAAAGTGCCTCAATTTATTTTTCCTGCAAAAAATGTCTTGGTTTATTTTAATTACCAAAAATTACCGCTAATTATTTTTCTTTTCCTCATTTTATTTTGTTTTACCCAAAAGTACCCCTGCTTTTTTTTTTAACCAATAACTTCCTCAAATAAAATTTCTTTACTTCAGTTTGCTTTTTCATAAGCCACAATTTATTTTTCCTACGGAAAGTACCTCAGTTATTTTAATTACCCATGAATAGCTCAATTTATCGTTTTACCAAAAAATACCTAAAATTATTTTTCATTACCTCATTTATTTTTTATTACCAAAAAGTATCCCCACTAATTTTTATATCAAAAGATATCTCGTATTATTTTCCTTTACCTCAATTTATATTTTATTACTAAAACATATGTCAACTTATTTTTCTTACAGAGCATACCTCAGTTTGTTTTATTTAACAAACTACACCTCAATTTAATTTTTCCCCAAAAAATGGCGCAAATTATTTTTCTTTACCTCGTTTTATTTTTTATTTCAAAAAAGTACCTCAATTTCTTTTTCCTATGAAAAATATCTCAGTTTATTTTAATTACCAAACAATACCTCAATTTATGGTTTTACCAAAAAATACGGCAAATTATTTTTCTTTACCTCCTGTTATTTTTTCTACCAAAATCTACCTCAATTTGTTTTTCTTACAAAAAATACCTCATTTTTTTGAATTACTAAACAATGACTCCATTTATTTTTTACCTAAAATATTGCTAATTAACTTTCCTTATCTCCTTTTATTTTTTTTATTACCAAGAAATACTTCCATTTATTTTTCCTCCTGAAAATACCTCAATTTTTTTTAATTAGCAAACAGTACCACAAATTATTTTTCTTTACTACATTACATTTTATTTTTTCAAAAGTGCCCAATTATATTTCTTCACCTCATGTTATTTATTTTTAACCAAAAAATACTCCTCCCTTTACTTTTTGCCAAAAAATACCTAAAATTATTTTTCTTTTTCAAAAGTGCCCCAAAGATACATCGAATTAGTTTTCTAGAAAAATATCCTCTGTAGCAGAATATCCTGTTATCGGGACCTAAAAACAAATCATTTCTCCATACGTCCAATGGGGTGTTGACGTTAAAATCATCCTCCAGATCCCACCTAGGCAAGCAACTGTCAAATCAGGTCAATACCTGCCTACAACATCTAGGGTGAAGCCAACAGACCGCCTCACCAAAATCCCTCTATGGCAGGACCAGACATTCGGGGTACGCCACCCAAAACCCTCGACTGGGCTCAGCAAGATGGGGTCCACAGAGGTACCCTTCTTGTCAAAGCAGACCTAGCATAGCAGCAAACAATGCCACTAACAAGTCTGATGAGGGTGAAAGACTTTAAAAGCATCTTATACATCCAACATGGGTGAGGACTTTAAACACGTCCCTTAAAAGTCTCCATGTATGGGGTAAGCCAACAAAACCCTCAGCCGTCTGAGTGCCTTGGTCACACCTACGTGAAACAGCTTTGCACGAGTATCCCTTTGACGTTCGTGTGATCCGGTGACTAAGAAGAAAACTAAAGTCGAAGGAACAATTTTGTTCCGAATGTTGTACTTCTCACGTCTCTCGAAGCACAACATTCGGCGGGCGAAAGATGTTTGAGGTCATTTTCCATCACTTGTATCCCCTGTGCGAATAAGGAGAGAGTAGTTTGTGACCTAGGTCCGCAGGTACCAAAATGCTTGTAGACTATGGAAGCTCTAGGTCAATAAGCCCTGATCCAGAAGTAGAATTTTCATCAGTCTCAGAATTGCCCAAAAACGGGCAAGAATGTATCTAAGGGTCTCCTAAGAATACCTACCATGTTTTGTCGCAATCCGACTAGTTTAAGGAAGTGCAGATGATAAAATGGTTTCAAAAATTCGGTCTCTATCATGCCAAAAATGGACTTTGAACTACAACACCATTATCGAAGCTTCAAATGGTCTTTAGATCTTCTCCATTTGATTTAAAGCGTCAAATTTTTGGCACATTTGGACGCTTCTGGAGCAATTTATGGCCAAATTATCCAAAATTGGTAGGCCATACTGTAAGGACCAAGTTTTTCCGGCCATAGTAACACACACGGTGGTAGGAGTCTGTTGAGAAGGGATAGCGTCGTGTGTGAAGTGTTTTCCAACGTGGGGCAATGCTGTCTGTGAATGAGGAGCATCGTCGGCTGTGAAGAGAGAGAGAAGGGCAACGCCGCGAGTGTAGCGCCACATGTGAAAAGTCAGTGCTGTGCGTGAAAAGTTAGTGCCACGCGTGAAGTTGAGAAAGAAGATCACCGTCTGTTTAGTGAGAGGCATCGCTTCCTGTGAAGAGAGAGATGGAGTAACGCCGTGTGTTTAGCGCCGGCTGTGCAACACCATGTGTGTCACTGTCATGCATGGACAGTGAACGCCACCTGCTGAGTGCGTGCTACCATGCGTGCCACTCGTCCAACTGCATGCCACCTGACACCAATTGGACTGCCACCCAGCCACAGGGTACTTAAGCCCTCTCCTCTCACTCTCACGCCACTTTATTTCCTCTTCATCTATCTCTCTCTCTCTAAAGCTATTTAGAGATTTTGGAAGAAGCTCCCTTTAGCTCACTGTTAGAACTGTCTTTGTAGGGTTGAAGAAGGCAGTGGAAGAAGGTTTTTGAGGCATTATACAATTAAGGTAAGTGGATTACTACCTTGTAGGTTCTTAAGTGTGAATTGATCATGAATTAACATGTCAATGGTATGAATAGTAGCATAAGTGATAGAAGTTTATGCCCACTATTATGTTCCAAAAATATAACTAGCATTTGCGTGATTACAATGAGCATCAAATCCACCTTGTTCTTCATGAAAAGTCTGTAATTTGGTGTTCTTAAGTATCTATTTGAAAGTGGAAGGTTTATGTTAAGAATTAGCACAATTAGAGGCCATTTGGGTATCATATTAAGTAGTAACGTAACTATGCTGTAAATTTTCAAGAGGGTTTCATGTTTTTTCAATCCACTTTTGACCTTTTACCAATTGATCTCAAACTACTGCCATTGGAAAGATATTCGAGTCTATTACAATGTTTATATTCAAATCTTGCTTAAATTCTTTATGCATATAAAGTTATGCTTCAAAACATGCCAGTAGGTCACTGTAGACAGTTTTAGTAAAACACAGAATTGATGTCTTTGATGTAAAGGGTTTTGACTAACCAAATGATGTACGTTTTCTTCCAACTACCGCCATTTGAAAGATTTATGAGTAAGCCTGAAATCACATGTTATCGACATTTCAAAATTTCTTCTTGATTGGGAGATATGGAATTAATTTTAAAGACATGTCACTGCTTTTACTCTTTAACAGATTTCTGATGGAATGCCTCCATTTTCTTGAACTTTTAAGGGGCTAAATGCGGTCCATTTGCTTTCAAACTACCCCAATTTGAAAGATAGGTGTATCTAGTGTAAAATTGGTTTTGGAACCATCTTTAAATTCTAAACAAATTGAAAGTTATTACCTTATTTATGATTAGATTTCACTGCTTGAAATTGCAGGAAATGTGACATTGACACTGACATTTGTGATACTGATAATGTTATCATGTGATGCTGATATTATTATTTTGGAATACTGATACTGTCACCTTGTGAATATGACCATGGGATTTTGCTATATGAATAATGAATACTATGATATGTGCAATGAATGCTACGAATGGCCCCTCTGGTAGTGTATTTGTCTAATTATGTTATATGAATACTGTGATATGTGTAATGAATGCTACACAATGAGTCCTCCATTGGTAGTGTACTGTTTGATTCTGTTATATGACTAATGTTATATGTCTAATGAACGCTACGCAATGGGTCCTCCACTAGTAGTAGTTATTCTGATTCTGTTATATGAATACTGTTATATGTGCCATGAACGCTACACAATGGGTCCTCCATTGGTAGTAGTTATTCTGATTCTGTTATATGAATACTGTTATATGTGCCATGAATGCTACGCAATGGGTCCTCCATTGATAGTAATTATTCTGATTCTGTTATATGAATACTGTTATATGTGCCATGACCATTACGCAATGGGTCCTCCATTGGTAGTAGTTATTTTGATTCTGTTATATGAATACTGTGATACGTTCAATGACCACTACGCCATGGGTCCCCCATTGGTAGTTAGGTATACTGTATCTTGACTTTTAAGATAGGAGTGGAGTCGAGAAGTGACTGGGAAATAGGGTGGGTTGCTCCTCCCCAAAATGTTATGGGCACTACGCATTGGGGCCTCCAATGGTAGTGTAACGCCCTCTCGCTTGAAGGCGTAAGGAGAGGGTTGTGTCTTGCAAGGCCACAGCTTATCGAAAATCCCAAAACACGCTGGGGATGTATGCGTAAGTGAGGATATTATGAAGTGAGACCTCCACTTGTCATTATTCTCCCCCTTGAATGAGGGTAGAAGTCCCAAGTTACATCATTGGCTTAGCCTGATCGATGTGGCTTCAACTTCGGGAGTAAATAATCTGCTATGTTTGTTTAAAGTAATTATTTTGTATGAACATTTGACTGTATTTGTGATATGCATAAATGTCAATGCCATCTTGAGAACAAGTAATGCACTGTTAATTGAATCCTACTCTTTATACAACATTAATATGTACTCTGATGCATGACCTTACTTTGTGAGGCCAGTGTAACTCATGATGAATCATAGGCCATGTTATTGTGCACATACATATAGACGGGAATGCAAGAATAGTGATTTACTTACTAGGCTTATAGTTCATTCGATATATTTTCTTATGTGTAGAGTGATAGTGCCTGGCTGTGAGTGGCGAGCAGCAGATCGGTGATAACAGGCGTTTGGAGTTCAGATCTGTCTAAGTTTTCCTTCCTCCATAGTAGGTGTTTCGTGGTAAGGCCACGATGTTTTGATGTAATGAGATAAATGTCAGGCTTATAAGCCTTGAACTTTATTGTAAAGAATTTGGAGTTGAATGAAAGATTTAATGGTTTTAAATTATTCAGTCTTTTGTGCTTGTTGGCTGAGTTTTATTTATTTCTCATGGTTTGCTTTGATTTCATATTTATTACACATGTTAATTCCACTCACACCTGAGTGATGTACACGACCTCTAGTCGCGATCCTGCACTCAGTAGCCCTCTGGTATGGGATGATAAAGGTCAGGGGGCAAGGTCGTGATAGTTATGGTATCAGAGCATCCAGGATAGGATTCTTGGCCTAGGGAGTTTAGAAGTGTCTTTAAAACAGTTTTGGGTAGATTAGTAACTGAGTGCTTGTGTCTTAGGTTGCAGATGCCAAAGACGTGGGCCAATAATGCAGGCTCTAATAACGAAGACACCGAGGCCCTCAGTGAGTTTGTCAGGACCTTAGGGGCCATGACACAGAGGATGAAGGAAGCAATGTCGGCCCTGTCTACCCCCGCCCCTGACTCGAACGATAATAGCTTTGATAGAGAAGTTTAGGAGGCTGGCTCCTCCGACCTTCATAGGGCTTGGGGGAGAAGAGAAAGCTGAGAGATGGAGGTGCAGAAGATCTTCGAAGTTTTGAAATGTACTGATGAGCAAAAGGGAGGCTAGGCACTTTCATGTTTGAAAGAGGCGCTGAGCACTGTTGCGGCTCAGTGAAGCAGTCCTGGGTGGAGTCAGGAACAGAAACAAGTTGGGAAAATTTTCTAGAAGCTTTTAATGAGAAGTACTTTCCTGATTCTGTGCTAGAAAGAAAAGAAGTAGAGTTCATTGAGCTGCAGCAAGGGAATCTATCAGTGGAGCAATATATATGCAACCAAGTTTGCTGAGTTGTCGAGGTATGCGCCACATATCATTAATACTGAGGCACGGAAAGTGAACAAGTTTGAGAGAGGTCTTAGGCCAGACATAAGGGGGGGGATGATATCAGCAAATCTTAAAACCTTATCCCCATTGGTGGAATTGGCCATGAAAACTGAGAGGGACTGTGAAGAGTCCCGGGCTAGAGGAAGCTGAAGGATGAGACCAGCCCCGTTTGGAAGTTTGGGAAGCAAAGCTCGACCACCCCCAAGGAGGAACTTTAGAGGAAGAGAAAATCAGAGGGACAAAAAGATTCAGAGGACATTACCGGGCGATATAAGTGAGAATCGGCGTCCGATGTGCCCACATTGTCGAAAGGACAATCATTCGGCGGCTGAGTGCCGAAGGAAGACGGGGGCATGCTTCAGATGCGGCAAGCCGAGCCACCAGATTAGAGATTGCCTAGTAACAGGACCGGAAAACCGACCAAAGACTCAAGGTCGGGTGTTTGCCCTTACAGAGCATGTGACGACCTAAAACTTTTTAAACTGGAAAATAATAATAATTATATAATAATAATGATAATAGTAATAGTAATAATAATAATAATGTGAGAAATAATAGTAATAAAAAAAAAATCAAAACATGTAAGAAGAAATAATTTTTGAAGATGAGTCCATCGTGTTAATAATATATCATGTGGACCATTTACATAATGTGGTCCAAAAGGGACCAATCGTTCTTTTTGCTTATTTGGAACTTCTCTTTTAATTTGACGTGGCTTTTTATTAACTCGTCACTCTCTCTCTAAGCCCCACTCACCACTCTCACAGTTTAACGTGGCAACCCATAAACGAAGCTCTTTCTCACTCTTGCGAACCTCCCACCATTGACTTTCCTTATCTCTTTCAACGTGGCAGCCGACAAATGAGACTCTCATTCACAGTTCGTACCAATATCTCTCTCGCTCTCGCTCTCGCTCTCAACGTGACCCCCTCTCACATTTATCACAATGAGGTTCTCTTTTAGGCTTTTATTATATAAAAAGGACAGCCTCCGTCTGTAACGGTAACATGTGAGCAACTCTCAATCTTTCTATAGATTCGATCCCTGGACGTCGTGGAAGAATTCAGGTCACGCTACCAACACACTAACAAGGGCCATTTTTTTAATCTCTCTTTCCCTCAACAGTGGCACTATGTCCTGTTATGGTTATTATGGAAACTATAGATTTCAACGTGGAGTTGGTGGAGGAATGATGAGACGGGAGAAATAACTGGGCGTAGTAGTTGTGTATCCATGAGAGAATTTTGGAAATATTCAATTTATGTGCAAGTAGAAATGGATTTGGTGGGAACACGGGAAGGTGAGTGGTTACCACAGTTGGGGTTGGGGTTTATACTTTAATATACATAGCTGTTGTTCTCAGTACTATGTAAAATTGGTTGACCTTATTTGGAATTCAGTGAATAGCAACCGAGAAATTGTATAGGGTCTGTGGTTTGGTGTATTATCTGAATAGATATTTCGCAAGTTGATTGCTGGAATATTTTGGAAAAGTTTGGGGTGCCGCTGCTCCAAAGCTTCTGTTATTGAAGACGGTATTGAAAGCCCACAGGAAAGAACATCAAGCAAATTTTCAGCTAGGCAAATTGTCACCCCATTGAAGAGAGAGGAGTTTTTCGAGAATGAAGGTAAGTGACTTCATTCACCTGAGAAATAATCATTTTATAATAAAATTGTGATATTTTTACCTATTGTTACAAATTTTAGATACTGGATATTATCATAAATAAATTTATTGTCCCTGTCTATTGTTTAGAATTTTAGACACCGGAAATTATTAGAAATAAAATTATTATCTCTGTTTATTATTAGGAATATTAAATACCGTAAATTATTAGAAATAAATTTATAACTCATATCCATGGTTGAGAATTTGAGATACTGTAAATTATAAGAAATAAACTTGATATTTTTGCATTCAATTGTAAGACTTCTGAACAATAAGTTTTACATCTAAATGTTGGGTATTGTAAGTGACTTCATTTTTCTGTAAGATCAATATTTGAAGAAAACTGATATTTTTATAATATTCCCTAAGATGTTTCTGCATTTAATGGTAATATTTTCAATACGATAAAATCGACGTACTCTGTATTTAATTGTAATATTTGTAGCATAAATCTTAGATATTGTAAATATCATATACAAATGTTATTTGCGTCATGTGCAAGTACTATGTGCAACCGTTATATAGAAGTATTTTGTGTAAGTGTTATGTGTAAATTTTATGTGCAAGCGGTTATGTGCAAGTCTTATGCATAAGCGTTATACGCAATAGTTATGAGAAAGTGTTCTGTGAAAATATTCTGTGCAAGTGTTCTGTGCAAGCAATATGTGCAAGTGATCGGTGTAAGTGTTGTGCGCTCTTATTATGTGTAAGTAATTGATAATTTCAAGGATATTTTGAAAACATGATATTATTGTCTTTAATATCTACTATGTCGATATGTGGCCTGTAATTGACACAATCGTGTCTTTTGAATTTATATGCATAGTAATAAGACATGCCTCTGATACGACATGTGTGAATGGTTGTAATAAGACATGCCTTTGATATGATATGTGTGCAGGGCGACATGCTTCTTCTGATAAGATATCTGTGTATGGCAACATACTCCTGATAAGATATATGTATGCATGGTAACATGCTACAAATGAGATATGTGTGCATGGCAACATGCTTATGATAAGATACGTGTATATAGTAACACGCTTCTGATAAGATATGTGTGCTGGGCAATATGCTATGTGATATGTGTATGGGCTGAGTGATGGTGCCGACAGCTGAGATCTCATGCTATGTGATATGTGTATAGGCACTTACCATGTGAATGATGGTGCTGGCAGCTGCTTGATGGTGAGGTTGCCTACTGTGTGAATGATGGTACCGGCAACTGCGATCTTCCCCTGACTCTCCATGATAGGATGAGGGTCAAAATGTGAGCGTTTGGGAGGGTCGCACCCCCCAAATCTTTGGCATTACGCATTGGGTCCTCCTTTGGTAGTGTATCGCTCTCTCACCAAAAGGGCACTTGAGAGGGTCGCATATTGCAAGGCCACCGACTATGAAAAGCCCCAAAGCACGCTGGGAACTCTGTGTGTGTGTGTGTGAAGGAATTACGAAGTGGGCCCTCCACTTGTCACTGTCTTCTCTCCTGAGAGATGATAGAAGTCCTAAGCAATGGAATTGGCGTGGCCTGATGAATAGCGCTTCTGCTTCAAGAGTAGGTGAATTAGGGAGTGAGTTGGTTAATGCCTGCTAATGCTGTTGTGAACTACATGACTTCTGTTGTTCTGAATGCTTATTGCAGGACTTCTATTGTTGTGAATGCTTGATCGCATGACTTTTGTTGTTATGAATTCTTACTGCATGATTTTTGTGTTTGAGAATGCTTGTATGATTATATCTGGTACTTAATGTTGATATTAATATGAATCGTGTGCATATGGTTTATGTATCATGCTTATTTTCATTGTTAAATAACGAATACAGGTCATGTAAGATCAGAAATGAATCTGTCTAATAGCATGTATTAGAATGTATGAAATCAATACGTTGAAATTTTGTGTAATATGCATTGTTTTAGAAAATATCTAAATTTGTCAATTATGAGTGTTCTTTTAAAGATAGTGATGGTCACTTATTGAGTAGCCAAACTCACCAAATTATGGTAAATTTTTCAGGGTAATTGCAGTCTCACAGTTTGTACGTAGCAGAACCATCCTTGAAGAAATTGTAGTCATGATTAAATTCCCTTTGTAACTTTTGGCTCAAATTCGCCATTGTAATTTTTGTCCTATCAAAAGATGTAAATATTTAGATCTTCATTTTAATATTAGTTGTGAGTGGACTTTATACATATTTTTAGATATGGTAAAATCCGTGTTGGTGTAATATGTAAATAAAATTTTGAAGTTGTTCTATATATAGTTTAAGAAGATTATGATGGAAAAATTGTTTTGCAGCAATATAATATATAGTAAAAAATTTAGAATTTGTGTGGTTCCTTATTAATAAACTGTCACATGTCAAGAAATTTTAGTGTTATAAACTTAGGGTGTGAAAGAGCAGGAAGCTACGGCATTAACTTCAGTTATTCGAGGTACGCTCTCTGTTTGTGGCATTGAAGAAAAAATTCTAGTTGATCCTGGATCTACACACTCTTTTATTGCACCTCATTTTGCATGCCACATAAATGCTAGACCTTCCTTGCTTGACTGGACATTTGTAGTATGCACACCTATGGGGGAGTCTATAGAAACTGATACTGTTAGATTTGATATTGTTAGATATCCAAGACTTTGATGTTATTTTGGGTATGACTGGTTGTCCACACACCATGCTATAGTAAATTGTCATGATAAGCCTGTAACCCTTAAACGCTCAAACCAGCCTGAATTAAACTTTATTGGAGTCAAGGATGTGTCCCTTCTACATTTTATTTCGGCTATTCGGGCTTCCTGTTTATTGATTAGAAGATGTGTTGCGTATCTAGCTTATGTAGTGGAAAATCGGGATGACCAGTTTAAGTTAGAAGAAGTACCTATAGTGACAGAATATCCAGAGGTCTTTCCCGAAGAGTTAACCTCTTTGCCCCAGATCAGAGAAATAGAATTTGAGATAGATGTGATCCCGGACACGACCCCCATCTCTAAAGCCCCTTATAGGATGACCCTAGCAGCACTAAAGGAGTTAAAAGAACAATTACAAGAGTTGTTGGAGAAGGGATTCATCGGTAGCTGAACCAGGTCACTGTAAATAATAAGTACCCCTTGCATAGAGTTGACGACCTTTTTGATCAACTCCAAGGGGTCCAAGTATTTTCCAAGGTTGACATTCGGTCAAGTTATCATCAACTACGATTCAAGGAAGAAGATGTCCCTAAGACCGCATTCAGGACTCGTTATGGTCATTACGAGTTTTTAGTAATGCCGTTTGGATTAACTAATGCCCCGGCCGTCATAATGGATTTGATGAACAGGGTTTTTAGACCCTTCTTGAATGATTTTGTCGAAGTCTTTATAGATGACATCCTGGTGTACTCAAGGAATCAAGAAGAACATCAACAACATTTGAGAATGATCCTCCAGACTCTAAAGACAGAGTTATATGCTAAGTTGGGGAAAAGCGAGTTTTGGCTTCCAAGCATGGCCTTCTTGGGGCACGTTATTTACAAGGATGGGGTCGCAGTTGACCCTTGTAAGATTGAAGCCGTACTGAAATGGGAAAGGCCAACAAATGTGACGGAAGTCCACAATTTTCTGGGTTTGGTGGGATACTATAGGCGTTTTGTAAAAAGCTTTTCAAAGATAGCGCTTCCCATGACTCACCTAACCCAGAAGGAAGAAAAGTTATATGGTCAGATGATTGTGAGAAGAGTTTTCAAGAATTAAAGAAGAGATTGACTATGACCCCAATATTAACCTATGCCTGAAGGAAACAAAAGGCTTTGTAGTTTACATTGATGCTTCCCCATAAGGGACTCGGGTGTGTATTGATGCAATAAGGGAAAGTTATATCCTATGCCTTCAGATAATTAAAGTCGCATGAGCAAAATTACCCAACTCATGACTTAGAGCTCGGGGCTGTGATCTTTGCCTTGAAGGTTTGGAGACATTATCTCTATGGGGCCCAGTTTAAGATATTTACAGACCATAAAAGTCTCAAGTATTTATTTTCTCAAAAGGAGTTGAATATGAGGTAAAGGAGGTGGATGACCCTACTAAACGATTATGACTGCACCATCAACTACCAGCAGGGCAAGACCAACATAGTGGTCGATGCTTTGAGTCAGAAACCCTTAATATCAGTTGCACATCTAATGACCCGAGAAATGAAATTAATAGAAGATGCAGTAGAGTGGCACTAGACACTACCCCCTAGTAATGAGGTAGGAATAACTGCGAGTATGAGGGTGGAACCCCAACTCTTTCAGCAGATTCAAGCTGCACAAAGACAGAACCCCAACTGATGAAAATTTTGGAAGACTTAAAGCAAGGAAGAAATGAGGACTTTTCTGTCGATAGTGATGACTTATTAAGGTTTAGAGAACGGGTGTGTGTCCCAAGTGAAGAGAATATAAATAGAGCTATTTTAGAAGAGGCACGTCACTCCCATTATACTGTACACCCAGGAAGCACAAAAATGTATCAAGATTTAAAGAAGACTTTATGGTGGAATAACATGAAGAAGGATGTGGCACAATTTGTTTTTAAATGTATGACCTGTCAGCAAGTGAAGGCTGAACACCAGAGACTTGCCGGGCTGTTACAACCCTTGCCTGTGCTTGAATGGAAGTGCGAGCACATCACTATGGACTTTGTGTCCGATTTGCCAAGATCAGGCATTGAACACGATATTGTTTGGGTTATTGTGGACGGATTAACTAAGGTTGCCCATTTCTTACTAGTCTGTACTACCTATACCTAAGATAAACTGGCTCAGTTGTATGTCATACAGATAATAAGATTGTATGGAGTACCTATTAGTATTGTGTCCGACAAGGACTCTAGATTTACTTCGAGGTTTTGAAGCAGTCTACAATCAGTCTTAGAGACAAGACTCATTTTTAGTACTGCTTTTGACCTTCAGATTGATGGACAGTCAGAAAGGACCATTCAGAACCTAGAAGATATGTTGAGGGCTTGTGTTATAGATTTCAAAGGGAATTGTGATGATCACTTACCTTTAATAAAATTTGCATACAACAACAGTTTCTGGGCCAGTATTTAAATGACACCTTTTGAAGCCTTATATGGGAGGAAGTGTAGATCGCCAGTGTGTTGGGATGAGGTCGACGAAAGGAGACTATTAGGGCCTGAAATTGTTCAAGTGACATCAGAGAAGATTGCACTAATTTGAGAAAGGCCTAAAACAGCTCAGAGTTGGCAGAAGAATTATGCCGATAATCGTCGAAGGGACCTTGAATTTGAAGTAGGTGACCAGGTCTTTTCGAAAGTGTCACTAAAAAAGGGGATTATGAGGTTCGGCAAGAAAGAAAGCTAAGTCCGCGATTCATTGGACCCTTTGAAATATTAGAGAGAATCGGAGTCGCGACATATCGACTGTCCTTACCCCCAAGTTGGCCAATATTCATAATGTCTTCCATGTTCCATTATTGAGAAAGTATTAGCCCGATCCATCCCACGTCTTGAAGTATGAGCCGATCCCAATCAGGGAAGACTTAACTTATGTTGAACAACCAATTGAGATACTGGATAGAAGAGTTCAAGTATTGCTCAACAAAAAGATTCCCTTGGTTTGGGTTTTATGACAGTATCATTCGAGAGAAGAATCAACTTGGGAGTGAGAAGATGAGATCAAGGATAAATAGCCCCATTTATTTAATTAGATAAATTAACGATTTTGAAGGAAAAATCTGTTTTAAGGGGGGATGATGTAAGGACCAAAGTTTTCCCGACCATAGTAACACACGTGGCGATAAAAGTCTATTGAGAAGGGATAACACCATGTGTGAAGTGTTTTGCAAAGGGGCGGCAACGCCGTCTGTGAATGAGGAGCGTCGCTGGCTATGAAGAGAGAGAGAGAAGGGCAACGACGACTGTGAAGAGAGAGAAGGGCAACACTGCGAGTGTAGTGTCGTGCGTGAAAATTCAGTACCGCTCGTGAAAAGTCAGAACCGCACGTGAAAAGTCAGTGCCACACTTGAAGTTGAGAAAGAACATCGCTGTCTGTGTAGTGAGAGGCATCACCACTTGTGAAGAGAGATATGGAGTAACACCGTGTGTGAAGCACCGGCTGTGTAGCACCACCGGCTGTGCAATGCCGTGTGTGTCACTGTCGTGCATGGACAGTGAAAGCCACCTGCTGAGTGCATGCTGCCATGCGTGCCACTTTTCCAGTTGCATACCACCTAACACTACTTGGACTTCCCTCAGCCACAGGTTACTTAAGCCCTCTCCTCTCACTCTCATGCCACTTTACTTCCTCTTCATTGTTTGAAGGCATTTTTCAAAACCTTGGGTCTCCGATGCCGAATAAAAGAGAAGCCGGTTAATAAAGCCCTGATTTATAGTGGAATTATCGACAATCTCAAAATTTCCATAAAGAGAGTGAAAATGTTCCTAAGGACTTCAAAAGACAACTTGCCAAGTTTGATCGCAATCCGACATGTCTATGACAGTGTATACAAAGAAACAATATAAAAAATATTAGCCTCTACCACCCTAAAACAAACCCCATAACTAGAAATCTATTTTCAGTGCGTCAAATGGTTGTGAGACCACCGTCATTAGATCCAGCATGGTTGAAAACCATTATGGGTCAAGTTTAAGCTCAAACGCTTTCGGACAAAGTTATGGGTAAAAGACCGGAAAGGGGGAGGCCACACACTATTCTCGTGCCCCCTCCTGGCATCAAATCGCCATTAATGGTGACTATTTTCACAGTTTCAGGTAGTGACTTTCGAGAGCCATATCTTCCTTGTTCTGAGTCGGATCGCGCTCAAATTTTGCGAGCGTGTTCGGCTCGTCAAGATGAGAGTTTTGATATGTGGCACACCCCGTGATGATGTTCAAGCAAGGAGAAAAACTAGTGAGAAATTGGCAATTTGTGAAAACAATTGCAGGAAAATCAACAGTGAAATGTTCCGCTCGAGTGACCATATCGTGACGCTTGCACAACGGATCAATAAAAAACCAGTTCCATCGCATGCATAAGGTCTAGAGCTACTATTGGTCTGAACCCCGTACATGATGAACGGTCAGATTTCACACATGTATGCGTCGAAGTTGCTGCAGATTTCGGCTGTCGAAATTCAGATTCCAGCCAAAACCCAAAGACTTCAAAATCTTCGTTTGGGCATGAAATTGAGCTGTGTTGTTGCGACATGATTGCAATGAAATTATCAGTGCAATACAACAAAGAAATCATGTAAAAATGTCAAAACAAGAGCACACCATCGATCAGAAGTTTTCAAGATTCGTACAAATTTCGAGTCACATGATCGTGGCCTAAAAATGCGATTCGAGGTTCGAAGTTGGTATCAAATCAATCATCATGCCAAGCCCAGCAAGAAAGCAATCATATTTCGGCCAAAGGGGCTCCGGAGTAACCCCGAATCAGCCATGGAAGATCACGCACTTTCTAAGGCGGCAACATGAACTGTTTTGAAATTCAATGTATTGTTGGGCAGGGTAAAAACATCATTTTGCACCCATTTTTAGATTTTTATTTAATTGAAATAAATTGTAATTATCAGCAATTAGGCTAGATTTTGGGCGTCCACCCATGTTTGGGCCCAATTTTATAATTACGCGCTAAACCTAATTGTAAAGGGCTTGCCTCATGCTTCAATTTCATGAATAAAATTTGTGAGTTTTTGCATTGAGATTGTGGCCATGCCTTGCAGAGAGAGAGAGAGGAGAGAGAAGAAAAAGTCCGGTACTCCTCGATAAAGCTAATCTCCTCTTCTTATCTCTCTTTATCTCTCCTCTCATCTCTATCTCAACTCTCATTCTCTCTCCTCTGCTCTCTATCTCATCTCTCTTTCTCTCTCCTCCCATCTTTATCTCTCTTCTCATCTCTATCTCTCTCTTTTTCTCTCTCCTCATCTCCATCTCTCTCTCCTCCTCTCTATATCTCTCTTGTTCCTCTCTGTCTTTCTCTCTCTTCCTCTTTCTTTCTCTCTCTTCTTCTTTCTTTCTCTCTCTTCACTCAACATGCACGGCAACGGGCCATCGCTGTGCGTGTCTTTCTTCCCCTTCTTCTTTTTCTCTGCTTCCTTTCCTTACTCATCCCCCTTTCTTTCCTACTTCTTCCTAATCTTCTTTCTTCCTTTTCCTTCTCTCTCTTCTTTTCTTCCTTTCTCTTTCCTCTCTTTCCTAGCCTCTCACTCTTTCTTTCCTCATGTTCTCTTTCTCGTTCCCTTCTCTGTCATGGACGAAAGAACCTCATCGCTGCTCACAGTTTCTTTCTTTTTCTCTCTCCTCTATCATGGACGGTAGAAGCTCATCGATGTCCATGTTTCTTTCTTGTCCTCTCTTCTCTGTCATGGACGGCAGAAGCCCATCGTCGTACATGTCTCTTTTTTTTCTTTCTCCTCTGTCATGGACGGCGGAAGCCCATCGCTATCCATGTTTCATTCTTTTTCTCTCTCATATATCATGGACTGCAGAAACCCATCGTCGTCTATGTCTCTTTCTTTTCTCTCTCCTTTGTCATGGACGGCGGAAGCCCATCACTGTCCATACTTTTTTCTTTCTTTCTCTCCTCTCTCATGGACTGCGGAAGCCCATCGCCATCCATGTGTCTTTCTTTTCTCTCTCCACTGTCATGGACGAAGGAAGGCCATCGACGTCTATGTTTCTTTCTTTTTCTCTCTCCTCTGTCATGGACAGCAGCCCATCGCTAGTTCAAGAGCTCTGTTTGGGTTCCGACGGCTGGGGGCTTTCAAAAGCATGTAGACCTAGTTGGTCAGAATACAGGCTTGACTGGTAGTCGGGTGCCTTGCTTTTAGGCTTTCTTCCCAATCAATCAGGGTTTTTGTGTCCTTTGGTGGTGGTCCATGTTTCGAGGCTTTTGTTTTGAATAGACAACCAAAGAACCCTTGGTGGGCATATGTGCTGCTACACTGAAGTTTTCTTTGACAAGCAGGGTACCTATGGTTCCCATCTTACCGAGTCCAGTCGGGGGCTTTGTGTTGGCTTGTCCCGATGTTTGGGCTTGTCGGTCAGGGAGGGGTTCGACGAGGCGGCTTCATGGCGAGGCGTCACCCTAATGTCTTTTCTTGGCTTACAAGTAGCCTTTAGGGGAGTCTTTGCTTTGCCATTGTGATTTTTTCTTAGTGGATGACTTTTTGAGAGTAGGTCCTTTAGCATGGGACCTTATCTGTTGTCTTGCAATTCTTTTGATTCCAAGTCCTTTCGTGAAGGGACTCAGTCTATCGGATTCTTCTTGATGCTCATATTTTTGGGTCCTGGCAGTGTGACACCAGGAATTTTTCTTTTGAATGCGGGCTGAAGTAGCCTAGGAGGCGAACGCTGCATAAACCTGCTTATTGGTCTAGGTGCCCTTTGCAAATTTTCACTTGGACTTGGAAAGTAGTGCCGTAGAGACGACTTTCGCCAACCTCCTTCTTTTTGGGGCTCTTTTACCCATGACCTTGCGGTCATGTCCACCCTTGTCTTCCATTTTTACTCACGGTTGTTCTTTTAGGTTTTCACTGTGCTCGGGTTTTTGTTTTCATGGAACTCTCTTACTCATGGTTTCGTGACCATGCCCGTCTGTCATTTTTACTCATGGCGTTCCCTTATCCAGGTGTACGTCATGCCTGTTATTTTTTTCTCTTTTTTCTCTCTCTTTTTTTTTTGTTGTGATGGCATGTTTAAGGTCATGCCTTCGGGACCATTGCGAAGCCTTTTAACATCATGCGGCAAGGATGTGCACTATAATTTAGGGTCATACAGATGGACCGTAGTAGAGATGAGTGGCAGGCTATGGAGGCCATGGAGTGAGTATGATGGTGGTTTGACTCACTTTGGGGAAATGGCACGAGGCTACCTGTGAAAGATGGATGGTGTATGGATGGAAGGTGAAAAGCTGTAACCCACTAACTGACGGTGAGTATGGATGGCGGGATGGTTCGCCATTTTGTTGGCGAGGGTAAAACTCACTTGGGAATGATGAATGATAATGATGGAAGGTGGATTTAATGAAGATGGTGCACGCACAGATGGGTTGGTTAGGGAAGGCGTGTGTGAAGACATATGTAATGGGCATGTGCGCATGTATGGGAGCGAGTTTAAGGTCATGCTTCCAGGACCTGTGCACAGCAGTTTATCGTCATGCGGCCAGGACGTGCACTATGGTTTAAGGTCACATAGCTCAGACCGTGGCTATGCAGTTTAAAGTCATGCAGCTACGACTATGCAGTTTATGGTCATGCAACTAGACCTCCGCTATAATTTAAGGTCATATTGTTTGGACCATGGTGCTAAGCCTTTTAACGTCAAGCGGCTAGGACGTGCACTATAGTTTAGGGTCGTATTGTTTGGACTATAGTTGTGCAATTTAGGGTCATGCAGCATGAACCATGCAGTTTAAGGTCGTGCAACTAGACCTCTGCTACAGTTTAAGGTCATATAGTTTGGACCATGCAATTTAGGATCGTGCATTTAGACCGCAATGTGGGTTGCCTTTAAGTGTAGCTCCATGGGGGAATAGATTTGGATGACAATCTGACTCCCTGGGGATAGCAGGGGGCTTAGATGGAAATGGTAACAGAAACAGACTTCACTGGGGATTATGAGATAAGTATGACTCCCTGGGGATGAAAAATGAAACTCTATGGAGAATAGGCTTATGACAGGTAACTAGACTCCTTGGGGATAAGGTAGCACGGTGAGAAAGAAAAGAAGACCCACTGGGGATTAAAGGGGTAAGCAGAACTTTCTTGGCATACACCCAACTCCATTGGGGATAATGGGCTACAGTATGGTGTGATTCCTAGTGGGGATGAGGGACAATGGCCTGCTCCTGACTCCATTGAGGATATCATGTTATGGCTTGGGTGCAACGGCTTGGGTGCAACTCCACTGGGGATAGTGGTAGGACTTGTACGGCGGAAACCAGGTGCTAGCACATGCGCGATGTTAGCATGAGAAGCATAACACACGCAATGACGGTCATGGGCAGACATTGACACGTGCGACGTTAACACAAATGAAGATAAGACATCCGACGCCAACGTGCATGATGGCAACCCACGTGGTGGTAAACTTTGAGAACTAGGCACAACCGGCTCTAGCTCTCGAGAACACAACTGGCACTGGACTTTCAAGAACACAGCCGACGCTGAGTGTGAGTTACAGAGACGACGCTGAACACAGATGATGTTGGGCTTTCAAGAACACAACTGGCGCTAGGAGTGGGTTACAGAGACGATGCTAAACTCAGCCGGTGATGGGCTTTCATTTCACAGACGTCATGAACCTGTGTTCGGGCCACGGACCTGAGCCCGACCTGATCTTGGTTTCTGATGCATGGAATTTCATCGACGGTGGTAAAGTTCATTAGGGTCTCGGGTCACAGCCCGACGCAGTCTGGCTCATCGTCGTTTGGTCTTCAAGGACATGCATGTCATTCATCATTTGTGAGGGGCACTTGAGGGAAGCGTCGCCTCTATAAGGGGGTAATCCCCCATTTCACCATTTTATCAAAGGGCTAAGATAAAAATTTTAACAGTGAGAGGGAGAGACTTTCAGTGAGAGCTCCGACAAAAACACAAGATATTTGAAGTTTTGCCTGTTAGAATCTTGGCAAGAGAGAGCATCGGAGAGCACCCAAGAGGTTGCAAAGACTTGTACGTGGGTTGCAATGGGAAAAACAAATGGGAGTTTACCAGGGGAAGCAGGGAACTCAGACGGTAGCTTGCGATAGCCGGAAAGAGAAAAAAGCGGGTAGGTTGTCGCAAGAAAATTTCGGCTATCTTTCAACGACCTTTTACGAGTTTTTTGGTGGTGTTTTGGTGTTGTGGAGGAGAGGAGAAGCTGCAGCCAGCCGGTTTCCGGCGAGTGGAAAGGTTTCCCAGCGAGAAACCAAAGGTCGCAGCGAGGCGAATAACCGCTTGGAAGTGAACCATCACTGGGAGAGAACGGTCACTGGGAGGCAAAGGGTCTTGAGAATTCGATCTGTCGCGGGAAAATGAGGACTCATATAAACCGAAGGGTCACGGGAACCAAAGGGTTGCGGGTAGACGAAAGGTCTTAAGGAAGGTGAAAAGTCTCTGTCGCGAGCGAACACGTGCGGCGATAGAGAACATAGCCGGCGTTAGCCTTTTAGAAACACAGCCGGCACTGGGCCTTATAGATGCAGTCAACGCTGGGCCTTAGCAGGAGTTAGTCTTTGGGAACACAACCAGCACTGGGCCTTAACAGGCGTTAGTCTTCGGAAGACACAACCATCGTTGATCTTTGAGAAACACAACCGATGCTGGGCCTTAGAAGCGCTGCCGACAATAGTTTCACGCGGCGCTTATTAGTGCATCAGTCACACATAGTCAGCAACATGTGCATGGCGTTAACCGCGTGTGGTGGTCACCGTTCACTCACGAACATCAGCAAATTATATGCGATGAGTTGCGTGCAGCGATTGACATACACGGCGCCGGGTCATGCACGTGATGTTTACACACGACGTTGACTTGCGTAGGCAAAGGGTGGTGACCAATGGTAAGGCTGGACTTATGAAGCCTATTGGAAGGCAAATCCTCCAGCACAACAGTGAAGTCCATGTTGTGCTGTCGAAGGGCACTCACTATGAATAGGGTATGCTCTCCATCATAGGTCAGTTCCTTGCCAGAGAAGTCTGCTTTGTATGGCGCTTCCATCTTCTCCTATTGTGAGGGCCACTTTTGGCCTGTAACCATCTTCTTTTCCTCACATGCAAGAGGAACGCTGTAGGTCAACTGTTTCTTTTCCTCAGATGTAAGAGCAGCGCTTTTGGTGCAGTCGTTCTCGTTATTCAGATGCAAGATTTGTAACCTCACTAATAATGGGCTTTGATTGTAACTTGTAACTCTTTTTTTTAATGCAATAAAAAGAGTTGAACTTCGTTTGGACTGTCTTGGTTCTTTTTCTTTCCCTTTCTTTTGTTCTTAATTGTTTTCGATTGCATATTAGGGATAATACTTCTTCAGGTATCGCCCATTAATAGGGGGCATCGCCTCCTCTCCATTAGGATGTGTAAGTATGTAAGCTCCATTTAGAGAGACTTTCTTGACTATAAAGGGACCTTCCCACTTAGGTTCAAACTTACTTTTACGTCGCCCATGCATAACATTTGACCTTTTGACGGCTAGAACCAGGTACCCACAAACCAATGAGTGAACCTTAATTGATTTGTCAAAGGCTCTCTTCATTCTGGCCTGCTTGAGTTCGAGATTCTACTGAGCCTCTAAACCCTTTTCATCTAAAGCGTCTAATTCTTGATGACGAAGCTTGACTCTTTCATCTTTAGTCAGTCCTTGGTATATGAAGACCCTCAACTAGGGGAGCTGAATCTCAAGGACAAAACTGCTTCACCCCATAGACTAGGGATTAAGGAGTGGAATCAGTAGAGTTTCGTGTGGGAGTACGATAGGCTCACAGTACTTCAGGGAGCTTTTCATGCCAGTTCTTCTTTGTCTTTAATATTGACTTCCTTAAAACACTGAACAAGGTCTTATTGAAAGCCTCAGCTAAGCCATTCACCCAAGGTTGGTACATAATTGAGTACTTCCACTCTAAACGGAACTGGTTAATCAGGCGATCAATGTAATGACTTCTAAATTGAGGGCCGTTTTCAGATATAATTCGGTCAGGCACCCCAAACTAGTATATGATGTGGTGTTGCACAAAATTGGCCAACGTAGCATCAGGAACTTGTTTGAGTGGGACCGCTGCAGCCCATTTTGAGAAATAATCTGTTGCCGCTAGAATGAAGACATGACCCATTGCAGAAGGAGGGTCGATAGGTCCTACAATGTCCATACCCCATTGTGAAAGGGCTCATGCTGCCACTGTATGGTGTAAGGGCTCTGGTGGCTGATGAACGAGACTCGAATGCATTTGGCACACCTGGCACCTCTTGGCATAGTTTTAGGAGTCGACAGTCATCATAGGCCAATAGTACCCCAATCTGCATATCCGTTCATAGAGCTTGGGTCTGGACTGATGGAGTCCATAGATTTTTGAGTGAACTTCTTCCAAGACCTTATTTGTCTCTTGTGCATCTACGCATTTGAGGAGAACACCATTGAAAGACCGTCTGAAGAGGATATCTCCTTCAACGAGAGTGTATTTGGTAGACATTCGACACACTCTATTGTGCTGAGTACGATCTTCAAGCAATCTACCATGCCTTATGACATCAATAATGGGCTCTCTCCAATCTTTGACCTCCTCAACTTCTACACATATTGGGTCAAAGAACTCGAGTTCCTGGTTTTGAACATCCGCTCCTTGATCACGTGTTATTTCCTGTTCGGCTTTAATAACATCTTTGGCTGATAAAAGTGCCTCGAATGGGTAAGGCGGGCACTCAAGAAAGAGGATTCTTTCATCATCTGCATCTACTTCGGTCCTCAATTCAATGTGTCTCCACTCTGCTACCAAGATAGGCGTGGGTCCTGGTGAGGACAATTGAATTGTAGCTCCGAGTTTGGTAATTGCATCAGCCTGCGAGTTCAATCTCCTGGGGATGTGAGTCAAGGTTACATCATCGAACTGAACCATATATGAAATTGCTGTATCGTGATAAGGTTTGAGAGTGTCATTTCTCACGTCATAAATCCCCTTAAGCTGTCACCATAGATTTTAAGTTACTCCAAGTCTAAATCAAAGGCTATCTCCAAGCCAATTATAAGGGCCTGATATTTTGCCTCGTTATGGGAACCAGCTTTGATGAGAGAGAAGGACAGAGGAAGTATCCCTCCTTTCAAAGTTGGGAACACCACCCCAGCACCTCCACGATTTGATTGAAAGGCACCATCGAAGTACAACTCCCACACATGAGCAAGTTCTATATAGAATACCTCTTCATCAGGGATGTCACTTGATAAAGGAGATTCTGCCGGTACAGGATGCGCTGCGAGAAAATCAGCTAAGGCTTGGCCCTTAACGGCCTTTTGTGGTACATATGTGATGTCAAATTCCATCAGCAATA
The DNA here is from genome assembly GCF_054954075.1 of Amborella trichopoda. Taxonomy (NCBI): domain Eukaryota; kingdom Viridiplantae; phylum Streptophyta; class Magnoliopsida; order Amborellales; family Amborellaceae; genus Amborella; species Amborella trichopoda. The sequence goes on along the minus strand of NC_142338.1, from coordinate 27,177,277 downwards.
ATGCCCACTTAGCAAGACGTCTCGACAAGCATGGGCGTGTCATGAGAAACTTTGCAGGATCTGCCTTTGATATAAGCTTCACTTCATGACCAAGCAGGTAATCGCAAAGCTTTTGTACCTCAAAGATTAGGGCCATGCACATCTTCTCAATAGGGGGATAATTCTTCTCAGCCCCTTGCATCTTGCGGCTGAGATAATATAGTGCGGTTTCCTTCCCCTCATCGTTGTTTTGTGCCAATAGTGCCCCAAGTGATTCATCTAGAGCTGTCACATACAGGATGAGAGGTCTTCCCAACACTCGTGTGGAGAGCACTAGAGGGTTGAGCAAATACTGCTTGATGTTATCAAGAGCTGCCTGACATGCTTCATCCCACACGAATGGGGTATCCTTATTTAACAGGTGTGTAAAAGGCTTACAGCGACCTGAGAGGTTAGAGATGAATCTGCGGATGTACGTCAGCTACCCTTGAAGAGATCGTAGCACTCGCAATGTAGTTGGTGGTGGCATTTCTTGGATCGCCTTGATCTTGACTGGCTCCACTTCGAGGCCTCAGTGTCTAACAATGAACCTAAGAATTTTCCTGCACGCACGCCAAAAGCATAGTTTAGCGGGTTCATATTGAGTTGATGAAGGTGTAACCATTCGAACACCTTTTCAAGATCTCTCATGTGAGCATCTTTCTCTTCTGACTTCACCACCAAGTCATCCACATAACATTCCACTTCTCTGTGCATCATATACGTGGCACCGACATTCTTCAATCCAAAAGGCATCATTGTGTAGTAGAAGACCCCTTTTGGAGTTAAGAACGTGGTGGCCTCTTCATCTTCTAGTGCCATCCGTATCAGATTATATCCAGAGTATCCATCCATGAAGGAGAAGATCTGACAGTGAGCTGTGGAGTCAATGAGCATCTCCGTAAACGGTAACGGGAAGTCATCTTTTGGGCAAGCAACATTTAGGTCGTGAAAGTCAATCCAGACCCTAATTTGTCCATTCTTCTTTTTGATCGATACAACATTTGTCAGCCACTTTAGGTATTTGACCTCATGAATGAAACTTGCCTGCCTAAGTTTGGTCACCTCAGCATCTATTTGCATTTTGAGATCGAGTTTGAACTTTCTTGATTTTTGCTTGACATGCTTGACAGATGGATCAATGTCAAGACAGTGAACTGCGACTTGAGGATCTAAACTAGACATCTCATGGTAATGCCTATTGGAAGACATTTTTCATCATCATGGGTCCCCAATCAATAAAGCCTAACATACAGTGGAAATTTTGACAGTATCAGAATGGCCCCAAAACTGGTCAAGATCTTTATAAGGACTTTCAAAAGTCTCATGCCAAGTTTCATCACATTTCGACATGTTTAAGGCAGTGTAGACTGAGAAACAATTTCGACAGAATTAACCTCTAGCACTCTGAAATGGACCTTATAACTAGAACTATATTTTTGGTGCGTCAAATTGCTGTGGGACCACCTCCATTAAATTCGGCATAGTTGAAAACCCATAGGGGTCAAATTTCAGCTTAAATGGACATTCCAGGAAGAAGTTATAGGCAATGAAATAGGAGGAGCTGCACACTATTCCCGTGCGGCCACCCTGCAATTAAACTCCATTAGAGGGGCAGCCACGAATAGTGACTTTCGACACTCATATCTCACCCATCTCAAGTTGGACCGTACTCAAATTTTGTGAGCATGCTCGTCTCAACAAAATGAGCATTTCGATATGTGGCACGCCCGCGACGACCCCCAAGTGCGAAGAAAAGCTAGAGAGAAGTTGCTGATCCATGAAGAAAGTTGTAGGAAAATCAACAGCGTCGCACCTCATTCAAGCGGCCAAATCTCGTGAACCCGATCGACACGAGACTAGTTCTATCGCATGCGTAAGGTCTAGGGCTATCTCTAGTTTGAACCCGGTACATGATGAACGATCTGATTCCTCACACAAGCCGATGAAGTGACTGCAAATTTTGACGACAAAATTTTAGATTCCAGCCAAAACTCTAAAGTTGCAAAATCTACGTCCTGACACGCAATCGAGTTTCGTTTGTTGCCATGCGATTGTGGAGGGATGCTCAGTGTGATCTAGTGAAGAAATCACAAAAAAACATCAAGGAACAACACACTATTGATCCGAAGTTTCAAGATTCATCCAAATTTCAAGCCACATGATCATAGCCTAAAAACACAATCCATGGCTCTAAGTTGATATCAAATCGATCGCCATGCCAAGCCCTATAAGAAAACAATCATCTTTCAATCAAACGGCCATCAAAACAACCCCGGATCGTCCATGAAATATCACACAAGTTCTAGGGCAGCACAGGGACTGTTTTGGAATTCTAAACATTGTTAGGAAGGGGCTAATCTTTCATTTTGCACCCTATTTTCTAATTTCTTTTAATTCGATTAAATCTTAATTTTCAGCAATTAGGTTTAATTTTGATATATTCACCAATGTTTGGGCACAAATCTATATATACCACGTACTATCATTATACGCAGAGGCTTGAACCCTTCACCAAAAGAGAATTTTTACTTAATAGAATTCCCTTTCTTTCTTATTGTTGGAGAGAGAGAAAGAGAGAAAAACTTTTGGATCAATACCCCTAGGCTCAAGGTAAATCTTTTTCCCTCTTCTTTTCTTTTCTTCCTTTTCCTCTTCCCTTTCTTCTCTCTCTTCTTTTCTTTCTTCTTCTTCTTCGTCTGAGTTCTTTCAAAGGCCACGCACGGCAGTGGCAGTGCCATGCATGCCTCTTCCCTTCTTTCCCTCACCTATGGCTTCACAGGTCGTGCATGATGATGGCAGCGCCATGTGAGAGTTGTCTTCTCTTCCACTTCATTCGTCTCTGCCTCTCCGTGAGAAGCAATGACAACGATGCATATTGCCATCCGCAGGGGTCTCACCTTGTTGTGCACCTATCGCAGACGATGATGCCCATCACCACCCGCGAAGGGTCATGACAATACATATCACTGTCCATTGACTTCTCGCGCGCCCTCTGCCTTTCATCGATGGCGATGTCTATCGCTGCCCGTAAAGGGTCTTGGTGATACCTATCATCATCCGCGAGCTCCTTTCGCACGCTCAGTGCCTATCGTTGTCCGTGAGTTTTCTTCTTGCACTCGGTGCCTATTGCCTTCCGCAAGATTTCTTCATGCGCTTAGTGCTTATCGCCATCCCCGAGCTTTCTTTGTGCGTTCGGTGCCTATCGCCGTCCGCAAGATTTCTTCGTGCACTCGGTGCCTATTTCCGTCTGCGATCTTTCTACGTGCGCTCGGTGCATATCGCCATTTGCAAGCTTCCTCTGTGCGCTCGGTGCTTATCGTCGTCTGCAAGGTTCCTTCGTGCACTCAATGCTTATCACCATCTGCAAGCCTCCTTTGTGTGCTCGGTGCCTATTGCCGTCCGTGAACCTCCACACGCTCAATGCCTATCACCGTCGGCAGGCTCCCTTCGTTCTTAGGCTCGTCTTTGCGTCCCACAACTATTGCCGTGCGCTTCACAAGAAGTTGTCGCTGCCCGCGAAGGGACGTGCTGCCTTCTCGTGTTGCTCACGACGATGCCTGCAGTTCACTATTTGCCCCCTTTTACTGTGACCAACAATGTTTAGAACCGTTGGGACCTCCTTTCCTTGGGTTCTCGAGCATTCTCCTAGTTCTCTCCCATTCTCACTTGGCTGAGGGTAGACTCGGTCTAGCGTTGCCATAAAGATCTGGCTGTCGAGCTGTATTGCCGTTGTGCTGGTCTTGAGTACCATGCCCATCTTGCTGCCACATCAGATTGGGACAGTCATATCGACTTTGATTTCGAGTAGTATTGCTGTCTCACCAGTTTGAGTTATCGTACCCATCTTGCTACTACTCTGAGTCGGTCATTACACTGGTCCAGTTATCATGCTAGTCCCATCTCCTTGTCGAGTTCCCTCTTCCTTTCTCCTCTCATTCAAACCCTCTTCTTTTCATCACCCTAGCTTCCCACCTTCTCAGCCATATGAAGGTGCATTTCCCTACGACAAGGGTGGGTCCTTCGGCCCCACTTGTTTTGCAAGTTAACCATAGTAGTGTTGTGCAGAAAACAAGGCGATTGCAGGTCAAGGGAGGCGATTCCGAACCACCTGAAGCTGCTGAGGGGCTTTTCGTAGTGATCTAATAGGGCGCCCGTGCGAGTCAGCCCAAGTAAGTCACGGATCTAGGTGAGGTTGGTCCCCACCTCACATCCAAAATTCCTCTCTCACCAGTTGGACACCAGCCCGTGTTCCATGAACGATTTTCCCGAGTGAGAGATCTCAGGTCTCGGGTCTTCTGAACCCGAGACACGTGCCACCCGATCACCTAGATCAGGGGAAGCGAGATCGAGGCACCAAACCAGCTTGGCGACTCTACTGGGGACTTATTACCCCATCGTCAGTTCGCTCTTGTTTGATCAGTATCACCTTTTGTTTTCTATAATACTTTCTATAGCATCTGGGTTATTCAACCAGTTCATCCGAGTCGGGGCCCGCACTCGTGACTATCCCAAGGAAGCGAATTCGTCAAGCCTCTTTCCCTACACTCATTTTGAGTCAAAACTCACAGTCTGGCTCCCAGGTGCTTTCTTGGGTTAGTGCGAGAAGGGACTTAATGGTCCTTGACGCCCCTCTTCCTTGCTCTGGTGTACCCTCCATCAAGGCCCCTTGCATTGGTAACACATCTGCTGCCATACACAACACGTACTCTGCTACTGACAAGGCCCCTACCTGTCATATTACTGAGGCACGTCAGAAAGCTGCCCTGTCCACTCTCGTGAAAGGCAAGGAAGTTGCCATCGCTTCTCAGGGTCGTCGCAAGGCTACCCCCGGAACTCCTTCACTACCCCGAACCTCTACACTTAGCGGCTCGACACACAGAGGCTAAGATCTTGAGGTCTCCACCCCTCGCACACACCTAAAGGCTCGTGGTCCAACCACTCGAGCCACACCTCGGGGCAACTTTCATGATGCCTTGAGCTCGCATCCAGGGCTAGGCCTTCTCGGGCCGAACCCTGCATGAGCCATACATTTGCATCCCATAGCTCGGGTCGACCATTTCGTCCTCCTTCTCACCACACACAGATTCACCCTGTGAGAGATAGGTTCTTACCTTGTCCCTCACACACACAAGCTCGTGGGTCTTGACCCCCTAAGGTCGATCATTTGAGCAAACTCGGGCTGACCCCCAATTCACCCAGGCAGCTAACCCTAATGGTCTACACACACTGACTTTGCAGGTTCCTCCCCGATCCTGACTCACGTTGAGTCATGAACCAGCTCTTTCTTTTGTCACTCCACCTTCACTAGGCAAGTACTTCGAGACTTGGTACTCAAAGGTTTTCCCTAAGAGTACCATCTTGAGTCAGCTGTCTTAGGTCAGACATGCAGCCGGGCCTCATAAGGGAATCCGGGGCAATGGCCTGATGTCAGACAGAAGCCTGCAGCCTCCAAAGTAGCGACCCGGGTTGTCCTCTGTCCTTGGACCCACTCTCTGCTTTAGCTAATAGACACGACCCTCGGCTGCTCAAGAAAAGCGGGCCAGTCTAAATCTCAGGCTCGGTTATGAGGTAAGGTCCATAGCAGTCTCAAGATTAAGCAGAAGAGAGGTCTATAGATCATGATCAAAGAAGGCCCTAAGGCAGTTTAGGTTACCACCTTTAGTGACCTCCTACCTCATAATCCCTTCTTCCCTTTGCGGATCCTAGGGCCTGAGCAAGTCCAAGAATATTTTTACTCGGTGATCGCTGCCAAGAAGCCACGGTCCCATGACCATCAAGAACCGGTCCTCACACGGTCGGCGTACAAGGCTCGAGTCTAGTAGGGGCATGCTGAGCCCCTGCAGACCGACTTGCCATGCACAACTCGCCAACCCCGGCCGTCCACTACTCCACTTGGCTCTGACCCTCTAGAAGAAAAGGTCAGTGTCATGGTAATCAACGATCCGGACGATGACCAAGAAGAGCGGATGAACAGGTTCGAGGTAAGGATGCAGTCCATCCTCGAAAAGATGGAACATCTAGAATCCTCCAGGTCCCCCTCTTCTCACCATGAGACCGATTCTCTATCTGATGAGGACACAGTTCCCAAGCAGACTCCCCCACTAGTCTCCCAAGACAGTTTTGCTTCCCTCATGGTTTCGCAAGTTGATATAGATGCGATGGTGGCCCATTGTCTCAAGAACATTGTTCCGAGCATGTAAGAGGCGCTGCTCTACCAGAAGCCATACCCTTCATATATCGATCAGGTGTCATTTCCCCCAAACTATAAAAAAGGGATGCTCCCCTTGTTCAACAGTACTACATCCCCGCACTAGATACTGCTCACTTCTAAGAGACTTGTCGAGAGATGACGACTGATGGGTGACTCCTCCTCCGTCAGTTTGTTGAGACTCTCGAAGGGCCAGCCTTCCAGTGGTATGCTCGGATGCCTCCAAACTCGGTGCACACATGACAAGAAATGGAGCAGTTGTTTTACCAACACTTCTATGAAGTCCAAATGAACATGGAAACCATCGAGCTCCTCATTTTGACTCAAGACCCTGGTGAGCCGGTTGACAAGTTCATCGCCCGATGGAGAGAGTTGGTAACCTTTCATGCTACTCCCATGACTGAAAAAGAAGCAGTTCAAACCTGCAAACGAAATATGATGCCCGAGATTGCCCTGCATGTCGAGGCCTCCAATCCACCCTCCATGTCAGAGCTCATCTCTAAAGCAGTTCGTATAAAAAGTCTGTCCAAACACGATGGTGGATCTCATCAGTAACCCTCTAGCTCGAACTCCTGCGCCAACAATCGGGACAACCAACAAAAAGCGGTGATTGTTGCGGCTATCACCAAGAATGCCGCCCCACAAACCCTGGACCTCTCCAACGCACAGACACCTCAGGCCGGGGGCAAGCAACAGTCCTATAATAAGGCCAACCCCCCTAAAAATATTAATTGAAGTGATTGCTGGATTTAGCACCAGAACAAGATGTATCCTTTTGACAAGGAGTGGGTTCCTGCATTACTTCGACTACTACTGGAGAAACACATGATCCAGCTGTTAGAAGTCAACCCTAAAGAACAAGTTGGACAGGACACACACGAGAGGTACTGCGCTTATCACAGGAAAGTAGGACACCCCACTTAAGACTTCTATAAGCTCAAAGACACTATCGAAGCCCTTATTAACAAGGATCATGTAAAGCTCAAATAGTTAAGAAAGCGTTCAAGGCAACTAAGGCTTCTCACATAGTGACAATCCAAGAGGGTGACGAGGCACCCGCTATCCTCCATGCACTATTCTCCATAATGCTCGAAGAAGGACTCGTCATGCTTAAGCCGACAAGGCAGCCCAAGTTCATGTCTCTAGGAACTGAGAACCTCTGGTGTGCGTATCACCAAACAAGAGGCCATGAACTGAGCGAAAGCACTGACATCAATGAGCTCTTGGCAAAGAAGATGCAGCAATGCTAGGAAGTCCATGGTAACCCAGAAGGACACCCTCAATCCCTCTTCCACCAGTGCAAGAAGAACTCCCGACACAAGCCCCGGGAGGCACTGAGCTAGACCCTCTGCAGGCCCTCTTCAAGGCGATGCTCCAACAAGGTCTCATCACCCCCAATCCCGCCAAGAAGCCTAGGTGTCTTGCCCCGTGTACGAAAAATCTCTGGTACCCATATCACCAAGTATGGGGCCACGAGCTGAAAGAATGCTCTAGATTCAAAGCTATAGTCACTCAGAAAGTACAGGAAGGCCACATCTTTTGCGTCGTTCTCCCAGAGCTCTTCCAAGCTATCAATCTCGTTCAAGAGGAAAACCCACGATAGGTCCCTTATGGGCCTACGCTGGGTCCTTTAGAACCCTCGACTTCTTGACCCTAGGAAGTCTATCATGGATGAAGTAGGTTCAAATCCCTGAAGCATGAGGTAATCCATCAAGCCAAGGTTACTCATCATGCCGATGGGATGAACCAAACCCCTTCTCAAGGATCCAAAAGGAGAAGAGCACCCAAGTCTGTTCGTCGAAGGAATCGTCTTCCTCAGACACCAGTTGAGGAAGAATTTCCCCGGCCCCTTCCTCCACTGCTAACCTTACAGGATTTCATCCCAGGCATAGCTCTCCTTATCCTGTCGTTCAATCAGATGGATGTCCCTGAGTCATCAACAGCTCGGGAGCCGTCAAATATGGGTGACGACGCTAAAAGCTCCCCACAACAGTCAGAGCCAGGGCAAGACCTAAAATATCCCTTGCACACATCCAATTCCTGCGACGACGTAAAAGATGCCCGGAACATTCTAACTCTTCTTCTCCTCCCTCGTCTTCTATCTCTTCTGTAAGTATAGCTAGGCAGTGCCTAGACTTCGACGCTCTAAATAGAGAGATCGGAGGCACCAGCCTCAGTTGGTCTTAGCGGAAGGGTCTAAGAAAGATGCTGGTCGAGGCGGCTGGATTCTCGTCAGTCGCTGACGCCCTAGCTCCCCAAGTCAAGACCAAGCCATCTTCAAGCTCCTATTCCCATGAGGCCTGTCACATGATTCAAGTTCATGAAGCGTCACCCAACTTGGGGCAAGTACCAAGTGAACCCAGTCACGAGGTCATGGGCTCCCCATTCGAAGTCGACCCTTTCATTGCTTGATCTGGCCAGGGACCAAAAATTGTCTCACATTGGGACGCTCCTAGAAGAATAAATGTCAGGATCTTGTGTCTCTGCACTTGAGATTGATGAGAAGCATCCTGAATCCCCAGATGAAGAGTTGTAAGAGCCTCCGGAAGAGTGGGAAGAAGGTAGTTAGGCCACAATTGACGAGCTTGAAGAGATAAAATTAGGGGATAAGGCCGACCTAAGGCCAACTTTCATCTTGACAAAAATATCCCTAGAAGAGAAAGAAAGAAATATTTCCCTCCTCCAAGCAAACCGGGACGTCTTTGCTTGGCATTATCATGAGAAGCTTGGTCTATACCCTTAAGTCGTTGTCCATCATCTCGGTATTGATCCGACCGTTAAACCCATGAAGAAAATTCAACAAGGTTTAGATCTGACCTCGAGATGCATATCAATGCTGAGGTGAATAAGCTCATGCAGACTGGATTCATACGTGAAGTCAAATACCCAAGATGGTTGGCAAATGTTGTCACAGTCAAGAAGAAAAATGGCCAAATCAGGGTCTATATTGACTTTCACGACTTGAACACCGCCTGCCCTAAGGACAACTTCCCCCTGCCATTCACCGAGATGCTTATCGGCTCCACGACTCATTGCCAGATCTTCTCCTTTATGGATGTGTATTATGATTATAATCATATCAGAATGGCACCAGAGGATGAAGAGGCTACTGCGTTCTTGTCCCCAAAAGGTGTCTTTTGCTACACAGTGATGCCTTTCGGGTTGAAGAACGTCGGTTCCACGTACCAGCGAGCCATGACAACCATCTTTAAGGATATGATCCACAAGGAGGTCGAGTACTATGTGGATGACTAGGTGGTGAAGTCTGAAACAAAGGATGCTCACGTACAACACCTCAAAAAGGTATTTGAACTATTCAAAGGTTTATCTCAAACCTTTTAGGGCGATGCATTCCCTTTTCACACCTACTGAAGAAGGACACTCTCTTCATATGGGATGAGGCATTCTAAGCTGCACTCGATGACATCAAGTAGTATTTGTTGAATCCTCTAGTGCTCTCTGTGCCAGTGTTAGGAAGGCCTCTCATCTTATACGTGACCGCTCTAGATGAGTCACTCGGGGCACTCTTAACATAGAACAATGATGGGGGGAAGGAAACATCGCTCTATTATCTCAGTCGCAGGATGTAGGGAGCCGAGAACAATTACCCCCCATCGAAAAGATGTGCATAGCCTTGATCTTTGTGGTACAGAAGCATCGCCATTACTTGCTCGGTCATGAGGTCAAACTAATCTCAAAGGTGGATCTGGTCAAGTTCCTTATGACCCAGCCGTGCCTATCAGGATGCCTGGCCAAGTGGGCATTATTGCTGATTGAGTTTGACATCATGTACATACCATAGAAAGTAGTCAAAGGTCAAGCCCTAGTAGACTTTCTTGCAGCTCACTTAGTCCCTTTGAAATCTCCCTTGTCAAGTGATCTCTCGGATGAAGAAGTTTTCTATATGGTAGTAGCTAGGACGTGGGAGATGTATTTCAACGGAGCATTCCAGTTTGATAGAGGGGGTGCCAGAGTCATGTTCCTGACTACCGAAGGTGGAATGATTCCTCTATCCTTCTCACTTGCAGAGGCATTTTCTCATAATAAAGCTGAATATCAAGCCTCATAATCGGATTGGAGATCACCCAGGAGCTAGGCCTGGAGCAACTAAACATCTTCGACAACTCTGAGCTGGTCATCCGGGAGCTTAAAGGATTTATGACGTGAGGAAGGATACTCTCAAGCCTTATCATGACATGGCCAAATCTTATATCGCCCAGTTTGATGATTTCACCTTGAGTCACATCCCTAGGATGCTGAATTCACAGGCTGATGCACTCTCAAAACTTGGGGCTACCATTCAATTGTCACCATCAGGGCCCATGCCTGCCTGGCTAACAGAATGGAGACATATCGACTTGAGAACCAAAGTTGATGCAGATGAAGAGAGAGATGTCTTCTCCAAATGCCTACCTTACCTGTTCAGAGCGCTCCTCGCTGCCAAGGATGTCATTAAGGCAGAGCAGGAAATGTCCCGAGGAAAAGAATCCAAAGCTGAGAAGCAAGAGCTTGAATTCTTCTACCCGATGTGTGCAGAGGTAGAACAAGTAGAAGACTGGAGGGAGCCTATCATGAATTTCATAAAACAAGGAAGGCTTCCTGAAGATCGGGTGGAACGCAACGGTATATGACGGATGTCTACCAAGTACACCCTTCTCGATGCGGATGTTCTCTTTCGTAGATCATTTAACAAAATTCTCCTTAGATGCACACAAGAAGCAAGCAAAATACTCGAAGAAGTGCATTCAAGTATCTGAGGGCTGCATCAGTCCGGCCCTAAGCTCCACGAGCACATACGCAGACTAGGCTATTATTGGCCTTCAATGGTGGCTGACACCTAAAATTATGCTAAAAGATGCTAGGTGTGCCAAATTCAATCAAGCCTCATTCATTAGCCCCCGGAGCCTCTACATCCTACAGTGACATCATGGCCCTTTTCCCATTGGGGTATGGATATTGTAGGACCCATCGACCCTCCTTCTGCCTTTGGTCATGCCTTCATTCTAGCAGCAAAAAATTACTTTTCCAAGTGGGTTGAAGCAGTCCCTCTCAAGCAGGTTCCAGGGAACACTGTGGCCAACTTCGTGTGTCACCACATCATATACCGATTCGGGGGTTCGGACCGAACCATCACGTTTATCACCTAGTCAATCAGTTCGACTTCTAGTGGAAATACTCGACCATGTACTACCCTTGAGCCAACGATTTAGCTGAGGCGTTCAACAAAACCCTGTGTGAGGTGCTCCAGAAGTCAGTTTCGCAGTCAAGGAAGAGTTGACATGAGAAGCTGCCTGAGGCTCTATGAGCCTATCGCACCATCACTCGCAAATACCTTCACTCCGTGTCGCTATATATCAGGGGCTAACCGAAGATGAGAGGGTCAAGCTCCGTTATCAGGAGTTGGATGCCCTTGACGAAAAGAGACTAGAGGCCCAACAGAACCTCAAGCTCAATCAGGGGAGAATGAACAGAGCCTTTGACAAATCTGTCAAGGTTTGCTCATTTGTCCATGGAGATCTAATCTTGGTAGTCAAGAGACCGATTGTCATGCATGGACGCCGCAAAGGAAAGTTCGAACCCGAGTGAGAACGTCCAATCATAGTAAAAAAATTCACACCAAACGGAGCCTACATACTAGTAAACTCTGATGGAGGAGAGGCGATGCCCCTTATCAATGGGCGATACTTAAAGAAGTACTATTCCTGATGTATCCCTAAAGTGAGGTGCATGCAGTAAAAAGAAGGAAATGGAAAAGAAGAACATTAAGCTGGCTCAAAAGAAGTTCATTTCTTTCATTGCATTAGAAAAGGCTACAAGCTACAAGCTACAATCAAAAGCCCATTATTAGGGAGGTTACAAAGCTCTAGCATTTGAGGATAAGAGGATGGTTACAGGCAAAAAAGAAACACCCTGATGAGGCAAAACCACTTGGAAGTCAGCTTCAATTCATATTTTAAGTGTTCTAAAAAAGGATGGTTATAGACCAAAATAAGAAGACAACCATTCCGAGTCAGCATCAATCCATCTGACATGCAAAGCAGACTTCTCTGGCAAGGAGCTGGCCCATGATGGGTTCCCTTCCTCCAGAACAACATGGACTTCACTGTTGTGCTGGAGGACTTGGCTTCCAACAGAACAAAGCGACCGTGCCTTCTCATTTGCCTTTGCTCTTGGCCCCCACAAGGCATCCCCATCCATGGTCATCGCCGCACGCAAGTTAATGTCGTGCGTGATCATTGACACATGTGACTTAATGCCACAGGTGACCACTGTCGTGCGCAGCTCAACGCCACGTGCTACCACCATCATGGGCAGGCCAACGTCGCACGAGACCATTGCTGCGAGCGGCATGCTCTTGAACGTGGCTATCAATGTGCACAGCCTAGATTTAATATCACACAGGCTCTTGAAGTGCCTCGGTTCCCACCGTTTCCAACTCCTGGGGGGCATTAACTCCCATGCCTCTTCGGTTTCCCCAACCGTCACTCTTAGCCAACGGTCCACCTTGTCACGAACTTTTGCCTCCCCCACAACCCTACGGGTTTTGTCGGAAACACCCCTCCTTACTGGGAATCCCCATCTAACCCTATTCTTTCCCCTTTCCAACAACTGGGAATATCAAGAAAATTGTCGGAATCCCTCGAAAGCTCCCCTGTGACCCTGCGGGTTTCCCTTCTCCCTTCTTCACACCCTGCAACTCACCGAAATTTGGTTGTGCTTCCGATGAGCCCACTGCTGCTCCTCCTCCTTCTTTTCCGATAACCAGAGGACCGTAAGAGGCCCCTGACCCTTTTGCAACCTGTCCGCAATCACGGAACTATCGAAAAAGCACTCGAACTCATGCGAAGCACCACTGCGACTCTCGCAGTTTCACCAAAAAAGTCTCGGTGAAGCTCTGAGAAGCCCCTGTTCCCTACTCAGAAAGCCTTGGCACTCTCCGAAAACACTCACAAGCATGTTGCGAAGGCCCACCACTTGCTCAAGCTCATCAAAAAACTCCTGAAGGCCTGAATACTACAGATTTTGGCAAGGAAAACTCTAGCCGGGAAACTCTTGATGGAAGCTTCGGCTCTCTCTTTAAAAAACTCTCTTCGACTGTTTTACCCTTCGAGAAAACAGTAAATGGGGTTTTTCCCCCTTTATACTTAGTAGTGCCACAAACTACCCTTCACTAATTCAAAATGACGCTCCAGTCCTCAGTTTCTGACTGCAATAAGACCAGACCGAAGCGGGTCAAGCCCGAGACATGAAAGAGTTATCGCTGCACTCCTCGTCAAGGAGCTATCGTCGAGTGCCTCGTCAAGGAGCTATCGCCGCGTGCTTCGTTAAAGAGCTATCACTGCTCCCTTCGTCAAGGAGCTATTGCCGCGCGCCTCGTCAAGGAGCTATTGCTGCACGCTTCGTCAAGGAGCTATCGTCTCGTGCCTCGTCAAGGAGCTATCGTCACGAGCCTCATCAAGGAGCTATCGCCATGCGCTTCGTCAAGGAGCTATCACCACTCGCCTCATTAAGGAGCTATAGCCGTGCGCTTCGTCAAGAGTTAACGCTGCGCGCCTCACCAAGTGATTAACGCTGCGTTCTGCACTTAAGGTCTAATGCCGCGTGCGCCATCCAAGACTTAGTGTCATGCGCATGCCATGGCACTCCCATCCAGATCATCGTCCGACCTCCTTAGGAAGTTCATTCCATGCACCACAGCCTCACTCCTCAGGAAGTCGAGGCCCCAATTACGAATATATTCCCCCTGGAGTCACAATCTCCCCACACAATGGTCCGTGCTGCATGAACTTAAACTATATAGCCTTGGTCCGTGTTGCATGATCTTAAACTGCATGGTCCGTACTGCATGACATTAAACTGCATAGCCAAGGTCTGTGCTGCATAACCTTGGTCCGTGTTGCATGACCTTAAACTGCACAGCCATGGTCTGTGTTGAATGACCTTAAACTGCACAGCCATGGTCCATGCTGCAAGACCTTAAACTGCACAGCCATAGTCCGTGCTGCATGACCTTAAACTGCACGGCCTTGGTCTGTACTGCATGACCTTAAACTGCACAACCATGGTCCAAATTATATGACCTTAAACTATAGTGGAGGTCTAGTCGCACGACCTTAAACTGCACGGTCCTTGTTGCATGACTCTAAACTACATGACCACGGTCCAACTGTATGACCTTAAAACCATAGTGCACATCCTGACCGCATGATGTTAAAAGGCTTAGTGCCATGGTCCAAACTACATGACATAAAATTGTAGCGAAAGTCTAGTTGCATGACCTTAAAATGCATGGTCCTAGCCACATGACTTTAAACTGCATAGCCATGGTCTGAGCTACAAGCCCTTAAAACTGTAATGTACAGCGCGACAAATAGTCCATACGCGTGACTTTAACTGTGAAATAGACCACCTCTTCGCTAGGTATATTTCATCAACATGCCCCAATGGAGTTATGCATATGCAAAAATAAAAGGAGGTCGCACTTTCCCTTCAATCCCCACTGGGTCTGTTTCGCACCAATATCCTTAATAGTGGTCACATCCTATTACGACCCTCTATCCCCAGGGAATTAGGAACATTCTTATCCTTTCAATCCCAAGTGGGGTCGCATCTGTGCTCTGGCCTGTCATTCTCAGCAAAGTTATACGCATACCATTACCCCATCTTCCCCAGGGAGTCACACTTGACCTCTTAATCCCTAGTGAATTTCGATCTTCATCTAAAGCTCTCTTCTCGTGTATAGCCTTAACTATCTTTATCCTCAGGGAGTCAGATTACTATCCACAGACCTATCCCCCATGCAGCTTCACCTACATGGCGACTCACACAAAGGTCTGTGTTGCATGACCTTAAACTGCACAGCCATGGTCTAGGTGCACAACTCTAAAACTGTATGGTCCAAACTATATGACCTTAAACTGTAGCGAAGGTCTAGTTGCATGACCTTAAACTGCATGATCCTAGTTGCATGACTTTTAATTGGATAACCACGGTCCAAGCTATATGGCCTTAAACCATAGTGTATATCCTAGCCGCATGACGTTAAACTGCTTCGCATAGGTCCCGGAGGCATGACCTTAAAGACACCCCCACATACACACACACGCTCTTTACGTGCATCTTAATGCATGCCTTCCCTAACCGGTCCATTCGTATGCACGCACCATCTTCATTTCCTCCCCAGTGAGTCCATATCCCTTCACTACCATCCATCATTCCCTAATGAGTTTTACCCATACTCACAAAATTGCGAACCATTCACCATCCATACTCGCCGGTCACTACCTTTTCACCTACCATTCATACATCATCCATCTTTCATAGGTAACCTTGCTCCATCTCCCCAAAGTGAGTCAAAACCACCACCATACTCACTCCATGGCCTCCAAGGACTGCCATCCACCTCTACTACGGTCCAGCTGTATGACTTTAAACTATAGTGCACGTCGTGGTAGCATGACGTTAAAAGGCTTCACATAGGTCTCGAAGGCATGACCTTAAATACGCCTTTACAAAAAAAAGAGGCATGGTGTACAACTAGACAAGAGAATGCCATGAGTAAAAATGACGGACGGGAATGGTCACGAAACCATGAGTAAAAGAGTTCCATGAAAACAAAAACCCAGGCACGGTGAAACCCCAAAAGGGCACCATGAGAAAAAACGGACGAAAAGAGTGGACATGGCCGCAAGGTCATGGGTAAAAGAGCCTAAAAATAAAAGAAGTTGGTAAAAACCGTCTTTACGGCGCCACTTGTTTTATTCAAGTGAAAACCCGCAAAAGGTGCTTGGACCAACAAAGCAGGTTGACGTAGCATCACACCCTCATCTAGCACCCAATTGCCAAACATACATAATTTTGGCTAGCGAGGTCCACACAAAATTCTCAGTAGCCAGCATCAAATCACAACACAAAATGGCTTACCCGGGAGTGATAGCCTCATAAGATCTTCCACAATTCACTTCCAAAAACAACAAGAGTCCTTACGGGTGAGGACGACGACCGAAAGATCCCTCTAAAATGCTAAAGATCCCCATGAAAGAAAGAAACTAACAAAGTCAGGGCCCAACTTGTCGGAGACTTCAGGGTTATTCCTCATCATGAGATCACCTCGCCAAAAACCTTCCTTAGCCAGCAGGCTCAGATCTTCGGGACGTGCCCACCCTCAGGTTCTCTCACAACCCTCCATCGGCCAGCCAGCCCCTAGAGACAATAGCCATAAGGAGGGACAGTCGGATCCCAAGTAACAGAGAGAGAGTAGAGAGGTTGCGAGCTTGAAGAGAGTCTTTGTCCAAATCACGTTGGAATACAGCTGGAGGGCTTTGTAGTTGTTTTTAGAGGGCTGACCATCGGGACGTGTCCTCCAAACCCCAAGCGGCGAGGTTAGCATCCCAAAGCGCTCCCGCCATAGAAAATATCGCATTGTTGGTGCCTATCCACCCACAGGAGCCCCGCGCACCCCTCACCGGTGCGCTCCCTTTTCTCCTCGCGCGGGCGACCTCGCAGTTGTTTGAGAGAGGCTTCTCTCCCAACCCCCCGAGAGCCAGGTCCGACAAAACCAGTGCACAACTGACCTCTGGTCTCTAGGATAACTATGGAGTTCATAAAAATAAAAAAAAATAAAAAAAAATTGGATGTTTGCAACATTAAACTTGAAGCAAACCTAGCAAAATAACATAAAAATAAAAAGACCATAAATAACTAGGACCACTGTGTAAATTTTTGAAAAACATAGATTATAATATAATGCTAGAAAAGTTTTCTAGTGGTACCTAAATTTTTCTCTTTTTTTCCAAAATACCCTTGGTTCAAAGCTTCAAGTTCAAAATTGGGGTCGGCTTTTTAGATCAAGTGAATAGCTCGAAACTTTAAACTCCATACCAAAGTTTTTGGCAAAAATTGGCTCGGAATTTAGTGTGAATTTAACAAAATGGAAATAAAAATCATACGCGGGAGCACAAGTACATGTCCCGCTATACCATCAAAAATAAAAGAAAATGATTTGATAGGGATACCGTCTTATCAAAATAAGTAAAGCCTCACCTCATAATTCATCAAAAATTACAATTCAAGCATTGGAAAACCATTGCATCGATCATCTCAGCTTGAACATGTTAATTGTGAAAAAGAATGACGATTTGAAAGTCTAAAAATATTTATATTGTAACAAATTATCTACCATGTCCATTTCATCCTAAAATTAAGTGTTCATAGACCTGTAAGATCTGTACCAATTTTTTAGTTTCAAATTTTATTATTGTTGTTGAAAATTGATTTAGATCCATCATTGAGATTTCCAGTATATAGAAGCGCATCAAAAAAATAGGAGGAGCTTATTAAGGTGCGACATCGTTTCAATAAATGCACGCTTCACTTTGTTGTGTCAAACTTTTCTATTATTGGGTGGTCCTACAAGACTACACTGGACAATTGCTATTTTGGCTGAATCAAATTTTTTATATTTGAAATTTTTGAATTCAATTTATAATCACAAATGATTACTTTCAAAAGAAATTTTTTTAATTTTCTATGTAAATATCTTTAATTCGAGGGATTAAGTTTATAACATGGTCAATTTCTAAAAGCATAAAAATGAAGTTGGGAAATTGAAGTATCAAACTACCTGCACCTTTGTTTTTTAAGTAAAAGATCGGCTCCCCAGTTTTACGTAAAAAATAACAAAAGACTCTAGTGTGAAACTTGAAAAAGAAAAATAAAATAAAATAAAATAAACAAACGTCAATCTAAAATACAAAATTTCCAAGTCCATGTTTCATGGTTTTAGAAAAAAGGACAGGATAGCATGTCAAAGGACAGTCGAGTGAAAAAATTGTCTAGTGCTCTGTGTGTTGGACCTTATTGATCATCGATATGTTAATAGGATCAGAATGACGTGTTGCTATTTACATTTGTTCCCACGGACGTTGGCTTTTCCCGCACTATGGACACCACCTTTCATAATCAGTGAAGTAAAAATTGTTGAAGTGAATAAGAGTTTTTGAAATTAATTTATCTTGGTGTATTTGTTTTCAAGTTTCTGAAAACTTAATCCTCGTTTCTAGTGGGCCCAAAACTAACAAAAAATTTGTTGGGGCATTATTTTAGTACAGAATTCTAACAAAATTTCATTGGATATGGGCTTCAATGCCATTTTGAACAACACAAGGCCTTAAAATTATACAGTGACATTTTCGAGGGTGTAGTTGTATAAAACTCAGGCCCTAAACATTCAAAGTAAGGCTCACCTTTAAATAGGGCCGAAAGATGTCATTTTCGTACTGAAAATATTTGTGGTGGCCTGAATATTCATTTTGGTAGCTAATTAAAAATTTAAAGCTTCAAAACTAGTGTAGATCGAGCAAATCTATAAGCACTTCATGATAATTGACATTCCAAAAAATGCATTATAAGATACACCATTTTCAAGACATGAAATCCATTTTTTATTGTATTCATACATCTTAAAGTCGCGATGATCAATTTACGAATTTTTGTACATTGAAACAACATCTTCTAATGCATTTTAAAGTGCACCTTACTTTGATTGTTTTACGTGATAATATGGCTCCCTCTAAATCAGTACTATTTATTAGTAATTCTTATGTAGGAAAAGTCTTATATGAGTCAGCTGGAACCTTACAATTGGACCTTGCAAACAAATTCCTGATAAACTGATAAATTTTTTCTAGTAAAATGACTGATTTTTAAATTTCAAGAACTTTGATTTTTTATATTATAATTATCTTTATCTGGAATCCTAAAAATCTACTGGAAAAAAATATTATTTCGGGTAAAATGGCAGATTTTTAAATTTCAAGAGCTTTCATTTTTTATATTATAGTTATCTTTATCTGGAATCCCGGAAAAATCTATTACCTATTATTACATCAAGAGAGCTTTGCCTACGTGTGGCAGTCACATTTTTGAGGTTCAAATTTGGGGCTTCATTGTTGCATCTAACAGTATACAAAGGCCATAAATGGAAAATAGAACATTATTTGACAACTCTATAATAAGGCAGTTGCGTCAAATCATGTAGTAAAAGAAGAGAAATATAGTATGGCTAATGACTACGTCAAAATTACAAAAAAAACGCAAGAATAGACTTCCTACGCAACTTACCCCTAACCGAACATTTTTGTTTCATTTTTTTACCCTACATTTAACTTTTCTAGCAAATACCCCCATGTCAAAAAAGTCATATTTTTTTGACAAATATGCCCATAGTGGTGGACCACCCCTATTTTGTGCCTGACATCATGCCCAAAGTGCCGGACCGCCCTTATTATGTGCCGGATCACATGTTTTTCAGAAGCCCAAAGTGCCAGACCGCCCCTATTTTATGCTGGGCCGCATGCCCAAAGTGATGAGCTGCCCGTATTTTGTGTCGGACTGCATGCCCAAAGTACCGAACTGCTCCTATTTTGTGCCAGACCTTATGTTTTCCAAAAGCAAAGTACTGGACCGCCCCCAATTTGTGTTGGATCACATGTTTTTCAAGGGGTATTTTGGTCTTCATTTTACCTTTTTATGATTTGGGGGATATTTGCTAGGAAAGTTAAATTTGGAGTAAAAAGAGAGAAAAAAAAATTTCTCTTAAAGGTAAGTTACCTATTGGAGGTTATTTGTAATTTTTCCTTATTTTATATGTCCAAGGGTATAAAATTTCTCACCACGAAATTTTTAATAAAAACTCAAATTTCAGATTTTCGCTTTTTAAATACACATTAAAAAATAGATCCTTATATTTAATATGCTTTAAATACTGTTAATAAATAATTTTTAATGGATCGAATATATAAAGTGTTCTTATGAGGTACACTTTAGAAAATGCACTTTTACATTTTTCATGTGGGGGATGTAATAAAAGTAATTTGTATTCTTCTCCAATAGCCAATAACTTTATTGACAAAATATAATATTTTTCTTATCTTTAATAATAAAATACAAAGTTATTTTCTAAGGTTTTAAAAAATGGATCGGCATCCCAAATCGTCCATCCCAAAAACCATGTCGGATCGGTGGATTGGCATCTCGGATCGGATAATCGTACGAATCAACAAGTTTCAAAAAAATCACTATAAATCCCTAAAATAGTGTTATTTTAGTTTCTAAAAGAAATTAGGAGTGGTTAATTACGTACTTTCATGACTTTATAAAAATAGGTGAATACCCAGATGCTGCTTTCCAGTTTCGATCTGTATATAATTATTAATTATAATATAAAAGTTAAAATTATTTCTCATACCATCTGAATAAATTTAAAAGTTAAAATTATTTCTCATACCAACTAAATATAATTATTAATTATAATATAAAAGTTAAAAATGTTGCTTTCCAGTTTCAACACTACAATTATTTTTCATACCATCTGAATAAATTAAAAAAATTTAAAATATATAAAGAGTGCATTGTTGTTGCATTCGGAATCTAAAAGTTATTTGATAAGAACTACGAAGCTTCATCGTAGTTTTCAAAACTAAATGGGAACAAAATTATTAAAAGGATACAGTAATAGGATTTTGTAAGAAGATTCAATTTAAACAGTTTTATAAGAAGTTTGAGTTTGATCTCATGTAAAAATCAAACTTTTTATAAATCAAACCTCTCTTAAGAATTGCTACTTAAAGAAATTTATTTTCCCATCTCTCTTTCTCTCACTTTGTTAAGAGTGTGTGGGATTAATCCCAAATCGAAGCATCGGTAGAGAGTATAATTAATCTTATATTATTAATTATAATATAATTTTACATCAAATTAATTTAAAATATTAAAAAACACTTCCATATTATAAGATTAAAAAAATAATTTTTTATATAAAGTGAAATTAGTATCATATCAAAATATCAAGCATTTATTAATTCACTTTACTCATCCAAAATTATCTCAATGTATTTTTTTAATACTTTGATCTAAATGGATAAAAAAAATGTGTCAATAAAAACCCAATTCAACACTACAATTATTTCTCATACCATTTGAATAAATTTAAATTTTTTTAAATATATAAAGAGTGCATTGTTGTGGCATTCTGAATCTAAAAGTTATTTGATAAGAACTAAGAAGCTTCATCATAGTTTTCAAAAATAAATGGGAACAAAATTATTAAAAAGATACTTGGATTTTGTAAGTTTCATTTTAAATAGTTTTATAAGAAATTTGATTTTGATCTCATGTAAAATCAAAACTTCTTATAAATCAAACCTCTCTCACACGTTTATTTTTAAGAATTGCTAGTTAAATAAATTTATTTTCCAATCACTCTCATGTCCATCTCTGTACCTCTAACTCATTTTGGTAAGAGTGCAAGGGATTAATCCCGAAACGATGCAGTGGCAGAGAGTCAAGGAGCTTTAAGGGCTACAAAAAAAAGGCATGGGGAAAGAGTAGTGCTGATGTAAAGTGAGCTAAAAAGCCCACGTGGTTTTGTTGGTCATGATTGTGTATAGCCCCACTTTTATTAAAACTTTGCTCTCTAGACTCAATATTTTACTGGATTCAGATCGCCCTAGCTGATATCCAATTCGGATTGGCTGGTTTATATGGGTTATGTTAGGATGTTCATATTCTGAAGTAATTTATCACTGTACTCAACAATTTTTGGACGTTTCTATACTCTTGTTTTGTACTTAGAGCATTTTTTTATAAAGGTATTTTTGGTCATTCGGAGGGATGTGACATCATCCACATGGGGCATGGCATCACTCATATAATGTACACTAGCGATATTTAATGCTCCATGTGGGAGATGTCATGTCATGCCCCTCCTAATGAGAAAAAAATAACTTTATTAACAAAAAGAAAGCTCAATGTACAAAACGAAGATATAGAAGTATCCAAATTTGTTGAGTATAATGAGAAATTACTTCATAGTGTGAGCACTCTAACATAACCATATATATATATATATATATATATATATATATATGTGTGTGTGAGTGTGTATAGAAAAAGATTATATAAGGTTGCAACCTTAAAGTGTACAATTAAAGATGTACCTAAAAAATCCATCGAAAAAAGTTGTTTTAATGTGGAAAAACTCTCTAACTGATCATCTCAATATTGAGATGTATGAATATGAAAAAAAAGAAGAAGGAGATTTTGAGTCCCAGAAATAGTGCATCTTGCAATACATTATCTAGACAGTCCATTTTCAAGATTTTCATATGTTTATAGATCTACTTGATTTTAACCATTTTGGACTTTAAAATTTTGTAATTTCATATGAAAATAAATTTTCAAATAATCCTAAGAATGTTTTATACCAACATTATATGTTATGTTAAAATTTAGAGGCCCGTCAACCTTATAAAAACCACATCCGATATATATATATATATATATATATATATATATATATATATATATATATATTATGTAATGGTTGTATAAAAATATAATGCAACCACACTTCTAGAAAACTGTGGTTTTTACATTTGTATCACCCCAAAAATTGCACACACCCTCTCTTCATCTCAATAGTCAATTTTCAAAAAAATAAAATTCAATTTGCATGATAGATATGGTTAAAATGAGTCCCTGCCAACATTAAATCAAAACCATCCATTTTATGAATTTCAAGATCTAGGCTATTATGAACTCAAAACCATTTTTTTTTTCTTTTTGAAGATTGTTCATCTAATGATAACAAAGCAATCAAACTTTTTGAGAAGAGATAAATCCTTCTAATGCCTAGATTTAAGTACCTTAACAAAATTTACAGCTTATGTTGATTGGGCTAAAATAACAGTTTCTAAGGTGCATTTTCATAGTTTGTTTTTTTTTGCGATTGTTCAATAGAATGAAAAAGAGTGTACATATAAAAATTGGGATCAAACAAATGGCACTAACATGGTTTTTGAAAGTTGTTGCATTATGTTACTATGCAACCGTTGCATGAAATCATTCCCCATATATATGCACACACACACACACACACACACACACACACACACACACACACATATATATATATATATATATATATATATATATATATATATATATATATATATATATATATATATATATAGGGAAAGGTTTTTATACTTCCCCAACAGCATAGAAGATCTATGCTTCCCCTACCATCCAGCCGTCCAATTTTGATCAAGAGAGCCACTCACCGTTTGATCTTAGATCCGACATCTCAAAGTATTTTATTGTTAATTTTTTAATACAAATTGTATGAATATGAACTTTGGTACGTACCATCTTCTCATTGGGCACACCTATAAAAAATATTAAAAATAAAATTTTTTAAAAAATATAATGACCAAAATACCCCTTGATACTTTCAGGAGTATTTTGATCATTTTAAGTTATTGGAAATAGTTTTTAGATATTGTTTTGCTAGTGCGAGTTTAATAGAGGATTGGATGTAAAAACTTTAGTATGAAAATAGTTTGTAAAAAAAAAAATTAAAAATAAAACAGTGGAGATGTGACATTGTGATTGGGGCAATCTTTGCCCTCCATCCAAAATGGACCGTTGGAGAAGGAGAAGTATATAAGTTTTATATTGTAGGAAAAGCATAGAAAGATTGCCTATATATATATATATATATATATATATATATATATATATATATATATATATATATATATATATATATATATATATATATATATATATATATATATGAAGCGACTACAAAATATCTATGGAAAAAATGAACAGTATTTTCACCTTCGCAATTAAACAAGGCTAAGTTTGCATTTAATAATATGGATGAAGATGAACCATACAATTTGCATTCGTCAAATTCAAGGTGAATATATGCTTTTTCTATATTCATTTACATTTTACATGTTGTCGAATATAAGATGAATCTATATTTTTTTGGGGTCATGAATTTTGCATCTGGTGTATGGAAATTGAAACAAAATGTGAGATTCCTTGAAGATTATCACATATAAGGACACAAGAGAGACGAGAGGAGATAATGGCCACCTCATAGGGACAACATGGGAACATAGAAGACATGAATGTGAAGGCGATCAATCGCAGGCAACCACTTACACTGTAGATGCACAGGATTGACTACTCAAACTGCTGGACAGTACCTGAAGCTATGGAACCCAATGAAGAAGGGTCTCAAATCATAGTAAAAAGTCATAAGCTTTGGGATGCTTTTTGGATAAGTGTGTGCCATGTTCTTTGTGTTTATACTTGAAAATGAGGACAAGGGACTTCATTCCCGTTTTGGTTCCGAGTGCAAATAAATTGAAGAGTTGGAAGAGAATGAGTCTCGTCAAATATGTTCCGAATGAGAGTTGGGTCCTAAGACCTTATCCCTATTGAACCACCGGCCAAACGGTTTCCTTCCTATTTCGACCTTGGAACTCTTTGGGGGTAAAAAGAATATTTTAGAAGATTAAATTTAGAAAAAGGAGAAAAGAGGATAACCACAAATAAACTACCAAGCTAGGGAAATAGAGATACACAAAGGTAAATAATCTAACTATAAAATGCAAAAAGAACAAGAAAATGAACAACATATAATCTATGAAATCGGAACCACTACTTAGGCTAAGCATGCAATATCTAAGCAAAAGGGAATAAGAATATGAGGATACAAGGACAAACACAAAAATAACGGGGGAGAGAAAACTCCTTTAAAGAGAAAGAAAAAGTAGAAGAATAAAATATTAAAGAGAGGGGACAAACAAAAAGGAGAATAAGAATAAAATATTGAACAAGAGAAAGAGGGGGTGAGTAATAGACAATGAAGAAAGATAATAAATGATAGGGTGAAAATAAATACAAGAAAGGATGAGAAAAAAAAGGAGGCTAAACTATTGAACAAAATATAAGGGAAACAAGCAAAATAGTTATATGGGAAAGAAGAAGAAGGGGACATAAATAAATGGGATCTAGACTACAAGATAAAAGAAAAGAAGTGAAGAGTGAATATCATTAACTTTGGAAAATAAACACGAAAGAGAAGAGGAAATGCTTAACGAAATAGGTGAGGCAGAGAGGGAGATCTATATTATGAAAGGAAGAAAAGAGAAATAGAAATAAATACAACAAACTAAGAAAAGTAAATCTTGCAAAAGAAGAGGAGAATAACTATTTAATAAAAGAGAGGAGAGAGAGAGATCTATGCTATAAGATGAACAAAACAAGGGAAAAAATAAAAATAAATGCAGCTAACTAAGAGAAGTACATGGAAGAGAAAAGGAGGATGAACTAGGTCATCAATAAAGAGATGGGAGAAGGGAAGACATAAATACAACTTAATAAAAGAAAATAAATGCAAGAAAAAGAAACTAGACTCTAAATAAGGAGAAAAAGAGATAGAAATAAATATTATTAAATAGGAGAAATTAATACTAAAATAAAAGGAGAAGATGAGAGGAAAAGCTAGATCACAAATTGAAGAGGGCAAAAGAAGAAAGTCATGACTATAACTTATAAATGAAATAAATGCTAGAAAAACAAATTAAAAATAAAGAAAGTAATATTTAAGCCAGGCCCGACGCTCAGAGTTGGCACCCATTCAGATCGAATCATTGCACAGTAAATCCTGAACTTTCGGTTTTTAACAGGGCAAATAAAAATAAGATGAAAAGGGACTAGACAGTCGGATTATTCAGACCACATTTTGTTTGATAGGATAGCTTGGAGGGGTTAAAAGCTTAGTTTTAGATTGAAGGGTTTAGGAGGAATGGGGTTTGCTCAAATGGGCTCACCTTAGGGTTTTCTCACAACCTCAAGCTTGCACTGAAGACCAAGGTTTTTTGAACATAGAATAGGCTCATGATTAAAGAACGGACATTGCTTAGGCTAAAAAATTATCAAGATCTGGACCTTCAGCTTGAGGCAAAAGGAGGTATTTATACTTCATAAGAAAAACGGACCATGTACAGCCTACAGGTTGTGTGAAATTTGGACCGTCAGAGTTCTGGCGACATTTGGAATGGCACCAGCTGCACTTGAATCAGCTCCATGTCATCAATATTGAAATAATGATGCTCAACAAATATTAATTACTCATTAATGCTATTGATACCGCCCTATCAGTATTTGGCGCCATTTGCAATGGCGTCAGTGGCTTTCTGACTGCCTTCAAATTCTGTTTTGGACATGTGTCGCGTTCTGGTGATTTTCATCTAGTTTTGATGGACCAATCACAACTTGAAGGTATTCCTAATGGCACCCACGACGTTTGTAGTGTCGCCAAATGCTAGTTGGCACGGCGCCTTGGTTTTACTGACTTCTAATCTTCGGCCAATTGTATTTCGACAACCATGGTCCTTATTGACATCTGACATGTCAATACAACCTTGCCAAGTCAATGGGTATGGTCTGACATGTCATTATGTCATCTCAGTCTCATCGATCAGCCTGTTTCTCACCTTGTGGAGGTCTTTAGGTCTGACAAAGTTTGAAGTGGAACTGTCGTTAGACTTCTGGTCAGTCCGGAAGCTCATGGGGGGCCTTGTGTCTGACGTTGTTTGGAGTGGCACTGATGCCACTAGGAATGATGTCAGACTTTTGTTCCTTCTAGCCACTTGTTCTGTGACTGAGATGCCTTCGGTGTCGTGCCTTTGGGTTTTAGTAGGGCCTCGGTGGCCATTGAGGCAACGTTAGAGCCTTCCCTTCTTAAAATGCTTCTACATTAGGTTGTTCTGAATATGTCTTGCCTAACCTCACCTCTTGATGCCTTTGGTTCCATTGGGGCAATGTTGGATCAGTGAAGGCTAGGTTTACGTGCGGTGAATGGTTCAAAATATCCGAGTGGTCTATCTAGGACATTTCAACTATCAATAATTTCTTCAGTCGAGATCGGGGTGTCTACAGTTGCCTCTCTTTGTCGCTTGTGTGTCAGTCGAGCGGTGAAACATAAGGCAGTAAAGAAGTAGACCCCAACAGTAAAAAACTTGGGTGGAGGAGAGAGTTTGGATTCTTCATCCATGGAATCCTGGCATCACAAGGGGCCCATAATGCTTGATAGTCACGCTCAGACCCAGGAGATTAGCTTAGCCCATCGTGCTGGGTGTCGCAGGTTGGTTACTCCTGATAGTCAATGTTAGGGACACAGAGGTTAGCTTAACCGATCGTGCGGGACATCATAGGTTTGTCGCTCTGCTTGTAGGTCATAAGTTGTTGTGCTATTCTCCTGAGAACTCGCAAGTCAAAATAATCTTGACTAGAATGTAGTAGATGAAAAGGGAGCAGAAATCTCGACATAATAGATCATAGATGGCTTCATATCGTAGGAGTGTTCCTAAGGTTGTCTAAGGTTGGTGATGGTTTAGGAATTAGGAATATTTCTTTTTGTTTTCTGGCTTTGATGGGGAAAAGGTACGATATGCAGTATCTACTTGCCGTAGTTATTTCCCGTTAGATCGAGTAACTATAAGTGCATTATGATCATCATTATCGGGGCCGTTCTAACTCCTTTGTTTTCGAAAATCATTTTTTTAAAGAACGAATGTTTTGAAATCAAGGAGAAAGGTTTTTAAAACAAATGCTAATGCCTGGTTACGATTTGAACTAAAAAGATTAAAGTTTTCGAAATCACATACACATAGGGAAGGTTTTTGATGAAATTCCAGAACGAGTCGCCCCAGTATTGGATTTCAAAATTTTAAAAGAGACGATTTCTAAATATTATAAATAGACTTGGTTCGCATTTTAAACTATACGACCAATGAGTCATCTGAGTAGTTTAATGTCATACACCAATGGATGGAGTTGAGCAATTTAACGTGATTAAATCATGGATAATTATGAGAATTGTATTGCCTCTAGCGAGTATTGTAGAAGTTTTGAAAGGACATTGGCATTGGCCAACCATATGATTGCTTCGGGGGTTCGATATCCATCTTTGGTTGGATCTGGGTCAGTTTGGAAATTAAAGAGTGTGGCGACATTGCCAAAGTCGTCAGAGATGTTCCGACTGTCTCCAAACGACAGAAGGGTATGTTGGTCATTTACTGACACGGTGCCCCAAGGTAATCATCCATCGAGTATAGCTTGTCCATTTTTCAACCAATGTGATGTTGCCTTGAATCCCTTGAGCACTATTGTGAAATGGTGAGTCATGGTTGTGGGCAACATTGGAAATGCCTTTAGCGACAGTCTGAATGCCTTCAGACGGTCAAAGGAAATTTTCGTTATTTCCTGACACAAGCCATAAGGGAATCATCCATCACTTTAGGCATGTCTTGATTTTGGTCGATTAGACTTGCCTTTCATCCCTTGGGCATTGGTGTGATATGGCAACACAGGGAGTGTGGCACCATTGGCAATGCCGTTGGTGCCATTCCAAATGACTCCACATTATTGTCAAGGGTACCACAGTCATTTGATTCGTGTTGGGCCTGAGGGGAATCATACTAGTGGTTTCACAACCCCACCCCCCCCTGTCGTACTAGCCGGAGGGCAACAAGGTGGGGGCCCATGATCAAAGGTAGCGAATGCCACTCAGGTGGGAGTGTGCTCAATGCTATTAAAAAGAATGAATTAAAGCAAACCACGAAAGAAAACAAAACTTCAAACAAAACTGGATAAACTAAAACCGGATAATATACAATTTTCCAAGTGTTTACAAATTATCCAGGCAACCAAAGGCCTAACAACAAAATACATAGCTTCAAAGAAAAACAACTATGTGGCCAACTGCCATCTAACACCTACAATCAAAAGGAAGTTTCCTCGTCAAGTTCGAGGCTCCAATCGTCAGCCTCGATCAGCCAACCGCCAGTCTTCAACCTACGAGCTATCACTCTACAGAGATGAAAATCAAGGGAATTAACTATGAAGCCCAATAAGTAGATCAAGGCACCATTCAACCCTGCTTACACATAGTAACTCGTATCCATACTCCAGGTTCATACAAGTCTTGCTAACATGAAACCATGCATAACAATTTATTTAGCAATGTGTCATAAGTGATTCCTTTTTATGGTGGAACAATCACAATTCAGATATCAGATATCATATGAATTAGCAATTTATCAGGTTCCCATCACAAGCATCATAGCAAATTATCATAAGCATAACAAGTATAAACCACAATAACATGCATTAACCAACTCACTCCCTAATTTACGTACTCCCGAAGTAGAAGCCCTATCCATCAGGCCAAGCCAATCTCATGGCTTAAAACACCTACCATCACTCAAGAGGGAAAACAATGACAAATGGGAGAATCCATTTCGAAATGTTTTCACACACACACAGTCCCCAGCGTGCTTTGGGACTTTTGATAGGCTCATGCCTTGCAAGACCTGATATTCTCCCTTTTACATTTCACAGAATTTTGGGGGGTGCGACCCTCCCAACATACACTCCTCCTAACTCCCTACTATCATAGGGAGTTAGGGAACTGTCGGCACCAGTTGGCAATGCAATATGCTCAAAGCATGTCAATAAATCACATATCATCTCCTGGTCATGAGAGACACTCAAGCATGCCAAGAGATCTCATAGTCAGGCCATGCAATACGCTCAAAGCAGGTGTGTGACGACCCAAATTTTTCCCGGCCTAATAGAGTATACGATGGAAGAGAGAAAAAGTGTGAGAGCACACGACAATGTCAGAGTGCATAGCAGTGAGAGTGCGTGACAGTGAGAGCATGCGATAGTGTGAGAGCACGCCACAGTGTGAGAGCACGTGACAGTATGAGAGCGCGCGACAGTGAGTGCGCACGACAGTGAGAGCGCACAGTAGTGTGAGAGCGTACGATAGTGGAAGAGAGCACGACAGTGTGAGAGCATGCGGCAATGAGAGCCTGCGACAGTGAGAGAAGCAGAAAAGAGTGTCGTCGTGCACAACAAGCCTATGCATGACCCATGGTTGCCACCTACGTGCTGCATGGTACCACACACACACCACTTGTCCTAATGCATGTGTGGGGCTTACCACTTATCAATCTTTGGGCTGCCCCTCCAGCCAGCATGGTACTTAAGCCCCTCCCTTTCTCTCACACGCCATTTCTCTCTCTCTCTCTCGAGCCCAATACTTAGAACTCAAGTTTGGGAGCTTGGATTTTAGAGGAATCTTAGTGGGGAACTTGGAGTCTTTTGGGCACAGGTAAGTAGATTATATTATTATGTGTCCATAGTGTTGTTTACAGTGTAAAATCGAAGAGATCTATATGTGAAGATCGCTCAAATTTGACACTTCATATCTGAGATCAGATCTGTCGAGAAAGAGCAGATCTGCTCTCAGATCTGTGGTAGAGCCAGCATGATCCAAGGCATTTCAAAATACGATTTTTTAATAAAAAAACATAAAAATAAGATCAAAACAAATAAATAAAATAAAATGAACAAGAAATGAAGGGAGAATGAATATCTGATCAGGTCAGATGTCTCGGGACTCGCGAGCCCCTAAGGGTTTGCCTGTATCAGAACTGGTTCCTCATATGTCTCTCTGATCCAGATAATAGCAAGCAAGTCTTGATTGGATAGGGTGGTTGTGCCATGGATCTGGTTTAGAACTAGGGTTCTCAAGAGCTAAGGTTTTCTCTCTGTATTCTCTTTTTATTTCTCCCAAGTTTCTATCTCTATCTCAGGTGTCTTTATGTCAGCGCCCACATCTCTAAAATTTCTCAGGTCTCTTTCTTAGGCTTTTCTTTCTCTTTTCTTTTCTTTCTTTGTTAGTCCGTCCTCCCTTTCTCTCTCCAGTCTCCCCCCTAAATTGTCCCCCATGAGATCCTAAAAAGGGGGAAATTATCTTGGGAGGAATATCTCTCGCAACCAACATATTCACCCAGTCAAAACACGTTTTGGAGGCTCACGGATTTGGGCGGCACAAGTTGTGTCTCCTAGGCGACAAAATTCGTGTCGCTTGAGCAGCACAAGTCGTGTCGCATGGGCAGCACAAGTCGTGCCGCATGGGCAGCACAAGTCGTGCCGCATGGGCGGCACAAGTCATGCCACCAATGCAGCACAAATCGTGTTGCACAAGCGGCACAAGTCGGGTCACCTAGGCAGCACAAGTTCTGCCGCACAAGCGGCATAAGTCGTGCCGCACAAGCGGCACAAGTCATGCCGCACAAACCAAATTTTGTCAAAATTAATATTTTTCACTTTCGATGTGTTCCTCAGCCTCTCGTGAAGCTCTCAGAAAAAATTTGGGTCCAAATGGATTTTTTTGCTATTTTTAATTTTTTTTTGGTAAAACAGGGCATTTATAGGAATCTGAGCTCAAACATGGTGTAACAAGGTTTATGGGCTGGCAGAATGGTTCTGCGTCCAAGGGTAAGTTGTGTGACCTATAGATTTTGGGTTCACTAAGTCAATGTGATCCTAATAGTCCAAAAATATCACAGAATTTGCCAGATTTAAAATGGGGTGTCTACAGTTGCCCCTCTTTAGCACTCCCTGTCCTTCGAGGGACAGGTGAGTGGCAAAGATGTAGACACTCTAGCACTCCCTGCCGTTCGAGGGGCAAGCGAATGTCAAAGATAAAGTAGACATTTTAAATTTTGTCCTGATGTCACGGAATGACAACATCTCGTGACGCACAATGTTGTCGACCAGGGCATCTATGTTTGGTAATGGAAAATTGTCTTTGGCACATGCCTTGCTGAGGTTTCTGTAATCGACAAACACTCGGATCCTCCCGTCTTTCTTGGGCATGACCACTATGTTGGCTTAATCGGTGGGAGTAATGAATCTCGGTTTGAGCAGTTTTTTTATTTCTTATTTGATTTTGAGCTCAAGGTGAGTCTTTTGACGTCAGAGTTTCTGATTTACAGGCTTTGCTCCTTCGTTGAATATTAGGTGATGTCACATCAAAATGAGATCTAACCCTGACATATCGTTGTATGACCAGACGAAGACATCTCAAAATTCCTTGAGAAAGAAAATCATATTTTTCTACCCCTCAGAAGATAAGGAGGTTTTAATCTTGGTTAACCTTGGGTCCGTCTCAGTTCCTAGGTTCACGTCAATCGTCTCTTCGATGATAGTCCTTGGGTCACCATCGAAACGTTTATTGAATTGCTCAACATGAGAAGTAAGTTCTTCAGGTTGAGAGATTTCTTCAGACTCTTGGCTCTCTTGATCTTCATCTTGGTCGTCCAATTCATCGTCTTGGGTATTATGCACAGTTATTGGGCTATCTTGAGTGAGCGCTGTTTTTAAAAATTCTTTTTCAATATTATCAATTTTATTTTGTTTTGAATTTTCCACGGTTTTTGAAATGTTGCATGGGGTGTCCCTTATGGGACTCGTGAGAGAAATGTTGGGGATCGAACGCGCAGGGTGGTTAGATGGCGACCCCGCTCCTATCCGTTTTTTGGCACCGGGACTTGAAGGTGCCACTGGTATGCTTCCAATGATTCTCGAGATAAAGGAGTGATCGACCAATTTCGTCCCTGGGTTGATGTTGGTGGATGAACACCCTTGTTTGTGTTAGAGCCATTTGTGCACACCTGCTCTAGATCCAGGTTAGCAAATACGTCTTCAATTCCTAGTCCCTCTGTGTGTTGAGATGTGCAAGAGGGACTATCCCTTGTTGGGGATTCGAGGTTCACCTTCGGCCATTTTGGAGGACGGGCATTGAGAGGATCGAGGCTTTGAATGCCTCCAAATACAAAGATCAGATAGCTTGAAGGCTTCACCCGGCTTTGAAATAGAGTGAGAGAACACTCAAGTCCACTTTGATTCCCCTTCTCAATTTTAGTTTGGGGTGGTGCAGAAATCGCCTCCATTACACCTCGCTCTTGATTCCTCAAGCCTTGGCCTGGTTGGAAGCCTTGGGAGAGGAGCATGTGCCAAGCTTCGAGGGACCCAATACTATATCTATGTTGGCCTTCAATGATGTCCTCCATCGATGCGGAAGTTTGCAAAATTTGAGGATCAGGGTTGCTGGCCTCTAGGTGTAAGGTGGTACAATCAGCTTGCTCAAAGGAAATGAGTGGGATTTCTTGAAGCTCGACCCCTACAACTAACTTCATGTTGTGTATGCTAAAATTAACAAAAGCAGGCGGTTCAGCGCATACCTTTTTGCGACGCCATTTTTCGTTGGAAATTTTAGGCATTGATGTTGCGTGGAAGCGACCACGAGGTTTTCGGGCAGCCAGGGTCTTCCTAGCAACATGTTAAAAGAAGGTTTTATGTCCAAGACATAAAACTTTACCTGCTGAATGGTGGGACCAATCTTGAGTGTGAGAGGCAATATGCCCTCAGCCTGCCTCTTGGTCCCATTGAAAATTTGGGGGTAAATTGTGATAGTTTACCTGTTTAAGATGACCCCTAGACAATATATATTGATGAATTGACTTGACCCAACTTGATGGCATCACCGTCATATGCTAAAGTAAGAGCCACAACCCAAATGCAGCCTAAGACAGCTACCAGCTCATTCATGACACTTGGCCATCTCCTAAACTCAATCATGATGGAGTCATATCCAAAAGATCATACTTAAACTTGATTAAATGCTTCAATATCTATGAGATGTTTCTCTGAACAAGGAATGTAGAAATTCTGGCTTCCGACTAGATTCTCGCCGCATATCTGTCACTCATTGACCATTTTTTGGAGGTAACTCCCATGCTCCTCGATTTGTAACGGCAGTTTCCTTTGCGACTCATTTCGTATAGACATCCAATTAGAAATATCTGTGTGTGTGTGTGTTTTTTGTTCGTTGGTGGGAAGAGAAGTTCTCTGAAATCTAAATTCTAAATATTTTGGTAGTAAGAGCAGGTAGTTCTTGTGTTGATGAGACCAGCACGAACTTGGTAGTGTTTGGGTCATAACTTAGTTCTGGTCCCGCCTACGCAGGGTCTTGGGAGGGGTGAGCTGGAAACGGTCCTAACCTTTGGTTTTTTATGCACAAAGTGGCCGCTCTCAAGACTCAATCCCACGCTGTTGCACTGGCAACCCGACCCGTTAATCATCACACCACGTGATGGCTCCTCAACTTGGCAGTATAGATTTCATAATTTAATATAAAAACAAAATAATGATAGAGAGGGAAATTTAGTACAAGGAGAGTTAAAGGTCGGGCCAAAATCGAAGCAAATTTAATGGGGGCACCGACACAAACAGACCAGCTGCCACATCATCGTTCCTCTAACAAATTGCCATATAAATGCATAAAACTTTGTATCAAGTGTAGCTTTGCCTCTAACATTTCAAGGGAACATTATAGATAAATAGTAAGAGAAGTGAGCATGTCAATATGATAACCCATTCAAAGTTTTAAAGGTCAAATTCAAATCATATCATTGCATTTCCAGAATGGTGGCAATCTAGGACATGGTTTCCACCAAGTACTTAATAAGCATCAGCTATGACCATTCAAATTCACGACCCAGCATCATCTCAAGTGGGAAAAACTACAGTGGAGGTTAAATTCGGTTAAGTATCCATGTTTAGTGACACTCAGATGTTGTTTTCCACATTCAGAAGCCTATAAGGGATGCCTATATCCACACACACACAAAACTGATGTCTATATCACACAAATATACATAAACGGATGTCTATATCACATACACAAACACACATAGAGAGCGAGAGAGAGAGAGAGAGAGAGCAAATGCATGCTTGAGATATTACGAAATATTTTACAAAGGAACCATCATGGTTCTCATGAGTAATCGCCCCATAAAATATATGCTCATAAGAAGATAATTAGATGTATATCAATTCTCACTTTTTGTCAAAATGCTAAATTTTATACCTCAAAGTTCAAACCATCACATGGGGAAACAAAAAAAGCAGAAACCAAATTAAGTAAAATCACAGCAAATCAGTTGAAGAAACCCAACAAATTGCAATTGATGCCTTATTATCTAGAATAAAAAATGTTTTCAAGTTTGAAGAATCTTTATTCCAATTTCACCGCGAACCCATCAAAAGTATGAACTAGATAGAGCAAGTAAACACAGGAAGCCACGACAATGTAAAAAATTACCTAAAAAACAGTGTCATGTATGTATTATTCTAGAGAGAGAGAGAGAGATCGGTATAGAAAATTGCACCTGAAACCATGAGAGGGAAGGGCTTCACTCTACTGTATGAGTAGGAACTCTACCATGGAAGAAAGCAAGGGCTGGGGCAGCTTAAGAGAGCGCCATTGCCATGACTCGACCTATGAACACTAGTTCTTGCACCACCCAACTGGTTTTTTTTCAATGTAGCTCTCTCTCTCTCTCTCTCCCTCTCTCTCTCTCTCTCTCTAACTCTTGCACCACCCTGCTGATTTTTTCAGTGGAGCTCTTGCATAGCTTGAAACATATAAATAAAGCATCAGTCTAAAACAAAGTTAGTCCCACAAACTTTGCTAGCCTGTAGATTTCAAAATAGGATTAAGTATGCAACAAAAGCTTAATTTCAATTTTCCTCATCACAATAATTTGGCAACACCGTGAAGGCATGGGCTCCACTGGATGCAAATTATATGAAACACATCACTGGTAAAGGCACAAACAGAATGCCCAAAATAGAAAACAAGTCATGCAATTATCGAACAAGGATAAAGTAATTTGCATGCAAACCTTGGTCCAGTTTTGCTGAATATAGTCATGTATGAAACAAACAACAAAGTTCTCGACAATTTTCGTTGTCTACAATTCCAATTATACTCAATTTTATAACATTGTATTTCAGTAGATTGCAAAATGTAGAGACAAACCACATTAATTGAGAGAGTGCTTTTTAAAATCAGTAATGCTATGCATTGGGCCTTCACATTCATGAGTTCCATAAAAATAAGGGGAAAGTAAAAAAAAAATGACACTTACTCAAGACCCAATCAGTAGTCACATTCATTAGCTCTTTTTCTATAAGACTGATGTATAATTAAAATCAGTAATACTATGTCATGAGTATCAAAATGCATAATTGGAGGTTTACTAGAGACCAAACTCTTCACATAGTAAAATGCATAATTACAGCAATGGACAATCATGGAACAAGAATTCATGAACGTTCAATTCCCAAATACATCAACAAAACCTCAAGAACATAAGAAAAAGAACAATTGCAATGATCACCTTATTATGAAGTGATCATGAAGTAGCTACTCGCTTTCTATTGCAACTGCAGTTGTAGTAGAACAATGTGATTCAAAAAACCTAACATGGACAATCAACTTAGAACCAGTGTCAAGTCTTGTATGTGAATCTTGAAAAATGTGCTCAACGAACCAAGTCACACCAAATTTATTAAACAAATTCAATTGAAGACAATATATGAAGATGAAAACATTTGATGCAGCTTTAGAAGAGTTCTACAACAAAATCGAAAATTCGAAGGGCCTAACCACCACCAAAAAGAAAAAAATCAGTACTCATATCTTTGCCAATTTTATTCCGAGGGTACAACCACCACCAAAATAGAATAAAAAATCAATATGCTTCTCTTTACCATTAAAAGAAAAAAGCAGGAGAATATACTACCATGCATCTCTTTGGTAAGCCATAACCACCGCATAATAAAAATCAACCAAGATATGGAAAGTCAGTTGCATGTGGAAAGTCACCGAAATAAAAATCGGTACACCATGATCCATGACCACATCAAAAAGGATAGATGTTCCCTATAACAGAATAAAGCATTATCGTAGTTGTAGAAACACATCAATAAGATCGATGTTTCCTAAAAAACAGAGTACAACATTATGGCATTTGTAGAAACACATAAAAAATATAGATATTCCCTAGAAATAGAGCAAAGCATTATGAAAGATGTAGGAACAAATTAAATATCAGAGTCCAATCAACTTGTGACAACAAACAACAAAATTGTATTAAGCTACGAACAAGTTTTCTTCCCCCCAAAAATTAACAAAAGCATTCTTAAGTAATGAAAAAACCCAACAGAAATGTCAATGATCTACATCAAAGTAGACCCAAAACTAATCTCAAGGAAAAAAGTTCAGGCACATATACATCAAAAACAACATGTATTTATGTGAAATTTTGCAAAAAAAGTCACAAAGGAAACCATTCATCATCAGTTGAATGATGAGAGAGAGAGAGAGGGCAAAGAGGAACAGGAAATTTACTTGAAAATGCTATTATGTGATCACGCCTTCCAAATTTTATTTCACGAAAAAATTTCTCTATGAATGATCAGAGAGAAAGATGGCATTTGATTCAATACTCTACAACAATTCATGGTTCAACCACACTCTCTCTCTCTCTCATATGCACAAGTTGTTCAACCACACTCTCTCTCTCTCTCATATGCACAAGCCCAACTGATGACATATATTCCACAAATGCACCTGGAGACCTATCTCTCTCTATCACATTCACTAGAATCCAACTGGAAACAACCATAATCTCTCTCTAGAGAAATGCATTGCCTCCCTCCCAGATAACCAAAACCAAGTAGAAAAACCAATGGTTTAAAAAACGGATCGGTGATTCGGATCGGGTTTTTAAAAAATCAATCTGAATCGGTGAATCGGCGATCCGGATCGGGAATCGAGTGAATCGGTCATAATAAAGCTTAAAAAAAATCCAAAAAAATTATTAAAATTCATTATAAATATTGTTTTTTAAGAATTCAATAAAAAATGAGGGTACTCCATTAAGAATTTTCATGTTTTTGAATGAATATGCGAATATTGATATGTTCTATGCGAATATTGATATGTTCTTTCCCTGCATGAACCGCCATTCAGCATTTAATTTACATCACACAAAAGGATAAACATATAATTATCATGGAATATGTATATCAACATACATGGACTACAATAAAGCATAAAATTAGTAACATATGATCTAAAAATAAAATGATAGACGACGTTATTGTTCTTCTTGGTCACGCTGGTGCCATTGATTGAATTCGTTTAACAATTCATTGATTCGATCTAAAAACGAATCATCGATATTAGCAGGCGTCTAACTATTCCCAAATCCCTGAGTGTTAGTGTTTTGTTGTGTTCCCAATCTAAAATCCTCGAAGATTGTCCATCCTTCATGCTCACCTGCACTGTCGTGCTCATCCCTACATTGTTGCTGTTAGGACTCGATATGTGAATAATATGGCTGAGATAGGGTGGCCTCAGAATCACCATCTCTCTCAGTTTCTCTTTGAATAATATGGATTAAAAAAAAAAAAACAAATTTTCAAAAAAATCAATCATGGATTAAAAAAAAAAAATCACAAATTTTCAAAAAATTCTATCATGGATTACAAAAAAAAATTCAATCATCGATTAAAAAAAATAAATCACAAATTTTCAAAAAATTCTATCATGGATTACAAAAAAAAATTCGATCATGGATTAAAAAAAAAAAATCACAAATTTTCAAAAAATTCAATCATGGATTATAAAAAATTCGATCATGGATTACATAAAATTCGATCATGGATTACATAAAATTCGATCATGGATTACAAAAAAAAACAAAAAATTCAATCGTGGATTACAAAAAAAGAAAAAAACAATTTGATCATGGATTACAAAAAATTCAATCATGGATTACAAAAAACTCTATCATGGGTTACAAAAAAAGCAAAAAACAAAAAATTCGATCATGGATTACAAAAAAAAAAACAAACATTTCGATCATGGATTACAAAAAAAAAACAAACATTTTGATAATGTATTACAAAACATTCGATCATGGATTACAAAAAATTCTATCATGGGTTACAAAACAAAAAACAAAAAAACAAAAAATTCATGGATTACAAGAAAAAAAAACAAACATTTCGATCATTGATTACAAAAAATTCTATCATGGATTACAAAAAAAAAAAAAAAAACAAAAAATTCGATCTTGGATTACAAAAAAAAAAAAACAATTCGATCATAGATTACAAAAAAATCGATCAAGTATTACAAAAAAATCTATCATGGATTACAAAAAAAAAAAAAAAAAAAAATATCGTATGGGACTCGCCGATTCCGTACAGTGAATCGGCGAGTCACTGTACAGAATCGTCCGGTTCTCTCTAGAACCGAACGATTCCCGTTTTTTTCGCCGATTCGATCCGTCCATGGCGATTCCCGTCCGGTTCGACTCGACGTTTTTTTAAACACGGAGAAAAACAATCTCTCCCTCCATCTCTCTCTAACTTGGGCAGCAACAGTCTCCCCCTCGCTCTTTCTCTAACTTGGGCAGCAACGGCTCTCTCCCTCTCTTTTTCTCTCTCTAACTTGGGTAGGAACAGCTGAACGATTTCTTTGCAGTCGCTCACTCCCCCAAACTCCCTACCAACTAAGCAATACATACATAAAGAAACCGCAATGACCTAAGGAGAACATGTCCAACATATTAAGCACTCTATTGCCGGATTATCTATCATATGTCATTATTCAAAGTTAACAATGCAAAAGGGTCTATACAATGCGAGACCATCTAGTCCAATTCCTGTTCGTCATAAATCCTTCCCTTGCAATTGCCAAAGCCTCCAAAAACATGACCTAAAGGAAACAGAATACAAGATGAATGAAATGATGGAATCCCCAAAACATTAACTGGCGGGTGACAGTATAAATAAACGTACTTCACTCTACACTAACCTACTTCACTCTACACTATTTGGTCTCTTTGAGGAAGGAATGGTCTAGTAAACCAACCTCTTTGCTAATAGGTGAAAGTTTTGGATGGCACTAAAGAGCATAGAACTCAAATTTTTCTATAAGTAAACTTTCAAGACCTAAATAAAGAACCCAAAAAGCTTCAGTTATACAGCCTAGAGTATCACTTTGATGAACTTCAAGAGGAAAGTCCAAGTGAGGAACACAATGGGCAAACATGGAGAAGAAATATGTCAATATCTAATAACATATCAATAAGTATAAAACTGCTATAATTTACAATGTCGTCAAGGCATGATCAATTTCCATATAATACATGTTTATAAGAGCCTATCAATTCAACAAATAAAACCAACGTTAAGAAACTCGGACCAGTGGGTAAAAGCAGTCACCCACAGGTAAGAGTCAAACCACTAGTCCAAGTTTTTAAATACTGTAAAACATTCATAAAAAATGATCTATGGTTTCAGAATCTTTGCCCAAAACTTGTTTCACAATAGTTAATGTCACCATTCATAAAAAGATGCCTAAAAAGCTATACAAACCACCACTTTTCAAATTATATTCTAAACCAACAACAAAGGTCATCCTAAATTCCACATGTCTGGTTCAATTATAAATTCCCAACTAAAGTTAATCCACATAATCTGCCCTAGAGCATAACAATTAGCAATGGGATAAGTTTTTTTTTTTTTCTAAAATAAACAGAAAGAGGGAATCATTCTGCTTGCATATTACAACGTGGGAAAAAATGATAATTACCAAAGACCAAATCCAAGCCTCCCAAAAACATCACAATATTTGATATGACATAATCACAAGCACATTACTGAGAACAGTTGCTAGGAGATTTGGGCAGACACATCACCGGCTTTGTTTTGATCCCGAAAGAACTGCGCTCATAAAATACATAGGAACCCCACTGGATTCTCTCTCTCTCCATCTCCTCTTTCTATAACAAACTCTCTCTTTCACACACAAACCAAACTGGATTCCCTTTCTTTCAAACATATACAAACCTCACTCTCTCTCTCATATGCACAAGCTCAACTGATAACATATATTCCACAAATGCACCAAGAGACCCATCTCTCTCTGTCATATTCACCAGAATCTAACTGGAAACAACACAATCTTTCTCTAGAGAAAGGCATTGCCTCCCTCCCAGATACCCAAAACCAGGTAGAAAAACAATCTCTCCCTCTCTAACTCTCTAACTTGGGCAGTAACAGTCCCCCCTCTCTCTTTCTCTTACTTGGGTAGCAACAGCTTTGTCCCTCTCTCTCTTTCTCTCTGACTTGGGCAGCAAGAGCTCTCTCTGTCTCTTTTTCTCTCTCTAACTTG
Source organism: Amborella trichopoda (assembly GCF_054954075.1). Lineage (NCBI taxonomy): Eukaryota > Viridiplantae > Streptophyta > Magnoliopsida > Amborellales > Amborellaceae > Amborella > Amborella trichopoda. Next base: position 27,136,226 of record NC_142338.1, on the reverse strand, counting down.
AGTAGGAACAGCTGAACAATTGCTTTGCAGATAAAAAAGGCGGAGGGAGATGGGCAAGCCTGTTTAAGGAAAAAGAGCCAAAAAGCTGAGATTTCCTCTTTCGTGAAAATTGGTTTCCCTTTTCAGTTTCTGCATAACAAATAGAAAAAGGAGCCGCGTGTGAACGTGATAATTTTTTATTCATGTCTTTTAGCTTCAACCCTCACCTCTCTCTCTCTTATATCCCTCTTTTGTCTCTTTCCGTATTTCTTTCATGTCTAATCTCTGCTTGTATTCCTCCTCTCTTTAATCTCTACTCTCTCCACCCTCTTTCATATCTCTTTTCTTCTCTCTCATATCTCTTTTCTTCTCTCTCTACTCTCTCCATGCTCTCTATTCTACCTTTACTCTTTTTGTCCCTTTTCTCTCTCCATTTTCTAATCTCAGTTGTTTTGTCCCCATATTCTCTCCCCATTTTCAATCTCAGTTGTTTTGTCCCCTCTATCTTCTCTTCTTTCTCCTCTTTCTCACCTTTCTCTTTCCCCTTTCCCCTTTCTCTCTCTTAGCATCTTTTATCTCGGCAACTTCAAACTCAAGAAATATCGTGTGCTTTGTTCATGATAGGACACCTGTAGGGAGAGAAACTTAAAGAGAGCGTGGCCTTTATTGCAAGTTGCCCAAATAAGTTAAAGAGGGGAAGACTTCTGGCAAATGTTTATGCGAGGATGCAACTTTACGATGTAGAACTATGGATGCATCTCAAAAATCCATCGAAAAAGATAGTTTTAATATTGAAAAACCTTTTGATTGATCATCTCGACATCGAGATGTATGACCATGAAAAATAAAAAGATTTTATGCCTCAAAAATAGTGCATTTTACAACATATTATCTATACTTTTCATTTCAAGATTTTCATATGTTTATAGATCTATTTGATTTTAACAATTTTTTAAATTTAAAATTTAATAATTAGATATAAAAATAGATTTTGATATAATCCTAACAACAATTTATATCAAAATTATATACCATGATAAACGTGCAACTTATGTCTACAGCTACATATGCATTCGTATGCCAACTACACCCAAGAATTTTAGTTTTGAGTGTATTAATAGCGTTTTCGGTACAGCAATTTATTGGAAATCGAATATATTTAATTAACAGTTTTTAATGCCACCTATCTCACATGAGCAGCATATTTAAATTTTTTATTTTTTATTTGGCATCACTCTCTACCCATCTGCCACATGGCAAAAAAGACTATGAAGCCTATTGTTTCCGATCTTTTTTATAGTGGGATGGTGGAAATCTATCTAAGGTGGGGAAAATGATTTGGCAGATTGTTAAGGGTGCGGTGCTCTAGGAGCAACGGAAGGAGAGAAATCGTAGAGTCTTTGAAGGTAGAGGCGTTGAGATGTGTGTGGTGAAAAGAATGATCATTCATGATATTTGGAGTTGGCTTTTGATAAGTAAATAGGGTTTTGTAGTTGTGGAAGTAGATTTTGAAAGAAAGATTTATGTGATCATTTATTGGAGAATATTTTTTTTTTTTTTTTTTGACCCCGTTTTTTTGGCAAAAGATCACTTACATGTGGTCTTTATTATAATAAGATAAATTTCAAAATAAAATCAACATAATAATAAATCCAAGATCTTAACAACTTGATGTCATTGAAAACTATGCATTATGCTTAAGAATAAACGATAAGATTGTAAGAAACAAAAGGAAGAGTGTCGGAGATTACTTCAACCAGGTTTATTACACCCCACACCGAGTCACCACCATCCCATGGCACGGGATCAATGGTCTAGCTTCAATCTCGAACCGAGAAAGCAAATTTCAGCCAGGCCACACCAATGGAACATGAATCCCTTTCATCACAAACTCAAACCCTAAGAGAATTATCTTAGCAACCTAGTTTGAGAGAGATGGATTCTCTTTTTGCCAAACCCTAAAACCCTGAGCCATAAATTCATATTTGAGAGATATGAGAGAAAAACTTCATAACATAAACCCTTAGATTCTTTCACAATATGGGAGAGAGAGATCAAACATGAGAGAGATAAACTTTCTTAAGAGAGAGAAAGAAAGATAAGGTGTAAAGATTTTTTGGTAGAAACAATCTTTTTTTATAGGCTTTGAATAAGATTAGGGTTTCTTAGGATTTTATTTGGCTTGCCTCTTCTTGTGAGATTGAACATAGACCGTCGATCAAGGGTGATTTGTGGGGTAAGAGATCTGAATCATCCATTCCATAGATGAGCTATCAACATTATGGAAGTGCATGAACCATTATCCCCCTTCCTAAATCATTTTCTCATCAATAGAAATTAAATAAATTAAATCTAATCAAAATATTGTGCATACCATAAAATAGCAGAAGTCTACTCAATCTTTCCACAAAATCTTTCAAAGATATATCAAGTCAATATTTAGTCAATATCTTCCAACCATATGGCCACATGTCATATCACCAAAAAATAAGAAAGAGATAAGGGTGGGGCGTGCCACCCAAGGGAAGCACTCATGAGCCCCACCTTCTCAAAATATGGAGGGCTCACATGCACAATGGGCCCCCATGATATTTTTATATATATTTAAAATTAATAAAAAGATTTTAGAATATTATTTGAATATTTAAACAATTGTAAAATCAATATCTTTAATTTTATAAGTCTAAAAATTATAAATAAAATATCTAGGGGTTCATAAAAATTCAAATAATAATCTTAAATCAATTTCCATCAAAAAACAAACACAATTAAATTAATTTGATGCGAAAAATGATCCATATGGTTTAGGAATCAACAATCATGGGGCTCTCCACCTTCAACTGTGAACTACATACCACACTTGCTTTATCAGACTGACCCAGTATTTTTCATGACCCATAGTCCAAGCAGGGGCTCATTAGCAGGTCACCAAAGTCCGGTCGATGAGCCAAGGGATAGCAATCCCAATCTGTAGATTTTAGGTTCTCCCTTAGAGACAAGTCAAGGTTACCCAGACCTTATGCGATTACAGCTCTATGGCACATAGGGGTATCTCTTGCACATGCATATGCTTCACTCTAAAAGGTGGATTTTTGGCTTTCTCAAACGATTTTATGGCCGTGTGATGGTACATAGATGAGGTTTTAGCTCTTGTCTCTATAGGCCACCATCACACACAAGGGTCACACAGTCCCTCAGCTCACTCATCCATGCATCTTCTCTGACCTCATCAAGGGCTAACCCATAAACCCTCATCGGTTTATTCTTCATGCCCAAATAACATGGGTTTTATCCAACCGACTGACCTAGATCGTTAAGCACAGATTGGTATTAGCAAACCAGCGTTTGCTTAGTATGGTCCACGAGGGGCCACACTCCCACTGAGTTCATATTCCACTATATATCATTTTATTTTACAAGCACTCATAAGGCCTTTAAAGGCCACATAAACCCAACATCTCCCACTTGGCCTTTGAATGCCTTACATTCTCTCTTGCTCACTTTCTCTTATTCTCATTTCTCTCTTCCAATTACAATCTCTTTCAAGCTTTTTTACTTATTCTCTCAATGTATTAATCATGGATTTCGTCATCAATCCTTTCATAAAAATAATTTATAGAGGCAACATATTTTTCTCTTTGCTGCTCGAATCTCATCCCAAAAATGGTCGTAGCTCATCTTTCACATCGTATCACAAATCATGAATCTGTTGTCGCAAAAGATCATCACATACCCTTATCGCATGGGGTCGTATGTTTATGAGCTCAAAAGAGTTCTTCAAATAAGGCCATACAACCAGCACCAAATATTTGGGTTCCATGGGTGAACAACATTATATTTTGTTGTTCTATTTGGCATGTCAAATACTAGCAGGTGCTCCCACTAAAATATTTAGTTTATCTGAATCTTGATTTTTCTCAATCTCACATCATTCCTCGGGTGATAAAAACATGGTTTTATATGCTTGGAGATCTTATGGAATTGTGGCTCCCTTGACACGCATATCGTCACCCTGCTGTCACAAAAAGTTCTTACTGCCTCACAATGCACGAGGTGAAAGTCAAGTCGATTAAGGAGTTTCTTAATCCATACGGCCTTCTCGATCACTAAACAGCACGTCACGTACTTGCCTTCATGGTGGACAATTTCGTCACATCATGTTTCTTTTATTTCCAAGAAATTACACCCCCTCCAAACATGAACACATATTCAGATGTAGACTTCGCATCATTTGGATCTATGAGATAACTTGCCCTTGTATATCTGAATATCCAAGCAACTAAAAAAACTGTGGGATTATAGCAGCTCCCACTCAATTATTGCATATACAACATATACATTCTCAATATTCTTATGCATATATCATGAGGTAGCATATCAAGTCTCATGCAATATGTAATTCAATACCCGTTAGTTTCACAATATGTAAAAACCTTCATGAACCACAAAGGTTCAACTACACTAGACATCTTGGTAGTAAATACATACAAACCAAGTTATCTAATCAACACAATATATGTCAGGGAAGCCCAACATGATTGCATTCCTACAGCATTCCCTATGGTTCAAAGTCTTAGGTAATCAAGGATTATAAATAACTAGAAACATGGGTCAAGGCATATATGTATTTTAAAAAAAAAATAGTGCATGATAGTTTTTTTTCGACTTTTATAAATGCCTTCAAGACAAAATGTTTTTTCTTTTTAATAAAAAAAAATTGACTTGGTATATATATATGCATTCACAAGCAATAATTATATAATAGTATAGCAGTTTAAAATGATTTTCATAGAGACTTAATGGACCTTGCAAGACTATGTGGTTTTTTCAAAACCATATTCATAGACTTAGGCTTTTCTCAAATCATCAAATTTAATTATAAAATACATGCTTAGCCTTCATAAACAATTTTACCGCATTCACCTTTAATTTCTTACCAAGTCAAGTTCATGGCCACAAAAACAAATCATATATACCATCTTATAATTTTATCCAAAATAATGTACGACTAAATAATGTCTATTAAAGCCTTGACAAAATACTTCTTTTTTGGCAATTATGGAGAATTTATCAAGAGATCATCATCACATGCAACACATCATATTATAGACATTATTGAGAGGATGGTCACCAAAACCAAATTCCATCAAAACACTCCTTTTGTGCTTACATATGTGAATGAGCCACACCCATCTCTCGTATTTCATTCTTAGAGTTCAAAGCCCTTGATCAAATCATAACTCCATGTGTATCACTATCTTAAGTAGTTCATACTCAAGCACAAAGAGGCAAAAAAACACAAGATATTCAAAAGCAGCACTTTCAAATTTGTTAGCACTTATCACTTAATGTCCATACACTCCATACATATTCATAAAACAATTAGCCAAAATATAACCAAAACACATTAAACAAAGTTATTGAATCCTTTTTCCCTATATGACCTTTCTTTATGTGACTTTACCATTTAATGTGGGATAGATTTCATACCTCAAAACCATATAGTGTGGTACCTAGGCTTTCTTGATTCATCGCTTTTACTTGTTTGATAAGTTTTTGTGATCTTGGAAGTACACACAACTGATGTAAAATATATTGGTCATTGGTTTCACATGTCACGAAGTGTCCATCTCTTTGGCACTTGGATTCTCCTATCTTACACCGTGAAGAAAATATATTCTTCATACCATTATTTCAAATATCACAATTTCAATTCTCCCACTGATCTTTAACGTTTCTATGCTACCACCAAATCTCTCTATATATCCCTTCATTTCAAAGAAATCAAGATATTCTTATAGGTATTCCGTTTTTTTCTTCTTTCTGTTATTCCCAGATCGAATGCTCTTTACATAGAGTCTCTTATCTGGCTAACTCTGCATTACATCTCTCTGAAGTTGTACTATAATAAACCATACTCATGACACACTATAAAGCGTTTTAAAATGAGTCTTAAAGGTCTCCATAATTGAGAATTCAAGGATGTGCCTTAACATGCCATATCTTTTAATTTACTGCAGAATAAAACTTGAGCATCCCATAATAAAAATATAATATCTCACAACTGATAAAGAGTTAATCTTTGAATCCTTTTTAATATTGAAATAGACTCAAAAAATATAAAATAGTACTTAGTTCCATCCTTAAATCATACCATTTAGTGAATATTCATTTTAGTGACATTTACATCACAATGCAAAGTTTTCAGTTGAAAACCAGGTTGAGCACATCTCAATAAAACATTCTTTTCTCTCAATCCTCAAAGAATTTATTCAAGAAATCTTTTGTGTTGAAAACTAGACACAAAACCAAATCATAAACATCATAGTTTGAATCCCAAATAATACTTTTCTTCAAAGAAATAAATCATACTATCGAATTTTAGGATGAACATTATCTAATAAAATTGCTTTTTCTCTCTACCATCATAGAGTTTCCCTTTCAAACCAATTTTGTTTGAAGGTAAACACATAATAGTAACATATATATTTTCACAAGCCGTATATCACTTTGTTAAAATATTCATGTCTTCAATGAAGGACATATCAAATTGCCGAAATTCAGAATGACCTCTCTTCAATCCAAAATTTGTATTCCTCTTTTCCCATAGATATTTCTCTCTCAAATAAATTTTATTACAAATTAGACTCGGAATGGAAGTCTAAAATCTTATTGTGAACTATAAAACATTCTGTTAAGAATATAAATTAAACCTTAACTTCCAAGTCATGAAAATAATTTTCGTTGCAGAAAACAATATTTGTGCATCCTTCAATAAATTGATCACATCTTTCAACCCAAAAGAACTTTCTTGATGAAACATTTTTTTCATGAAAGTAGACTCAATTTTGCGAGTTACAATGAAATTTCAACAAGAAATAAAATCATATGGTTGGTGGGAAAAATCACGGAACTCAATAGACAGTTCCTAGATTTTGTAAGGTCAGAACTGACACTCTTCATTGATGATTCCATAACTCTCAATTCCCTTAGGATCTCTCACTGAAATGTTTCAGGTAGATCCTACTCTTAAAGACACAAACTATCATTAAAGTATGTAATAGAAAAATACATCATTATCTTATTCATATCACTACTTCAAAATAGCCCAGAATACTCATTCTGCAGAGCGCCTTTTCGGTGTTGGAGTATTTCAACAATTCTTAACCATGGGTGTATTTTTTTTTTTACCATAATGATCACTAGCTTTCTTATATCTCATTCCCAAGCTTCATCTAAACTCAATAAAGAGAAAAGATAACTAATGACATCAAGTACCAATAGCTTTGATACCAATAAAAGAAAGACCTATGCGATCATTTACAGGGGAATGCACTTTTTTTTTTTTTTTTCTTTCACCCCTTTTCTTTGGCAAAAGATCACTTCCATGTGGTCTTTATTATAATAAGATACATTTTAAGATAAAATCAACATAACAATAAAACCATAATCTTAACAACATGATGTCATTGAAATAACTATGCACTATGCTTGAGAATAAACGATAACATTACAAGAAACAAAAAGAAGAGTACCGGAGATTCCCTCAACCGGGCTTATTACACCCCACACCAAGTCACCACCATCCGATGGCGCAAGATCAATGGTCTAGCTTCAATCTTGAACCGGGAAAACAAATTTCGGTCAAGCCACACCATTGGAACATGAACCCCTTTGCTCACAAACTCAAACCCTAGGTGAATTGTCTTAGCAACTTAGTTTGAGAGAGATGGATTCTCTTTTTTTTTAATCCTAAAACCCTTAGTCATAAATCCATATTTGAGAGATAGAAGAGATGAACTCCATAACTTAAACCCTTAGGTTCTTTCACAATGTGGGAGAGAGAGATAAACTTTCTTAAGAGAGAGAGAGAAAAAAATAAGTTGTAGAAATTTTTTGGTAGAGACAATCCCTTTTTATAGGCTTTGAATAAGATTAGGATTTTTTAGGGTTTTATTTGGCTTGTCTCTTCTTGTGAGATTGAACATAGACCATCGATCAAGGGTGACATGTGGGATGAAAGATCTGAGCCATCCATTCCATAAATGGGCCATCAACATTTTGGAAGGTGCATGAACCATTATCCCCCTTTCCTAAACCATTTTCTCATCAATAGAATTTAAATGAATTAAATCTAATCAAAATATTGTGCATACCATAAAATAGCACAAGTCTACTCAATCTTTTCACAAAATCTTTCAAAGATATATCAAGACAATATTTAACCAATATCTTTCAACCATATGGGCACATGTCATATCACCAAAAAATAGGAAAGAGAATAAGGGTGCGGCGTGTCACCCATGGGCCCCACCTTTTAAAAATATGGCAGGCCCATGTGCCCAATGGGCCCCCATGATATTTTTATATATATTTAAAATTAATAAAAGGATTTTAGAATATTATTTGAATATTTAAATAATTATAAAATCAATATCTTTAATTTTATAAATCTAAAAATTATAAATAAAATATCTAGGGATTCATAAAGTTTCAAATAATAATCTTAAAATAATTTTCATCATAAAATATATATAATTAAATTAATTTGATAGGAAAAGGATCCATATGGTTTAGGAATCAACAATCATGGGCCACTTCACCTTCAACTGTGCACTACAGACCACACTTGCTTTATCAGACAAACCCAGTATTTCTCATGACCCACAGTCCAAGTAGGGCTCATTAGCGGGTCACCAAAGTCTGGTCGATAAGCCAATGGATAGCAATCCCAATCTGTGGATTTCAAGTCCTCCCTTAGAGACAAGTCAACGTCACCAAGACCTTATGCGACTACTGCTCTATGGCACATACGGGTATCTCTCGCACATGCATACGCTTCACCCTAAAAGGTAGATTTCTGGCTTCGATATGCATGCCATGTGATGGTACATGGATGAGGTTTTGGCCCATGTATCTGTAGGCCATCATCACACACAAGGGTCACACAGTCCCTCGGCTCACTCATTCGGGCATGTTCTCCGACTTCATCAAGGGCTAACCCAGAAACCCTCATCGGTTTGTTCTTCATGCCCAGGTAACATGAGTTTTTCCCAATTGACTGACCTAGATCGTTAAGCATAGATCGGTATCAGTAAACCATTGTTTGCTTAATATGGTCCACGAGGGACCACAATCTCACTGAGTTCATGTTCCACTATGTCATTTCATTTTACAAAGCACTCATAAGGCCTTTAAAAGCCACAAAAACCCAACAGATGTTTTAGTCAATCTCTCTAACTTGATTGCTTAAAGCATGATTAAGGTTCAGACAAGAAGTGTATGAAGGCCGCTGGTTAGTGGAACCCTAAAGTTGAATTTTGATGAAAGTTTCTTTACAAATCCATGAGTTGCAGCTTGTGGTGGGGTTATAAAGAATTCAAATGGTGAAGTGATTTTATGTTATGCAAGGCCTTGTGGGATAACAATAGCAAGTTGTGCAGAGATGGAAGCCAAGCTTCAAGGATTGTGTTTTTTTCTTCATCGATTTAAAATTTGGCCTTGTCTTGTTGAAGGGAATTCTTTGATTATTATTAATTGGTGCACAAAAGAAACTCTAACACCATGGAGTGTGAGAAACAAATATATGGAAGTCATGAGTATTAGTGGCCAACTAATAGTTTCTTTTCAGCACGTCTATAGGTAGGCAAATGTGATGGCAGATAACTTAGCAAAAAAAGGGACTCAGTTCAATGAATTGCTGGTTGCTAAAGACTTTTTTTCTTCAATATTTCATTTTGATATTTTTGTAAACTTGTGACATCTTTCTATATTTAACGAAATTATAGTACTCTTGGAAAAACAAATATATATATATAGCAACTTTGGGAGGTGAACAAGCATATGAAAGATAAGATTTTCAAATTAAACATCTAAATCATAGGAGATAACTTCTCTATTTATATCGTATATGTCAATATTATCTAATAACTAGACAATCTATGTTCAAATTCATGGTATTAGGAAAAAGAACTGGGGTCGTGGTGGTAGCACCCCCACACCTTAATCATCACGTTGTGGTTTTCATTCTCACAGACACCACCCATAACACTTTCAAAAAATATCTTAAAATATTTAAAAATATATATATAGGGGCATGTTTTCCCCATTTAATTACCAAAAAAAAAAAAAATCATATTAAATTTTCAGGACATACCGTCTATATGAAATTATCAGGCACATATAGTCTGCATGAAATTATTTCTTAGGGCTGTTCATCCTAAAATTACTCCTAGGTAGTGTTGCCTCATGGTCATGAGGTGATGATGACAATGTAGACTGCGAAAAATGACAGATAGGAGACGCATTGGGTTGAAAATCTATAGAGAAACAATCCAAAGGAAGGAAACCAATACTAATGATTACATAGTCAAGGTTGACAATAATTACGGGAGGAAAATATTGTATGATGAGTCATGATCATAGAGTTCATCACCAATCAGTTCAACCATTGACAATGATTGGGGGAGTGGTTTTCACCATAATTTTTTTTTTTTTTTAGGTAAGTCACTGAAGAGAGGGCCTATCCTTAATTGAGCCCAGAAAGTTGACCAATTAAGCCCAGGTTCTTTTTCGTTTCCTTTTTTATCCCCCATAACTTCAACCTATTGAAATTCATAACCTTGTTGTCCATCCATCGCAGTCTGAGACGTGTCATCGTTATGGGGTCACAATGGTTATATGGATCATATGGCATAATAGATGGCTATAGAAACCACTTATCATTGACATAGAGCGAGAGAGAGATGTATGAGTGATACAATTACATCAATCAAATAAAAATGAAAAATGAGTAAAAGAAACTACATTACTAACAAAAAAAAATTGTCTCAAAATTGGAAATAATCTTTAAAGCTACAAACTTATATAAAAATTCTGAAAGAGTTTGCAATGGTTCAAGTTTAATAGAAATACACTTGCTAGATTACACATCTTTTAATAAATTCAAAATTTGCCCGCCTCCAACTTATTTTTCTTTCCTCTAATAAGACTTTGATCATGTCTGTGTTTTTTCATGATTAATTACTGTTACTTTCTATCCAATATACATTATCAAAACGTAGTGTCTTTATTTCAATTTTTTCCTATTTATGAATTACTTGCTTTTTAATTTATCAGAAAAAATATATTAAACCTTAAATAGTGATATGCAGTCTATTGTTATCTTAATAGGCTGCTAAGACCAACTGTAAGAAAAAAGGGAAATGATTTCATACAACGGTTGTATAGTAGTATAATGTAACCACATCTTTAGAAAACCATATTTTTGGTGTTTGTATGACCTCAAATTTTGCACACACATTATCGTCATCCTCACAATCAATTCTACAAAAAACAATTCAATAAGCACCTTAGATATGGTCAAAATTAGTACCCTTCAACAATGAATCTCTACCTTCCATTTGGTGAATTTCAAGATCTAGGTCTTAACAAATTCAAAATCATTTTTTTCTTTTTTAGCATTAGTAATCTAATAATGATAATGTCATAAAAATTTTGGAAGTAAAAAAATTCTTCTGAGGCCTAGATCTAACCATTTCACTAAAATGGATGGCTTATATTAATTGGGCTAGAAAAATAATTTCTGGGACATGTTTTCAAATTTTCTTTTTTGTGATTGTTCTTAAGAATGAAAAGAACTAACCATTTCATTAAAATGGATGGCTTTTATTAATTGGGCTAGAAAAATTTTCAAATGTTTTCAAAATCTTATTTTTTGTGATTGTTTTTAAGAATGAGAAGAGTGTCTATTTAAAAATTAAAAAAATATCTTCATAGACTCCATTTTCAACTTTCACTTCTTCCTGACCCAAAATTTTTAAACCTATCTTCTAATCCCCTGAATAACTTTATCTATATTTATTTCAACTTTTAACCCAAAAAAATTAAAAAATACATCTTTTTCTAACTCTAAACAATTTGAAAGTTAGCGTGGGGTTGGAAGTAATCCTCATCCCTTTCACAGAGGTTTTTAGATAGAGAGAGAAAGCATTTTTAGAGAGAGAAAAAAAAAAACAGTCCCTTCCTCCCATCATTCCATGCCCTCTTCTCTCTCTCTCCACATATTAAAACAAAACCCACTTCACCATTTTTTAATCATCATCCCTGTCAGAGAAAGCTTTTTTAGAGAGAGAAATACAAAAAACAGTCCCTTCTCTCATCATTCCATACCGTCTTCTCTCTCTCTCTCCACATGTAAAACAAGCCCACCTCACTATTTCTTAACCCTCATCCTTAGCACGGAGGTTTTTGGAGAGAGAAATCATTTGTAGAGAAAGAAACACAAAAAATCCCATCTTGTTGAGAGAACCACAAAAAAGCAGCCACTAATGGAGTTTCCCTCTTGTTGGAATGGTAGGTTGAAATGGGTATGGTTCGGTCTGAATGGGAGAGATTTCCATATTTGAATTTTGTTTGAGCTGGGAGTAGAATATATCACGTCCCTTGTAGTGGAGAGAGAAAATGATGAAGCTTGGGTCCTTTAGGAAGCTGTATTTGGGGTTTTTGTGAGAGTGAGTGAAATGAGTTTTGTGAGAGTTTGGGGTTTCAGTAGAGAGAGAGAGAGAGAGCAAATGGGTTCTAGAGAGAAGATGTTGGGGACTCTAAAGAGATGAAAATAAGGATCAGTAAGAAACGGCTTGAGGAGCTCTTGGGAAAGATGGAGCTTCATGGCATGTCTGTTGATCAGATGATCGAGCAGCTTATGAACACAAATAGTGATAAACACAGGGGCTGGAGGCATGTGCTTCAAAGTATACCTGAGGTTGGATCATGTTTGAAAGTTAGCATGGGTTTGAGGGGTTGATCGGGGGAGAGAGAAAGGGAATCATGTAGAGAGAGAGAGGGGTTTAGAAACAATATCTTTTTTAGATATGTTTGGGTCAAAACAATTAACAAAAAATGAATAAAATGTGTTTAGGGGATTAAGAGATATAATAGAATGAATTTTTATGTTGTAAGATAGATTTTGCATCATTAGGTCAATAGAAAAATGAAAGTTACAAATAAGGTCTATAGAGATATTTTCTCTTAAAAATTCGTGTCAAACAAATATCACTAACATGGTGTTTGAAGATGGTTGGATTATACTACCATACAACCATTGCATGAAATCATTCCCCAAGAAAAAATTAATAGTTTATACATTTTGAAGTTTTTACAATGTCAATTAATATTGCCCTATTCCATTTTCTATTGTAAAAAACCATGTGCTAGGGGTGGCAACGGGGTTGGGTCAGGTCCAAGTCCAGCCAGACCCAAACCCGGTCCCCAAAAAAAAATTTATGGGATTGGGACCCAGACCCGAACCCAACTAGACCAGACCCAAAACAATATGTTAAATATATACATTGCTATTTAAATATTATAACTAAATATATATAATTATATTTATTTAGGTATTAATTAAATATTATTAAAATATTATATATTAAATATTATTTAAGTAATAACACTATTTGTAACGGGTCCACCTTGACCTAAATAGTGCTCGGCTCTAATATTTAGACCCAGACCCAACCCATCGGCTCCAATTTTTGGACCCCCACCCAAACCCTTCTCTCTCCATTCGGGCTACTTCTATTTCCAATGTTTATTTGTTTCCTTTGTGTCGGACTTGGAAGCTGGTTTGGTGTCACTGGGAGTGGCACCATAACTCTTTGCTTTTGAATTGCTCCCAGCTCGGTTTGCTTTTGAATTGCTCCCAGCTCGGTATTCTTGAGTCCTGATCTGCCTCGTTTTTCTATTCAAGGGCCGTCAGCTCTATCTGAGTAACATTGGGGCTCATGGGGGCCAGTTTACGGATGGGTCAAGGTGAGTATGAGCTTCAACTATTAGGGTGGTTTGCCTAGGGTATTTTGACTTTCCATAGTTTCGTCGAACGGGATTGAGGTGTCTACAAGTACATTATATGATATTTTATATTTAGGGTGTGGTTTGTATAGAGTAGAGCTCTATCTGAGTAACATTGGGGCTCATGGGGGCCAGTTTACGGATGGGTCAAGGTGAGTATGAGCTTCAACTATTAGGGTGGTTTGCCTAGGGTATTTTGACTTTCCATAGTTTCGTCGAACGGGATTGAGGTATTTTGACTTTCCATAGTTCCGTCAGCTCTATCTGAGTAACATTGGGGCTCATGGGGGCCAGTTTACGGATGGGTCAAGGTGAGTATGAGCTTCAACTATTAGGGTGGTTTGCCTAGGGTATTTTGACTTTCCATAGTTTCGTCGAACGGGATTGAGGTGTCTACAAGTACATTATATGATATTTTATATTTAGGGTGTGGTTTGTATAGAGTAGAGGCTCTAAACAATCAAATTAGAGCCCACCTTCAAATAATGTTGAGAAATATGGTTTCAATATTGAAAATTTTATGATAATTTTAAATTATATTTTCATCTTTAGTTATAAAATTTAAAGCTTCAAAAATAGTGTAGACCAAGCATATCTATGAAAACTTGAAAATATTGAAAATTGACAGTCCAAAATTAGTTACAAGATGCACTATTTTCAAAACTTGAAATCTATTTTTTTTCTCATATCCATGAATTTTGATGTTAAGATGATCAATTTGATGATATTTGAGCATCAAAACAAGCTCTTCTAGTGAAAGTTTTGAGGTAGGCCGTAACTTGATTGTTTAGAGCCTAGGCTCTATATAAACTTTTCCCTTATATTTAATGTAAAAATAATATTTATATAATAATGAAATATATATTATTTAATTAAATATAACTCTATATTTTTCGTTATATTAAATAATATATTATTTAATAGTACATAATATATTTTATTATATAATATATTTTATTTATATATTATATATTTTCAATCATATATTATATAATATTGTAATAATATTTAAATAGTATTTAAATAAATATAACTATACATTTTTATTTATGTTAAATCATATATTATTGAATAGTAAATATATTTTATTTATATAAAATATTTTTACAATAATATATTATATAGTATTTTAAATTTAATATAAAAACAATATTGAAATATATAATATTTAAATAGAATTTAAATAAATATAATTTTTAATACATGTATATATTTAACATATTATGGCATATATTTATATTTATAAAATATAGGTTAGTCAAGTTACCAAAGATATGTAATTCATTTCAGATTGCTTTTCAAACATGTTAAACAAACCTGGATAAAAGAAAGTAAACGTTTTAAACAAACCTGGATAAAAGAAAGTTCGTAAAACAAAATTCTGGAAAATGTTAGTATATATGAATATTTTTTCTTGAGAAATATTTACGCACCAACGAAGCGTGCTTTAAGAGAGAGGAAGCCACCCAAAACATTCCTAAGAGAGAGGAAGAGAATTTACTTTTCGGGACCCTATTACGCCACCCAAAACAATCATGGAGATCATAAAATTTTGAAAAACTTATAGAATGTGTTCACACATCTTCGGTCCTCAAGGCTTTTGAAGATGTGAGTAATAATTAAGGGTATTTTATCAATAGTAATTTGAGGGTAAATGGTTTGTATATTGGAAAAATGTGAAATAAGATAATAAGCATTGTTTTTCATATCCACCGGCGCATTAGTAGTATGAAGAGCAAATTTAGTGGAGAGTCTCGTAATGGATGTAAATTAATCGAAGAGTCTTGTAATAGGCGTATCAAGGTTAATACATATTTTAAAACTATATTCAAATTAGGGGGTTATCTAACATCTCAGTCCGGATGTAGTGTCTATTATGCATAACCTAAGTAAATGAATGAAGGATGAGGTTTTCTCAAAGATGTATTCAGGCAAAATTTCGGATAAGTCAAAATGATACCCAAACAAAAGGAATAGAGAACAAGGTTTAAGAAAAACAAAGGTAAATAAAAATGTGCAAAAAAAATAAAAGAAGCAAGATAAAAAAGATTTATGTGGTTCCAAAAATTACCTATGTCTATGTGAAAATAAAATTCTCTTTCATTAATCAGAAAAAAAAAACTACGTTGTCTCTTCTTTTTTTTAAATTAAAAAACCAATTTGATGTTTGAGATATCATATTACCCCTTAGATCATTTTTTTTTCTTTTGGTGTGTGTTTTAAGCAAATTGATCGATACTGAAAAGCCCTAATTCGAATCTCAGCCCCAAAATTCTACTCTTGCCAAAATCTTCATTTTGGGGATGAAAGATGATGTTCGAATTGCAACGTTTCAGCCCTAAGTTTATCTTCAAGCTCGACACACAGAAGAAAATAAAAAAAAAGTCCTAAATTGGGGTTTTGAGATCTCAAGCACCAAATACTTTTTTAATAAAAAAACACAAGTTAGGCCGGTCCAGTGTTACAACAATCGGGTCGCATTTAAACAAATTAAGAAAAAAAAACGGGGCCGGCCAGATGTTTGAATCAATGGACGCCCTAAAGTGGGTTTGTCCAATGTTTTCAAATAATAAACCAGTGCACAACTGATTCTGGTCTCTAGAATAGTCCTAGAGTTCATGAAAAAAAAAAAAAAAGGATGTTTGCAACATTAGACTGGCAAAAAATAATAGACATAAAAGACCACGAGAAACTAGGACGACCTTGTAAATTTTTGAAAAAAATGGATCATTATGTAATGGTAGAAATTTTTCCCAGTAGTACCTAATTTTTGCTTCTTTTTTTTTCCAAAATACCCTTAGTTCAAAGCTTGTAGTTCGAAATTGGGGTCACCTTTTTGGCTCAAGAGATTAGCTCAAAACTTTAAGCTCTGAACCAAAGATTTTGAAAAAAACAGCTCGAAATTTAGAATGAATTTAACAAAAATAAAATAAAAATCATGAGTATATATCCCGCAATACCATCACAAATAAAGGAAAGTGATTTGATAGGGATGCGGCCTTATCAAAATAAGTAAGCATCACCTCATAATTCATCAAAAATTACAATTCAAGCATTGGAAAACCATTGCATTGATCATCTCAGCTTGAACATGTTAGTTGTGAAAAAAATTAGGATTTTAAGCTTTAAAACTATGTATATTGTAAAAAATTATCTACTCCATCCATTTCATCCTAAAATTAAGTGTTCATAGAATTGCAAGATTTGTACCATTTTTTAAGTTATAAATTTTATTATTGGTGTTGAAATTTGATTTAAATCCATCATATAGATTTCCATTATCAAAGATGCTTTATAAACTAGGATTTAAGGTGAGGCTTTATTCCTGTTTTCATAAAGCACTAGGCACTATTGAAGGAGGAGCTAATAAAGGTGAGGATGTAAGCATTTAAACGAGTGACGTCGTCTCAATAAATGCACGCTTCACTTTGTTGTGTCAAAACTTTTCTTCTATAGAGTGGTCCTACAAGACTACACAGGACATTTGCTATTTTGGCGGAATCAAATTTTTAATATTTGAAATTTTTGAATTCAATTTAGTCACAAATGATTACTTTCAAAAGAAAATTTTTTAATTTTCTATGTAAATGTCTTTAATTTGAGGGATTAAGTTTATAACATGGTCACTTTCTAAAAGCATAACAATGAGGTTGCGAAATTGAAGTTTCAAACCACGTGAACCTTTGTTTTTTAAGTAAAAGATTGGTTCCGAACTGCAAGTTCAGAAGCGGTTCATTTACATAAAAAATAACAAAAGACTCCAGTGTGGAACTTGAAAAATAAAAATAAAATAAAATAAACAAACATCCATCTAAAATACAAAAGTTCCAAGTCCATGCCTCATGGTTTTAGAGAAAAGGATAGGATAGACGTCAAAGGATAGGCAAGTGAAAAAATTGTCAAGTGCTCTGTGTGTTGGACCTTATTGACCATCGATATGTTAATAGGATCTGAATGAGGAGTTGCTATTTGCATTTGCTCCCACGGATGTTGGCTTTTCCCACACTACGGACACCACCTTTTATAATCAGTGAAGTCAAAATTGTTGAAGAGGATAAGATTGTTTTGAAATTAATTTATCTTGGCATATTTGTTTTCAAGTTTGTGAAAACTTAATCCTTGTTTCTAGTGCGCCCAAAACTAACAAAAAATTTGTTGGGGCATTATTTTAGTACAGAATTCTAACAAAATTTCATTGGATATGGGCTTCAATGCCATTTTGAACAAAAAGGCATTAAAATTATACGGTCACATTTTCGAGGGTGTGGTTGTATGAAGCACAGGTCCTGAAAATTCAAAGTAAGGCGCACCTTTAAATAAGGCCAAAAGATGTTATTTCAGTACTGAAATATTTGTGGTGGTCTGAAAATTTATTTTGGTAGCCAATTACAAAATTTAAAGCTTCAAAACTAATGTAGATCGAACAAATCTATGAACACTTCATAATCTTAATAATTAATGTTCCAAAAAATACATTATAAGATGCACTATTTTCTAGACTTGAAATCCATTTTTTTTTGTATTCATACATCTTAAAATCGAGATCAACGATTTGTGAATTTTTGTGCATTGAAACAACATCTTCTAATGAATTTTAAGGTACGCCTTAATTTGATTGTTTCACGTGAAAATATGGCTCCCTCTAAATCATGTACTATTTATTAGTAAGTCTTATGTACGAAAAGTCTTATATAAGTCAGCTGGAGCCTTCCAATTGGACCATGCAAACAAACTCCTCATAAAATGATAGATATTTTCTTAGTAAAATGACTGGGTTTTAAATTTCAAGAACTTTAATTTTTTATATTATAATTATCTTTACATGGAATCCCTCACGCCCCAAGAATTTACAATACTGATATTCCTGAGATGTGACAGTCAAAACATATATACATCTCTTGATAGGACAAATTTACAGTGGTGAATTCTTACAAAGTAACAAAAGAAAGTTTAAGCACAACTACAATATCTTCCAGAGTTGATCCTGACGAGCACTCAAAATGAAACCGCAGTTATCCTGAAAAAATGTTTACCATAATTTGATAAGTTTGGCTACTCAGTAAGTGATCATCATAATCCTAAAAATAATTATGGTTGAAAGATATCAATATTTTCAAAAGGAGATCTATTAACAGAAATGCATCAACAATTTCACTTTCAAAAATACAAAATTAAGTATAATTCAAATAATTAAAATGCGTATAACATTTTAACGTCAATGCATAATTCAAAAGATTCCACAAAATACCCTACTGGCATCCCAAGTAGGTCACCTATATACCCCATCAGCGTTCTGATGGGTCCCCACTTAATCCCTATCGAATTCCCAGATAGGTCAACTTAATCCCTGCAGGTCCACTTATACTTCACCGGCGTATCAGATGCGTCCACTTGTATACTTAAAGTATTTTTAAATCTCTTTAAACATTCGAAAGCAACAATATCATGTACTCAACATATCACTGAAATTATTAATATGAATTTCACTGAAACCATTAATAACAGTCACTTTCAATAACTTTTCAAAAATAACCAGTCAAATATTTTGGGCTCAAATTTAGAAAGGTAGCAACTCGTAAAGACATTTTAGCATAATTGCCAATCTGATATGTATAGAAAAATTCTTATAGAAATTCAAGAATACATAATTATCACAATTTATGGGATGTTAATTTGCAAATAAACATTTCACAGACAATGCTATAATCAATTGCAAAATATCAGTTTTCAAATAATAAGGCAGTCATTTGTACATGAAATTTACAATGTTTAAATATTCAAAAACAGTAGAAAGAAATCTCACAATTTTACTAAAAGCAGGAATATCACATTTATTTTTAATAATTTTACAGTATCTAAAATTTTCTAACAATAAATAAGAAAAATAAATAAATTTATTTTTCTAAGAATTTGCAGCATTTAAGATTTCTAACATAGATAAAATATCATAATTTTATTAAAAACATTATTTTTCAAAATAATGAGGTCGCTTACGCATAAAATTTATCGCGCCTAAAGTTCATGATAATAAGCAGAAGTAATTATTTCATTTCATTTTTAAAAAGAACTGATTATTTTTCAAGATAAGGAAGTCACTTACCTAAAATATTTGAGAAGGAGCTTCCTATAAAAATTCGGCTAGAGGGAAGAGCTCACTGTGTTTCGACTATAGAGAGAAAGATCTCAAAAAATTTCTAGGGTGGGAGTCCTCGCTTCTCCTATTTAAATTCTTAAGATACCTTATTATATTATTTTATTAAGTTACACCTCATACATGAGGTGTAACAATTATATTAGACATCAAATGTTTAAAGCCCACGTCCACTAAAGGACGTGGTAAAGGAAAGGAAAAGTTAACAAAAGTGGTGATGGTCCCTAAGGACCATAATACTTATATGGACCATCACTTATTAAAAGTTTCTTTTCTTTTATTCTTTTTTTTTTGGTTAAATGAACGTTTAGGATTGTTACATTCTTCTCCCCTTAAAGAAATTTAGTCCTCTAAATTTGTGTACCTGATTACTGAAAAAGATAGGAATATTTTTCTCTGATATCGTCTTGTCGTTCCCAAGTCGACTCCTCTCTTGAATGGTACTGCCATAATATACGGACCAAAGGAATCTCTTTGTTGCGCAACACTTGTACCCTTCTATCCAGTATCAAAATTGGCTCTCAATAAAGGATAGGTCTTTCCTGATCGGTAAAGGTTCATATTTTAAGATATGAGATGGGTCAGGCTGATATTTTCGTAGTGATGATACATGGAAGACATTATGAACGTTTGCCAATTCGGGTAGTAAGGCAAGTCTATAAGCGACACTGCCGATTC
Organism: Amborella trichopoda; assembly: GCF_054954075.1. Classification (NCBI taxonomy): domain Eukaryota; kingdom Viridiplantae; phylum Streptophyta; class Magnoliopsida; order Amborellales; family Amborellaceae; genus Amborella; species Amborella trichopoda. The sequence goes on along the minus strand of NC_142338.1, from coordinate 27,115,567 downwards.
TTTCCAGTATTTCAAATGGTCCGATGTAACGTGGGCTCAGCTTTCCTTTCTTGCAGAATCTCATAATGCTTTTTATTGGTGAGATCTTTAGGAAAACTTGATCACCTTCCTCAAATTCAAGTTCTCTCCTTCGGTTATCAGCATAACTCTTTTGCCGACTCTGAGCAGTCTTGAGCCTTTCTCGAATTAATGTTATCTTATTTGTGGTTACCTGGATAATTTCTGGCCCCAAAAGCTTTCTTTCACCAACCTCGTCCCAACAGATGGGTGACCTGCATTTCCATCCATACAGGGCTTCATATGGGCCCATCTGAATACTGTCTTGGAAGCTATTATTATAAGCAAACTCAATCAGGGGTAAATGGTCATCTCAGCTTCCTATAAAGTCAATGACACAGGCCCTCAGCATATCTTCCAAGGTTTGGATGGTCCTCTCCGATTGTCCATCAGTTTGGGGGTGAAAGGCAATGTTAAAGGTGAGTCTCGTCCCCATGGCTGACTATAGCCTAGCCCAAAATTTAGAAGTAAACCGAGTATCCCTGTCCGATACAATACTGACCGAAACTCCATGCAACCACACTATTTCCTTAATGTACAACTGGGCCAATTGATTCAAAGTGTAAGTCGTGCTAATCGACAGAAAGTGGGTAGCTTTGGTCAGCCGGTCCACAATGACCCAAATGCTATCATGTCCTGAATTTGTTCTAGGCAAGCTAGAGACAAAATCCATAGAGATGTGCTCCCACTTCCACTCTGGCACGGGTAAATGATGCAACAACCCAGCGGGCCTTTGATGCTCAGCTTTTACTTATACTGCTACCTTTTTTTTCATATTATTCTATCAAAAGATTTTCTTCAAGTCTTGATACATTTTAATACTTTCGAGATGTATCGTATAACGAGAGTAATGTGCTTCTTCCAAGATAGCTTTCTTCACACTCTCATCATTCGAGATACAAACCCGACCTTTGAATCTTAGCAAATCCTCACTACATATAGAGAATTCTTCTCTCTTTCCTAACTTTACCTCTTCCATAATTGTTATAAGCTGAGGGTCTTTCTTTTATACCGATCGAATCTATTAGATTAATTGGGGTTCTTCCTTAATGTTGGTAATCATACTTATTACACCATTAATGGACTGAGTCGGACGCCAATCCACTACTTCCTTTAATAATCTCATTTCTTGGATCATTAGATGAGCTAAGACTCTCGTAGATTTTCTACTTAGAGCGCCAACCACAACGTTAGCTTTTTCTGAATGATAATGGATTGTACAATCATAATCTTTTAAGAAATCCATCCATCTTATCTGCCGCATATTTAAATCCTTCTGAGAGAAGAGGTATTTCAAGCTCTTATGATCCGTGTATATTTCGAATTGCTCACCATATAGATAATGCCTCCACATTTTCAAAGCGAATACGATTGCAGCCAGCTCCAAGTCATGAATTGGATATTTTTTCTCATATTCTTTCAACTGTCTGGATGCATATGCCACTACCTTTCATATTGCATTAATACACAGCCCAAGCCTTTATGTGAAGCATCACTATAAATCACAAATCCCCCACTCCCTTCAGAAATAGTTAAAATAGGTGCTGAAGTTAATCGAACTTTTAGTTCTTGAAAACTCTCCTCACATTCACTTGTCCACTCAAATTTGATATTTTTCTACGTCAATCGAGTTAATGGGGTTGCGATTCGAGAAAATCCTTCTACAAATTTTATGTAATATGCTGCCAATCCCAAAAGCTTCAAACTTCAATCACATTACTTGGTTGTTTCCAATTAACAACCTTTGAAGGATCAACTGACAGACCTTCCTTTGATATGACATGTCCTAAAAATGTCACTTGTTCAAGCCAAAATTCACATTTACTAAGGTTGGCATACAATTTCTTTTCTCTTAATATTTGCAATACCATTCTTACATGCTGCTCATGTTCCTTCTGATTCTTGGAATAAATTAAAATATCATCGATGAATACCACAATAAATTTATCCAAAAAGGGCTTAAAGACTCAATTCATCAAATCAATAAATGCAGTCGGTGCATTGGTTAATCCAAAAGGCATGGCTAAAAATTCATAATGGCCATACCTTGTTCTGAAAGTTGTCTTAAGAACATCTTCACTTATAATCTTAATCTGATGGTATCCATATCTAAGATCAATTTCTTAAAACACTTGTAATCCTCATAATTGATCAAATAAATCATCAATTCTAGGTAATAGATACTTATTTTTCACTGTCACTTGGTTCAACTGTCTATAATCAATACACAATCTCATGGTCCCATCTTTCTTTTTAACAAACAATACCGACGCACCCCAAGGTGACATACTAGGCCTGATAAAACCTTTATCTAATAATTCTTCCAATTGTTGTTTAAGTTCTTTAAGTTCTGCAAGTGTCATTCTGTAAGGTGCCTTAGAAATTGGGGCTACCCCTGGCAATAATTCAATAGAGAATTAAATTTCCCTGTCAAGCGGTAATCTTGGCAATTCTTCAGGGAAAACATCGGGAAATTCTCGGATAACCGGAGTGGTATCTAAATTTATCTCTTCCTTTCTATCTTCTTTAATATATGCAAGAAAGCCTTAACACCCTTTTCGAAGGAGGCGATTAGCTCGAATACAGAAGATTAAATATGATGGGGAGTCTTTTTTAATATCATTGAAGTAAAATACTGGTTGATTCGGAATACTAAAGGTAACCATTTTCTTGTAACAATCAATACTTGCATGGTATGCAAAAAGCCAATCCATGCCTAAGATTACATCAAAATCTTGAATTTCTATGAGTATTAAATCAACCAACAGTTCATTTTCTTCTATCTTTATTACACAGGATTTGTACACTATATTGGTGTCACTTGAATTTCCCATCGGTGTGGCTACCTCTAGAATGTATTCTAATTGTTCTGGTTCTACCTTTAAGTGGCATGCAAAATGTGGTGACACAAATGAATGAGTAGATCCAAGATCAATCAAAACATGAGCTACTTTTTGGAAGATAATAAGAGTACCTTGGATCACTGATTTTGAGGCCTGAGCGTCTTGTTGGGTGATCGCAAATACTCTTCCCTTCATCTGAGGCTTTTGAGCTATCTCTCTCTACTTTGGAAGCTGTTGCATCTGTAAACTAGGATATTCTCTAATCTGGTGCCCCAATTTTCCACATTTAAAACAAGATCCAGTATTCTAATAATAAGGGTTCGATCCATGGTTTTTCCCACATTTTTTATATGGTTCTATTGGGCTTTGAAGTGGCAAGAGCCTTGGCTTCTTGTTTACTCTTTCAAGCTGTTGTCGATTAGATGGTGTAGGTCTAACCTGACTTTTCTGAGTTTTTATCTTTTGGTAATCTTCGAAATCTTTTTCGACAATTTGGGCTCGATCCACTATTTCAGCATAAGTTCTCAATTTTAAGACTGATATTCTGCTTCTAATAGCTGGTCTGAGACCCCTTTCAAATTTTTTCACCTTTCTTGCCTCAACTTGGCCTCGTACTATGCTACTGTCTGGTTTCCTTGGATTAAGTCCAAAAATTCCATTTCTTTTTTGTCTCAAATAAAATCTGGGAAATACTTTTCATTAAATGCCTTTAGAAATACTTCCCAATTCAAGGGTTTATTTCCTTTGACCTATACTCCTTTTGTCATTCGCCACCAATGTTGTGCTTCACCTTCTAACATAAAAACTGCCAAGGCCACCTTCCTATCATCAGGACATTCCATTACCTCGAATATTTTCTCCAATTGTGTAATTCATCCCTCGGCTTCCAGTGGGTTTACAGCAACCTTAAAAGAAGGTAGGTTCAATTTCTTAAATTGTTTGATATTACTCCCACCATTTCCCGTAACAGACTGCCTGGGTGGATTGTTGTTTTCCATCTGATGTTGCATTAGAGCAACCATATTTTCCAAGGCTTTGTGAATTCCTTCCATATTAGCTTCAGCTATTCTGGATCTTGACTTCGTCCCGGTCTGTACACACACTAAATGTGATTTTAAGTACATTCTTTTTAAATTTCCTAAGGAACCTTAAAACCTATTGCTCTGATACCATAAATGTCAAGTCCCAAAAAATTAAAATATTAATATTCCTGAGATGTGACAGTCAAAACATATATACATCTCTTGATAGGACAAATTTACAGTGGCAAATTCTTACAAAGTAACAAAAGAAAGTTTAAGCACAACTACAATATCTTCCAGAATTGATCCTGACGAGCACTCAAAATGAAACCGCAGTTATCCTGAAAAAATTTTTACTATAATTTGATGAGTTTGGCTATTCAGTAAGTGATCATCATAATCCTAAAAATAATCATGGTTGAAAGATTTCAATATTTTCAAAAAAGAGATCTATTAACAGAAATGCATCAACAGTTTCACTTTCAAATATGCATAATTAAGTATAATTCGAATAATAGAAATGCGTATAACATGTTAACGTCAGTGCATAATTCAAAAGATTTCACAAAATACTCTACCTGAGTCCCAAGTAGGTCACCTATATACCCCATCAGTGTCCTGATGGGTCCACTTAATCCCTATCGGCATCCAAGATAGGTCCACTTAATCTCTGCAGGTCCACTTATACCTTACCGGCGTACCAGATGAGTCGACTTAATCCCTACCAGCGTAGCGGATAGGTCCACGTATACCTCCACGGCGAACCAGATGAGTCCACTTGCATACTTAAAGTATTTCTAAATCTCTTTAAACATTCGAAAGCAGTAATATCATGTACTCAACATATCACTGAAACCATTAATATCATGTACTCAACATATCATGTACTCAACATATCACTGAAATTATTAATATGAATTTCACTGAAACCATTAATAACAGTCACTTTCAATAACATTTCAAAAATAACCAGTCAAACTAAAATTTAGAAAGGTAACAGTTCGTAAAGACATTTTAGCATAATTGCCAATTTAATATGTATAGAAAAATTCTTATAGAAATTCAAGAATACGGAATTATCACAATTTATGGGATGTTAATTCACAAATAAACAGTTCACAGACAATGCTATAATCAATTGCAAAATATCAGTTTTCAAATAATAAGATCGTCATTTGTACATGAAATTTACAATGTTTAAATATTAAAAAACAGTAGAAAGAAATCTCACAATTTTACTAAAAGCAGGAATATCACATTTATTTTTAATAATTTTACAGTATCTAAAATTTTCTAACAATAGACAAGAAAAATAAATAAATTTATTTTTCTAAGAATTTACAGCATTTAAGATTTCTAACATAGATAAAATATCACAATTTTATTAAAAGGATTATTTTTCAAAATAATGAGGTCGCTTGCGCATAAAATTTATCGCGCCTAAAATTCATGATAATAAGCAGAAGTAATTATTTCATTTCATTTTTAAAAAGAACAGATTATTTTTCAAGATAAGGAAGTCAATTACCTAAAATATTTGAGAAGGAGCTTCCGATAAAAATTCAGCTAGAGGGAGGAGCTCACTGTGTTTCGACTAGAGAAAGAAAGATCTGAAGAATTTTCTAGGGTGGGAGTCCTCGCCTCTGCTATTTAAATCTTAATATACCTTATTATATTATTTTATTAAGTTGCACCTCATACATGAGGTGTAACAATTATATTACACATCAAATGTTTAAAGCCCACGTCCACTAAAAGATCGTTGTAAAGGAAAGGAAAAGTTAACAAAAGTGGTGATGGTCCCTATGGACCATAATACTTATATCGACCATCACTTATTAAAAGTTTTTTTTCTTCTTTTCTCTTTTTTTTTTTTTTTTTTTTTTTTTTTGTATTTATGAAAGTTTAGGATTGTTACAGCAGTTATGCCAAATCATGTAATCAAAAAAGAGAAAGAAAGGCTGGCAAACGACCATGCCAAAATTAGAAAAAAAACCCAAGAATAGTTTTTAACTTACCCCTAACCAAACGTTTTTTCTCCTTTGTTACCCTAAATTTAATTTCTAGCAAATACCCCCAAGTCATAAAAGTCATATTTTTTGACAAAAATGTCTATAGTGCCAGACTGCCCCCATTTTGTAGTCATAAAAGTCATATTTTTTGACAAAAATGTCTATAGTGCCAGACTGCCCCCATTTTGTATCGGACTGTATGCCTAAAGTGCCGGACCGCCCCTATTTTGTGTTGGATACATGCTTTCCAAAAGCCCAAAGTGCCAGACCGCACCCATTTTATGTCGGACCGCATGCCCAAAGTGCTAGACTGCCCCTATTTTGTATCGGACCGCATACTCAAAGTGCCGAACTGCCCCTATTTTGTACCAAACCTTATGCTTTCCAAAAGCAAAGTGCCGGACCGCCCCCATTTTGTACTGAATCTCATGTTTTTCAAAGGGTATTTTGGTCTTCATTTTACTTTTTTTATGATTTGGGGGATATTTGATCGGAAAGTTACCTAAGAAGTCTATTCTTGGAGGTTATTTGTAATTTTCCCTTATTTTATATGTCCAAGGGTATATGATCTCTTATCACCAAATTTTTACAAAAAAACTCAAATTTCAGACTTTTGATTTTTAAAAACACATTAAAAAATAGATCCTTACATTTAATATGCATAAAATACTGTTAATAAATAATTTTTAATTGATCAAATATACAAAGTGTTCTTATGAGGTGCACTTTAAAAAAATACACTTTTACATCATCTGTGTGGGGGAGGTAATAAAAGTAATTTTCATTATTCCCAAATAGCAAATAACTTTATTGGAAAAAAACAATATTTTCCTTATCTTTAATAATAATGTACAAAGTTAATAGTATTTTCTAAAGTTCTAAAAAATGGATCGGCGTCCCAGATCGTCCTTCCCAAAAACCATGTCGAATCGATGGATTATCGTCTCAAATCAAATAATCGTACGAATCAACAAATTTCAAAAAAATCACTATAAATCCCTAAAAATAATATTATTTTAGTTTCTAAAAGAAATTAGGAGTGGTTAATTGTGCACTTTCATGACTTTTTAAAAATAGTTGAATACCCATATTATAATTATTAATTATAATATAATATTGTATTAAAATAATTTAAAAATATTATAAAACACTTCTACATTATAAGATTAAAAAAATAATTTCTCATATAAAGTGAAATTAGTATCACATCAAAATATCAAATATTTATTAATTCACTTTACTCATCCAAAATTATCTTAATGAATTTTTTAAAACCTTGATCTAAATGGATAAAGACATGTGTCAATAATAACCCAATTCAACACTAAAATTATTTCTCATACCATCTGAGTAAATTCAATTTTTTAAAAATATAGAAGGAATGCATTGTTGTGACATTCTAAATCTAAAAGTTATTTGATAAGAATTAAGAAGCTTCATCATAGTTTTAAAAAATAAATGGGAACAAATTATTAAAAGGATACAGTAATTGGATTTTGTAAGAAGTTTCAATTAAAACAATTTTATAAGAAGTTTGACTTTGATCTCATATAAAAATCAAAACTTCTTATAAATCAAACCACTCTTAAGAATTTCTACTTAAAGAAAATTTATTTCCCTATCTATCTCATGTCCATCTCTATCCCCCTCTCTCTCTCTCATTTTATTAAGCGTGTGTGGGATTAATCCCAAATCGAGGCAACGGTAGAGAGTATAATTAATTTTATATTATTAATTATAATACAATATTACATCAAATTAATTTAAAAATATTAGAAAACACTTTTATATTATAAGATTAAAAAAATGTTTTTCTATATAAAGTGAAATTAGTATCACATCAAAATATTAAACATTTATTCATTCACTTAACTCATCCAAAATTATCTCAATGTATTTTTTAAAATATTTTAAAATATATAAAAAATGCATTGTTGTGGCATTATGAATGTAAAAGTTATTTGATAAGAACTAAGAAGCTTCATCATAGTATTAAAAAATAATGGGAACAAAATTATTAAAAAGATACTTGGATTTTGTAAGTTTCACTTTAAATAGTTTTAAAAGAAGTTTGAGTTTAATCTCATGTAAAAATCAAAACTTCTTATAAATCAAACCTCTCTCCCATGTTTATTTTTAGAAATTGCTAGCTAAATAAATTTATTTTCCAATCACTCTCACGTGTCCCTCTCACGAGTTTTGGCAAGAGTGCATGGGATTAATCCCAAAACGAAGCAATAAATTTATTTTCCAATCACTTTCAGGTGTCCCTCTCACTCATTTTGGCAAGAGTGCATGGGATTAATCCCAAAACTGAAAGAAATACATCTGTGATCCTTTGCCGATGAAATACAATTTTTTTTTTTTGTGTTAATAATAGCCTCTTATAATTTTGGCAACAAGATCACTCACAGATGGTCTTATTACAAACAATAGAAATTTCAAAATAAATAACAAATCAATAAAATAAATCTCAACTACTTGATGTCATTCATACAATCTATTACTGTGCTTGAGAATATAAAACAAATAAAAGAAAAGATGTCGGAGATTACTTCAACCGGGCTTTTTACACCCCCACATTGAGTCACTACATCCAATGGTGCGGGATATGTGGTTTAGCTTCAATCATGAACCGGGATAGCTGATTTCGGCCAAACTAGGTAACTACCCCTTAAAATCTTTACTAGACTTTAAACTCCAAAATTAACTTAGGCCCCCTCTAATTTTTCCAACCCTTAGGTCTAGAGAGGAGAGAGAAAACTAAAGATAGAAATATGAAAGAGAAAGAGTGAGGTGCGCCCCTCTAGGAGAGAGAGAGGTTATGGGGGAGAGAGAGAAATTATGAGAGAGAGAGAGAGGTTGTGTAGAGATTGGGGGAGAGCACCCCTATTTATAGTGAATATTTAAATTTAGAGTTTCTTAGGATTTTTTCATAGTTTGCCTCTTTCATGAGATTGAATCTAGATCGTTAATCAAAGTGACTTATGGGGTGAAAGATCTAAGCCATCTATTCCATAGATGGGCCATCAATACTACCAAATATAAATCAAACTTACCTTAACTTAAAGTCTTGAAGACAAAGTAATTAAAGAGAATCCAAAAGGTAGGGTGTGCCAGCCCTTTGTGGCAGATGTGGGCCCCCACCCACATGCCACATGGTGGGGCCCATGTGCAATATAGGCCCCCATGGAATTTTATATAAATTATTTTAAAAAAAATTAAATAAAACAAATTAATATATATTTAATTTTTTAACACTTTGTAAAATCAATAACTGTATTTTTATAAGTCCAAAAATCGTAATTAAAATATTGAGAGATTCGTAAAAATTCAAATAATAAAACTAAAATCATTTCAATAATAAAATGAACACAATTAAATTAATATGATGGAAAAATGATCCATATGATTTTAGGAATTCAAACTGTAATAATGGGGTACTCCACCTTCAACTATGGACTACAGACCACACTAGCTTTATCGAACCCAGTGTTTCCCATGACCCACAGTCCAAGCAGCGACTCATTAGCGGGTCACTAAAATTAGGTCGATGAATCAAGGAGTCGCAATCGCAGTCTATAGATTATAGAACCTCCCTTAGAGAAGAGTCAAGGTCACCACGACCTGATGCGACTACAACTCTATGACGCATAGGAGTATCTCTCGCATATGCATACACTTTTACCCAAAGGTGGATATCTGGCTTTCTCGAACGACCAATCAATATGCATGCCGTGTGATGGAACATGGATGAGGTTTTGACCCCCGTCTCAGTAGGCCTACCATCACACATAAGGGTCACAAAGTCCCTCGGCTCTCTCATCTAGGTATAAGCTCCGACCTCATCAAGGGCTAACTCAAAACCCTCATCGGTTAATTCTTTATGCCCAGGTACCTTGGGTTTTCCAACCGACTAACCTAGATCGATAAGCACAGTCTGGTATAAGCAAACATCATTCCCATAGTATGGTCCTCGAGGGCTCCCACTGAGTTTATGTTTCACTATAATAAAAGTATTTCAATACACACTCATAAAGCTTTTAAAGGCCACATAAACCCAACATCTCCCACTTGGTCTTTGAAGGTCTTACATTATCTCTTCCTCACTTTCTCTCATCCCCATCTCTCTCACATGGCTTACAAAAATATTAGGGACAACTCCCTTAATCAGAGGGTCTGCAATCATCAAATCTGTAGATATGTAGCTAATCTCGATCTCTTTCAATCTCACCTCATTTCTCAGGTGATAATAATAAGGCTTAATATGCTTGGAGTTCTTGTGAAACCGAGGCTCCTTAAAGATACAAATAGACGCAGTGTTACTGCAGAAAATTCATATTGCCTCACAACATACAGGATGAAAATTAAGTTGATTAAGAAACTCTTACTCCACACAGCCTCCTTGGCTACTAGACAGCATGCCACATACTCGAATTCCAAGGTGGACAAGCCACAATATATTATTTCTTTGACTTCCAAGAAACTGCACCCCCTTCAAGCATAAACACATACCCAGATGTAGACTTCACATCATATGGATCCGCGAGATAGCTTGCATCTGAATATCTTTCTATTGCTATTTCAGTTCCCCCTTTATATTTGAGTGCATAGTTTCTGATCCCCTTTAAATATTTGAGAATTCTTTTTATAGCTTTCCAATGCTCTTCTCCTAGATTACTTTGAAAACGGCTCACCAGACTCATAACAAAATACAAGTCAGGCCTTGTTCCCGTCATGACATACGTAAAGGACTCAACTATACTCCTGTATGGCACTCTCTCCATGGCTCTTATATCCATATCTTCAGTAGGACACATTTTATCACTAAGCTTCGTATTTTTGTCAATTGGGGTAGACATGGGCTTACACATACTCATATCAAACTTTTCCAGAATCCTCTTATAATAGGTTGCTTGGGAAAGTTGGATAGTCTTCTCTTTCATGTTTCTTATTATCTTGATGCCTAATACATATGAAGCTTCTCCAAGATCCTTCATATCGAAGTGTTGTGCAAGGAAATTTTTCATCTCGACTATTAGGGCAATTGAGCTACTAACAATTAACATATCATCCACATATAACAATATAAAGACTACATCACTCATATTAACTTTTTGATATTTGCAATAATCCTCATTATTTATGGAGAACCCTACAAAATCAAGGGTCTCTTGAAATTTTATATACCACTATCGGGATGCTTATTTCAAGCCATAAAGGGATTTATTAAGTTTGCATACTAAGTTCTGTTTCCCTTTCTCCTCAAATCCCTCAAGTTGGTTCATGTAAATTTTTTCTTCTAAATCTTCATTTAGAAAGGCTGTTTTGACATCCATTTGGTGAACCTCAAAGTCAAAATGGGCTGCTATTGCTATAAAGAGTCGGATGGATGAAAATTTTGCAACAGGGGAAAAAGTTTCCTCATAATCTATCCCTTCTTTTTGAGTGAAACCCTTTGCAACCAATCTAGCTTTGTATTTTTCTATTTCCCTTTAGAGTTCAACTTTTTCTTGAAAATCCACCAACAACCAATAGCCTTACGCTTTTGAAATAGATTTACTAATTCCCATACATGGTTTTGGTTAATGGAACAGTATTCCTTTTTAAGACAAGTCAAGGCTTCATGGTGTGTTTTAGGTTCTGAATCTAGATCTTCTCCAACCTTATCAAAATGTTCTCCAAGGTAGAAAAAATTTTCTAGGTAAGGAGGTGGTCTACTAACTCGGTTACTTCGTCTTGGTTCAAGTAAAGGTTCACTTTCTTTAGGGAATTCAGGAACAGGTTGGGTTGGTTTAGAAGTTTCAGATTCAAGGTCTTGAACTACAACCTTTTTTTTTTGGCTCCTCATAAAAGTTGGCTTATTTTCTACTCACCCTTGCTTCAAGGAACTTTTCCTCGAAGAAGTGAGCATCGTGCTTTTTTTGTACATAAAATATTTTTATACATAAAATATTTTTTTATACAAGTATTTTTGGTCATTATGAGGGTTATGACATCATCCATATGTGGCGTGACATCACCTACATAAAGCACACTAGTACTATTTAATGCTCCATGTAGGAGATGTATCGCCATATGTAGATGACATCATGCCCCTAATGACAAAAAAATATCCTTACTAAACAAAACAAAGGTATATAAGTGTCCAAATTTGTCGAGTACAATGATAAATTACTTCATAGTGTAAGTACCCTAACATAACCATATATATATATATATATATATATATATATATATATAGGAAAATGCTTCTGTGAGCCAATGAGCTCATAAGACTACATGAGCCCAATGGCCCAGATTGAATATGGGTCGATCTAACGATCACGGATGGTCGATAATGTTTAAATTTTAATGTTTTTTGTACAAATCCAAATCACTTGAAATTTTAAACATGCATTAATAAAAAATAAGTGAATACTCGAAAAATATTAAAAAAAATATTTTACTTGAAACAAATGATCAAAATACCTTGATAAAGTTTTAGGGGTATTTTGGTCATTTTTAATTATGCGAATTATTTTTTTTTATATTTTTATTAAGTGTAGATTGATGAGAAGAATATTTACCTAAAATTTTAAGTAATTTAGATTTATAAAAAAAAAGTTAAAATTCAAATATTCTTGCCCGTCAGATAGGCTCAAATTCAATCTGGGTCATTGGGCTTATACTATTATGTGAGCTAGTGGGCTCACCCTAGCATCTTCCATATATATATATATATATATATATATATATATATATATATATATATATATATATATATATATATATATATATATATATATATATATATATATATATATATATATATAAGGGAATGTTGGCATATATGCACTAGCTCACAGCTACATATGAGTCTAACGGCCCAGATTCAATCTGACGTTCACAACCCCATTTCGTATTTAATTTAAATTTTTTTTACAAATCCAAATCACATAAAATTTTAGGAGTCTATTCTTCTCATCAAGGCGCACATAAGAAAAATATTAAAAAAATAATTCGTAAAATATAAATTGATCAAAATACCCTTGAAATGTTTCAAGGGTATTTTGGTTAATTTATTTTTTGTGAATTTTTTTTTGATATTTTTATTATATTCTCATATTTTTAAAGAACATATGTCCAAAATTCCAAATGATTTAGATTTATAGAAGAAAAATTAAAATTAAAATACGAAATACAATCGTGATCATTGGATCGGCCTAGATTCAAGTTGGGCTCATATGCAGATGTGCGCTAGTGGGCCTGCAAAAATAATAATAATAATATATATATATATATATATATATATATATATATATATATATATATATATATATATATATATATATATATATATATATATATATATATATATATATATATATATATATAAGCAATGATCTAATGTAATGGTTGTATCATAGTATAATGCAATGACACTTCTAGAAAACCATATTTGTGGTATTTGTATGAACCCAAATTTTGCATATCTCTTCATCTCAATAATCAATCAATTTGAACCCTAGATATTGTCAAAATGAGTCCCCTCCAAAAACAAATCTAGACCATTCATTTTGTGAATTTCAAGATATTAGCCTTTTATAAACTCAAAATCATATTTTTTTTTTAACATTATTCATCTAATGATAATAAATCCATCCCAAAAAATTGGAAATGAAAAAATCCTTTTAAGGCCTAGATCTAAGCATCTCACCAAAATGAACGGTCTATGTTAATTGAGCTAAAAAAATGTTTTCTAGGTTATGTTTTTAAATGTTTCTTTCCTTGTGATTGTTCATTAAAATAAAAAGAGTGTGTATTTCAAAATTTGGATCAAACAAATGGCTATAAGATGGTTTTTCAAGGTTGTTGCATCATATTACTATACAACGGCTGCATGAAATCATTGCCATATATATATATATATATATATATATGAAAAAGCTCTTGTTAACCCATAGGCTCATGGAACAGTGTAAGCGCTACGGTCCAGGTTGAATCTGAACTGATCCAACGATCAAAATTGTATTTCGTAATTGAATTTTAATTATTTTTCTACAAATCCGAATTACTTAAAATTTGGCACTGATGTTCCTTAAGAATAGTCGAATCTAATAAAAATATCAAAAAAATAATTTACATAAATTAAATTAACCAAAATACCCCTGAAAGGTTTTGGGGGTATTTTGATCAATTTATTTTATGTGAATTATTAGGTGCGCCTTGATGAGGAGAATTTATGCTCCAAATTTCATGCTATTTGGATTTATATAAAAAAATATCAAAATTATATTACCGATATACAGTCCTGACCGTCAGATCGGCCCATTAACAAATCTCTGAGGGTCGATGGATTTCACCCCTAGCTCAAAAAGTCTTGTTAGTGAGTTTAAACCAAAATGTTGCCAAATAATACAAATAACAAAGATGGTTAAAACAAAATCTTAAAATAACTAGCCATGAATATCCTAGTGCCACACAATGCAAAAAACCACAACAAATAAAAGGGTACATTGACCATGAATATCTTTTTGGCTTAAAATTTTAAAAAGGAATCTCAACTAAAAAATTAAACAAATTATGGATAATTTCAAATCAAACAAAGAAAATTAGTGGTAAAATTGATTGGCTAATAGGAATCTACAAATCCCACTTCTGATGCAAAGAGAAAGGTGGGGAATTGAATTTACCATTCTCGTGAACCTTAAACAAGTAAAATCAGTAAGAAGACAGAGAAAACATGGTTGTAAATCAAGCCAAGAGAAGAATTATCTTCTTTCATAAAATAAAATTTATGACAATAATATATGCTCTTAAACTATGATATCCAACCTTTTATAAACCTATGAACCCTAATTTACCTTGTGATTAAAGTAAATATTTAATACTGTAAAATACCCCTAAAACAATACCAAAATTTCAAAAAAATACAGTGTAAATAGTAAATAAGAACCCCTAGAAATCCTAAAAAAAACATTAAAAATAAACCTTAAATCTAATACTATAATATACATCTTTGAAATTGAATAAAAATACAAAATAAGACTTTGGCCCTCCATCATTCTCCCCTTGTCGGAGAAAACTCGTCCTCGAGTTTTGAAAAGTATTAAGATAAACTCAACATCAAAACTACCTTCTTTGACCTTCTTTTTGTTTGTCAGCTCAAATATATTAGCTCAAGATAAAAAAAATTGCTCAAGAAATGAGTCCTGATAGGGATAATGAGGAATCCATGCAAATTTATCGAATTCTGTTATTCGTTAACTACCATTGGAAACCATGAAGATACTCCAAACTCAATTTTCAAGCCTTTAGAGGTTTTCTTAACATCTATTTGATCACTTTTTAAAATCAATACCACAATTTGCTAATTCTGATTTGACCACACTTCCACTACGCTACTCTGATTCCAATGCCCTAAATCTCCTAGATGTTCTAGATCTTCATCTTTTTTTTTCTTATCAAAGATCAGTTCACCTACAAAATCTTGATCACCATAAGAGATTAGATCTCTTCTAAAATCTTGTTCATCATCTAAGTATGTATCGAAAATTGGCCGATCCCAATCTACGACCTGCACCAAGATCAACCTCATTTTCCTTCAAATCATGTAAGATCAACTAAATCCTATGATTTATTCTGCTGATTATGAGGCTCCCAACATGGAGTGCATGCATAGAACGGGTGGTTGAAGGTTGTTTCATGATTTTGTTCCAACTTTGAGTCGGATTTTGATCTGTATCAGTCTCCATAAAAACCATCACAATTTGGATCTATCCTTGTAGATTCCTCTTCGTGTATGACACACTTTTGCTGCCACGACTTGCGCAGCAACAACTCTGTAATCTTCTCCGTCAAGTTGTTGATTTCCTTGCGTAATCGGATTAGATTGACATCCCTACGGCTAAGACCTCCACGACAAGCCATCCCAATTTCCAGCCATCCTCGAATCATACTCTGATACCACTTGATGCAAGGAGAATAAGTAGGGAATTGAATCCACCATTCTCCTGAACCTTAAACGAGTAAAATCAATAAAAAGAGAGAAAGTACATGGCTGTAAATCAAGCCAGGAGAAGAACTTTCTTTCATTATAATAACATTTGCTCTAAACTCTGATATTCAACCTTTTATAAGCCTATGATACCTTAATTTGACTTGATATTCAAATAAATATTTAATACTCTAAAATACCCCTAAAATAATACCAAAATTCCAAAAATACCCCTGTGAACAGTAACGCGTGAATCGTAACGTGTGAACAGTAACGTGTGAATAGTAAATAAAAACATAAAAACCCTAGAAATCCTAAAAACCCTAGAAATAAACTCTAAATCTCAAACTACAATATACAACATTGAAATTGAATAAAAATACAAAATAACCAGATTTTTGCCCTGCATCAATCCCGACCCCCAAAGTCTAATCAATAAACCAAAACATAAGTTATGCTAAAGAATGCAAGTAACCATGAATATCTTTAGGCCCAAAAATAGAAAAGAATATCCAATAAAAAGTCAGACAAAGTTATGAACATTGTTTCAAAAAGCGGCTTGTCAAGCACCTGGGCGACCACCTAAGCAGATATCCTTGGGCGGCCACCTGAATTCAAAAAATGCTAAATTCAAAAAACGATCTACGGATTTCACCCATGACCCCAAAGTGTAGTTATTAAGTTAACATATATCTCAGGCTAAACAATACAAAGAACCGGGACGAGTAAAAGGACACTTGGAATAACTCAGTCACGAACTATCATTTAGTATTATAAACAAAAAAAGTACCAATAAGTAAAACAAAATTATGCATCGTTTTGAATCAAACCAAAAGAGGAAATAAAATCAGCTACAAAATTGGGATATATGAATTTCACCTCTGACTCCAAAATCTAGTTGTTGAATTAAGACCTAGTTGTTGAAGATAATACAAAAAATTTAAACAGAAACAATCACACATAAAAATTCTATTGATGAATACTTTTTTACTTAAAAAATTGAAAAAAAAAATGCACTAATTCATAAAATCAACAAGATTATGATAAATTTAAAATGAGCCTGAAGGAATATCGACAAGTTTCTGGGGGTCAACGGATTTCACCACTGTCCCCAAAGTCTTGTCACTGAATTGAAATCAAAATATTGCCAAGTAATGCAAAGAACCAAGACGGATAAAAGAAACTCTTAAAACACTTAGCCACGAATATCCTAATATCAGACATTGCAACGAACCATGACAAATTAAATGGTATGTTAAAAATCTCGACTATGAATATCTTTTTGGCATAAAAAATTAAAAAGGAACGTAAAAAAAAAGAGGCTAAAAGAACTATAGATAATTTCAAATCAAACAAAAAAAACAATTGAAAAATTGACCAGTGAATGGGGATCTACAAATTTCACTCTTGCCCCCAAAGTCTAGTCGATAAAGTGAGACACAAGTTATGCTAGAGAATTCATGTAACCATGAAAGATGAAAGGATAGACTAAGAATCTAAGTCATGAATATTCTTAGGTTTAAAAATAAAAAAAATATTCAGTAAAAAGTCAGACAAAATTATTAATAATTTCAATTAAAACACAAAAGATCGAAAGGTAAATGGACATTTAAGTAAGGATCCTCAGATTTTACCCCTTACCCCAAATTTGTTTTATTAAATTGAAACATAAGAAACTCAAAAGAAAATAAAATGGTATAGTAAAAAACTAAACGATGAATATCTTTTGACTTGCAACAATAAAATAAAATAAAAATCCTATAATATTTATATAGTATTGAAATTTTAAAATCAAACAATAAAAATAGAAAAGAAAAAAGTCAAATTCAAGAAGGATATACAGATTTCACACCCCAGAGTCTAGTTATTGAGTTAAGATATATCATAGGCTAAACTATACAAAGAATCGGAAGAAGTAAAAGAACACTAGGAATAACTCAATTACGAACTATTGTTTAGGATTATAAAACCAAAAGAGTACCAATAAGGCAAATAAAATTATGCATTATTTTGAATCAAACCAAAAGAGGAAATAAAATCATATACGGATTTCACTCCTTACCCCAAAATCTAGTCATTGAATTAAATTTTAGTTATTTAAAATAATACAAATAACTGAGACATAAACAATTATATATAAAAAACATAGTCATGAATACTCTTTTGCTTTAAAAAATTGAAAAGAAATACTAATCCATAAATTCGGCAAATTATGAAGAATTTAAAATGAAACAAAGAACGTCTGAAGGAAAATCGACAAATCTTTGGGGTCGAAAGATGTCACCCCTAGCTCCAATATCTTGTCATTGAGTTAAAATCAAATTATTGTCAAATAACATAATGAACCAAGATGGATAAAAGGATATTTTAAAACAATTAGATATGAATGTCCTAGTCCCAGACAATGAAAAGAATTAAGAAACATAAAAGAGTACGTTAAAAATCTCGACCAAGAATAGCTTTTTGTTTTAAAAAGCTAAAAGGGAATATCAACTAAAAGATTAAACAAACTATGGATAATTTCAAATCAAACAAAGAAAAATCACTGGGAAAATTGACCAGTTAATGGGGATCTACAGATTTCACATTGCCCCCCAAAGTCTAGTTAATAAATTGAAACAAAAAAAAGAAATATCAATTAAAAGACCAAACAAACTATGGATAATTTCAAATAAAAAAATAACAAGTAAGATGAACGGATGTAGTCAACAACTAATTTACAAATACCTTTAGGCTTAAAAATGAATATCAAGTTAGAAGTCCCACATTATTATGAATGATTTAAACTGAAACACAAACGAACGAATGGTAAATGGACTTATAAATGAGGATCCAAGGATTACACCCGACCCCAAAAAATTGTATTAAGTATTCCCAACTAATAAAAAAAACCAAAGAAAGTCATATGGTATATTAAAAAACTTAGCGATGAATATCTTTTTACTTGCAACGATAAAAATAAATAATAACCTGTAAAATTTATAAATTATTAATAATTTAAAATCAAACAATAAAATGATAAAGGAAAAACGCCAAATTCAAGAAAGATCTACAGATTTCACCCTTGACCTCAAAGTCTAGTTATTGAGTAAAGACATAACTTAGGCAACACCATGCAAAGAACAAGGGAAACTAAAAAAAATAACAACTACGCCAACAAAATTATGCATCGTTTCGAATGAAATAACCAAAAGAGGAAATAAAAACGGCTTCTAAATTGAGAATTACAAATATCACAGCTTACCCCAAAATTTAGACATTGAATTAAAACCTAGTAATTGAAGATAATACAAAGAATCGAGACAAAAACAATGATACATTAACAACCTAGTCATTAATACTCTTTGGCTTAAAATATTAAAAAGAAACACCAATCCATAAAATCAGCAAAATTGTAATGAATTATTTAAACGAATAAAAGAAAGTCTGAAGGAAAATTGACAAATATCTGGGAATCGACGGATTTCACCCCTGGCTTCAAAGTTTTGCCATTGAATTAATGCCGAAATATTACCAAATAATGTAAAAGAAAATCTTAAATACTTAGCCACGAATATCTTAATGTCAGATAATACAAAGAACCACGACAAATAAAATGGTACATTAAAAATCTCAACCATAAATATCTTTTTAGCTTAAAAATTTAAATAGGAATATCAACTAAAATATTGAACAAACTATGGATAATTTAAATCAAACAAAAAAATTACTAGGAAAATTGACCAGTTAATGGGGATCTACAAATTTCACCCCTGTCCCCAAAGTTACGCTAGATAATGTACGTAACCATGAAAGATGAAAGGATTTATTAAAAAACCAAGTCATGAATATCCTTAAGCTTAAAAATAAAAAAAGAATATCAAATAACAAGTTAGACAAAGTTATGAGTAATTTCAACTGAAACAAAAAATATCGAAATGTAATTAGACTAATAAATAAGGATCTATAGATTTCACCCCTGACCTCAAATGTTTTGATTAAATTTTAACATAAGTAATCCCAAGCAATAAAAAGAACCAACGAAAATAAAAGGGTAAATCAAAAAAACTAAACGATGAATATCTTTTGACTTGCAATAATAAAGATAAATAATAATCTTTAATTCTTTTAAAGTATTGATAATTTAAAATCAAATAAAAAAACTGAAAGGTAAAATGCTAAAGTATGAAGGAATTTTAAATGAAACAAAGAATGTCTGAAGAAAAATCAACAAATCTCTGGGGATCGGCGGATTTCACCCCTGGCCCTAAAGTCTTGTCACTTGGCTAAAGCCAAAATAGTGCTAAATAATACAAAAAAGAAGATGGATAAAAAGAAATCTAAAAATACCTAACCACGAAAAATAAAAGGAAAAGTTTATATAGAGCCGAGGCTTTAAACAATCAAACTAGAAGAGGTTGTTTTGATGCCCAAATATCTTCAAATTGATCATCTTTACATCAAGATGCACAGACATGAGAAAAAAATGGATTGCAAGTTTTGAAAATAGTGTATTTTGTTATGCATTTTTTTATCGTACATTTTCAAGTTTTCATAGATATCTCAATCTACACTATTAGCTTTAAATTTTATAAATAAATATGAAAATATATTCTAAGGCTGTAACAAAGATTTCGAATATTAAAACCACATTTCTTGATACTATTTGAAGGTAGGCTCTAATTTGATTGTTTAGATCCTAGGTTATATACAAACCACACCTAAAAATAAAAGGGTACATTAAAAATCTCGACTATGAATATCCTTTTAGCTCGAAATTTTAAAAAAGGAAAATCAACTAATCGACAAAACAAGCTATAGATAATTTCAAATCAAATCAAAAAAATCAGTATGAAAATTGACAAATTAATGTAGATCTACAAATTTCACCCCTGTTCCCAAAGTCTAGTAAATAAATAGAAACATAAGATATGTTAGTTAATGCACGTAACCATGAAGGATGAAAGGATGTACCAAAAAACTAAGTAATGAACATTCTTAAGTTTAAAAAAAAAAAAGAATATCATGTAAAAAAGTCAGACAAAAGTTATGAAAAAATTTCAACTAAAACACAAAGATAAAAAAGCAAATGGACTTATAAATAAAGATCCACGGATTTCACATCTGACCCCAAAGTTTAAGAAATGCCAACCAAGGAAAATGAAAGATATATTAAAAATCTAAACAATGAATATCTCTTTAGTTTCAACAATAAAAAGAAATAATAACCAGTAATGTTTATAAAGAATCAATATTTTCAAATCAAATAACAAAACCTGAAAGTAAACACGACAAATTCATTAAGGCTCTATGGATTTCACCGTGGACCAAAAAATCTAGTTATTAAGATACATCTTTGGCAAAACAATGCAAAGAACTGGGGATAGTAAAAGAACACTTGTAATAACTCACTTATGAATTATCGCTTGCCATTAAGAAACTAAAAAAATGCCAATTACGCCATCAAAATTATACATCATTTCTAATCAAACAACCAAAACAGGAAATAAAATCGACTAAATTGGAATAAACGGATTCAACCCTGACCCCAAAATCTAGTCATTGAATTAAGACCTAGTTATTGAAAATACATAAAACCAAAACAAAAACAATGATACATAAAAAACCTAATCATAAAAACTATTTGGCTTAAAAAATTGAAAAATAAGACCAATCCATAAAGTCAACAAAATTATGATGAATTTAAAATAAAACAAAGAAAGTCTGAAGGAAAATTGATAAATCTCTGGGGGTCGACGAATTTCACCCCTAGAGTCAAAGTCGTGTCTTTTAATTAAAATTGAAAATTACCAAATCATGCAAATAACCAAGATGGTTAAAAAGAAATCTTAAAACACCTAGCCACGAATATCCTAGTACCAGACGATGCAAAGAACCACCACCAATGCAAAGGTACATTAAAAATCCCAACCATGAATATCTTTTTGGCTTAATAGTTTAAAAAGAAATATCAACTAAAAGATTAAAACAAACTATAGATAATTTCAAATCAAATAAAAAAAATCAATAGGAAAACCGACCAGTTAATGGGGAGCAACAGATTTTACCGTTGCCCCCACTGCACAGTCGATAAATTGAAACACAAGTTATGCTAAAGAATACACGTAACCATGAAAGATAAAAGGATGTACTAAAAAACTAAATAATGAATATCCTTAGGCTTAAAAAACAAAAAAAGGAATATCAAGCAAAAAGGTAAACAAAGTGATGAATAATTTCAATTGAAATTACAAAAGATCGAAAGGTAAATGAACCTAAATAAAGATCACAGATTTTACCCCTGACATCAAAATTTTTTAATGAAGTAGAACCATACGTAATCCCAAACGAATAAAAAGAAGCAATAAAAATGAAATGGTATATTAAAAATATTAGCGATGAATATTTTTTTACTAACAATTATAAAAATAAATAATTACCTGTAATGAGTATATAAGTATTGATATTTTAAAATCAAACAACAAAAATTAAAAGGTAAAACACCAAATTCAGGTTTGAAGTAATTCTAAATGAAACAAAACAACATCTTAAGGAAAATAAACAAGTCTATATAGTCAATAGATTTCACCCCTAGCTCCAAAGTCTTATCATTGCGTTAAAGCCAAAATATTGTTAAATAATGTAAAAAACCAAGATGGATAAAAGAAAAACTTAAAACACTTAGCCACGAATATCATAATACCAGACATTCAAATAACCACAAAAAATAAAAGGGTAAGTTAAAAATCTTGACTACGAATAAAACAAACTATGGATAATTTCAAATCAAACAAAAAAACATCATAAAAGACTTTACCCATGCCCTCGAAGTCTAGTCAATAAATTGAAACATAAGATATGCTAGACAATGCATGTAACCATGAAAGATGAAAGGATGTTCAAAAACACTAACTGATAAATAACTTTAAACATAAAAAAAAATATCAAGTAAAAAAAAATCAGACAACGTTATAAAGAATTTGAACTGAAATACAAAAGATCGAAAGGTAAATGGACTTATAAAAAAGGATCCACGAATTTCACCCTGACCCCAAAGTTTTTTTACTAAATTGAAATATAAGTAATGCCAACTAATAATAAGAACCAAGGAAAATGGAAGGAATAATAAAAATAAAGCTACTAATATCTTTTGAGTTTCAACTATAAAAAGAAATAAGAAACCTGTGATGTATATAAAGTATTGATATTTTAAAGTCAAAAAACAAAAAGTAAAAGAAAAAATACAAAATTCAAGAAGGATTTAAAGATTTCACTTATGACCCCAAAGTCTAGTTATTGAGTAAAGACGTATCTTAGGTTAAACAATGTAAAATATCGGGGCGAGTAACAGGATTTAACCCCTAACCACATAATTTTTTAACAATTAAAAACAAAAGCAATCTCAGCCAATAAAAAGAACCATGTAAAATGAAATGACATTAAAAAACTAAGCAATGAATATCTTTTAACTTGCAACAATAAAAAATAATAATAACTTGTAATGTATATAAAGTATTGATAAATTACAATCAAAGGCAAAATGCAAAATTCAAGAATGATCTACAGGTTTCACCCTAGACCCCAAAGTTTAGGTATTGAGTTAATATACATCTTAGGCTATACGATGCAAAGAACCGGGGCGAGTAAAGGACACTTGAAATAACTCAGTAACGAACTATCATTTAGGAATGAAAAACTAAAAAACACCAATTAGGCTAACAAAATTACATATCATTTCGAATAAAACAACTAGAAGTTGAAATAAAATTTGCTACTAAATTGGGATATATAGATTTCAAGACCTAGTTATTGAAGATAATACAAAGAACTGAGACAGAAACAATGATACATAAAACACCTAGTCATGATTACGCTTTGGCTTAAAAAATCGAAAATAAATACCAATCTATAAAGAAAGGAAAATTATGTTGAATTTAAAATGAAAAAAAAAAAAAAAGTTTGAAAGAAAATCGACAAATCTCTGTGCTGAAATTCGTTTCACCCCTAGCCCTCAAAGTCCTTTCATTGAGTTAAAATAAGGTTTTGCCAATAATACAAAGAACCAAGAATGATCAAAGTACATCTTAAGTCACTTAGTCATGAATTTCCTAGTGCCAGACAATGTAAAGAAACACGACAAATAAAAAGGTGTGTTAAAAATCTCGACATGAATGTCTTTTTCGCTTAAAATTTTAAAAAGAAATATCAACTAATAGATATAAAAAACTATGGATAATTTGAAATCAAACAAAAAAATTAGTAGGAAAATTGACCAATTAATGGGATCTACAGATTTCACCCGTGCCCCGATTTATGTAGGATTTACGGATTTCACAAATGACCCGAAGTTCAGATTATTGAGTTAAGATATACCTTATATTAAACAATGCAAACGATCAGGGCAAATAAAATGATAAGTGAAATAACTCGATTACGAATGATCGTTTAAGTGATACCATTGTTAATCCCAATTAAGAAATATCACTAAATAAATAAAATTGATGAACCACTTACTCAGATCTGTCCTTAAATCCCATGAAGGACTTGTGGTTCTATACCAAATCCTATAGACCAAGCCATCCAGTGACATGCAACCTTGAGAGTTATCTTTGGTAAATCTCACTCACCTTCCATCTCTCTTTTTCTATCATTTTCTCTACCTTTTCTAGAGGGGTTAACCTCCTTTTATGGAGAGTCATTTATTTCTGTAACACTCACATTCATGGTCTATAGGAGTTGAGATCCAAGTGTAACTCCTGCCTTAATTCCCTTAAGTGAAACTAATTATGATTAATAAGTTGTCATCAAACTGTTAATCCTATGTAATGAGCTAAACCTGTCATTATTCCACTAATGACTCACACAATAAGATGTCGTCCAACATTCCCACGATTTCATAAAAGATATTTAGAAATTAAATAAACTTTGTATATCTATAATATAAAAAAAATTCTTACAAGGATACCAAACACACTACTGGGTTTTTCCTCCAGTGACACTGGGTTTTCTTTCCAGTGTAACATCCTAGTAAAGCTAAAAAATGCATGTAAGTATATGGCATTGCTTCATGTTAACCACATAGGATTTCACATATACTTTAATATGGCTTTTGTACCATTATTGAAAAAAATAAATTTTTGGGAGAAAAGGGCCTGATAGGTCACATTTTTAACATTATAAAATAAAAAAAAGTATCAATTAGGTCAACAAAATTATGTATCATTTCGAATCAAACAACCAAAAGATGAAATAAAATCTGTTACTAAATTGGATATGCAAATTTCATCCAACACCAAAATCTAGTCATTAAATTAGAAGCTAGTTGGTGAAAATGTATAAAAAAATATAGTCACTATTACTCTTTGACATAAAAAATTGAAAAGAATACGAATCCACAAAGTCAACAAAATTCTGAAAAATTTAAAATGAAACCAAGAAAAGTCCGAAGGAAAATCGACAAATCTCTGTGGGTCGACGGATTTCACCCCTGGCCTCAATCTTGCCATCGAATTAAAATTGAACTATTGCCAAGTAGCAAAAATAACTAAAATGGTTAGGAGTTCTAAAATCACTTAACCACGAATATCTTAGTGCCAAACAATGCAAAGAATCATGACAAATATATTGATACAATAAAAACCGCGACCACGAATATCTTTTCGGCTTAAAATTTTTAATGGACTATCAATCGAAACAATTAAACAAACTATGGATAATTTCAAATCAAACAAAAAAAATCAATAAGAAAATTGACCAGTTAATGAGGATCTACAGATTTTACCCCTGCCCCTAAAGTCTAGTCGCTAAGTTCAAACACAATTTATGCTAAAGAACGCATATAACCCAAAAAGATTAAAGGATATACTACAAAAACTAGGTGGTGAATATCTTTTGACTTATAATAATAAATAATAATAATAACCTGTAATGTTTTATGAAGTATTAGTAATTTAAAATCAATCAACAAAAACAGAAAAGAAAAAAGCCAAATTCAAGAAAAAGGAAAACAGCCAAATTCAAGAAGGATCTATCGATTTCACCTCTGACCACATAGTCTAATTATTGAGTTAAGATATATGTTAAACTAAATTATATAAAGAACTGGGACGGCTAAAGAGACACTTGAAATAACTCAGTTACGAACTATCATTTAGGATTATAAAACTAAAAAAATACCAATTACGCCAACAACATTATGTATCATTTCGAATTCAAATAACCAAAAGAGCAAATAAAATCGCCTACTAAATTGGGATATACAAATTTCACAATTAACACATTACCCCAAAATCTAATCATTGAATTAAGACCAAGTAATTAAAATAATACAAAGGACCGAGATAAAAACAATAATACATAAAAAAACTTAGTCATGAATGGTCTTTAGCATAAAAAATGGAAAAGAAAGACCAATCCATAAAGTCAACAAAATTATGATAAATTTAAAATGAAGTAAAGGAAGTTCGAAGGAAAATTGACAAATCTCTAGGGTCGGCGGATTTCACCATTGGCCACAATGTCTTGTCATTGAATTAATACTTAAATATTGCCAAATAATGCAAATAACCAAGATGGATAAAACGAAATCTTAAAACACCTAGCCACGAATATCCTAGTGCCACACAATGCAAAGGACCACGACAAATAAAATGGTACGTTAAAAACCTTGACCGTGAATATCTTTTTGGCTTACAAATTTGAAAAGGAGTGTCAACTAAAAGATTGAACAACAACAAAGAATTCCAAATAAAACAAAAACAATCAATAGGAAAATTAACCAGTTATTGAGGATCTACATATATCACCTTGGCCCCCATAGTCTAGTCGATAAATTGAGACACAACTTATGTTAGATACTGCACGTAACCATGAAAAATGAAAGGATGAACTAAAAATCTAAGTCATGAATATCTCTAGGTTTAGAAATAAAAAAAAAATATCTAGTAAAAAGTCAGACAAAGTTATGAATAATTTCAACTAAATAACAAAATATCGAATGGTAAATGGGCGTATAAAAATGGGTCCACGGATTTCACCCCTGACCCCAAAAAAAATTAATTAAATTGAAACATAAGCAATCCAAAAGGAACATGAAATTGTATAGTAAAAACTAAACAATGATTATCTTTTGACTTGCAACAATAAAAAGAAATAATAACCATTAATATTTATAAAGTATGGATAATTTAAAATCAAAGAGCAAACAGAAAAAGTGAAAAATGCCAAATTCAAGAAGGATCTATGGATTTCAACCCTGATATCAAAGTCTAATTATTGAGTTAAGATATATCTTAGATTAAAATATGCAAAAAAGTGTGAGTAAAATGACACTTGAAATAACTCAGTTACGAACTATTATTAAGGAATACCAATTAGGCCAAGAAAATAATGTAGTTTTCTTATGATACAACAAAAAGGGGAAACAAAATCAGCTAATAAACTTGGGATATTCGGGTTTCACCTCTGACCCCAAAATCTAGTCCTTGAATTAAGACTTAGTTATTAAAGATAATACAAAGAACTAAGACAGAAACAATGATACATAAAAATCCTAGTCATGAATATTCTTTGGCATAAAAATCTAAAAAAAAGAAACGACCAATCCATAAAGTAAGCAAAATTATGAGGAATTTAAAAAAAAACTAAGAAAGTCTTAAAGAAAATCGATAAACCTCTAGGGGACGACAGATCTCAAAATGCAACAAAGAAAGTCTGAAAGAAATTCGACAAATCTCTGAGGGTCAACAGATTTCACCCATGGCCTCAAAGTCTTGTCATTGAGTTAAAACCAAAACTATGCCAAATAATGCAAAGAACAAAGATGGATAAAAGGAAATCTTAAAACACTTAGCCACAAATATCCTAGTGCTAGACAATTGAAAGAACCATGATAAACAAAATGGTACATTAAAAATCTCGATCATAAATACCTTTTTGGCTTAAAATTTAAAAATGAATATCAACTAAAAGATTAAATAAACTAAGGATAATTTCAAATCAAACAAAAAAAATCAATAGGAAAATTAACTAGTTAGTGGGATTTACAAACTTCACCCCTGCAACATAAGTCAAGTTGATACGGCGAAGCACAAGTCATGCTAGATAATACTCATAACTATGTAAGATGAAAGGATGTACTAAGAAAACTAGGTCATGAATATCCTTGGGCTTAAAAATAAAAATAAAAATATCAAGTAAAAAGTTAAACAAAAGTAATAAATAATTTCAACTGAAATACAAAAGATCGAAAGGTAAATGGACTTATAAATAAGGATCAACAGATTTCACCCCTGATGCCCAAATTTTTTTTATTAAATTCAAACAAAAGTAATCCCAACCAAAAAAGAACCAAGAAAATGAAATGGTATATAAAAAACTAGCCAATGAATATCTTTTGACTTGCAGCAATAAAAAGAAATAATGAATTGTAATGTATATAAACTATTGATAATTTAAAATCAAACAACAACAAGTGATAGGAAAAGCACCAAAGTCAAAAGAATATACGGATTTCACCTTTGTCCCTGAAATCTAGTTATTGAGTTAAGATATATCTTATGCTAAACAAGATAAAGAATTGGGGTAAGTAAAAGGACACTTGAAATAACTCCGTCACAAACTATCGTTAAGGATTATAAAACTAAAGAAACTAGCAATTAGGTCAAACAATTTTTTTATCGTTTCAAATCAAACAACCAAAAAAAGAAATAAAATTGGCAAAAAATTTGGGATATACGGATTTCACCCCTGACCCCAAAATCAAGTCATTGAATTAAAACCTAGTTATTACAATTATTACAAAGAACCGAGACAAAAACAATGATACATTAAAAACCTTGTCATGAATATTCTTTGGTTTAAAAATAATAAAAAGCAATACTAATCCATAAAATTAACAAAATTATGAAGAATTTAAAATGAAACAAAAAAAGTTTCAAGGAAAATCTAAAAATCTAGGGGGTCGACGAAATTCCCCCCTGGCAACCCCAAAGTTTTATCCTTGAGTTAAAATCATGATACGACCAAATAATACAAAGAACCAAGATGGATAAAAAGAAACCTTAAAACACTTAGCCACGAATATCCTAGTGCCATATAATGCAAAAGACTACGATAAATAAAAAGATACATTAAAAATCCCGATCATGAATATCTTTTTGGCTTAAAAAATTAAAAAGAAATAACAACTAATAGATTAAACAAACTATAAATAATTTCAAGTTAAAAAAAAAATAGTAGAAAAATTGATCAGTTAATGGGGATCTACAGATTTCACCTCCTGCCTCCAAAGTCTGCTAAATAATTTAAAACGTAAGTCATGCTAGAGAATGCACGTTATCAAGAATGTTGAAAGGATGTACTAAAAAACTAAGTCACACAAATCTCTAGGCTTAAATATAAAAAAAAAAATCAAGTAAAAAGATACATAATGTCAGGAATAATTTCAACTGAAACATAAAGGATCGAATAGTAAATAGACTTATAAATGAGGATCCACGAATTTTACCTGACCCAAAAAAATTTTAATTAAATTGAAACATAAGTACTGAACATGTATATTAAAACCTAAGTTATGAATATCTTTTAACTTACAACAATAAAAATAAATAATAACCTGGCAATGTTTATAAATACTGATGATTTAAAATCAAACCGCAAAAACTGAAAAGAAAAAATGTGAAAATAACAAAGGATATACAAATTTTACCGCTGATCCCAATATTTAGTTATTCAGTTAAGATATATCTTAGGCTAAACAATACAAAGAACCGAAACATAAACAAGAATAGGTAAAAAAAAACTAGTTATGAATACTCTATCGCTTCAAAAAAAAATTTAAAAAAAATTGATAAAGTCAGCAAAATTATGAGTAATTCAAAATGAAACAAAGAAAGTCTGGAGAAAAATTGACAAATCTTTAGGGGTCAACAAATTTCACCCTTGGCCTAAAAGTCATGTCATTGAATTAAAACCAAAATATTGTCAAATACAGCAAAGAAACCAAGATGGATAAAACAAAACATTAAAACACTTAACCACAAATATCCTAGTACCAGACAATGCAAAGAACTACAACAAATAAAATGGTACATTAAAAATCTTGATCATGAATATCTTTTTGGCTTAAAATTTTAAAAATAAATAACAACTAATAGATTAAACAAACATTGGATAATTTCAGGTGAAAAATAAAAAATCAGAAGAAAAACTGATCAATTAATGGGGATCTACAGATTTCACCCCTTACCTCCAAAGTCTACTCAATAAATTGAAACATAACTCATGTTAGAGAATGCACGTTGCCAAGAATGTACTAAAAAACTAAGTCATGAAATCTTTAGGCTTAAATATAAAAAAAAATATATCAAGTAAAAAGTCACTTATTGTCATGAATAATTTCAACTGAAACACAAAGGATTGAATGATAAATAGACTTATAAATGAGGATCCACGGAGTTTTCCCTACCCAAAAAAAATTTAATTAAATTGAAACAATAAGTAATGCTAAGCAATAAAAAGAATCAAGGAAACTGAATGGGTATATTAAAAAAACTAAACAATGAATATCTATTAACTTACAACAATAAAAATAAATAATAATGTGGTAATGTTTATAAAATATTGATGATTTCAAATCAAACAACAAAAACTAAAAAGAAAAAACGTCAAAATCATGAAGGATATACAAATTTTACCCCTGACCCCAGTGTCTAGTTATTGAGTTATGATATGTCTTAGGCTAAACAATGCAAAGCACCGAAACAAAAAAAAATAGTTATGGATACTCTATCGCTTAAAAATTTGAAAAAAAAAACCAATCAATAACATCAGCAAAATTATGAGAAATTTAAAATGAAACAAAAAAAGTCTGAAGAAAAATCGACAAATCTTTAGAGGTCAGCAGATTTCACCCTTGGCCTCAAAGTCTTGTCATTGAATTAAAACCAAAATATTGTCAAATAAAGCAAAGAACCAAGATGGATAAAAAGAAACCTTAAAACACTTGGCCACGAATATCCTAGTGCCAAACAATACAAAGAACTACGACAAATAAAATGGTACAATAAAAATCTCTATCATGAATATCTTTTTGGCTTAAAAATTTAAAAATAAATAACAACTAATAGATTAAACAAACTATATATAATTTTAAGTAAAAAACAATTAGTAGAAAAATTTACCAATTAATGGAGATCTACAGATTTCACCCCTTGCCTCCAAAGTCTACTCAATAAATTGAAACATAAGTCATGCCAGAGAATGCACGTTATCAAGAATGTTGAAAGGATGTAAAAAAAAACTAAGTCATGAAAATCTTTAGGCTTTAATATATATATATATATATATATAAAGTAAAAAGTCGCATAATGTAAGGAATAATTTCAACTGAAACACAAAGGATCGAATGGTAAATGGACTTATAAGTGAGGATCCATGGATTTACCTGACCCAAAAAATAATAATTAAATTGAAATATAAGTAATGCCAACCAATAAAAAGAACCAAGGAAACTGAACAAGTATATTAAAAAATAAGCTATGAATATCTTTTAACTTACAATAATAAAATCAAACAACAAAAACTGAAAAGAAAAAACTCCAAAATCATGAAGGAACTACGGATTTTACCCTTGATCCCAATGTCTAGTTATTGAGTTATGATATATCTTAGGCCAAACAATGCAAAGAACCGAAACAGAAACAAGAATAGGTAAAAAAATTAATTATGAATAGTTTATCGCTTAAAAAATTGAAAAAAAAAAACCAATCGATAAAGTCAGCAAAATTATGAGGAAATTTAAAATGAAACAAAGAAAGTCTGAAAGAAAATCGATAAATCTTTAGGGGTCGACAGATTTCACCCTTAGCTTCAAACTCTTATCATTGAATTAAAACCAAAATATTGGCAAATAAAGCAAATAACCAAGATGAACAGAAAGAAATCTTAAAATACTTAGCCACGAATATCCTAGTGCCATACAATGCAAAGAACAACGACAAATAAAATGATACGTTAAAAATCTAAACCACGAATAACTTTTTGGCTTAAAAATTTAAAAAGGGAATATCAACTAAAAGATTAAACAAACTATGGATAATTTAAAATCAAACAAAAAATAAGTAAGAAAATAGATCAGTTAATGGGGACTTACAAATTTTACTCTAGCCCAATAGTCTAGTTGATAAAATGAAGCACAAGTTACACTAGAGAATACATGTAACCACAAAAGAAGAAAAGATGAACTAATAATCTAAGTCAAGAATATCTTTAGGTATAAAAATTAAAAAGAATATTAAGCAAAAAGTTTGACAAAGCTATGAATAAGTTTAACAGAAACACAATAAATCAAAAGGTACATGGACTTATAAAAAAAGGATCCACAGATTTCACTGATGACCTGAAAAAATTTTAATTAAATTGAAATATAAGTAGTCCTAAAGGAAAATGAAATGGCTAAGCGATGAACATCTTTTGGCCTGCAACAATAAGAAGAAATAATAACCTATAATGTTTAGGTAGCATTCACAATTGAAAATCAAACAACAAAAAGATAAAGGAAAAAACAACCAAATTCAATAAGGATTTACGAATTTCACCCTTGACCCCAAAATCTAGTTATTGAGTTAATCTTATGCTACACTATGCAAAGAGCCGGGGCAAATAAAATGACACTTGAAAGTACTCAACTACGAATTATCCTTTAGGATTATAAAACTAAAATAATACCAATTAGGCTAATATAATTATATATTGTTTTGAATGAAATAACCAAAAGAGAAAATAAAATCGGCTACTAAATTGGGATATACGGATTTCACCTCTGACTGTAAAATCTAATGATTGAATTAAGACCTAGTTAATGAAAATAATACAAAGAACCAAGACAGAAATAATGATACTTACAAAGCCTAGTCATGAATACTCTTTGGCTCAAAAAATGGAAAAGAATGACCGATCCATAAAATCGGTCAAATTATGATGAATAAAAAATGAAACAAATAAAGTTCAATAAAAATTGACAAATTTCTAGGGGTCGACGGATTTCACCCTAGCCTCAATATGTCTTATCATTGAATTAATGTCGAAATATTGCCAAACAATGGCGAAAAAAAAGATGGATAAAAGGAAATCTTAAAACACTTAGCCACTAATAACCTAGTGCCAAACAATGCAAAGAACTACAACAACTAAAAAGATACGTTAAAACTCTTGACCAAAAAAGGAATATTAACTAAAAGTTGGAACAAACTAAAAAAAATCAATATGAAAATTGACTAGTTAATGAAGATCAACATATTTCACCCCTGCCCCTAAAATTTAATTGATAAATTGAAACACAAGTTATGCTAGAAAATGCATGTAACCATGTACGATGAAAGGATGTACGAAAACTCTAAATCATAAATAAACTTAGGTTTAAAAATAAAATAAAATAAAATATCAAGTAAAAAGTCAAACAAAGTTATGAATAATTTCAACTAAAACACAAAAAGATCGAAAAATATATGGATCAATAAATAAGGATCCACAGATTTCACCCCTAACCCTAAAATCTTTTTATTAAAAAAAAGAACAATCCTAGCCAATAAAAAGAACCAAGGAAAATAAAAAGAACTAAAGAAAATAAAATGGAATATTAAAAAACTAAGCGATGAATATCTATTGACTTCCAATAATAAAAAAGAAATAATAACAAGTAATGTACACAAAATTTTAATAATTTAAAATCAAACAACAAAAACATAAACAAAAAACGCCAAATTCAATAAATATTACAAAATTCAACCTTATCCCCAAAATCTAGTTATTGAGGTAAGATATATCTTCAAACTAAACAATGCAAATAACAAGGGAGAGTAAAGAGACACTTGAAATAACTCTGTCACACGCTACCATTTAGAACTACAAAACTAAAAAATTACCAATCCGTAAAAAGCCTAGTCATGAATACTCTTTGGATTAAACAATTGAAAAGAAACACCAATCCTTAAATTCAGCAAAAAAATAAGGAATTTAAAATGAAACAAAAAGAGTATGAAGAAAAATCGATAAATCATTGGGGATCGACGGATTTCAACCATAGCCCCAAAGTCTTGTCATTGAGCTAAAATTAAAATATTGTCTAATATTGCAAAGAAACAAGATGCATAAAAGTAAATCTTAAATCATTTAGCTACGAATATCATAGTGCCATATAAATAATAACCTGTAATGTATATAAAATATGGAAATTTTAAAATCAAACAATAAAAATGGAAAGGAAATACGCCAAATTCACGGACCTATGGAATTCACCCCTGACCTCAAAGTCTAGGAATTGATTTAAGATATATATTAGCTAAACAATGCAAATAACAAGGGCGAGAAAACGACACTTGAAGTAATTCAGTCATGAACTATCGTTTAGGATTACAAAACTAAAAAAATACCAATTAGGCGAATAAAATTATGTATCGTTTCGAATAAATTAACTAAAAGTGGAAATAAAATTGGCTACTAAATTGGGATATATGAATTTCATTCTTGGCCCCAAAATCTAATCATTAAAAAAAGGCCTAATTATTGAAAGTAATACAAAGAATTGTGACATAAACAATGATACAAAAAAAACCTACTCATGAATACTCTTTTGATTTCAAAATTGAAAGAAACAACAATCTATAAAATTAGCAAAATTATGAGGAATTTAAAATGAAACAAAAAGTCAGAAGGAAAATCGACAAATCTTTGGGTACAACGGATTTCACCCTGCCCCTAAAGTCTTGCCATTGAGTTAAAATCAATATATTGTAATATAATGCAAAGAACCAAAATGGATAAAAGTAAATCTTAAAATACTTAGCCACGAATATCCTAGTATTAAGTTAAAAATTAAAACCTGCAATGTATGTAAAATATTGATAATTTAAGATCAAACAACAAAAACGAAAAGGAAAAATGTCAAATAGAAAAAGGATCTACGGAATTCACCCCACCCCAAAGTCTAGTTATTAATTTAAGATATATCTTAAGCTAAACAATGCAAAGAACATGGACGAGTAAAAGACACTTGAAATAATTCAGTCACGAACTATCATTTAGGAATACAAAACTAAATAAATATCAATTAAGCCAATAAAATTATGTATCATTTCAAATAAAACAACTAAAAGTGGAAATAAAATTGGCTACAAATTTAAGATATATGGATTTCACCTCTGACCCCAATATCTAGTCATTGAATTACGAAACAACTAAAAGTAGAAATAAAATTGGCTACAAATTTGGGATATATAGATTTCACCTCTGACCCCAAAATCTAGTCATTGAATTAAAGCCTATTTATTGAAGATAATACAAAAAATTGTGACAGAAACAATGATACATAAAAAACCTAATCATAAATACTCTTTGGATTAAAAAATTGAAAAGAAACACCAATTTATAAAATCAAAAAAATTATGAGGAATTTAAAATAAAACAAAAAAAGTTGAAGGAAAATCGACAAATCTCTAGGGGTAGACGAATTTCATCCCTAGCCCCAAAGTCTTGTCATTGATTTAAAATCAAAATATTGTCAAATATTGCAAAGAACCAATATGTATAAAAGTAAAGCTTGAAACACTTATCAACGAATATCTTAGTGCCAGAAAAATAATAACTGGTAATGTCTATAAAGTATTGATAATTTAAAATTAAACAACAAAATCTAAAAAGAAAAAAGTCAAATTGAACTAGGATTTACGGATTTCACCCCTAACCCTGAAGTCTAGCTATTAAGTTAAGATATATCTTAGGTTAAACAATGCAAAGAATCGGGGTGACTAAAATGACACTTGAAATAACTCAGTAACAAACTATCGTTTAGGACACTTGAGTTAAAATCATTGAATTCCTCATTATTTCACCCCTTGGCCCCCAAAGTCTTGTCATTGATTTAAAATCAAAATATTGCCCAATAATGTAAAAAACCACGAGGGATAAAAGTAAATCTTAAAACACTTAGCCATGAATATTTTAGTGCTAGATAAATAATAACCGGTAATGTATATAAAATATTGATAATTTAAAATCAAACAACAAAGAATGAAAAGAAAAATGCCAAATTCAATAAGTATCTACGGAATTCACCCCTAACCCCAAGGTCTAGTTATTGAGTTAAGATATATCTTAGGCTAAATAATGCAAAGAACTAGGGCGAGTAATAAGACACTTGGAATAACTCAGTCATGAACTATCGTTTAGTATGACAAAACTAAACAAGTACCAATTAGGCCAAAAAAAGTATGTATCGTTTCGAATCAAACAACTAAAAGTGAAAATAAAATTGGCTACTAAATAGAGATTTACGGATTTCACCCTGACCAAAATCTAGACATTAAAATATGACATAGCCATTGAAGATAATACGAAGAACCATGACAAAAACAATGACACATTAAAACCTAGTCTTGATTACTCTTTTGCTTAAAAAATTAAAAAGAAATAACGGTCTATAAAGTCAGCAAAATTCTGAGGAATTTAAATATAAAACAAAAAATGTCTGAAGGAAAATCAACAAATCTCTAGGAGTCGCTAGATTTCATCCGTCTCCAAAGTCTTTTCATTGAGTTAAAATCAAAATTTTGCCAAATAATACAAAGAATCAAAATGGAAAAAAGTAAATCTTAAAGCACTAAGTCACGAATATCCTTGTACCAGATAAATAATAGGAAAATTTTCTTATAGAACCCTAATTCCTCGTATTATTTCATGGTAGACCCTCCTTTCGTTTTTGTTTCAAGCAATATAAGGAAACCCCTAAAGATTTCACCATAACCCCTCATCTCTTATCTCCCTTTTTTATTGACTTTTGATCATAAAAATTAACCCCAAAAAATATTTTTATACCATTTCAATCCAAAAATGTTTTTAATGGGTGGAAAGGGTAAAAAATGGTTAAAAATGTTTTTAGGTTGAAATGGTATAAAAAAATTTATTGGGGCTAATTTTTATAATCCAAAGTTAATAAAAGAGGGAGATAAGAGATAAGTGGGTGCGAATAAATCTTTAGGGGTTTCCTTATGCCGCTTGAAAAAAAAATAGAAAGACGGCCTACCATGAAATGATATAAGGAATTAGGGTTCTATATGAAATTTTTCCTAAATAATAACCTTTAATGTATACAAATTATTGATAATTTAAAATCAAACAACAAAAACGGAAAGGAAAAACACTAAAATCAAGAAGGACCAACCTATCTCACCTAACCCCAAACTCTGCCACCAATTAACTTTTCGGATTACAAAACTAAAATAGTACCAAATTGGGCAACAAAATTATGTATCGCTTCAAATCAAACAACCAAAAGAGGAAATAAAATCAGCTGCAAAATTGGGATATACGGATTTCACCCCTGACCCCAAAATGTAGTCATTGAAATAAGACATAGTAAATGAACATAAAACAAAGAACAAAGACATAAATAATGATCAATAAAAAATCTATTTCTGATTACTCTTGGCTTAAATTTTTGAAAAGAAACATCAATCCATAAAGTAAGCAACATTATGAGGAATTTTAAAAAAAAAAACAAAAAAAGTCTGAAGGAAAATTGACAAATCTTGGAGGGTCAATGGATTTCACCCCAGGTCCTTAAGTCTTTGCAATGACTAAAAACTAAAATATTGTCAAATAATACAAAGAACCAAGATAGATGAAAGGATATCCTACAACATTTAGTCACGAACATCCAAGTGTCAGACAATTTAATAAACCACGACTAATAAACAAGTACGTTACAAATCTCGAACATTAAAATATTTTTGGCTTAAATATTTTTTTAAAAAATCAAATAGAAGACTAAACATACTATAGGTAATTTCAAATCAAACAAAGAAAATCAATAAGAAAATTGGCCAGTTAATGGGGATTTATAGATTTCACCTCTGCCCCCAAAGGCGCTAGACAATAAATTAAAACTTAAATTATGCTAAAGAATGCACGTGACCAAGAAAGATGAATGAAATTTCCAAAAGAATAAGTCATTAATACTCTTAGTCTTAGAAATAAAAAAGAATATCGAGTAAAAAATCAGATAAAGTTATGAATAATTTCAACTGAAATTAAAACAAGGTAAATGGACCTATAACTAAGGATCCACAGATTTCATTCGACCTCAAGTAGTTTTTATTAAATTGAAACATAAGTAATGCCAACTAATAAAACGAACCAAGGAAATTAAAATGGTATATTTAAAAACTAACATATGAATATCTTTTGACTTGCAATGTAATAATAACATGTAATGTTAATAAAGTAATGATAATTTCAAGTCAAACAACAAAAACTGAAATGACAAGTATCAAATTCATAAAGGATCTACAGATTTCACCCCTGACCCCAAAGTCTAGTTATTGAGTTAAGACATATCTTAAACTAAAAGATGCAAAGAATTGGGGTGACTAAAAGGACACTTAATGTTTAGGATTATAAAACAAAAAAAATACCAATTATGCCAATAAAATTATATATCATTTCGAATAAAACAACGAAAAGATGAAATAAAATCGACTACTAAATCAAGATATATGGGATTCACCCATGATCCCAAAATCTAGTAATTGAATTAAGACATGATTTGTGAAGATAATACAAAGAACTAAGACAGAAATAACGATACATAAAAACCCTAATCATGAATACTCTTTAGCTTAAAATTTTGAAAAGAAACACCAGTCCATAAAGTCGGCAAATTTATAAGGAATTTTAAATAAAACAAAGTAAGTCTAAAGGAAAATCGACAATTCTCTTGGTTGACGGATTTTACCCCTGGCCCCAAAATCATGTCATTGGGTTAAAACCAACATATTGTCAAATAGTGCAAAGAACCAAGATGGATAAAAAGAAAAATATTAAAACACTTAGCCACGAATATCCTAGTTCTAGACAATATAAAGAACCACGACAAATAAATGATATGTTAATAATCTTGACAATGAATATCTTTTTGACTTAAAATTTAAAAATGAATATCACCGAAAAGATTAAACAAACTACGGATAATTTCAAATCAAACAAAAAAAGGGATAAAAACATTGACAGTAAATGGGGATCTACAGATTTAACCCCTGCCCCCAAAGTCCAATCAATAAATTGAAACATAAGTAATGTTAGACAATGCAAGTAACCATGAAAGATGAAATGATGTATTAAAAATCAAAGTCATGAATATCCTTAAGCTTTATATATATATATATATATGGAAAAGGATTGGGTACGCCAGCTCGTATATTTGCTGATGGAGTTGTACGGAAATAGGGGACATTAAAGAGTAATGGACATACCTGTGGTGAATGTAGTGACTGTGTGATATGGAAATGTTTCGAGAGTGATGGTGTAGTATTGTAAAGGATAGAGGAAGTGACGATGTTTATGTGTGAATTGTAGTGAATGTGGTGAGTTGAGAATTTGTTTCAGACAACAGTTATTGAAAAGTGTTTCTATTTATCCCCCTCTCTTTGACTTTAACCAGAGTAATGTTATTTTTAAATTGATTTGAAAAGTGGTTTATTGTTGTTTTGAACAAATTCAAACTGCGAAGATCTTTTATTAACATGCATTTATCCGTGAGATTGTGCAATTTTTGAGATTCTCTTGTTTAGATATAGATGGATGAGATTCCGTAATCCTTCTTGATGTATATGAATGGGGATGTCAGTAATGGTTTTCGTTTTATTGTCATAATAAGTTTATTGTTGCTTTGGGGATTGCAATAACCACCCTATTTCCTCTTAATAAATTGTGGGTAAGAATAGATTGATCTCCCACACAAAACATGAGAGGGAGTAGCACAAAACTTTAGTTTGAATGCGTATGGTCTTTTCAATGGGAAAGTTATGAGGTTTGCCAAGGAAAAGTTCAGACTTTGCCAATGGTCATTGTTTTATTTCAATGCTTGTGGTTTTTTCTTTTTTTATGTGGAATGTGTAAGATCGTTTCCATTCAATGATGATTTTGGATGATCATCCAATAACAACTTGGTATCCATAATTTTATATCTGACTATAGCTCATACTAGTTCAAATATGGGTACCATATTGGTTTCATTTTGAGGATTGAATAGACTACTAATGGATTGGCAACGTCTGCTCTCCAATATATCGAAAAATAGGATCTCCCATTGGGAGATATTTTAAGCTTTTTCATACATAATGAAATATAACTTCATATTGCAAAAGATACAAGAAACTAACGAACAAAGTAAACCTACTTTTCAAGGCATAGTGGTTTCCAGTTTATTGTTTTATCTTCATGTCCTCCTAGAACTTTTCACGAGAAGAGCCCATCAATATTATTTTTGAGATATCTTTCTACGATAAGACTTTATTATCTTCCTATGAGCTAGACTTCTTTGGTTTTGTTTTTCCTTTGAACAGGTTATGGAGTGGGTGATTATAGAGAAGGCCATAGGAACTGGAATACTCATATCTACTCGAATTCACTGTTAAAATCCACATAATACTCGTATATACAAAAGACTTCCCATAAGAAAATATTTCCCAGGTCAATATAAACAATAATAATTGTTTTATGAGTTGCGAGACCAACTCTCTAATTCATATCAAACACTTATCAATAGAAGTAGTATGATAATAATCGCATTCGTTACACACAAGAAACACAAAAACTACTGCATAGGCCATTAGGCATAAGCACCTTGTTGTTGAATGACCATCAAAACATACTTCTCCATAAGATGCTCTTGCAATACTTGTGATTGATTCCTTTGTTGTACATTACGATGCCTTAGGATGACGTTGTAGTTCATTCCTTCCAAATTTTATCACACCATTGGAAAAAAGTACATTTTGGACACTGATAGTACATTCTTCCAGGGTTGGATGGATAACATGATGTACTTAAGTTACATTGTAAGTTGCACCGCGGACAGCTACGGTGTAAGTATCCTCCATTATTTGTGGAAGCTAATGACATCCTGATTGGTTCAACATCCAACTTTTCAAAAGCAACTAAGCAAAGTAGTGCATTTCGCACATAAACAGTTAATGAGATATGTTCTCGACTGAAAGATGAACCAAGTATATCTACCAAAATGCTTGCATAAAGATGGTATATTTTGTAGTGAACATTTTATTTGTAATGCCCATAGAAATTTGCAATTTAGGAATATAAATTTAGTTTTAAATTTGAATTTGAAAATTATACAAACTTATTTTGTACTCTTTTTTATTTTTTTGTGCTTTCTGTAAGGCTACCTTCTTTGTTTATCTCCATTTTCAATAGAGATATCATCAAATTCTCAAGTGAAACCATATATAAAAAACCTTCATGTTACTTCACTTATCAGAAGAAAATTGTGCGTGCAATCATCTTCATATTTGCAAGTACTAGCAATGAAGCCAAAGTAGAAAATAACCAGAGCAGTACTTCCATGTAGTTAAAATGAGGGGCTATATCGACACAAAGTACTCATCATGCTATCAATGATCTTTATATTTTTTTTGTGAGAACCAAATTTTTTAGAAGCTTAACATATCATAATAGTTATCCTCGTGTGTAAACATCTAATTCATAGTAGTAACTTCATTCATACCACATTCCACAATCTAAATAATTTCAGGACGTATGAGTTAAAGAAAGCTTTATATGGGTTCAGTAGCATTTCACAAAATCTATTTGTCAAATACCTCTCTAAATGTACTACGAGGAAACCTAGGGAAATCAATGGATTCATTATACGTTGAAAAAGTGTTTCAACAAAAAAAGTAACATAGGTGAAGCCTCACAACTTTACCTCAAAATGCTAATCTTAATTCTTGATGAAAGAAGATTTTTTTTTTTTGCTTCGAATACCTAATTGCATATTACAGCTCGATTGGGAGACAGAGACAGAGATAACAGTGCCTGAACTCTAATGAAGGGCTTATTTCGATTTTTGAGATTAGGGTAAATAGGGCTTTCGTAGGCTAAAAGAGAAAATCAATAAATTAGGGGTTTTTTATTACATACCTGAAATCTGCAATCTAAGAACTAGAGAAGTGGCTGCAATCTATAAGGATCCCACTTAAGAGTTGAATGAAAAAAATAAAATGGGAGAGGTTTAGAGAGAGAGAGAGAAAGACGAGATGAGGAGGGTTAGAGAGAGACGAGGTGAGGAGGGTTAGAGAGACAGTTGCAGAGGGTTGAGATCGAGAGGAAGTTGAACAGTACCTTGAAATGGCGTATGTAATGGCAGAGCAAATTGCAGAAAGTTTAGAGAGAGAGAGAGAGAGTTCCAGAGAGTTGAGTTTGAGAGGCAAGAAATGGTGGAGCAGATTGCAGAGGGTTAGAGAGAGTGAGAGTTGAAGAGGGTTAGAGAGACATGAAGGTGAAATGGGAGAGAGAGAGAGAGAGAGAGAGGCATGAGAGGTTTAGAGAGAGAGAGGGGACAAGAAATCAGGTGTATCATGTATATCAAGGATTTATTACAGAAGACCGATTTTGAATTAAATAGGATGAGGCGTATTTCAAACAAATACACGAGTAATTAAATAGCATGAGGCGTATTTCAAACAAATACGAGAGTCAGCGTACCCAATCTTTTCCATATATATATATAGCAAGTACAAAGTTAAAGTTATGAATAATTTCAGCAGAAACACAAAAGATCGAAACGTAAATGAACTTAAGATCAAAACATAAATGAACTTATAAAAAACAATATAAGAATTTCACACCCGACCCAAAGTTGTTTTATTAAATTGAAACCTAGGTAATGCCAACCAATTAAAAAACAAGTAAACTGAAATTTTATATTAAAAAATTACCTTATGAATATCTTTTGACTTACAACCATAAAAAGAAATAATAACTCATAATGTTAATAAGGTATTGTTAATATCTAATCAAACAACAAAAACTGATAGGAAAAACGAAAAATTCATGAAAGATCCAAGAATTTCACCCGACCCCAAAGTCTTAGTTATTGAGTTAAGGCATATCTTAGGCTAAACAATGCAAAGAATCGGGACGAATAAAATGACACTTGAAACAACTCAGTTACGAAAGGTGAAAGGATGTACTAAAAGCCTAAGTAATGAATTCATTTAAGCCCAAAAATAAAAAAGAATATCAAGTAAAAACTCAGACAAAGTTAACAATTTCAATTGAAACACAAAACAAATGGACTTATAAATAATGATCAACGGATTTCACCCCTAACCTCAAAAGTTTTTTTATTGAAGTGAAACATAAATAATGCCAACCAATAACAAGAACCAAGAAAAATAAAAGGATATAGTAAAAAATTAAGCTATGAATATCTTTTGACTTGCAACAATAAAAAGAAATAATAACCTGTAATGGTTATAAAGTATTTGATAATTTCGAAACAAACAACAAAAAGTTAAAGGAAAAACGCAAAATTCAAGAAGGATCTACCCCAAAGTTTAGTTAGAAGTATCTTAGGCTATACAATGCAAAGAATCGGGGTGAGTAAAATGATACTCGAAATAACTCAGTAACGAACTATCGTTTAGGATTACAAAGCTAAAACAGTGACAATTAGGCCAACAAAATTATGTATCATTTCGAATAAAACAACTAAAAGTTGAAATAAAATTGGCTACTAAATTGGGATATATGGATTTTACCCCTAACCCAAAAATCTAGTCATTGAATTGAGAGATAAATAATAATACATAAAACACCTAGTCATGAATACTATTTGGCTTAAAAAATTGAAAATAAACACCAATCCATGAAGTAAGTAAAATTATGATGAATTTAAAATAAAATAAAATAAATTTGAAAGAAAATCGGGGGTGAAATCTATTTCACTCCTAGCCCCAAAGTCCTTTCATTGAGTTAAAATAAAAATATTGCCAAATAATGCAAATAACCAAGACGGATCACAGTAAATCTTAAGCCACTTAGCCACGAATATCTTAGTGTCAAACAATGCAAAGAAGCACGACAAATAAAAAGGTACGTTAAAAATCTCGATCATGAATATCTTTTTTGCTCAAAAATTTAAAAAGAAAAATCAACTAATAGAATAAAAAAACTATGGATTATTTGAAATCAAACAAAAAAATCAGTAAGAAAATTGACTAATTAATGAGATCAACAGATTTCACCCCTGCCCCGATTCATGTAGGACCTACGGAATTCACCAATGACCCGAACTCTAGATTATTGAGTTAAGATATACCTTAGATTAAACAATGCAAAAAATCAGGGCAAGTAAAATGATACGTGAAATAACTCGGTTACGAACGATCATTTAAGATTATAACATTAAAATAGTATCAATTAGGCCAAAAAAATTATGTATCGTTTCGAATCAAACAACCAAAAGAGGAAATAAAATCTGTTACTAAATTGGATATACGAATTTCACCCTACACCAAAATTTAGTCATTAAATTAGGACCTAGGTATTGAAGATAATACAAAAAACTGAGACATAAACAATGATATATACATAAAAAATCTAGTCATGAATACTCTTTGGCCTAAAAAATTGAAAAGAAACCCCAATCTACAAAGTCAACAAAATTCTGAAAAATTTAAAATGAAATCAAGAAAAATCCAAAGGACAATCAATAAATCTCTAGGTGTCAACGAATCTCACCCATGGCCTCAATCTTGTCATTGAATTAAAATTGAAATATTGTTAAATAATGAAAATAACTAAGATGAATAATAGGAAATCTAAAAACACTTAGCTACGAATATCCTAGTGCGAAACAATGCAAAGAACCGTGACAAATATAGGGATATGATAAAAATTTTGATAATGAATATTGTTTTGCCATAAAATTTTAAATCGACTATCAACTAAAAGATTAAACAAACTATGGATAATTTCAAATCAAACAAAAAAATAGTAAGAAAATTTACCAGTTAATGAGGATCTACGGATTTCAGCCCTACCCCCAAAGTCTAGTCCATAATTGAAACACAATTTATGTTAAAGAATACACATAACCTGGAAAGATTAAAGGATGTACTAAAAAACACTAAACGA
This sequence comes from Amborella trichopoda, assembly GCF_054954075.1. Classification (NCBI taxonomy): domain Eukaryota; kingdom Viridiplantae; phylum Streptophyta; class Magnoliopsida; order Amborellales; family Amborellaceae; genus Amborella; species Amborella trichopoda. The sequence goes on along the minus strand of NC_142338.1, from coordinate 27,070,683 downwards.
TGAATATCTTTTAACTTGCAATAACAAAAAATAATAATAACCTGTAATGTTCTATAAAGTATTGATAATTTAAAATCAATCAATAAAAAGATAAAGCAAAAAAGGCAAACTCAATAAGGATCTACGGATTTCATCCCTGACTACAAAGTCTAGTTAATGAGTTAAAATATATCTTAGACTAAACTATGCAAAGAACCGGAGCAACTAAAGTGACACTTGAAATAACTCAGTTACGCACTATCGTTTAATATTAGAAAACTAAAAAAATACCAATTAAGCTAACAACATTATGTATCGTTTCGAATCAAATAACCAAAAGAGTAAACAAAATCGGCTACTACATTGGGATATTCAAATTTCACCCTTAACCGATTGACCTCAAAATCTAGTCATTGAATTAAAGACCAAGTAATTGAAATAATACAAATGATGGGGACAAAGACAATGATACATAAAAAAAAAAATAGTCATGAATACTCTTTAGCTTAAAAAATAGAAAAGAAATACCAATCCACAAAATAAGTAAAATTATAATAATTTAAAATGAAACAAATGAAATTAGAAAGAAAATTGACAAATCTCTGGGGTCGACGAATTTCACCCTTAGCTATAAAGTCTAGTCATTGAATTAATATTGAAATATTGCCAAATAATGTAAAGAACGAAGACAGATAAAAGGAAATCTTACAACACTAAGCCATGAATATCCTAGTACCACACAATGCAAAGAACCACGACAAATAAAATGGTATGTTAAAAATCTTGACCATAAATATCTTTTTGGCTTACAAATTTAAAAAAGAATGTCAACTAAAAGATTAAACAAACAACGGATAATTTCAAATAAAACAAAAACAATCCATATGAAAATTAACCAGTTATTAACGATCTACAGATTTTACCCTGGCCCCCATAGTCGATAAATTGAAATACAGCTTATGTTAGAGAATGCACGTAACCATGAAAAATGAAAGGATATAATAATAATCTAAGTCATGAATATCCCTATGTTTAGAAATAAAAAGGAATATCAAGTAAAAAGTCAGACAAAGTTTGAACAATTCAACTAAATAACAAAAGATCGAAAGGTAAACAAACGTATAAAAAGAGTTCCACATATTTCACCCCTAAACCCAAAACATTTTTAATTAAATTGAAACATAAGCAATCCAAAAAGAACATGAAATTGTATTGTAAAAAACTAAGTGATGATTATCTTTTGACTTGTAACAATAAAAAGAAATACTATCTTTATAAAGATAATTTAAAATCAAAGAATAAATAGATAAAGGAAAAATATCAAATTCAAGAAGGATCTATGGCTTAAACCCTTGACCTCAAAGTCTAGTTATTGAGTTAAGATATATCTTAGGTTATGCAAACAAACGGGTGAGTAAAAGGATACGCTTGAAATAACTCAGTTACGAATTATCGTTTAGTATTATAAAACTAAAAAAATACCAATTAAGCCAAGACAATAATATACTTTTTCTTATGATATAACCAAAAGAAGAAACAAAATAGGCTAATAAAATTGGGATATACAGATATCACCCCTAATCCTAAAATCGACAAATCTTTGAGGGTCGACGGATTTTACCGCTGGCTTCAAAGTCTTGTCATTGAGTTAAAACCAAAATAATATCAAATAATGTAAAGAACAAAGATGGATAAAAAGAAATCTTAAAACACTTAGGCACAAATATCCTAGTGCCAGACAATGTAAAGAACCATGACAAACAAAGTGGTACATTAAAAATCTCGATCATGAAATATCTTTTTGGCTTAAAATTTAAAAATGAATATCAACTAATAGATTATACAAACTATGGAAAATAGTTAATGGGATCTACAAACTTTACCCCTGCAACCTAAGTCAAGTCAATAAAGTGAAGCACAAGTTATATTAAAGATTACTCGTAACCATGTAAGATGAAAGGATGTACTAAAAAAATTAAGTCATGAATCTCCTTGGGCATATATATATATATATATATATATATCAACTAAGAAGTCAAATAAAGTTATGAATAATTTCAACTGAAATACAAAAAATAGAAAAGTAAATGGACTTATAAATAAGGATCTACGGATTTCACCCCTGATCCCAAAATGTTTTTTATTAAATTGAAACAAAAGTAATCCCAACCAATAAAAGAACCAAGGAAAATGAAATGGTATATTAAAAAAACTAATAAATGAATATCTTTTGATTTGTAACAATAAAAAGAAATAATAACTTGTAATGTATATAAAGTTATGATAATTTAAAATCAAACAACAAGTGAAAGGAAAAACACCAAATTCAATAAGGATCTACGGATTTCACCTTTAACACCAAAGTCTAGTTATTGAGTTAAAATATATCTTAGGCTAAACAATAAAAAAAACCAAGGCAAAAACCAAAGCGAGCAAAAAGACACTTGAAACAACTCAGTCATGAACTGTAGTTAAGGATTATAAAACTAAAAACTAGCAATTAGGCCAAAAATATTTTGTATCGTTTCGAATCAAACAACCAAAAGAGGAAATAAAATTGGGACATACGAATTTCACCCCTGACCCCAAAATCAAGCATTGAATTAAGAACTAGTTATTAAAAATATAACAAAGAACGGAGACAAAAACAATGATACATTAAAAACCTTGGCATGAACATTCTTTGGTTAAAAAAATTATAAAGCTAACACCAAACCATAAAGTCAACAAAATTTAAAATGAAACAAAAAATGAACCAAGGAAAATCAACAAATCTATTGGGGTCGATGAATTTCACCCCTGGCAACCCCAATGTCTTGTCCTTGACTTAAAATCAATAAATGACCAAAAAATGCAAAGAACAATGAAGGATAAAAGTAAATCTTAAAACACTTACCCACGACTATCCTAGTGCCAAACAATGCAAATAACTACGAAAAATAAAATGGTATATTAAAAATCTCGACCATAAATACCCTTTTGGCTTAAAATTTTTTTTCAAAAAAACAACTAATAGATTAAACAAACTATGAATAATTTGAAGTAAAAAAAAATCAATAGAAAAATTGACCAGTTAATGGGGGATCTACAGACTTCACCCCTGCTTCCAAAGTCTACTCAATAAATGGAAACATAAGTTATGCCAGAGAATGCACGTTACCAAGAATGTTGAAAGGATGTACTAACAAACAAAGTCAAACAAATCTTTAGGCTTAAATATAAAAAAGAATATCAAGTAAAAATCTCATAAATATTAAAACACTAAGCCACGAATATCCTTGTACCAGATAAATAATAACCTGTAATGTATACAAAGTATTGATAATTTAAAACTAAACAAAAACTGAAAAGAAAAACACTAAATTCAAGAATAATCTATGGATTTCACATGAGTTTGGCACAAACTATCTTTTAATATTATAAAACTAAAACAGTATTAAATAGGGCAACAAAATTATCTATCGTTTCGAATTAAACAACCAAAAGATGAAATAAAATTAGCTTCAAAACAAGGATATACGGATTGCACCCCTGACCCCAAAATCTAATCATTCAAATAAAGACCTAGTAATTGATGATAAAACAAAAAAAGACAGAAATAATGATACATAAAAAATCTCGTCATGAATACTCTTTGGCTTAAAATTTTGAAAATAAACACCAATCCATAAAGTATACAAAATTATGAAGAATTTAAAATGAAATAAAAATATTCTGAAGAAAAATTGACAAATCTCGAAGGGTCGACGGATTTCACCCCTGGACCTTCAGTCTTGTCAGTGATTTAAAACCAAAATATTATCAAATAAAGTAAAGAACCAAAATAAATGAAAGGAAATCCTAGAACACTTAGTCACGAACATCTGAGTGTGAGATAATTTAATGAACCATGACTAATAAAATAGTACGTTACAAATCTCGACCATTAATATCTTTTTGGCCTAAAATTTAAAAAAATATATCAAATAAACGACGAAACAAACTATGGATAACTTCAAATCAAACAAAGAAAATCAATAAGAAAATTGACCAGTTAAAAGTTAACCATTTCGCTCGAAAATTAACCAGTTAATAGAGATCTATAGATTTCACCCCTGCCCCCAAAGTCAAGACAATAAATTGAAACTTAAATTATGCTAAAGAATGCACGTAACCAAGAAAAATGAACGGATTTTCCAAATAAATAAGTCACTAATATCTTTAGTCTTAAAAATAAAAAAGAATATCCAATTAAAAATCAGATAAAGTTATGAATAATTTTAACTGAAACAAAAAAAAAAATAGAAAGGTAAATGGACTTATAAATAAGGATCCACGGATTTCATTCGACCGCAAGTTGTTTTATTAAATTGAAACACAAGTAATACCAACTAATAAAACGAACCAAGGAAATTAAAATGGTATATTAAAAAACTAACCTATGAATATCTTTTGACTTGCAACAATAAAAAAATAATAATAATACGTAATGTTAATAAAGTAATGAATAATTTCAAATCAACAACAAAAACTAAAAGGACAAATGTCAAATTTATGAAAGATCTACAAATTTCACCCAACCCCAAAGTCTATTTATTGAGTTAAGACATATCCTAGGCTAAAAGATGCAAAGAATCAGGGTAACTCAAATGACACTTAAGATAACTCAGTTACGAGCTAATGTTTAGGATAATAAAACTAAAAAAATATCAATTATGCCAATAAAATTATTTATCATTTCGAATTAAACAACCCAAAGATGAAACAAAATCAACTACTAAATTGGGATATACGAGACTCACCCATGATCCCAAAATCTAGAATTAAGACCTAGTTATTGAAGATAATAAAAAGAACTGAGACAAAAACAATGATACGTAAAAAACCTAGGAAAGGTTTCTGTACTTCCCCTACAGCATAGAAGATCTATGCTTCCCCTACCATCCAGCCGTTCGATTTTGATCAAGAGAGCCACTCACCGTTTGATCTTTAGATCCGATGTCTCAAAGTATTTTTTTTTAGTTTTTTATACAAATTGTATGAATATGAAATTTTGTACGTGCCATCTTCTCATTGGGGCGCACTTATTAAAAATATTAAAAATAACTTCTCAATAAAATATAATGATCAAAATATCCCTTGAAATTTCAAGGGTATTTTGGTCATTTTATTTTATTGGAAATATTCTTTTTATATGTTTCGCTAGTGCGAGTTTAATAGAGGATTAGGCGTATAAAATTTGGTGTCAAAATAATTTATAGAAACACTAAAAATAAAATAGTGTAAAGACGAGACAGTGTGATTGGGGCAATCTTAGCCCTCCATGTAGCATGGATGGTTGGATAACGAGAAGTATATAAGTTTTATGTTGTAGGGGAAGCATAGAAAACTTGCCCAAAAAACCTAGTCATGAATACTCTTTGGCTTAAAAATTTTCAGCAAAATTATAAAGAATTTTAAATGAAACAAAGTCTGAAGGAAAATCGATAATTCTCTTGGTTGACGGGTTTCACCCCTGATGCCAAGCCTTTGAGTTAAAACCAACATATTGTCAAATAATGCAAAGAACCAAGATGGATAAAAAGAAATCTTAAAACACTTAGCCAAGAATATCGTAGTGCCAGACAATGCAAAGAACCACGACAAATAAAACGATACGTTATTAATCTCAACCATGAATATCTTTTTTACTTAAAATTTAAAAAAGAATATCACCGAAAAGATTAAATAAACTATGAATAATTTCAAATCAAACAAAGAAAAGAGGCAAAAACATTGACTAGTTAATAGGGATCTACAAATTTCACCCATACCCCCAAAGTCTAGTCAATAAATTGAAACATAAGTTATATTAGATAATGCATGTAACCATGAACGATTAAATAATATATTAAAAAGCTAAGTCATGGATACCCTTAAGCTTAAAAATAAAAATAAAACTATAGCAAGTAAAAAGTCAGAGGTATTAATAATTTCAACAGAAACACAAAAGATCAAAAGGTAACTGGACTTATAAATAACGATACAAGGATTTCACCCTCGACCCCAAAGTTGTTTTATTAAATTAAAACCTAGGTAATGCCAACCAATTAAAAAAACCAAGACAAATAAAATGGTATATTAAAAAACTAACCTATGAATATCTTTTGACTTGCAACCATAAAAAGAAATAATAACTCGTAATTTTAATATAGTATTGTTAATTTCTAATCAAACAACAAAAAAAGAAAGGAAAACGACAAATTCATGAAGGATCTACGAATTTCACCCAACCCCAAAGTCTAATTATTGAGTTAATCATATCTTAAGGCTAAACAATGCAAAGAATTGAGATGCATAAAAGGACAGTTGTAACAACCCAATTACGAAAGATGAAAGGACGTACTAAAAATTTAATTAATAAATATATTTAGGCCTAAAAATAAAAAGGAATATCAAGTAAAAAATCAGACAAAGTTATGAATAATTTCAACTGAAACACAAAACATTGAACTGTAAATTGACTTATAAATAAGGATCCACGGATTTCACCTGACCCCAAAAGTTTTTCTATTGAATTGAAACATAAGCAATGCCAACCAATAAAAAGAACCAAATGTTTGAAGACATTTTTCAACACCTTGGGTCCCCAATGCGGAATAAAAGAGAAGCTAGTGAATAAAGCCTTAGTTTAGAGTGGAATTCCTGACAGTCTCATAATTGCCCCAAAAATGGGTGAAAATGTTCCTAAGACTTCAAAAGGCCACCAGACAAGTTTCGTCGCAATTCGACATATTTAAGGCAGTGTAGAAAAATAAACAGTTTCGAAAAAATCGGTCTCTAGCAATCTTAAATGGACCCTATAACTAGAACCCTATTAACAAAGTGTCAAATGGATGTGGAACCATCGCCATTGGATCCGGCACAGTCGATAACCCCTGACGGTCAATTTTGACTTAAATAGACATTCTAGGACAAAGTTATGGGCAAAAAACTAAAAAATGATAGGCTACACGTTATTCCCATGCGCTCTCCCTGTACCAGTCTCCATTAAAGGAGATTGGTTTTTACAGTCACGATCAGTAATTTTCAAGACTCATATCTTCCTCGTTACGAGTCGGGTCGCGTTCAAATTTTGCGAGCTTGTTCTTCTCGTCAAGACGAACGTTTTGATATGCGACACATCCCATAACGATGTCCGAGCAAGGAGAAAAGCTAGAGAGAAGATGACGATTCGAGAACAAGAGTTGCAGAAAATCAACAGTAGCGCTTCTCACTCGAGTGGCCATATCACGGCATTCGCACACCCGATCAACGTGAAACTAGTTGCATTGAGTGCGTAAGGTCTAAAGCTACCACTAGTCCAAACCCTGTGCATGATGAACGGTTAAATTTTGCGTACGACGGCGTTAAAGTTACTGCAAATTCAGGACAAAAACCCAAAATTGTAAAATCTTCGTTTGGGCATAAAATCGAGCTGCATTTGTTGCAACGTGATCGTGACGGCTTGCTCAATGCAATTCAATGAAGAAACCAAGGAAATACATCAAGGAACAAGCGCACTATCGATCAGAAGTTTCAAGTTTCGTATAAATTTCAAGTTACATGATCATGGCTCAAATACATGATACATGGCTCGAAGTTAGTATCAAATTGATCGTCATGTCGAGCCCAACGATAAAGTAATCATCTTTTGACCATACGGACATCGAAGCAACCCCGAATCATCTTAAGAAAATCGAACACGTTCCATGGTTGCAACAAGGACTGTTTTAGAATTTCGTGTATTGTTGGGCAGGGGCAAAACTGTAATTTTGCATTCATTTTTAGATTTTATTTTAATTCAAATAAATTGTCTTTTTTAGCAATTAGAGTAAGTTTTGGACATACACCAAGATTTTGGGCCCAACTCTCATTGTAAAGGACCTTCAACTGGATAAAAAAAATTTAGATTTTTCATTGAGATTGTGGGCACATCTTGGAGAGAGAGAGATGAGAGAGAAGAAATAGCCGATACCCCTAGGTAATTTTCTCTCTCCTCCTCTCTTCTCTCTCCTCTTCTCTTCTTTCTTTCTCTCTTCTTCTTCCTCTTCCTTTCTTTCTCTTCTTCTATGTTTCTCTCTCTTCTTCTTCTTCTTTGTTTCTCTCTCTTCTTCTCTCTTTCTCTCTCTTCCTCCTCTTCTCTATCTCTCTTTTCTTGTTCTTCTCGCTCCTCTTCTTCTTCTCTCTGTCTCTCGCTTCTGCTATTTTTCCCTCTCGTACCTCTCTCAACATGCACAGTAGTGAGAAACATTGCGCATGCCTCTTCCTTTCTTTCTCTCTCTTCTTCTTTCTTTTTCTCTTCTCCTCTTTGTCTCGCTCTTTTCTTCTCTCTTTCTCTCTTTTCATCTCTCTCAACATGCATGACAGTAAGTACCACGGTGCATGTTTCTCTCTTTCCTAATCTTTTCTCTCCTCCTTTACTTTTCTCTCTCACGCTCTTTTCTGTTTCATTCTCTCCCTTTCTTAATCTACTCTCTTTCTTAATCTTCTCTCTCCTCTTTCTCTCTCTACTTTCCTTTCTATCTCTTTCATTTTTCCTAATCCCTCTATTTATTTCTTCTTGTCTCTCTGTACTCTCTCCCTCTCTGTTCCTTCTTTCCTTTTCTTCACTTTCTCCAATTCTTTCTCTCTTTATTCTTTTTTTTCTCTCTCCTCCCCAGTTATGCGCGGTGGTACCCATCGCCAAGCATGACATTCTCCTTCTCTTCTGATCTCCTAGAATGAACACAGTGAGTTGGGCCCTAACCAGAGTGGCGGGCAGAACCACTGTTTAAGTGCTTCCTTCCCCATGTTGTGCAAGGCGAGGCATTTCTTCTCTTATCCTCTGACAAAGGCATAGAGCCGAGCCGTTTCCCAATTGGTGGGCCGGGTCGTGTTTGAGTCTCTTCTGACACGTACGGCAATGCCTATAGCCAAGCGTGTCCCTTCTTTTCTCTCTTCTGTCTCTTTCGCCCCTATTATGGATAGCGGAACCCATCAGCATCCATATTCTCTCTTACTCTCTCTCTCATGTCATGGACAACATAACCCATCGCCATCCATGTTTCTTCTCCCCTTCTCTTCCTCTCTCCTGCCATGAACGGCAGAGCCCATCACCGTCCATGTTTCTTCTCTCCTTCCCCCTTTCTCTCTCCTCAGTCATGGACGGCGGAACTCATCGCCATCCATGCTCCTTTCTTCTTTCTCTCTCTTCTGTCATGGATGGCAGAACCCATTGCCATTCATGTTACCTTCTTCCTCTCCCTCCTGTCATGAACGGCAATGACCATTGCCGTCCATGACATAACTGCATCTCTCCCTTGATTTTATTCTCTTTCATAACTGCCATCTCTCCCTTGATTTTATTCTCTTTCTTCTCCCTTTTCTCTCTTTTCTCATCTTCTTCTTTTCTTTTTCATCTCTCTCTCCTCTCCCCCTGCTCTTCTCTTTCTCTCTCATACTTTCTGTTCTCTCCCCTCTCTCCCATTTTTTCTCTTTATCTCTCCCTCTCTTTTGTTCTTTATCTCTCCACTCTTCCTCTTCTTTCTTTTCTTTCTTCTCTCTTATCTCTCATCTCTCTTTTCTTCTCTTCTCTTCTTTTCTCTTCTCCTTCTCTCTTCTTCTATCTCTCTTCTCCTCTCTCTCTCTTCTTTTCTTCCTTCTTCTCTCTCACTATTTGTTCCTATTGGCAGCACATATATAAGATCCATGCCAAACAAAATCAATACCCATTTCAAACACTCTGTTTCTCTTCATGCTCACTAATTCTTCTTATATGATAACTGAGCAAGTTACTATGGTTGCAAACTCTTCTAATAAAAGTAATATGGTTTCCTTCTTACTCTACCTAACATATTCTGTTGAAAATTTAAATAACCTATGCAAAATAGATGATGAAAAGAAGTTACTTTTCTGTTAAACCAAAATTGTTCTCTCATTTTCTGTATGAATAGCCTCACAGAAAAAGCTTAGTATGTTGTATTCTAGAAGAGAAAAGGCTTAATATGTTATATTCTATTTGGTGGACAGCAGCAACCAAGGTCTTGGCACTTTCTTGTATCAAAACAAAGTTCTTTTGAAATCCAAAAAGCTGCTGCTCAATGTCGTAAAAGACAGTAGCAGGCAGCAAACTTTTCATAACAATAAATGGTGTGGATGTGTGCTGAAAACGCACGTGGGAAGTGAGCAGCAGAAGGAGCATGATAACAACAAGATGACAGCTAAGTTTGTAATGATAAAAACAAGATGAAATCTGTGAGAAAGATGGAGTAACCTGCTGTTTCTTGTTTTTAAAAAAGACTAAGATAATCCGGGCTAAGAGATGAGCAAGACAGAGATATTCAGTCCCAAAGATGATGGCCAAGAGTTCAGAATTCAAGTAGGAGCAGTTGCACCAGTCGCTCCTCCACATCCACATCATGCCAATGGTTCAAAACCATGTTACCATTAAATTAAGAGAAGGTAAACCAGCTGATAATATGAATCATTGTCTTAAGTATCCATGTTTAGTGACACTCAGATGTTGTTTTCCACATTCAGAAGCCTATAGGGATGCCTATATCACTCACACACACAAACTGATGTCTATATCACACAAACGGATGTCGATATCACACACACAAACACAAACATAGAGAGAGAGAGAGCGAGAGAGAGGGCAAATGCATGCTTGAGATATTACAAAGTAATTTACAAAGGAACAATCATGATTCTCATGCGTGAATGCCCCATAAAAGATATACTCATAAGAAGATAATCAGATGTATATCAATTCTCACTTTTTGTCAAAATGCTAAATTTTATACCTCAAAGTTCAAACCATCACATGGGGAAACAGAAAAAGCAGAATCCAAATTAAGTAAAATCGCAGCAAATCAGTTGAAGAAACCCAACAAATTACAATTGATGCCTTATTATCTAGAATAAAAAATGTTTTCAAGTTTGAAGAATCCTTATTCCTATTTCACTGAGAACCCATCAAAAGTATGAACTAAATAAAGCAAGTAAACACACGAAGCCACGACAATGTCAAAAATCACCTAAGAAACAATGTAATGTATGCGTTATTCTATAGAGAGAGAGAGAGAGAGAGATCAGTATAGAAAATTGCACCTGAAACCAGGAGAAGGGAGGGCTTCACTCTCCTATCTGAGTAGGAACTCTGCCATGGAAGAAAGCAAGGGCTGGGGCAACTTAAGAGAGTGCCATTGCCACGACTCGACCTATGAACACTAGTTCTTGCACAACCCAACTGATTTTTTTTCAATGTAGCTCTCTCACTCTCTCTCTCTAACTCTTGCACCATCCTGCTGATTTTTGCAATGAAGCGCTTCCATAGCTTGAAATATATAAATAAAGCATCAGTCTAAAACAAAGTTAGTCCCACAAATTTTGCTAGCCCGTAGATTTCAAACTAGGATTAAGTATGCAACAAAAGCTTAATATCAATTTTCCTCACCGCAATAATATGGCAACGCCGCGAAGGCATGGGCTCCACTGGATGCAAATTATATGAAACACATCACACTGGTAAAGGCACAAACAGAATGCCCATCATGCAATTATCAATCAAGGATAAAGTAATTTGCATGCAAACCTTGGTCCATATTTGCTGAATACAGTCATGTAAGAAACAAGCAACAAAATTCTCGACAATTTTCCTTGTCTACAATTCCAATTATACTCAATTTTAGAACATTGTATTTCAGTAGATTGCAAAATGTAGAGACAAACCACATTAATTGAGAGAGAGCTTTTTAAAATCAGTAATGCATTGGGCCTTTGTCAGAGTAGGCCATTCACATTCATGAGTTCCACAAAAATAGGGGGAAAGTAAAAAAAAAAAAAAAAAAGACACTTAAACCAGCAGTTTATCAAGAATTCAATAACTTCAAGGCCCAATCAGCAGTCACACTAATTAGCTCTTTTTCTAGAAGACTAATGTATAATTAAAATTAGTAATGCTATGTCATGAGCATCAAAATGCATAATCGGAGGTTTACTGGAGACCAAACTCTTCACATAGCAAAATGCATAATTAAAGCAATGGACAATCATGGAACTATGATTCATGAAGGCTCAATTCCCAAATTCATCAACAAAACCTCAAGAAAATAAGAAAAAAAACAATTACAGTGATCATCTCATTATGAAGTGATCATGATGTAGCTGCTTGCTTTCTATTCCAACTGCAGTTGTAGTAGAACACTGCGATTAAAAAAAAACTACATGGACCATCAACTTAGAACCAATGTCAATTCATGTATGTGAATTATGATAAATGTGCTAAATGAACCAAGTTACTCCAAATTTATTAAACAAATTCAATTGAAGACAATATATAAAGATGAAAACATTTGATGAAGCTTTAGAAGAGTTCTACAATAAAATAAAAAATTCAAAGGGTCCAACCACCACCAAAAATTAAAAAATCAGTATTCATATCTTTACCAATTTTATTCCGAGGGTACAACCACCACCAAAAATAAAATAAAAAATCAGTATACATCTCTTTACCATTAAAAAAAAAAAAAAAAGAGAATATACTACCATGCATCTCTTTGGTAAGCTAGAACCACCGCATAATAAAAATCCACCAAGATATGGAAAGTCACCGAAATAAAAATCAGTACACCATGATCCCTGACCACATCAAAAAAGATTAATGTTCCCTAAAAACAGAAGAAAGCATTATCGTAGTTGTAGAAACGCATCAACAAGGTCGATGTTCCGTAAAAAACAGAGTAAAGCATTATGGCAGTTGTAGAAACACATAAAAAATATCGATATTCCCTAAAAATAATAGAGCAAAGCATTATGGAAGATTTTAAAACAAATAAAAGATCAGAGTCCAATCAACTTGTGACAACAAACAACAAATATTGTATTCAGCTACGAACAGGTTTTCTTCCCCCCAAAAAAAAATTAACAAAAGCATTCTCAAGTAATGAAAAAACCCAATAGAAATGTCAACGATCTACATCAAAGTAGACCCAAAACTAATCTCAGGGAAAAAAGTTCAGGCACATATACATCAAAAACAACATGTTTTTACGTGAAATTTTGCGAAAAAAGTCACAAAGGAAGCCATTCATCATCAGTTGAATGATGAGAGAGAGAGAGAGCAAAGAGGAACAGGAAATCCACTTGAAAATGTTATTATGTGATTACGCCTTCCAAATTTTATTTCACGAAAAATTTCTCTATGAATGATCACAGAGAAAGAGATGGCATTTGATTCAATAGTCTGCAATAATTTATGGTTCAACCTCACTCTCTCGCTCTCTCTCATATGCACGAGCCCAACTGATAACATATATTCCACAAATGCACCTCGAGACCCATCTCTCTCTATCACGTTCACTCGAATCCAACAGAAAACAACCACATTCTCTCTCTAGAGAAAGGCATTGCCTCCCTCCCAGATACCCAAAACCAGGTAGAAAAATAATCTCTCCCTCTCTCTCTAACTCTCTAACTTGGGCACCAACAGTCTCCCCCTCTCTGTTTCTCTGACTTGGGCAGCAACAGCTCTCTCCCTCTCTCTCATTCTCTCTAACTTGGGCAGCAACAGCTCTCTCCCTCTCTCTTTTCTCTCTCTAACTTGGGCAGGAATGGCTGAACGATTGCTTTGCAGATAAAAAAGGTGGAGGGAGATGGGAATTGCTTGTTTAAGGAAAGGGAGCCAAAAAGCTGAGATTTCCTCTTTGGTGAAAATTGGTTCCCCCTCTTTAGTTTTTGCAGAATAAAGCCGCGTGTGAACGTGACATTTTTGGACTCGCGTGTGAACGTGACATTCTTGGACTCGTTTCTCTCTAGTTTTAACCCTCAAACTCCCTCTCCTCTCTCTTTCATATCCCTCTTTTGTCTCTTTACTCATTTCTTTCATGTCTCATCTCTCCTTGGATCCCTCCTCTCTCTCTCATCTCTACTCTCTCCACCCTCTTTAATATCTTTGTTTTTTCTCTCTCTACTCATCCTTTTCTATTTTTATCTTTCCCTTTCATCTCTACTCTCTCCATTCTTTCTCCGCTCTATATCCCTTCTCTATTTTATTTTATTTTAAATTAATTTTTTTTCAAATCAACCCTTCTCTATTTTATCTCTCCTCTTTCTCCCTTTTTCTTTTTTTCCACATTATATTATTTTTTAATATTCTCTCTCCACTTTCTGTATCTCTTCTTTTCTTCCCTTTCTCTCCTTTTCTCTCTGCATCCCCTTTCTCTCTGTTTGCATCTCTTATCTAGGAAACTCGGAAGCTCAAAAAATATAGCGTTCTCGGTCGAACAATATATTGGAATTTGAATATATTTAATTAACAGTTTTTAATACCGCACTTACCTCACGTAAGCAGCCTATTTAGATTTTTTAAGTTTTATTTGGCGTCACTCTCTACCCATCTGCCACATGGCAAAAAGTGACTATGAAGCCTATCGTTTCCCATCTTTTTTATAATGGGATGGTGGAAGTCAATCTAAAATGGGGAAAATGATTTGGCAGATTGTTAAGGGTGCGGTGCTATAAGAGCTATGGAATGAGAGAAATTCTAGAGTCTGTTAAGGTATAGGAGTTGAGATGTGTGTGGTGAAAAGTAGGAGAGAAATTGTAGAGTCTTTGAAGGTAGAGGAGTTGAGATGTGTGTGGTGAAAAGAAGGATCATTCATAATATTTGGAGTTAGCTTTTGGTAACAAAAGAGGTTTTTGGAGTCGCGGAAGTAGATGTTTTATTCAATCTCTCCAACTTGATCGGCTAAAGCATGATTAAAGTTCAGACAAGAAGTGTATGGAGGCCACCAGTTTATGGAACTCTAAAGTTGAATTTTGATGGAATTTCTTTTACGAATCTGGGAGTTGCTTCTTATAGTGAAAGGTTTTTATGATATGCAAAGCCTTGTGAGGTAACAATAGCGTGATGTGCGGCGATGGAAGCCATGCTTCAAGGATTGCGTATTTTTCTTCAACGATTTAAAACTTGGCCCTGTGTTATTGAAGGGAATACTATGAATATTATCAATTGGTGTACGAAAGAAACTCGAATACCATGGAGTGTGAGAAGTAAATATATAGATATCATGGATATTAATGGCCAATTGATAGTTTCTTTTCAGCACGTCTACAGGTAGGCAAATGCGATGGCGAATGACTTAGCAAAAAAAGGGACTCAGCTGGATGAATTGCTGGTTGCTAAAGAACTTTTTCTTCAATATTTCATTTTGATGTTTTTGTAAACTTGTAACATCTTTGTGTATTTAATGAAATTATAGTACTCTTGTAACAAAAAAAAAATAAAAAATTGAATATATATATCTATATATATTATAATTTTTGAAATACCAAAAATTTTATATAGATTGATTAGTCTCAACCAATAGCTATTTAAAAAATTTCCGATCCGGATCGGCCAATGAGCTTGTATATGACCCATTAACAATATTATGTTATAATTTATTATAATAATATAACTAATAATTATATATTGATAATCAAATTTATTTTATTTATTAATTTTATTTCTTAATTTACTTGTATTTTATTTATTAATTTATTTGTATTATAAATTATGTAATGTATTATTCTTTCTTATAGTTGTACATAAGATTTTTTAAAATTGGATGATATTATAAGACATTTTAGATTTGTTAGAATTCATGAGGCCATACGTGCATAGACATTGAATGAAATGGAGAGAGAAGAAGAGATAACACAATATTTATATGGTTCTGGCAGAAGCCTTACGTCCACGGATCCAAAGCCCAACAGGCTACATCTTCTCTATTTTGGATCAATATTTATATCAATATATACAGAACAATCACACAATTACATGAGATAAATATGGTATGACTCTTGGAGATATAGATAAATAGTAGGAGGCATTATCACTAAACTAACTTGACGACCATGTAACTTTGACTTGATCTCTTCTTATCTTCTAGATATCTAATCTTATTGAGAGATATATTCTCATACATCCATAATGATGTATATCAATATGAACCCGAGATATCCATATCCCATCACTCCCCCTCAAACTCAATATGCTTTGACACAAAGCAACTGGAGTTTGAATAGTAGTAAGTTGCTTAAAAAATTGCGCTCGATCTTCAGGTCTTCAGGTGCAAAGCATGACCGATAGAAGTAGTGGTCTCCATGCTCAGTTACTTGAGAGAGAGATGCAAGGGCTGTATATTTTTCACTAGAGAGAGCGTGAGAGATGCAGTAGGTCCTATGTAAAACCTAACAAAAATCTCCCTTCATCGGACTGATAAACTTGCCTCTCTCTCTGAAGCTCGTGAGACGTGGAAAATTGTTAGACAGCAAGCAGCAAGGATATGTCACAACACTTTGCAAGCAAAGAGGAAGATGTCTAGAGAGAGAAAGAAGCCCAATGGAGAGAGAGAGAGAGTAGCTTTTCCTGACAGATCTGATGAGAGAAAACAAAGACGGGTTTTTCGGCAGGGGTTTTCCAGTTCCGATAGGGGTTTTGAGGAGCTGAGGGATTAGGCCCTGGTTTGTTATCGGTCGGCATCTGATTGTTTCTCTGTGGCTTTTGAGGTGTTTTCGAAAAAACAAAATAGTTGTTTCTCGACAATTATAGCAGGATAGAGTCTCTGATCTCCTGATTTCCGGCAAGTTTTTTGCTAGGTAAGGGGCACCATGGAGAGTGATCATAGTGGTTGCAGGCAAGGGGCTAGCGTACCTCCACAACGGGGTGCAGCCGGCGATCTTCCATCATGATGTGAAGGCAACAAACATCTTGCTCAATGCCGAAATGAACACGAGGGTTGCAGACTTTGGGCTCGCGAAGCCGAAAAGAGAGGGGCAATCTCACCTGAATATATGTGGCTGGAACGCATGGGTATTCGGCACTTGCACCTGAATACGCCCTCCATGGGTAATTGACAGAGGAGCCACGATTTGGCTTTAAATTTAATATACAGAGAGAAAGAATGGAGAAGGCACTTGGCCGAAGCTGGTATGCTCGCGGCGTAACTTCGGTAACAAGACATGAAGTTAGAACGTTTGATCGAAAATAAAGCCAAGAACGAGGGAGAAATAGGGACGGCTTCAAATCATTCCACATAGACCACGATCAAAAGAGACGATGCTCTGATACCATGTTAGAATTCATGAGAGCATACATGCACAAACATTGAATGGAATGGAGAGAGAAGAAGAGAGAACACAACATTTACGTAGTTCAGGCCGAAGCCTTATGTCCACGGATCCAAAGCCCAACAAGCTACATTTTCACTATTTTGGCTCAACGTTTACATCAACAAGTACCTCTATATATAGAGGACAATCACAATTACAGGAGATAAATATGGTATGACTCTTGGAGATATAGGTAAATAGTAGGAAGCCTTATCACCAAACTAACTTGATGACCAGGTAACTTTGACTTAATCTCTTCTTATCTTCTAGATATCTAATCTTACCAAGAGATATATACTCATATATCCATAATGATGTATATCAATATGAACCAAAGATATGCATATCCCAACAGTTTGCATTTGCATAGTAAAATAATTATAAAATATAAACCAACAATTTCAATTTCAATATAAAATATTATAGTTAGTTAGGTTGTGGTAATTTTGGATGAGTAAAGTGAAATAATAAATATTTGATACTTTGTTGTAATACTAATTTCACTTTATATGACAAATTATTATTTTAATCGTATTACATGGAAGTGTTTTCTAATATTCTTAAATTATTTTGATGCAATATTATAATACATTTTATAATAAATTATACAGACATCCAAACAACATCTCCATAGTCATCTATGTTTACAAAGTAATGAAAGTATATAATGCATCACTCTTAATTTCTTTTAGAAACTAAAATAACACTATTTTTAGTAATTTATAATGATTTTTTGAAGAAAAAAAATAAGACAAAACTTGCCGATTCTTTGATTCGACATGCCAATCTATCATTCCGACGCTGTTTTTGGGGTGGATGATCTAGGTCGTCGGGCCGTTTTTTTTTTAAAATTTGGTTTGCTCAATGGCTAGGATATCAAATTTTTATGGAAATTAAATATTAGAAAATCACCTAATTTTACCACGATTTCATTTCCACACCAAAACCTGTTTTTCGATTTTCCAAAGCCTATAGATTCCACCCCTCGACCCCTCAATCCGAAACTTATGACACATTTGGTACTGAAAATTTTAGAGATAAAAAGTACCTAAAATTCTTTCAAAATATAAAATATCTCAATCCATGAAAATGTGGCCAAATAGCAGGGCGGGAGAAGATGGTCTCAAGCTTTTTTTAGGGTAATTCAGTGGGGAAGATAGGTCCCTACCCGTTCTTTCAATAGATTGGGACGTTACATTTTTAAAGTATTAATTGGGGGTGTCAACGATCGAAATGGATACCATGATGTGGTAACTAGGTGTGGGGATGCTACCACCACAGCCCCAGCCCCTTTCTTATCTCAAGCTTCAAAGGGCAAATCACCGATATTTCTACAACAAAAATATAAATAATTTTCTCTTTAAATAAAAAATCAAAATAAATCCTAGTAAATTTTAGCTTTCCACTTTAGTATGATCCCAACGCTAGAAATGCCCGATACATGCCATTCTAGGGGTTGGAAAATCTGATTAGAAACTTATGGTTTAAGACATCTTGTTTGAAGGCTTGCTAAGAGAAAACCCCATGTTTTCCGAGAGGGCAACTACGGGGCTTCCAACCCTCAACCCTTCCCAAATTAAGACCACATATGGCTTGAAACTCTATTCTTGGGCAGAACAAACTATTACGAGCCCAATTTCTTTGAGTTGTAATGTATTTGAATAATTTAAATTTGTTCCTTCTTGTTGGTGTTTAGTACATCTGGATTCATATTTCATTTAGTTCCAAACACACACACATATCAACTTTGGGAGGCGAACAAGCATATGAAAGATAAGATTTTCAAATTAAACATCTAAAATCATAGGAGATCACTTCTCTATCTATATCATATATGTCAATATTATCTAATAACTGGACAATCTATATTCATATTCATGATATTAGTAAAAAGGGACTTGGGTCATGGTGGTAGCACCCTCACACCTTAGTCATCACGTTGTGGTTTTAATTTTTACTGACACCACCCATTAATATCTTCAAAAAATAACTCCTAAACTATTTAAAAAAATATGTAGAGGCATGTCTTCCCCCATTGAATTACCTCTCCCCACCCCCCTCCCCCAAAAACAAAATAAGAAAATCATATTAAATTTTCAGGCACATATAGTCTGTCTGAAATTACCTCAAAAAAAAAAAATCATATTAAATTTTCAGGCACATATAGTCTGTATGAAATTTTCAAGCACATAAAGTCTGTATGAAATTGTTTCTTAGGGTTGTTCATCCTAAAATGACTCCTAGGTAGTTGCCTCATGGTCATGAGGTGATGATGAAAATGTAGACTAAGAAAAATGATTGCTAGGAGTCGCATTGGATTGAAAATCTCGAGAGAACAACCCAAAGCGAGGAAACCAATACTAATGATTACATAGTCAAGGTTGACAAATATTTTGGGAGGAAAATATTGTATGATGATTCATGATCATATAATTCATCACCATTCAGTTCAACAATTGACAATGATTGTGGAGAGTGATTTTCACTATTAATTTTTTTTTTTTTTTTTTGGATAAATCAGTGATGAAAGGCATCTATCCCTGATAGGATTTGAGCTCAGAAAGTTGCATCAAATGCTAACGAATTAAGCCCGGGTTTTTTTGCTCTCTTTTTTTGTCCCATTAACTTCAACCTATTGAAATTCACAACCTTGTTGTCCCTCCATCGTAGTCTGAGACGGAAATTCACAACCTTGTTGCCCCTCCATGGTTATATGGATCATATTGCATAGGAGATAGCTAGAAACCGCTTATTATTGAGACAGAGAGAGATGTATGAGTGATACAATTACATCAATCAACTAAAAATGAGTAAAAGAAACTACATTACTAACAAAAAAAAAAAAAAAGGCTCAAAATTGGAAATAATCTTTAAAGCTACAAATTTATATAAAAATTCTGAAAGGGTTTGCAATGGTTCAAGTTTAATATAAATACACTTGCTAGATTACACATCTTTTAATAAATTCAAAATTTGCCCACCTTCAACTTATTTTTCTTTCCTCTAATAAGACTTTACTTTTACTTTCTATCCAATACACATTATCAGAACGTAGTGTCTTTATTTCAATTTTTTTCCTATTTATGCATTACTTTCTTTTAAATTTATCAGAAAGGATCTATTCAACCTTAAATAATGATATGCAGTCTATTGTTAACTGAATAGGCAGCTAAGACCAACTGCAAGAAAAAAAAGGAATAATTTCATGTAACGGTTGTATAGTAGTATAATGCAATTACACTTCTAGAAAATCATGTTTTTTGGTATTTGTATGACTCCAAATTTTGCACACACGTTATCTTCATCCTCATTATTAATTCTATAAAAAACAAATTAAATGTACACCTTAGATATGGTCAAAATTAGTACCCTCCAACAATGAATCTTGACCGTCCATTTGGTGAATTTCAAGATCTGGACACCTTTTTCTTTATTAACATTAGTAATCTAAAAATGATAGCGCTACATATAAATTTGGGAATAAAAAAATTCTTCCAAGGTCTACATCTAACCATTTCACTAAAATGGATGACTTATATTAATTGGGCTAAAAAAATACTTTCTAGGGCGTGTTTTCAAATTTTTATTTTTTGTAATTGTTCTTAAAAATGAAAAGAGTGTACATTTAAAAGTTCATGTCAAACAAATGTCACTAACATGGTCTTCGAAGATGCTTGCGGTATACTACGATACAACCGTTGCATGAAATCATTCCCCAAGAAAAAATTAGTAGTTATACATTTTGAAGTTTTTACAATGTCAATTAATATTGCCCTATTCCATTTTCTATTGTCAAAACCCATGTGCTAGGGGTAGCAACGGGGTTGAGTCAGGTCCAAGTCTGGCCAGACCCAAACCCGGTCCCCAAAAAAAAATTATGCGACTGGGAACTCGGACCCTAACCTGAACTTGAACCCAACTGGACCCGACCCAAAACAATATCTTAAATATATATATTACTAGTTAAATATTATAACTAAAAATATATAGTTCCATTTATTTAGGTATTAATTAAATATTATTTAAGAAAAACATTATTTGTACCAGGTCCAATATTTAGACCTAGACCCAACCCGTCATGTCCAATTTTTGGACCTGCACCCATACCCTTCTCTCTCTATTCATGCTGCTTTTGTGTCCAGTGTCTTATTTGTCGCCGTTGTATCAGACTTGGGAGCTGCATTGGTGCCACTGGGAGTGGCACCATAACTCTTTGCTTTTGAATTGCTCCCAGCTCGGTATTCTTGAGTCTTGATCTGCCTCGTTTTGTTTTTCAAGTTCCTTCAGCTCTATCTGAGTGACATTGGGGCTCACGGGGGCTAGTTTACGGATGGGTCAAGGTGAGTGTGAGGTAGTTTTCTTAGGGTATTTTGATTTTCAATAGTTTCCTTGAACGAGATTGGGGTATCTACAAGTACATTATATGATATTTTATATTTAGGGTGCAGTTTATATAGAGCCGAGGCTCTAAAAAATCAAATTAGATCCCACATTCAAATAGTGTCGAGAAATATGGTTTCAATACTGAAAATTTTTGTGATAGCCTTAAATTATATTTTCATTTTTAGTTATAAAATTTAAAGCTTCAAACATAGTGTAGACCAATCAGATCTATGAAATATTGAAAATCTTGAAAATTGACGGTCCAAAAATTAGTTACAAGAAGCACTATTTCCAAAACTTGAAATCTATTTTTTTCTCATATCCATGCATCTTGATGTTGAGATAATCAATTTGATGATATTTGGGCATCAAAACAAGCTCTTCTAGTGAAAGTTTTGAGGTATTCTCTAATTTTATATAATATTGAAATATATAATATTTTAATAATATTTTAATAATATTTAAATAAATATAATTATATATTTTTAGTTATATTAAATAATATATTATTGAATAGTACATAATATATTTTATTTTATAATATACTTTATTTATATAAAATATATTTGCAATAATATATTATATAATATTTAAATAGCATTTAAATAAATATAATTTTTAATACATGTACATATTTAACATATTTATGAAGTATATTTATATTTATGAAATATATTTAAATCAAGTTAATATACATGTGTAATTCATTTCAGAGTGCTCTTTAAATGTGTTAACCAAACATGGAGAAAAGACAGTTCGTAAAAAAAAATTTCTGCAAAGTGTTTGTATGTATGAATATTGTTTCTAGAAAAATATTTACGCACCAACCAAGCGTGCCCTAAGAGGGAGGAAGCCAACCAAAACATTCCTAAGAGAGAGGAATAGAGTTTAATTTTTGGGACCCTATTACGCCACCCAAAACATTCATGGAGATCATAAAAATTTTAAAAATTTATAGATGGACCCAAAAATTTATCAGTTTGGTTTATAAAAATTAGAGAAAGTATATATGGGCGAGAAAAGTTTACGCCACCCAAGATAATAAAAATTAGAAAAAATTATATATGGACGATAAAATTTATCGGTTTGGTCTATAGTTTATGAAAGTTTACACCATTTTTTTTTTTTGAGAGTTTATGTTGATTTTAGGAGAGAGAAAGGTTACATGATTGGGATAATATTAGGCCACCCAAACCATTCATGGAGACAATAAGAATTTCAAAAAATATATATACAAACTGAAAATTTTATAAGTTGGGTCTGTAGTTCTTTAAAATTTTATGCTAAAGTTCATGTTGCAAAAATCGAACTACACTTTTTTTATTTTTCTATTTCAATGGCTTTTGGAGGCACTCCGATTCCAGACACTGACCCATTTATGGAGCAATTCAATTTTGAAAACGTTAGACCGCCTCACTTAGCATTTCTTTAAAGTATATTTGTTTGTTGTCCCCAACTGCATTTGAAATAAAAAGACTATAAAAAGAAAATGGTGCTTTTTCTTTTTTTCTATTTTTTTTCTTTTTTTTTTTAAATTTAGCTCCATAGAATTTTTCGAATGCATGTATGTTTCATGTATACTCCAAGGATATCTCTAATATCCCTAACATCCTTCGTTTTATGCATATGTTTTACAAATGAAATGTATTATACTCCAAGGATATCTCTAACATCCCTCGTTTTATGCATATGTTTTACGCTATGCATGTATGTGGTCGACCACGTCGCGTACGGAATACTAAATATAAGAAAAGGGGAACAAGAGTTGGTCCAAAATCGATAATGTTTAAATTTTATTTATATTTTTAAACAATCAAATCATTTAAAATTTTAGGTATGTGTTCTTTTCATCAAGGCGCACCTAATAAAAATATAAAAAAAAACTATTTGTGAAAGGTAAAATGACCAAAATACGCCTCAAAATGTTTTGAGGTATTTTGGTCAATTTATTTCATGCAAAATATTTTTTAAATATTTTTAAAAGAATCACCTATTTTTTGTGATTTAAAAGGTTCACCTATTTTTTATGAACACACACCTAAAATTTCAAGTAACTTAGATTTTTAAAAAAATAAATAAAATTCAAACACAACAAAACATCCGTAATCATTAGATCGGCCCATATTCAATCTGGGCCGTTGGGCTCATATGTTCATATGAGCTAATAGGCAAATATCAGATTTTCCTCTATATATATATATATATATATATATATATATATATATATATATATATATATATATATATATATATATATATATATATATATATATATATTCTAAATGTGGTCTAATACTAGAGACATTAGACATCAGAACAATATACTTTGGACCAACCTTCTTCTTTTTTCTCTCTAAATGCAGTCCCATACTTATGACATTGAACATCAAACTGATATACTTCATAAAATAGGGTGGTCCAATATTTACAATATTGGACATCCCAAGAAATAAGTCATATTGGACTACCCTATAAACTACAAAACTAGAAAAATAAAAAAACTTATGGTCCGATGATTGCAATAATGGACCAGGAAAAATTGGAATATAAGAAATATGAAAAAAGGTCTCGATATAAAAATTTTAAAAATATGCACCAAACTTTAGTCCTTATAAAATTGGGGAAATTATAAAAAAAACATACATTTTTTTTAGATTATTAGAAATAAACCTCAAAAGTTTCAAAACCGCATCCCTACCCATCTTCTCCACCGTTTGTGTATTTTTGATAAAAATACCCTTCACGGTAGTCCTAGATCAGTGAAGGCATCACGGTTAATCCAGAATTGTGATGGTCATAGCAAGTTCCAAGCCAATTTGTATCGGGTTCAAGTTTGAAGCAACACGGCACTTAAAGAATCACGATGGGTTTTAGGACTATCACATGGTCACTTGCAGAATCATTGCACTTAAAGAAACGTGATGATTGTTAGGTTTATGTAGCCTTTAAAGGCCTTATGAGTGATTGTGAAGAGACATTTGATATAGTGGATCATAGACTCAGTGGGAGTGTGTTCTCTTGTTGACCATACCATCCAATTGAGGTTTGTAAATACTGGACTGTGCTTGACGGTCTAGGCCAGTCGGTTGAAAAAAACCCATGCTGCCTAGTGTAAGGACCAATATTTTTTTTCCCCCAGTCCAGTGACACGCACGGCGAGGGAGAGTGAGATAGAGGCCTAGCGCGGTTTGGAGCAACGCCAGCTGTGTAAGAGAAGAGGTTGCGTCAGCTGTGTAAGGGAAACGCAACGCCGGTTGTGTAAAGGAAACCCAGCGCCAGCTGTGTAAGAGAAGAGGTAGCGCCAGCTGTGTAAGAAAAGAGGTAGCACCGGCTGTGTAAGGGAGATGCAGTGTCGGCTATGTAAAGAGACCCATCACCGTTTGTGAATTCAAGACCTAACATCGCCTGAGTAGAAGAGAGAGAGAGAGAAGATCATTACCTCGCGTGCGAGAGGCAACGCCGCGTGTGGAGGGCCAGTGCCGGCTGTCTAAGTGAGCATTGCCAGCTGTGTAAGTGAGCATTGCCGGCTGTGTAAGGGGGCATCGCCGAGGGTGAAACTTGAGCATTGTCGTGTGTGTTTGGTCAAATCGTACAGTTGTCGCCTGTCAACGCCGCTCCTTACATGTCAGAGCCGCGTGCGATTGCGTCAACCAAAGTGTTTTCCAACCACCCTCTCCTTTTTAAGCATTTTCTTCCCTTAGGCAGCATTGTCTCTCCCATTTTCTCAACTTTTCTCTCTCTCTCTCTTGAAGTTCACTGCTGCCCCTTGAAGACAGCCCACTAGTGGAGCTAAAGAAAGCCTGTAAAGGCAGTGAGTGGGGATTTGAGATACTGTGGGAGTTTAAGGTAAGTGGGTTTAGCTTCTATGTATCCATGGTTTTTGTTAAAAACAAATATTTAGAATGGGTAAGATGATAGAATGAAAAATGGGAAGTATGAACAGGTTGACATGAGGTTGAAATTTCAGATTTTTGCTTCTAAATGCCATGACTGTTTTTACCACATATATGATATTGTTATTCATGGAAACTCATGAAATTGCTCATTGTGAGACTCCTTATCATGAACAAGGTTCCAGGCCCAAAGTGTAGCTTGGCCAAGAAATATTAAGTGTTCTTTAACATGAGATTAAGAATTTCTAGAACTATGATTGTTTTTGTATCAAAATGTTCGATGGCCAAATGGCGTCCAAATGAGACCAAATCGGTTCCAATTGAAAGACAAATATGTCTACTCCAAGTTTACTTTATGTCATGAGAAATTATGCATGGACCAAAAGATATGGCCTAAGATGTCGAGATATGATACTGCTCACAATCGCTGCTAATTCCAGCAATTGTAGCCCCTTTTGGGCCGTACTTTTGACCTAACAAATAGTGTCCAAAAACCTTCAAATTACCACCATTGGAAAGGTCTGTGAATGTATTCAAAGTTGCATGTTTTGAGGTTTTTGAAATTCCCGACAAATTTTGAATTATGCCCCAAGATGCGCGAACAAATCACCGCGCAATGTTGCAGGGAAAATTTCCAGCAACTAATGCTCACCTTGCACTCAGTTATAGACCCATCAAATGACACCCAAATTCTTTCAAATAACGGTCTTTGTAATGATCTGCGGGGAAGCTCGAAGTTTTATGTTTGAGGTATTCTGAAACTCCCCCTAGCTTGTGAGCTACGCCCTCACAAGAGGGGCATGTCACTGTTACATGTTACTGCACCAGTTTCATATCCATGCGACACTAAACTTTCTTGATATGTGATAAATGTGAATTTCATATGATGAATTTCATGTGAATTCCATAAAGATGTGTGAATGATGCCTTATGACTGCACTATGTGAGAAAAAGGGGCCACGAGCACAATAGTGATGAAATGAATTCATAATGAGTGTCCAATGCTACTGCGAAGGCTTATGTGCAAGTGCCCCGTGAAAGCTTATGGGGTAAACATCTTTTGCTAAATGTTATGATGTTATGATGAAATATGATTCATTTGTATGAGACATTGATTGATGTGAATGAATTGAATGCTAGAGCATGATAAATGGTCGTTGTTTATATTGATATTGACCACTATGCGGTGGGACACTCACCGGTAGTGGATACTGTTATGACATTGTGATGAATGGCCATTGTTTATATTGATATTGACCACTACACAGTGGGACACTCACCTGTAGTGGATATTGTTATGATATTGCCTACTACGTGATGGGACACTCATCGATAGTAAGGAAAGTGATGTCGGCATATCCCCTAATCTGCATAATGATAGGAACGGGTTAAGGGAGAGGATAAAGGGTCGCACCCCAGATTCATGAAATGAAACGAAATGATTGATGTCTTGCAAGGTAATGGCCTATCAAACCCCTAATGCGTGCTAGGGACTGTGTAAGTATGTTGAGGGTATTACGAAGTGGATTACTAAACTTGTCATTACCTTCCATTCTGTATGATGGTAGAGGTCTTAAGCAATAGGACTGGCTTAGCCTGATGGATAGGGGCTCTACTGTGGGAGTAGGTGATTTTGGGAGTGAGTGGATAATGATTGAATTTTTGAATAAAAAATGTTTAGAATTGCATTGATAGAATGTTAATGATTTCACTGATTAAATGCTCATGATCGCACTGATTTAGTGATAACTGTCGTTTAAATGAAATGAACATACTCGCTATCTTGATCTAACATTCATATGTGCTAAAATATGATTTTATATTTATGGATTGAACTGTTATCACACAAGGATAGAATCACTATAGATGCATAACACTAGATCTACTTACTGAGCTGTATAGCTCATTCAATTATTTCTCCTCTAGCGACAGGTTCAGGGCTTGGACCTCATGTTTTGCGGCGGGAAGTTGAAGCTAGATTTCGTGAAGAATGTGCTTAGATCGTGTTTGTGTCTGGGCTGTTTGACCCTAGGTTTTTGCTCTTTGTTGATATACGTAATATGGGACCTAGATGCCCTGAACTGAATGTAACATTTTGGAAGAAATTTATTTATAATGGATTTTTGGTGTTTGGAATTGTCGAGGTTCACCTGCTAGTTGAGCTATTGTTTTAGTCCTTTTCCATGGTTTGCTCGATAACTGAAAATAAAAGTGTTAAGTCCACTCCTTTTTGAGTGATAAACGTTACATTGGATCACGAACCCGGGCTCGGTCGCCCTTTGCTGCGTAAGGTACGGTGGTCGGGGGCGGGGTCATGACACCTAGGCATAGAGAATAAATTGATAAGGGTTCTAATGGGTCATCCTATGATGGGGTTGAAGTATGCCCGGATGAGTGAGCCAAGGGACTATGTGACCCTTGTGTGTAATAGTGGCCTACGGAGACGAAGGCCAAAGCCTCATCCATATACCATCACACAATATGCGTATTGATAGACTGTTTGGAAAAGAGTGCAAGCCACATTTTAGGGTGAAGCGTATGCATGTGCGAGAGATACCCCTATACGTCATAGAGTTATGGTCGCATCAGGTCTAGGTGACATTGACTAGTCTATAGGGGAGAACCTAAAATCCACATGCTGGAATTGAGACCCCTTGACTCATCGGCCAGACTTTGGTGACCCACTAATGAGCCCCTGCTTGGACTATTGGTCATGGACAATGTTGGGTCGGCATGATAAAGCAAGTGTGGTCTGTAGTCTACAATTGAAGGTGGAGTGCCCCATTATTGATTTAATTCGTTGATCATATAGATCTTTTTCCCATCAAATTAATTTAGTTATGATTCTTTTATGATATATATTATTTTAAAAATGTTATTTGAATTGTGCATATGGGCCCACTATACCCAAATTTTATAGATGCCACGTTGCCATCCCTTGGGTGGCACGCCCCTATTTTAGAGGGCTGCCTATCATGCCCTATTTTTATGGATTGATTGATTTTGATTTATCTTAAGTGAGTTTGCGATGAGATGATAAGTTGATATGAGCTTTGATATGGCTTATCTAAATAACTTTGAATTGATAAGTGTGCTCTATCTTTAAGAAATTTGAGTAAAATCTTCTAGAAGGCCTGATGAGGCTTATAAATATATTTTAAATAAATACAATCTTTTTTTGATCATTTTTTATCTGATGGGATAATGGTCAAAGGAAAAGGGGATAATAGTTCAACACATTCCATAATTGCTTATCTGTAAAATGAATGGCTCAGATCTCTCACCCCACCCTAGACCCAACATATCTTTCTCTCTCCTCTCTCACACGTCTCTCTCTTTCTTCTCTCTTACGCTCCCTCATCAACTTTATCCTAAAAGGGGCACGCCCCATCTATTTTGCTCTCTAATTTCTCTCCCCAATATCTCCTCAATATAAAGGGCACGCCCCACTTCTCTTCTAAAGGAAAAACAAAGGAACATCTCCCCCATCCTTTTTCCCTCTGCCTTTTTTTTATAAAAACCTTTTTTTACAAAAAAGGGAAGCACCTCTCTCTCTAAGAGGGATACAAAAAATTTTCATCTCTCTCAATTTTATTCTAAGTCTTAGGGATCAAGAAAAATAAAGAAGAGAGAATTTTTGTCTCAGTATTTTGGGGGATTGATCCCAAGAAGCTAGCGTTAGTGAATTTTTGTCTCAGTATTTTGGGGGATTGATCTCAAAAATCTTGCATAATCATAAAGGTTCCATTGAAGAGCTTAGTTAAAATAGTTTTCCCAGTTGATATTGAACGAAGAGCGTCGATCCCACACCATCAGATGGTAGTGACTCGATGTGGGATGTAATAAGCCTGGTTGAGGTAATCTCCGACGTTCTTCTTTTGTTTATTGCATATTTAATAGTATAGTCTTTATATTCTCAAGCACAAGATTTGTTGTAATTTTTTTTATTAAAGAAAATTGGCTTAATGGCATCAAAGTTTTTAAGATCTTGGATTTGTAAGATCTTATTTTCTTTGAAGCAAGAGTTATTGTAATATGGCTATTTGTATGTGATATTTGCCAAAAGAAAATGAAAATGAAAAGGAAAAAAAAAATTCCCTGTAGGATCACATTGATCGATCTTTCATTGGTATCAAAGCAAGGTTGATATTTGATATCATCAGATGTCTTTTTTATTTATTGAGCTTTATTAAATTAAGATCAAGTATGAGAATGAGATATTGTTGTAGAAAATCCTCACTGCCTCACAACGCACAGGTTAAAAGTAAAGTCGATTAAAAAATTTCTTAATCCTTGGCAGCCAAAATAGCACGCCACGTATTTTGCCTCCATGATGGATAACGCCACGACATCATTTTTCTTTGATTTTTAAGAAACTGCACTCCTTCCAAGCATAAACACATATCCAGATGTAGACTTCACATCATTTTGATCATTGAGATAACTAACATCTGTATATTTGAATATCCAAGCAGCTAAAAAAAAAAAGTGGGACTGTAGTAGCTCCCACTCAAATATTGCACATACAATATATACATTCTCAACATTTTTATGACTATATCATGAGGTAGCATAACAAGTCTCATGTATTAAGTAATTCAATGCCCATTGGTTGCACAATATGTAAAACCTTTATAAACCTCAAAAGGTTCAACCACACTAGTCATCTTGGTAGTAAATATGCATGTAAAAGGGAGCCACGATTCCATAATAGCTCCAAGCGTATAAAACTATAAATATTCCAGTGGGAGTTCCTAATGTTTGATATGCCAGATGGAACAACAGACTATGGTGTTGTTCACCCATGGAACCCAGATGTGTGGCATTGGTTTTATGGTTATAAAACCATAAGCGGCTTGTTTGAAGACCTCCTTTGAGCCCATAAGGATACGATCCCATGTGATGAGGATATATGATGATCTTCTGTGTTGACAGGTCCATAATTCGTGATGCAATATGAAAGAAGGATTACGATCACTTTCGAGATGAGATCCGATGAGCAAAGAGAAAGAGGTGTTGCCTTTATGAGTCCTTTTGTGAAATGATTGATGGTGGAAGCCATGATTAATGTATTTAGAGAGATAGTAATTAGGAGAGAGAGATGGGTGTAAGAGAAAGTAAAGAAGAGAGAATATAAAGCTTTCAAAAACCAAGTGGGAGATGTTTGCCTTATGTGGCCTTTAAAGGCCTTATGAGTGATTGTGAGGAGACATTTGATACAGTAGATCATGGACTCAGTGGGAGTGTGGTCCCTCGTGGACCATACCATGCAAACGAGTTTTGCAGATACCGAATTGTGCTTGACGGTCTAGGTTAGTCAGTTGGAAAAAACACATGTTGCATGGGCGTAGAGAATAAACTGATAAGGGTTCCAATGAATCATCCCTTGATGAGGTCGGAGTATGCCCGGATGAGTGAGCCAATGGGCTGTGTAACCGTTGTGTGTGATGGTGGCTTATGGAAACGGGGGCCAAGGCCTTATTCATGTACCATCACACAGCATGCATATCGATAGACCGTTCGAGAAAGCAAGCAAGCCACCTTTTAAGGTGAAGCGTATGCATGTACGAGAAATACCCCTATAGGCCATAGAGCTGTGGGCGCATCAGGTCTAGGTGACTTTGACTCGTCTCTAAAGGAGAACCCGAAATCTACGTACTGATATTGCAACCCATTGGCTCATCGGTAAGACTCTGGTGACCCGCTAATGAGCCTCTGCTTGAATTGTGGGTCATGGGCAACGCTGGGTGGGCATGATAAAACAAGTGTGGTCTGTAGTCTACAATTGAAGGTGAAGTGTCCCATTATTGATTTAATTCCTTGACCATATGGATCATTTTCCCATCAAATTAATGCAATTATGATTCTTTTATGATATATATTATTTTAGAATTGTTATTTAAATTTTTATAAATCCCTGGATATTTTATTTATAAAATTAAATATAAAATTAAATATATTGATGTTTAATGATTTAAATATTCAAATAATATTCTAAAGTTTATGTTTATTATTTTTAAATACATGAAATTTTTTTGGGCCCATTGTCCACATGGGCCCACTATACCCAAATTTTATGGGGGCCACATTGCCATCCCTTGGGTGGCACGCCCCTATTTTAGGGGGCTGCCTATCATGCCCTATTTTTATGGAATGATTGATTTTGATTTATCTTAAGCGGTTTGAAATGATAAATTGATATGGCTTATCTAAATAACTTGGAGTTGATAAGTGTGCGCTATCTTTAAGAGTTTTGAGTAAAATCTTCTAAAACGCTTGATTAGGCTTATGGATATATTTTAGATAAATACAATATTTTCTTGATTAATTTTTATCTGATGGGATAATGGTCAAAAGAAAGGGGGATAATGGTTCAGCATACTACGTAATGTTGATGGTCCATCTATGGAATGAATGGTTCATATCTCTCTCCCCACAAGTCAACCTTGATCGATAATTCAGATTCAATCTTGAGAGACAAACAATGTGAGCCCTAGATCCAATATTATAAATAAATAAGATTTTTTTCTCTCCTCTCTCACACATCTCTCTCTTTCTTCTCTCTCACGCTCCCTCATCAACTTTATCCTAAAAGGGGCACGCCCGATCTATTTTTCTCTCTCTAATTTCTGTCCCCAATATCTCCTCAATATAAAGAGCACGCCCCATTTATCTTTCTAATTTATCTCCCTTCTTCCCTTTATCAATTTCTAATTTACCTCCCTTCTTCTCTTTATCAAATCTAAAGGGAATATCTCCCCATCCTTTCTCCCTCTACTTTTTTTTAATAAAAAAGGGAAGCACGTCTCTCTCTAAGAGGGATTCAAAAAATTCTCATCTCTCTTAATTTCATTCAAAGTCCTAAGGATCAAAAAAAAAAAAGAAGGAAGAAGTTTTGTCTCGATATTTTGGGGATTGATCCCAAGAATCTAGCGTAAGCATAAGGGTTCTATTGAAGAGCTTGGCCGAAATTAGCTTTATTGGTTGAGATTGAACGAAGACCATCGATCCTGCGCCATCGGACGGTGGTGACTCAATGTGCGGATGGTGGTGACTCAATGTGGGGTGTAATAAGCCCGATTGAGGTAATCTCCGACATTCTTCTTTTGTTTATTGCATATTTAATTGTAAAGACTTTATATTCTCAAGCACAAGATTTGTGGTAATTTTCTTTGATTAAAGAAAATTGGCTTAATAGCATCAAAGATTTAAGATCTTGGATTTGTAAAGTTTTTATTTTCTTTGAAATAAGAGTTATTGTAATAACGCTATTTGTATGTGATCTTTCAATGATCACTTGAAGCACCACGGCACTTAAAAGACCGTGATAGTTATAGCATGTTCTAAGCCAATTTGTATTGGGTGAGAGATTTCCGTAAAGGGTATCACGGTAGTGCAAGTTTCGTGATAGTGAAGTGATCATCATGGTTATCTAAGTACCGTGATGATTCTAATGATCTCCCATCTCACGACAATGCCTTAACAAACTTAATACGTGCGTGAAGGATAGTTTAGTCACAAAAATATAAAACGTGGTGAATAGGGGTACGGATGAAGTTTTGAAAAAATTAGGTTTTATTCTACTAATCTAAAAAAGAATGGTATTTTTTTATAATTTCCCTATAATTTCCTAATCTGTACATAAATTTTCCCCAAAACGTAAGCCCTAAATTAAACAAACTATCCAACTAGACTCTAAACCAGTGTCTAAAAAATCGTCGAGTCGGCACGGAACGGGGCGATTCGAATCAGAAATCGGTCATCCTGTGTTGGTTCTCTTATATAAAGCCAGGAATCGCCCGTTCTAGGGAATCGCCTGCGGGTTCTTCGCGTCATGACATCAGGACCCGCCCATTTTTCTACAGTCAAGGGTATTTTTGTAAATTTTAGGGAATTTCGAGGCAAAATTTGTCAGAAACTCGAGAGCCAACGGGACCCGCCCATTTTTCTACAGTTAAAGGCATTTTTGTAAATTTTGGTGAATTTCAAGGCAAAATTCAAAATTCCCACCCATTTTTCTACTGTCAAGGGCATTTTTGTAAATTTCAGAGAATTTCGAAATTAATTTCGTAAATGTCAAAGAATAGAATTTCGAAATTAATTTCGTAAATTTCAGAGAATTTCGAGGCAAAATTCGTTCTAAATTTTGGGAAATTTCAAGGCAAGATTCATTAGAGACCCTTTTTGTAAATTTCGACGCAAAATTCGTCAGAGACCTAGAAGCCATCGGGGTCCGCCCGCACACTTCGTGTGGCCCTTATAGTCACGATCCACATGCTTCGTGCGATCTCATTGCTTCACATGTGCTACAAACAGTTAGTACAAATAACTATTTATTCACATAAATTTGCTTCTCTATCTTCAATGTGGGACTATGTGAAAATGTAATACCTTAAAACGTTCATACATTATATATTTGTTAACGGTTTTATTAACACTAAGTTGCAAGTGCTATACCAGTTATTGCGTGCGCTCATTTTGTGGATGGACGCTGGTGGGTTCAATTCCTCTCGTTGAGGAACTATTTTTTTTTCCTCGTTTTTTTTATCAAATTATTTTCTTATCAAAAAAATTAAATGTTTTTTGTAAAAAATAAAAATAAAAGGTTTTTATCAATTTCGCTTTTTATCAAATTTTTTTCTTATCAATAAAATAAAAAGTTTCGTATAAAAAAAATGAAATTTTTTGTCAAATTTTTTTATTATCACAAAACTTAAAGGCTTTTTTCTAAAAAAATAAAAATAAAAGGTTTTTATCAATTTCGCTTTTTGTCTTTTTTTTTTCTTATCTATAAAATAAAAATTTTCGTATAAAAAAAATGAAAGGTTTTTATCAATTCTTTTTCTTATCAAAAAAATAAAAGGTTTTTGTCAAAAAAATAAAAAATAAAAAGTTATTCTCAAAAAAATAAAAATTTCTTATAAAAAAAATACAACAAGTATTTTAGTCAAAAAAACTCATTTCTTATTTTTGTTAAAACAAGTTCATATTTTTGTCAAAAAAACTCGTTTCTTATTTTTGTCAAAAATACAACAAGTATTTTTGTTAAAACAAGTTCATACAGAGAAAAAAAAACTCAATATTCACATATTGATGAAAAAAATGAAAATTAATAATGTAGTACCCCGATTTTTTATTGGATTTTTAAAAAACAACATTTATAATGAATTTTAATAATTTTTTTTAAAAGTGACTTCGATCGATTTGGTCGATTTCTAATCTGAATCGCCGATTCACCTATCCAGATGGATTTTTGAGGTACCCGATCAGGAGCACCGATCCGTTTTTTAAACCACTGCTCTAAACTGATGTAACTACGTTCCACCTTCTTGTCTGAGTAGATAGACCTTTCTTTATATGACTCACTAGATAAGGACATGCGTGAGTCCAGTCAGGGTCTCTCTTTTTCCTAGTGCTCTT
Organism: Amborella trichopoda; assembly: GCF_054954075.1. Classification (NCBI taxonomy): domain Eukaryota; kingdom Viridiplantae; phylum Streptophyta; class Magnoliopsida; order Amborellales; family Amborellaceae; genus Amborella; species Amborella trichopoda. Next base: position 27,035,872 of record NC_142338.1, on the reverse strand, counting down.
TTTATTTTAGCTTTGTCATATGTACGACATTGCAAATATGAGGCCAAATTCTTTTTATTTTATTTTTTTTTGTAGTTTTTGGGGCAATTCGATGCCCCAGATATTGGACCGATGTACTTTTAGGGATGGTGTGAAATTGAAAGCACCATTTCACATTTAAAATAGAAAAATACTAATTTTTAGGGTGGTCTGAAATAGGAGCATCATTTCACATTTAAAATAAAAAAATAAATTTAGGCAGGTCCCTCATCTCTAACATTCCCTTTTGGGGCCACATATATCAACCAAGAGCTAGAGGGGAGAGAGAGTCCCTTGCCCTTAACAAAACAGTACAAATACGCGCTTTATTTTTGTCATCGCAAAATTGTTCTTCTAGATCGGTTGGTGGGCACTTGTCACATGTGGTTGTGACCCGTGGTTTCTTGGGGCATTGAACCTTCCCTAGAGAAAATGATTCTTCCAAGCCTCCTCCTCCTTGTTGCCTTCGCCAGACTAAAACAATTGATTTTACATAGGCCTTAGTCTTGTCGTGCTTACCCTTCCTAAACCCTCCTCCTCCACCGAAGCCATGCCCTTATATAAACTTTTTCCCACTTCGAATTGGTCTTAGGTGATTGAGATGACTACCATACAACTTTTCCATTTTCATGAGTGGATATTCTTTGTTCTAGGGAAATCACATGTTTCCCATGTGGATGAGTATCTTTAAACCTAGAAAGTAGGAAAAATTAACAATAGAAGAGACGCATTTTCTTGTTTTGCTTCATAAAGAAAGCTTTGTAGGGAGAGAAAATATATAAAAGGAAAAAGTGCAAGAGAGAGAGTTAGTTCTTATAGTCCATTTAGTGTGTGTTCTAAAAAGGAAAAAAACCTTTTTCCTTTTAGAGTTGTGAGAGAGAGCTTGTAAATAAATTGTGGTGTTTTGCTTTTTTTAATTTTTTGTACTATATTTCTTTCCTGTAGAATTTGTAATAAGAGAAATAGTGTTGAGAGAGATAAAAGAACCAACAACACATGTACGTGGTTCGGCAATGATACTACGCCCATGAAAGCTAAACCAATATCTCATTCATAGAGATTATTCTGGTTTACCAGATATTTATAGAGTTATAACTCTCACTTTTTAGGAAACAAGTCCTGTTACAATTGTAATCCCACAAAATATAAAACTTAATATCTTGTAATATACAAGATAGAAAACTCAATATTTGGTTCCTATAACTGTTAACACTCCCTCTCAAGTTGGTGCGTAGATATCAATGGAGCCCAACTTGGACAGTATATGATGGAACTTTGTCTTTCCAATAGCTTTGGCAAACATGTCTGTAAGTTGATCGTCACTTCGAACAGAAGGAGTACTAATAATTTTTTACTGAACTTTTTCTCTCACAAAGTGATAATCAACTTCTATGTGTTTCGCTATTTCTTGAAAAACTAGATTGAATGCTATATGCATAGCTCCTTGATTATCATAGAACATCTCTCTTGGATTGAACGTTGGGAACACTATATCTCGAAGTAGATATTTTAGCTACGTCAATTTACTTGTAGTTGAAGCTATAACTCTATATTCAGCCTCTGCACTGGATCAAGCAACTACATCTTGTTTCTTGTTTTGTTAAGTAACTAAGTTTCCTCCGACCAATGTACAATAGTCGATGTTGAACCTCATGTCAATTGGACTACATCCCCATTCAACATCAGAATAATCAATAGTATTAGTGTAACCATTCGGTTTCAACTAAACACCTTTGCCAGGTGACGACTTAAGATATCTGAGAATCATATCGACAGTCTCCATATGACATGATCTAGGAACATGCATAAATTAGCTCACAAGACTAACTGTATATATTATATCTGGTCGTGTCATAATCGAATAAATCAATCTACCCACAAGTCTTTGAAAACGACTCACATCTTCAAGAGGTTTTCCATTTGTTGAATTAAGCTCACAATTAATATCAACAAGAGTGTCAACGGGTTTAACTTCAAGTTTCTTAGTTTCTTTCAACATATCTAATATATATTTCTTTTGAGAAATGAAGAGTCCATTTTTTTAATGTGTTACTTCAATGCCGAGAAAATACTTTAGGTAACCAAAATCCTTGATGTCAAATTTCTACTAAAGATAATTTTTTAGCTTCACGATGTTTTCTTTATCATTATCTGTAATGATAATATTGTCAACATAAATAAGTACAATTGTTGTACCTGAAGTTCTCATTTTTGTAAACATCGAAAAGTCAATTGAATTTCTAAGAAACCCGACACTCGTCAAGGCAGAGCTGAGTTTGGCACATCATGCGTGAAGTGATTATGTAAGTACATAGAAAGCCTTCTTTAATTGGCATACAAGACCTTTCTCCTTTTCTTTAGAATGGCTTTGAGGAAGACTCATATAAACGTATTTGTGAAGGTCACCATGTAAGAAGGCATTTTTAACATCCATTTGATGCAGATATCATCCACAATTAACTGCGATAGACAAAAAAATACAAATCATATTCATATTGACAACTAGTGTAAAAGTCTATTTATAGTCAACTCCATAAGTTTGGATAAATCCTTTGACGACCAACCTGATATTATGCCTCTCAACAGACACATCATTATTTTATTTGATTTAAAAAGTCTATCTACATCCAACTGTTTTCTTCCTTTTAGGTAACTAGACAATGTCTCACGTATGGTTCTTGTCAAATGCCTGAAGTTTTTCTTTCATGGCCGCCCTCCACACAGGTTGTGAAATGACATCTTGAAAATTAGGTGGCTCAAAATTATTAGAGATAAAACTCAAAAAAGCAAAATAGCTAGGAGAGATATTTTCAAAGAAAATATGATTTTGAATAGGATAAGAAACTGCATGATAAGTACAAAAATCTTGAAGTCTAGATGAAGGATGAGAGATACGAGAAGACGTGTGCAACGGGGGACTAGGTGGGGCCACAACGGGGTCTTCTTCTTCTAAACCGGCTTGGTGAGTTTCGGATGTATCTTCAACTTCAGCTTCATCATTATGAATTTCTTCAACTTTGGCTTGATCATCATGACTTGTTTCTGGTGTGTTGGACACATCACTGATATTAATATTAGGCAACGGCAAACGACCTCTTGAACACTCTCTTGAGTCATATTTTTCAAACCACTCTCCAATATATCATGGAAATAGGATTCTATTTTAACAAATTGAACATCTCTGGAAATATGCATTTTTCTGGTTGTAGGATCATAACATTTGTATCCATTTTGAGTAGATGAGTATCCAATAAATATATATCTATTGGAACGTTTATCAAGTTTATCCCAGTTGTACCCAGCTACATGAACATAAGACATGCTTCCAAATACACGTAAATGGGACAAACTAATTTTTCTATTTTGCAAAACTTCAAAGAGAGATCTATCCTTAAGAATTTTACTCGAAAGTCTGTTAATCAAATAGCAAGCAGTTAGAACAGCTTTAGACCAATAAAGTTTTGGATCATGCATCTGAAATATCAAATACCTTGTAACTTCCAAAAGGTGACTATTTTTCTTTTAAGCAACTCTATTTTGTTGAGGTGTTCCAACACACGATGTTTGATGTATACCAAATAAGTGGTCAGAAAAAGCTTTGTCCACATACTATATGTCATTATCAATTCACATAATTTTAATCTTGCCATTATATTAAGTGGAAATCAGTTTGAAAAATTCTTTGAACATAGGAAAAACTTATGTTTTCTATTTCAATAAATATACCCAAGTAGCACGAGAGCAATCATCAATAAAAGTAACAAAATATTTAAAGCTAGAATAAGAATCAACTGGGGCTGGTCTCCACATGTCAAAATGTATCAAATAAAATGGTTCATTTGAAACATGTATTGAAGACTGAAAATGAAGTTTTGTCTGGTTTGAGAATTTACAAACTTCACAAGAATGAGATTTTAAGAATAGAGAGGGCATTAAGATTTTCAAAACTTTATTATATGAAAGGTGTCCAAATCTCCAATTCCACAATTTGTTAGTATCGAAATTATCTTGACTAGCGGCCAAGCCTTATCCTCCTGATTGAATAAATATAGCTTTGAGACACTCGTCTTTCACTAATCTTCCTCCTCGTGACCCGATCTTGGAAAGTTATAGAGTTGGGAGAAAAAATAACTTAGCAATTCATGCTCTAAGTAATTTTACTAATAAACATCAAGAAAGAGAGAAAAAATAGATAAAAAGAACTTCAAAGTTTTATGACTAGGAGAAAAAATTGGTCTTACCAACACCATAGACATGAATCAATGAACTATTAGTAATAGATATAAGGTTCATATTTTCATTATTTTTTAGGTTAGATAGACACTGCAAGTTACCAGTCATATGATCTGTAGCCCCTAAGTCTATTATCCAAGGAAAAAAGATATATGAACACATGAGAGTATAGGGGTTTCCTGTGTTTGGGAATAAAGAAGAAGAATCATATATAGCAGAAGAACCATTGTTGTTACTTGATTGTTGATAATGATCACAGTTGCAATGATGAGTTTGAGTGGTTGCAGTAGATCTGCCTATTGTCCTATAACCACTATTTTGAGGGATTTTTGTTTTATATTTTTCATTATTGGCACCCAAAGAAGATTTCTCAACAATTTTTTCAATGATTTTCTTCTTAGTTATGTGTCCAAGTTTAAATTTTCCAAAAAAAAAACGAGAAACAGCTTTCGACCAAACAAAATAGTTAAGCCCATTCAAAGATACAATTGTAAATTTCATGCTAAGAGTTAGGCTCCGAGTCTGCCATTAAAAGAGATAAAAGGAACTGGAACACTGACCTGATCATTAGCAAAAACGAATGGGAAACGCCTCAATTGGAACCAGCCAAAGACCGAACAATGATTGAAGTTGTAGCCAATCTTACTTTATGGTACGTGTAAGGAAGTCTTTAATACTTGTTTATATTCCGATGGACCCAATCCTTACCATAAATCATAGATCATAAGCTTTGCAACAAGGCAATGGCGTGCTTAAATCTTGGATTAAAAAAAATTGCACCATACTCAACTTGCAACAAGGCAATGGCGTTGCAAGCTTTGTGCATACTCAACTTTGCAACAAGGGTGAAAGCTCAACGACCAGCAACTTTCTCTCTCTAGCGTTAGATAAACCGACCAACAACTTCCAACTTTGCAACAAAGGTGACGAGCTCCACCGACCAGCAACTTTCTTTGTCCAGTGTTATATCTCTCCTCCAAGGGATAACCGTTAATGAACGTTGCTGAAATAGACAAAGGTTTGATAGGAACAAATCCGGCTATGGAGCTATCAACGGTCAGCAATAAAACAGTCTACTCTGATGCCATGTAGAATTTGCAATAATAAAACAGTCTACTCTGATGCCATATAGAATTTGCAATAAAATACTCTGATGCCATATAGAATTTGCAATAAAAGAAATAGTGATGAGAGAGATATGAATCAACAACACATAAATATGGTTCGACAATGGTGCCTACGTCTACAGAGGGTAAACCAATATCTCATTTATAGGGATTACTCTGATTTACCAGATATTTATAGAGTTACAACTCTTACCTTTTAAAAAACAAATTCCATTATAATTATAATACCACAAATAAAAAACTTAATATCTTGTAATATACAAAATAAGAAACTCATTATATGATTTCTATAATTGTCAACACCTTTCACATTTTTCCTAAACCTTGTTTTTCTATTGAAGTATTGATATATAAACAAAATTATAAAACATTGCAATTCAGAAAATCATAAGTAGACCAAAATGACACTTCAAAGTTCAAAAAATAACCCAAGAAAACCAAACCTATACAATAGTATTTTTATTTTTATTTTTTTTGACATTTGGTGATCGATAACTCCAACCGAAGGTTTGAGTGTTGCAGCTGAGGTTCCCATCACTCCACCGGGGGGTTCGAGTGCTCCAACCAAGGGATTAAGGGTCGTAACCAAGGTTCCCATCTCTCGACTAGGGTTCGAGTGCGACAGCCGAGGGACCAAGTGCTGGAAAATACAATTGTTACATATCTATTCTCCATGTTTGAAACATAGTTACCGGGAGCGAGAACGGCCAAGTTCCGGGAGCGAGAGTGTCAGATGGACATCTGCCTAAAGCTATGGAGCTTGGGGAGCGAGTTTCGATGATGGTAAAAGTAGCAGATAAAGATCCCGTATGAACAGGGAGCGCATTCCCAATACATTAGGACTCAATCCTTATTTTACGGGTACGCGTTCCATGTAAAATGGGATCGTATTCCCATATTCATTAGGATCGTGCTCCCATCGACAAAAGGATCGTGTCCCCATCTAAAAATGACTGTGTTCCTAGTTAGAAATGATCGAGCTTCCTTCAAGGAAGGGTCGCGCTTCGTGCACGATTAGTCCGCTCTCCCATCGTAGAAATCCACTTTTATGAAAAATTGGCTTAAAATATAAATATTTTATTTTAAAAGTTAATTTTATAAAGAAGTTTATTTTAGGAAATTTCGAGAACATAAGAATGGAGTTCCAGAAACGTAGGGATCGTGCTCCTAAAATTCTGAGAGCAATGATCTAATTTATTCAGGAACGAGATCTATAATTTTAAGGAACGTGTTCCGTGCGTTAGTGGGATCTAGATCCTTTGTGCATGGGATCGAGAATCCTATAAATAAGAGCGAGCTCCCAAAAAATTTAGAGCGGGTTCTGATCGAGATCCCTGCCACATAACGCCAAAGCTGGGTGCCACCTTAGTTGGGCACTCCCGATAACTATGGTTTTAAAATAGAGAATAAATAGAGACAGAGAACAGCCTAACTATCCCTTTTTTTTCAAAGGAAAAACTCATATATCCCATAAATATATTTGAAAGTTGACATATACAGAGATTGGAAAAAACATACCATATCTTCTTTTTTCTTCTCGAGTATCTTTTTTCCCCTCACACAAGGCCTAACACTCCATTGTAGACGACACCGACATTGAAACAAGCACGACAAAAATAACCCTCAACTGGCATACAAGATCAGCAAGCCATTCTAGGGACTTCAAACTTTTGAATATAGACTTGATGAAATGATCTAAGATTCAATGACACTTACGCGGTGCTTAAAACTTCTTCATGCGCTTGGTAGGTACTCTTTAGCAGTAATCACACCTTGAGGAAATGCAGCCTGCATTTTCAACTTGTTACTTCAGCTCTTCGGATATACATCAAAGCATCTCAATAAACAACGGTCGTCACTCCAATAATTATAACAGCTAATGGATCAGAAGAAAATCTTGAAAAAGTGATTCGGTTATTTGTGAAAAAAATACCTATGTAATCTTTTATTGGAAAATACATTTTTTTTTTTTTTTTTTCACCCTTTTCTTTTGGCAAAAGATCACTTACATGTGGTCTTTATTATAATAAGATAAATTTCAAAATAAAATCAGCATAACAATAAAAATAAAATCTTAACAACTTGATGTCATTGAAATAACTATGCATTATGCTTGAGAATAAAAGATAAGATTGCAGGAAACAAAAGTAAGAGTGCCGGAAATTACCTCAACCGGGCTTATTACACCCCACACCGAGTAACCACCATCCGATGGTGCGGGATCAACGGTCTAGCTTCAATCTCGAACCAAGAAAGCAAATTTTAGCTAAGCCACACCAATAGAATATGAACCCTTTTGATCACAAACTCAAACCCTAGGTGAATTCTCTTTACAATCTAGTTTGAGAGAGATGGATTCTCTTTTTGCTAAACCCTAAAACCTTTAACCATAAATCTATATTTGATATATATGAGAGAATAACTCCATAACCTAAATCCTTAAGTTCTTTCACAATGTGAGAGAGAGAGATCAAACATGAGAGAGATAAACTTTCTTAAGAGATAGAGATAGAAAGATAAGGTGTAGAGATTTTTTGGTAGAGACAATCCATTTTTATAGGCTTTGCATAAGATTAGAGTTTCTTAGGGTTTTTCTTTGGCTTGCCTCTTGTGAGATTGAACATAGACCATCGATCAAGGGTGACTTATGGGGTGAAAGATCTGAGCCATCCATTCTATAGGTGGACCATCAACATTATGGAAAGTGCATGAATCATTATTTTCCTTTCCTAAACCATTTTCTCATCAATAGTAATTAAATAAATTAAATCTAATTAAAAGATTGTGCATACCATAAAATAGCAAGTCTACTCAATCTTCCAACAAAATCTTTCAAATATATATCAAGTCAATATTTAGTCAATAACTTCCAACCATATGGCCACATGTCATAGCACCAAAAAAAGTAGGAAAGAGAATAAGGGTGGGGCGTGCCACCAAAGGGAGGCACTCATGTGCCTCACCTTCTAAAAATATGGCAGGCCCATGTGCACAATGAGCCGCCATGATATTTTTATATATTTAAAATTAATAAAAAGATTTTAGAATATTATTTGAATATTTAAACAATTGTAAAATCAATATCTTTAATTTTATAAATCCAAAAATTATAAATAAAATATTCAGGGGTTCATAAAAATTCAAATAATAATCTTAAAATAATTTTCATCATAAAACAAACACAATTAAATTAATTTGATAGGAAAATAATCCATATGGTTTAGGAATCAACAATCATGGACGCACTCCACCTTCAACTGTGGACTACAGACCATACGTACTTTATCAAACCGACTTAGTATTTCTCATGACCCACAGTCCAAGCAGGGGTTCATTAGTGGGTCACCAAAGTCCAATAGATAAGCTAAGGGATCGCAATCCCAGTATGTGGATTTCAGGTCTTCCCCTAAAGACGAGTCAATGTCACCTAGACTTGATGCAACCATAGCTTCTACGGTGCATAAAGGTATCACTCGCACATGCATACGCTTCACCTTAAAAAGTGGATTTTTGGCATTTCCGAACGATCTATCGATATGCATGTCGTGTGATGGTATATGGATGAGGCTTTGGCCCCCGTCTCTGTAGGCCATCATCACACACAAGGGTCACACAGTCCCTCGGCTCACTCATCCGGGCATATTCTCAGGCCTCATCAAAGGCTAACGCATTAGAACCTTTTTCGGTTTATTCTTTATACCCAGGTAACATGGGTTTTTCTCAACCGACTGGCCTAGATCGTCAAGCACAGTCCAGTATCTGCAAACATCGTTTGCTTAGTATGGCCCACGAGGGACCACACTCCCACTGAGTTCATGTTCCACTCTATCATTTCATTTTACAAGCACTCATAAAGCCATTAAAGGCCACATGAACCCAACAATTTGAAACTAGAATCAAATGCCCATAAGAAGAAATTGAAACTATAGTGGTAACTTGTGTGAAACACTTTTTTCTTGATTTCTCTTCAACATTCACCAGATTTCTTGATTCAAACATGGGATAAGATTTTCCTGTTAAACCATCCTAGGCTGCAAAATTTAGATACCAAAGCATGTGGTACGCATTTGTACTTTTTAACAAACTTTACAAATTCACTTTAAAATTTCATAGTATGCTTACCTGTATTATTGCAGTCCTCAGTGCATGTATGCCAATTGCAGCAGAACATGGCCATCACAATAGATGAGAATAAAAATATCGGAGGCCACCATTCTTTTCCCAAATGCAATTATCCTGGGTTGAGATCCCATGAAAAGACCTACAAACTAAAACAGAAGATCAACTCCATGGTTTAGCTAAAAAAAATGTCACATTCAGATAAAAATTCTACGTGCCTGCAATTTAGCTTAACAAATTTGTCCCTAAATTTTCCTTTAACATTCACCATTTTTCCTAATTTGGTTCATTGCAATAAAAATTATGACTAATACATGACCAAATTTCTAATTATCAGTTTCTATGTTCTGTCTTTTGTTAACCAATCAAGAGTAAATTCTAAACTTGGAGTAGTAGACTACTACTTAAGGCCTTTTTGGACATATTAATAGTTATGTCTAAGAAACAGTCCGGCTTACATTCATTGGATATCCTGCAATTCTTTAGCCTTAATTATCACAGTTCACTTTAGAGAGGCAAAACATGTTGTGCTATTGTTGTGGGCATTCATGTGCACCAAAAGATAGGCTATTGCCAAAATTTAATGAGTCAATAAATGAATGACCTTATCCATCAAATTAAAAGAGCTAAACTTGAATTATAGTGAAAAGCCTAAGCCACATTTGATTCAACAATTTAGGCCTCCAAATAGAATTTATCTGCTGAGCAAAGTAGTATTAATTTGTTAGAGTGGGGCAACTCACCTAGGCTGAACACTGCCATGCCGAGTCCGGGGCCGAATCTGGTGACCGACAATATCGACACGGACTTGTCCATTATCTTTGGCAGACCTTTGTTCCACCTGCAATAACATGATAAACCATCATTCTTCGAGTAGTATTCGAAGCATTTTAACTAGAGAGAATTCACTTCTCAATATTTCAAAAGGTCATTAAGAAGCATTCTTTGAAAAATGGTAGATCAGAAAGCTTTGTTTTGATGAACATATTCTTATTTTTCATACCTATATTTCTAATTCATAGTTCACATGCACAAAACAGAAAAGCATAAAATGTTTTACGTGTGTTTTAAGTAATCCGCAATTGCCATCTGAACAAAAAATTTTCTGGTGAAGCACATATTTGAGGATCTCTTTTAAGGAAGATGTTAGGGTGAGCTTACTAGCTAATGGAATAATATAAGCCCAATTGCCTATATTGAATCTAGGCTGATCTAATGGTCAAGACTGTATATCGGTAATATAATTTTAATATTTTTTATATAAATCCAAATAGCATGAAATTTGAAGGATAAACTATTATCATCAAGGCGCATCTAACAAAAATATTAAAAAAAACAATTCACATAAAATAAATTGACCAAAATACTCCCAAAAATTTTCAGTGGTATTTTAATCAATTTAATTTATGTAAATTATTGTTTTGATATTTTTATTAGATTATACTATTCTTGAAGCTCCAAATTTTAAGCAATTTGGATTTGTAGAAATAAATTAAAATTCAATTACGAAATACAATTATGATCATTGGATCAGTTCAAATTCAATATGAGCCGTTGAGCTTACACTATTCCATGAGCTCACAGGAGCTTTTTCTCCTTTTTAAATTCTCAACTCGCAAAGAGCAAAATATTTTATCTACAACCCTTTAAAATGGCCAATTTCCAAAAAGGAAAATACTTTATCTACAAATAAGAGAGACCAAAGAAAATTGAGGGACAACCTGAAGGAAATTAATGCCCAAATGAGGCCCAAGATACTTCCATATGCATTCGAGTTCTTCATAACCTTGGCTTGAATTGTGTCTAGCGAATTTAAATTGATAACTTAATGTATACAATCCATATCGATGCGAAGGCCCATTTTATGCATTTTGATATTGAGAGATTGAGAGAGACCACCAAAATTTTAATTCCAAAATTTGGTAGAACTTTTCTATGAAATCATCAAATTTTAGGAAGAGGTTACTTAATGGAGAATAACAAATAAGGAAACTAAAAAACACTTGTTTCGCATTTTATTATGGCCCAGAATGGTCCTAAAGCAGGAGATTGAAATGCACTTCGTTTCATCTATAACGGTTGCATAATATAGTATCAGTAAGGGGCCATTTGGATACGTGAAAATACACGTTTATAAATATTTTTCTGTGGAGATGGCATATTTCCAGCGTTTGAATCAAAATTTAGGAACAGAAAAGTATTTCTGCTTTAAATTATTTTCATCATCTCAAGCTAAAAATAACGAAATCAATATCCTTGCCTCTAGTCACACAAATTGATTTCCAGCCCAATTTCCCCGTTATGTAGATATCCAATTTATAAATTATAATTAATTGGGTCAAAATAACCCCATGAATTAAAAAGAGAAATTATCTCAAATTTTAAGTTTTACAAGGAGAACGTATCTTCAAATTTTGGAAATAGAGAATATATCAAATTTTAAAATGAGAATTACTCAAAAGAATTTAGAGAGAGAAACTATCTTAATATTTTTAGAGAAAAAATTTATCTTAAATTTTAAGTTCTAGAAAGATAAACTACTTCAAAAAATTTAGATATAGAATCTATCTCAAAATTTTTGGAGAGATAAATTATCTCAAATTATAAATTTTAAGGAGAGAAACTATCTCAAATTTTAAGTCTTAGAACAACAAACTCTCTAAATTTAGATTTTAGGGAGAGAAAGTACCTAAAAATATTAGAGAGAGAAACTTTCTCAAAAAATTTAGAGAGAAAGAGAGAGTATCTCAAAATTTAAGTTTCAGAGGGTGAAACTACCGCAAATTTTAAGTTCTAGAGAGAGAAAGTACCTAAAAAACTTTAGGTAGAGAAACTATCTAAAAACTTTTGGAGAGAGAAATTATCTCAAATTTTAAGTTTAGAAAAGAAACTATCTCTAATTTTTAGATAGAGAAACTATTTCAAAAAAATTTAAAAGAGAAACTACATCAAATTTTAAGTTAAAATATTTACATTTTAGATAAAGAAAGAATTTAAAAATATTTAGAGAGAGAAATTATCTCTAAATCTTTAGAGGAATAAACTATCTTACATTTTAATTTTTAGAGAGAAATTATGTTAAAGTTTTAGAGAGAGAAATATCAAATTTTTAGAGAGAGAAATTACTTAAAAGTCTTTAAAGAGAGAAATTATCTCATATTTTATGTTTTAGAGAGAAATATCTTAAAATTTTAGATAGAAAAACTATCTCACATTTTAGTTTTAGACAGAGAAAATATCTTAAGATTGTAGATAAAAACTATATCAAATTTTAGAGAGAAAAACTGTATCAAATTTTAGAGGGAGAAACTACTTGAAAATTGTAGATAGAGAAATTATCTAAAATCTTTTGGATGGAGAAACTATCTCAAATTTAATGAGAAAATGACATTACAATGAATAATACAATTTAAAGCATTTAACGAAAAAGTTCCATGTATACAATCCAAACAGCCATAGGAAATACTTTTCTCAAAAAATACATTTCAAAGAAAATAGATTTTTCTAAGTAATCTTTTTCATAGATCTAGACGGCCCCTAAATTTTTATATGCTGCATGAAGTGTCCAATAAACGCTTCTAAAAGGCTTGCATTTTGAATATGAAATTTTCAGCACAAGATCACGAATGGTTGAATATGACATATTTGCATCAAATCCTCAATATACATATAAAGATTCGTTTATTAGGACTTCTCCTTACCATCTATACTCTTAGAGCCCAAAGAGAAGACGAAGATTGAAGAAGAATGTCAAGAAGAGGAAGATTGAAGAAGAACGTAAATTTGATGTAGGATTCATCTTAGTCCAACACCAAATTTGAGGATGTGTTTTTTCTGACAACAAAGTTTAGACGGGGAGGTTGTTTTATTTTTTTTCTTTTTCATTTTTTTCCTTTTTTTTTTTTTGAGGTTTTTTAGAGATTTTATGATTAATTTGGGAACTGATTTATCGTTAGGGGATAGTCTAATAAAAAGTGTCTTAGGTCATATTTTGGTCGGAATTTTTAGTTAGAGAGATAAAGATGGATAGATAGCTCATCACGTGGGAATCGGAAAAAATAGGAATTTCGGAGAGAAAACATGGAGTCCGAGAGCGTTGGAATTTCTTAAGGGCTACCTCTTGCGGATATAATTACTTCAGTTTTTTTTAGAGTTTTTGATAATGATAAGTATTTCCAGGTATATTTAACCTAATCTCAAAAGTGAAATCATGCTGGTTCTGTAGCATGACCGTATTTCGTTATAGCAATACGACATGGAATTCCAGTAAAACCCACACAAATCTAGAAAAAAAAAAAAATCAAAATTACTAATGGTATCATAGCCCAACAAAAATAATCCTTATCTAGAACTGAACCAAATCTAAGATTGTTGCATGGTTTCTTGGCCAAATTTCTCAGTCATTGCATATTTAAATACAAAAGATTGCTGCATGGTTTCTTGGCCAAATTTCTATGTCATTGCATATTTAAATACAAAATTTCAGCAAAAATAGAAGCATGTAGTATATGAAGGTCTAATCATAGATAGCAAGTTCGGGACTATCAATAAATCGGCTCACTATAAAATCGGAAACAAATCATTTTTATTTTAAAAAATCAGATAAAAAAATCAGGTAAAAAATACAGATCGGCAAAAATACTTCATATAAAGATGTCGCTAATATATCATATTAGGCTCAAAAAATCGGAGTCAAAAAATCAGATAAATTTATAATATTAGAAATTTTGAAATTCTAAAAAATTAAAATTATGTCAAAGCCATCAATTACTAATTCATCTATAAAACCTTTACTATATCTCGTGACTCTCATCCAATCATCCAATATTAAATATATAATTAACTAGTATATACCAAAAAAAATGTACCATATAAATCTACCCGTTAAATATTTTAAGAAACATCACACCTACTTATTACATACAAAAACAAATATACTATATAAATTTATTCTTTAAAATACTTTAACTATGATATGGTGACAAATATACTATATAAATTTATTCATTAAATGCTTAAACATCACACCTACTTAGTAGGTACCCAATAAAATACACTATTTTTGTTTTCTCATTACAATGATTTAACTATGGTATGGTCACTCCATAACTATAGTTAAAGTTTTATAAATTTCTTTAATTGAAAAGAGGCTCATAGAAATTCGGGTTTGACATCTGCGTTTACGGTTAAGAGAGAGAAGAAAGAAGAAGAGAAGGGAAAACAAGGAAAATAGAGGAAGGAAGAGAATAAAATAGGGCTGAGCTCATAACCATTAGGGTTTATAGAGAAAAGAAGGAGGAAGAAGAAAGAGGTCATGGGCTTCACAAACCCTAATGGAAGATGCCCTAACTGATTTTTAGAGAGAGAAAAAGAACCCTAATTGAAGAGGTCCTAACTGATTTTTAGACATAGGAAAGGAAGAACTTTAATGGAAGATGCCCTAAATGATTTTAAGAAAGAGAAAAAGAAGAACCTTAATGGAAGAGGTCCTAAATGATTTTTAGAGAGAGAAAATTAAGATGGGATGCTGATTTGGGATAGTTTGAAGAGGGCTTTTCTCTCGGATTTGGGATAGTTTGAAGAGAGTTTTTCATTTTCTTGAAAAACAGCAAATAAAGCTGAAGGATTAAGTTTGGGGAACTAATGACATATGTACAATTGCTTATTCCCGTAAGTTTACAGTTTATACAATCAAAAACAAAATATTGATTACTTGGTCCTAGGATCACAATCTCTGTTTCTCATTCATTAGTAAAAGACTATGTTTTGAGCTTTAATTTATGCCATAAACAGTATTTTCATAAAAACAATTATCACAAATAATCCCAGAAATCTGCATGTATATGATTTCTTTACACAATGATTTACTTTACAAAATGATTTGCTATAAACAGTATTTCATTTACACAATGATTTTCCAAAATAACAACTGAAATCTGCATCTATTTGTTTAAGTTTTAAAAAAAATATTCATACCATCAATCTGCAATGTGGCTTTGAAGAACACAGTAGGGATAAAAGTTTCTATTTTTAATTTTTTTTTGAAATAATATTTGTTTTCAAAAGCATGAAAGTAGCAATGGCTACAATACACAAAACAAGAAAAAAAAAATATCTTTCAAAAATAATATAGGTAAAAAAAGATAAACGACCCGATTTTTTTGCCGACCTTTTAAAAAAGTCTGCCGTTTAAAACTGTTTCCATAAAAACGCCGAATTTTTTAAAATTCGCTGGTTAAACAGCGATTTTCTATGGTTCTAATCAGCGTTTTAAAAAACGGCGAGTCGAACCGGACTGGCCCGGTTCGACTCGGAAATCGCGAAAAGGGACCGGATCGGTTAAAAAATCGCAAATCGTCTGGTTCTAGAGAGAACCGGACGATTTTGCACAGTGACTCACCAATTCACTGTGCGGAATCAGCGAGTCCGTGAAGAACACGGGTGCAACCCGTGTTCTTCACGGGATTCTTTGAAATTTGTCATTTTTTGATCATTTTTCTTGTTTTTTTTGGCATGTGATCTGATTAGCAGGCTGTAAACAACTTTATTCAGCTTTTTCAAGGATTAAATGGTGGAAAAATTTTTTGTTTTTGGATCACGAAAAATTTGGTGTTTAGGGTTTCCGCCTTTTCTGAAAGTTTCATGCCAAATAGGGCATGAATCTTTCAAAATTTGTAGGCATTTTGATCTTAAAGCTGTGAATCAAAACCTTTTGTTACTAATTTGTGATAATCGTTGAGAAAAACTGAATTTTTTGGATATTGAAGGCTTCGGTTCACAAAATCAGGTAAGAAGTTTGGGTTTTTTTTTTTTCCGCCATTTGATTTATTTCACGGCATATTTTGAACATAATGAGTTCAATAATTAGGGTTTTTAATCTTTATTGTGTCTAGTATGATTTAAAATTTTCAATTTTACGTAATCTGGTCAATTACAGCAAGAAATTTGAGATGAACACTGAGATGTCTGCGGAACCAAAATTCCGCTGTTTTTTTTTTTTTTTTTTCCGCCTTTTGATTTTGTTTTCATGATATATTAGAAATAATGTGTTAAAAATTTAGGGTTTTGATTCCTTATATTGTTGTTTATCAGAAAATATACTCAATTGGATGTAATTTATTCACTTAGAGGTGAATTTTTTAGTTAAAATCGCTTATGTAAAACGACTCTGTGAAGAACAGAAATTTTTTTTTTTTTTTTTTTTTTTTTTTTTTTTTTTTTTGTAACCCATGATAG
Source organism: Amborella trichopoda (assembly GCF_054954075.1). Classification (NCBI taxonomy): domain Eukaryota; kingdom Viridiplantae; phylum Streptophyta; class Magnoliopsida; order Amborellales; family Amborellaceae; genus Amborella; species Amborella trichopoda. The sequence goes on along the minus strand of NC_142338.1, from coordinate 27,019,139 downwards.
AATTTTTTGTAATCCATGATCGAATTTTTTGTAATCCATGATCGAAGTGTTTGTTTTTTTTTCTTGTAATCCATGATCGAAGTGTTTGTTTTTTTTTCTTGTAATCCATGATCGAATTTTATTTTTTATTTTTTATTTTTGTAACCCATGATAGAATTTTTTGTAATCCATGATCGAATGTTTTGTAATCCATGATCGAAATGTTTGTTTTTTTTTGTAATCCATGATCGAATTTTTTTATTTTTGTTTTTTATGTAACCCATGATAGAGTTTTTTGTAATCCATGATTGAATTTTTTGTTATCCATGATGTAATTGTTTTTTTCTTTTTTTGTAATCCACGATCGAATTTTTTGTTTTTTTTTGTTTTTTTTTTTTGTAATCCATGATCGAATTTCATGTAATCCATGATCGAATTTTTTGTAATCCATGATAGAATTTTCTGTAATCCATGATCGACTTTTTTGTAATCCATGATCGAAATGTTTGTTTTTTTTACTTGTAATCCATGATCGAATTTTTTGTTTTTTTTTTTTTTTTGTAACCCATGATTGAATTTTTTGTAATCCATGATCGAATTGTTTTTTTCTGTTCTTGTAATCCACGAACGAATTTTTTGTTTTTTTATGTTTTTTTTTTTTTTGTAATCCATGATCGAATTTTATGTAATCCATGATCGAATTTTATGTAATCCATGATCGAATTTTTTGTAATCCATGATCGAATTTTTTGTAATCCATGATCGAATTTTTTGTAATCCATGATCGAATTGTCAAACGAATTCAATCAATGCACCAGCGTGACCAAGAAGAACAACAACGTCGTCTATCATTTTATTTTTAGATCGTATGTTACTAATTTTATGCTTTATTGTAGTCCATGTATGTTGATATACTTATTCCATGATAATTCTATGTTTATCCTTTTGTGTGATGTAAATTCAATGCTGAATGGCGGTTCATGCAGGGAAAGAACATATCAATATTCGCATATTCATTCAAAAACATGAAAATTCTTAATGGAGTACCCTCATTTCTTATTGAATTCCTAAAAAACAATATTTATAATGAATTTTAATAATTTTTTCGGATTTTTTTGAAGCTTTATTCTGACCGATTCACTCTATTCCCAATCCGGATCGCCGATTCGCCGATCCGGATCGGTTTTTTGGGAGCCCGATCCGGGTCACCGATCCGTTTTTTAAACCATTGGTTCTAATAGATGGGACAAGATTTTATAGAATAAAAATCACAATCTTATAAAGCAAAGGCCTCATACCTTGGCGATCTGCATCAGTATTCGTGTTCACGATTAACACCTCAACCTTCTCGTCGCCTTCTGCGGAAGGCGTATTCACAATCTGATCGCCTTCTACTGAACCCACATTCACCATCTGGTTGCCTTCTGCCGAAATCGCCTTCTTATTTGCATGAAGCTCCTACAAGATCATTCACCATCTGGTTGTCTTCTGCCGAACTCGCCCTCTTATTTGCATGAAGCTCGTACAAAATCAAGAACACTGGCCACCACACTACGAGCTGAAGTGTTGGGTTTATCAGAGATTGTATAAAACCTATTTGATAAATGAAATATAAAAATCAGTATGGTTCTTTTGTGAACCATATTAGACAAATGTTATTTGCTGATACTTGGACTAGATTCGATGAGCTAGGCCGGCCAAGGTTTGAAAAAACTCAAGATATCAGGGCATAGGGATCTAATCGAGAAGGGTCTGTGTATGCTTGTATGCCTGGATGAGATCTAACCGAGAAAGGTCGGTGTATGCCTGTATGCCTGAATAAGATGAGACAACATACCTGGGCATAGGGATCTAACCGAAAAGGGTCGATGTATGCCTGTATGCCTGGATGAGATGCGACTAGGTTAAAACCTCATCGTTATCTCATCACACGGCACATACGTCGTTTATCACACGGCATGTACGTCGTTTTGAGATTCGCTAATGAGGTTGAAACGTGTACATGTGCGAGAGATTACCCCTACTTTATGCACCATAGAATCATGGTTGCATCATATCTTGAAGGATCATGATTTTTGTCCTAGTCTATTGGGTGACTTACCATAGAATCATGGTTACATCATGGTCTGGAGGACCATGATTTTCGTCCCAGTCTATTGGCTGACTTTTGTGGTCCAATCATGAAGTAGATTGTAGGTCATGAGAACTGTTGAGTCAGTTTGAGAAAGCTAGGTGGATCGTGATTCGCAATTGAATGTGGAATGCTTCCATATATTGATAATTTCTTATATCTAACGGATATGATTCCCATCAAAATTAATTACTTTTATGTTATGAGATTTTTAAAATGTTTATTTGAATTTTTGTGAAACTTTTGATATTTTATTTTTGTCATTTGGATTTATAATCTAAAATAAATTAATTTTCCAATGTTTTAAATAAAATATGATATTTTAAAATTCTAAATATGAAATAAAATACTTTCTAAAATATACGGGACCTCTATAAAATATCCAACCCAAAATTTAAAAACATGTAGATTAGGCGGGGCCTACACATGGCCACCAAAAGCACCACTCATTTACGTATTTTCTTGGGAAGAAAGTTTGTCCTTCTTTTTAGGTATTTTTTTTAAGTATAAATATAAATTTAATATTTGAGATATTTATTACAACTTATATGATTAGGTTGAATATTTGATATATTTACTAACTATGTGGTTGATTCAATAATTAAGGAGATGGATGGCTCAAATTTCTCACCCCACAAGTTTTCCTCCAAGGTATATTTGACCATTTGACTTTACTAATTTAGGCAAAATCTACGACATAGAAAGAGGCAAAATCTATGACATAGAAAGATGTTTCCCCTTCTTAACCATAGAAAGAGGTCTCCCCCTCTTAACAATTACGTACGTATTATCTCTTCTTTCTTTAAGAATTTCTCTCTCCATACCCCAAATTTAGCTCTCTTCTGTCTTTAATAAAACTCTCTCCATACCCCAAATTCCCAAATTTAGCTCTCTTCAATCTTTAAGAATTCTCTCTCTCCATACCCCAAATTTAGCTTTCTATCATTCCCCTCCATACCCTAAATTTAGCTCTTACTAAATTATATACATATTCTCTCTTCTATCTTTAAAAATTCTCTCTCTCCATACCCCAAATTTAGCTCTCTCTAGATTCTCTTCTATAAGAATTCCCTCTCCATACCCCAAATTTAGCTCTATGTGGATTCCCTTCCATACCCCAAATTTAGCTCTCTCTTTGGATTCCCATAGGGGAGGGGACGCCCTAATTTTTATCACTGTCTCTCCAAGTTATTCTATTTTTCACTCTTTCTAATTTGTTTTGGGTGGCACACCTAAGCCTAGGTGGTGTCTTTCTTGGTGGGTGGCAAAGGGGCGGAACCCCTACTAGTAGATCTCTTAGGTGTCTTTCTTTATGGGTGGCAAAGGGGTAGAACCTCTTGCTAGTCTATATTTCCCTCTCTCTTGATATTCATCTCTCATCTCTCTAAAATCAAGCTAAGTGGGTGGATTTTTGCCATAGTAGGGAAATCAACATACCGATCGTATAACTATGAGCATCATCAGAAAGAGGAGACTCGGCATGAGCACCATCGTAATGAGAAGACTCAACGCGGAGTGTACTAAGCCCGGTTGAGGTAATCTCCGGCAACTTTACTTTTTAGGTGTACTAAGCTTAGTTGAGATAATATCCGACAATTTTACCTTTTTAAATATTTCTTCGAAAGGAGAAGACTCGACGTGGGATATACTAAGCCCGATTGAGCAAATTTTACCTCTTTAAATATTTCATCGTAAAGAATAAACTCGGCGTGGGATATACTAAATCTGGTTTAAGTAATCTCCAACAATTTTACCTTTTAAAATATTCCATCAAAAGGAGGAGACTCAACGTGGGATGTACTAAGCCCGATTATGGTAAACTCCAGCAATTTTACCTTTTAAATATTCCATAGGAAGAGGAGAGTCGGCATGGGATGTATTAAACCCGATTGAGGTAATCTCTGGCAATTTTACCTTTTTAAATATTTATTTATGTTTTGATATTTTCTTCTCATAAAGCAATAAAGTCTAGTATTGTTTGTTGAATAAAAAATCGTATTCGAAGATGTAGCAATTGAAAATCGATTTTATTCCATTTTATTTATTCAAGAGTGATTTCATTATATTTTGACATTATAAGTGATCTTGCCGGTATAGGAATAAAGAATTTTTTTTAAAATATATACACCGTATTTTATCATAAAGTCATTTCATTGGTATCAGAGCAAGGTTTCTTACTACTTCTAGGACAAAAATCTATTCAAAAAAGATGTTCTGATGCCGAAAAACCTACAATTGGTCATCTTGACCTCAAGATATACACATATGGAAAAAAAAACTTCGTCCTAAAAATAGTTCATCTTATATCACACTATCTTATCAGTCCATTTTCAAAATTTTCAAGTGCTTATATTGGGACTGCATCTTTTAGCAATATTTAACGTTGCACCTTACTTTGATTGTTTAATTTTGACACCTTATACATACCACACCCAAAACTAGAACCAAAGTCGAAGAAAAGTGCAAAAATAATCAGAAAAGTGCATAAATAATCAATATATAATGGAATATGAGTTAATACTAGACATGAAAAGGGAAAATAAAACTGACATGCTTATTCATTTAGACATTTTGTATTAAAAAATAATAATGCTATAGAAGTATAGATATATCTAGCAATATGTACTCTGGTTGACACCTTAAAATGTTAGAATTAAGTTGAATCTCAAAAATCCTCTAGAAAAAGGTTGTACAAAGCTGTTCTGGTGTTGAAAAAACATTTAATTAATCATCTCAACATCAAAGTGTAAGGACATGAAAATAAATAAATTCAAATCTCAAAAATAATACATCTTGCACTTATCATCTGGACAATCCATTTTCAAAATTTTCACTACATTTATAGATCTGCTTAATTTGAACAAATTTTGGAGTTCAAAATTTTATAATTAAAGATTAAAATAGATTCTCGTGTCATCTTAAAAAATTTCCACACCAAAATTATATCTCCTGACCAAAGTTTGGAAGTGCGCCTTTTAAGGCTGCATCCTTATGCAAACCACACCCTAATCAAAATGCCATATGAATAGCAAATATAGAATGGTGAATGCTGTTTAGTAGTGCATCCGATGACCTTTTTTTAAAATATCACGATATTTGACGAATATCGTTCGATATCAGATCACATGTGGGGCCTAAAGACGATAAATCCTATTTCGCAACAGTTTCTGCATTTCTACATTTGCGGTCCCAGTATTTCTGCATTTGCGGTCCCAACATCCATCTTAAAAATAGATGCAAATAAGTGGTCCATTTAAACTCTATTACAACTAACAGTCCAAATGTTTTATTAATAGAATTATTATTTTAAATTTTCAAAAATTATTTATTTTTTCATATTCATGATCTCCATGTTAGAGATTATATGTCCTTAAAAATTAGGTTCAAAAATCCATATCAAAAATAGATTATCAAGAACAGAACACCTATGAACTCTCTCTCTCTCTCCAACAAAAAGAAGAGCAACAGAACACCTATGAAATCTCTCACACACACACACGGGGCAGGGCAGCATCCACCTAGCTCGATGGACGAACCAATAATATTTACACACGCCAGAAAAAGCAAGAACCATCCATGTAGCTGGAAAAGCCCGTGGCGTATTTAGTAGTTCTTCATAAGAGTAATATGGATCAAAAGACCGTATGAATGCGGGCCAGGTTTCAACTCTGCCCAAGCAAGTTTCACCACAAAAAGGAATATCATACCTGTGAGTGAATGTCACCGAAATTTGGAGTGTACATGACACTAAAGCATGAATCTCAACAAAGAAATAGGAAAGAGGAATCTGAGTGGTAGTCTGGTAGAGTGCACCCATTTAAGAGTGATCCCCATTAATGAATTTTAATTGACAAAACTTTCTAGGAAACATTGATCAACCATTCGTTCTTACAAAACCAATACTATAAAAGCCAAACCACATCACAAAAATTGGACATTAGAGAGAGCTATAAAGATAAGTGACTGAACACACCTAAAACTCAGGATGACTTCTCACTCATGGGCAAAGAGAGAGAATCTCTTTAAAGCTTGAGGACTACTTTTCACACTAATAAATTGGCCTATATGAGCCTGAGTTCATATTCGCCAGCCATTGTTATGTATCTCACCCAAGGTAAGGCCTGGTAACCACTCTTCTCAATAATCTTCAAGTACCGAACCTACATAAAACAAAGGACAAATTATACCAGAAGTGAATCATTCCAAAGATTCTTGTGTCATTTCAAAATACAAAACAATTGGAATTTTCTGACCAAACTTATAATGCTATTGAAGCAACCAACAGCCCCTCCCTCCTTGCTTGGATCAATTTTAATGTATTTTATAAAAATCCTTGACAAAATCACACATCTTTCAATTGTCGACAAAGTAGATGATACACGTAAGGCATTTTGCAGCCCTAAAAGCCATCTCACTCATCAACGCCCATTAAAGTGTCTAAACACCTAGTCTTCAACAGCCACATGAGGACTAGAATGGGCCAAATGAAAAATTGGAGAGTAACCTAAGGGGCGTGTATGATGTAATCATTACCAGTGTTAAATCACTATCTCAATAAAATTGATCCTGATAAGAAACTATAAGTTGTTTGGTAGTCTCCATCATAAAGCTATCTGAAATAAAATTATAGACTTTTATAGAAAGTTTTACATATAAATTATCTTTTTAAATAATTTGTTTTTATTTTATTCAAGTTAATATGCTGAAATTGCATTTTTTTAGCCAAAAATAGCTAAACATAGCTGGAAAATACTGAAAAAGTTAATTAATTAAATAATATTATATGAAATATAAGATACGTACCAAACAACTAGTAGAATATGTCATCCAGAGTATATTAATTGTAGAGAGATGGTCTTCCAGATAGTCAATGACTAATAGAATATCACATCCAGAGTATATTAATTGTAGAGAGATGGTCTTCCAGATAGTCAATTGTCATCCAAACAGGCCCTAAAGAAGCAATGGTCTCCCATCCCCACTTTTCCCAATGATATACTGGCCCTTTGCAGCGCAACCTTATCTCAAAAGCAGAAAACCTTGTAATGGTTCTAAGATCTAGCAATTAATAAGGCATTTTTGGTCGAAGGAGTGATTTGCTGAAGATAATAGTTGAATCGTGTAGTAAATATCAACTATGGGTACCGATATCGGACAACTGACTAAGAAGGAAGTACAATAGCAGGAGTGAACAGTCACTTGGCATAAAGTAAATATCATATAGAGACTACAGTGATCTTAAGTGAATGAGAGATGAGTTCTGTTTGTACAAGCACATGTAGGACATCAGAAACATACATACACCACAAAACTCAGCAAAAATCAGATCATCAACTTCTGTCAAGCAAACCAAGATACACTAAACAAATACAAAAACTAAATAAGAACCGAAAAAAATATATCATTGTTAAACAAAAAGGTCAGTGCTGCCCATGTGCATCCTATTAGCTTTTAAAATAGACATATATCAACCTCTACTCATATTATCATCTTCTTCTTTTTCTTTTTCTTTTTCTTTTTCTTTTTCTTTTTTCTTTTTCCATTTCTAGACAGTTAACCTTTACTTATACCAAAGTTCTCAAACTGCATAATGATGCATAAGTGGGATATCACAATGTGCCCACATATACAGGCACATCCAACCCATATGCAGGTGCATTGACAAATTATGAAGGTGAATACTTAGGGGCAGACAAATACACACAAGCAGAGGCAACATATTCTTTTTCCCCCTGGAACAGTGGGGAGATGGTTCTTTTGTGGTGGAGAGAAAAATAGGAGGAAAAAGAAAGGGAGGGGGGGGTTGCATAATTTTCCATCCTTCTAAGAAGATTGAAGTCTAGGAATTAGGAATCAAATTTTGTATCGTACCAGAAGATTTCGATAATATTTGGGGTTTCTTTGGGCAAAAGTTTTGAGTTTAAATTGTACATTATTTCGAACGATTTCAAATGAAGATTTACTAAGGAATTGAGGGTTTAATGCGGCAAGGAGATTAAAATTTAGAAATCCAAATTCATTCGATTTTGATTTGATAATTGATATAATACTTTGAAACCGACGTATATTACATATTATACTCGGGATAATACATATTCTTGTGTGTTTTACTTAAGGAATTGGATGGATTAATTTATTTTACATGCTAACTACATTAGACTATTACAGAATAGAAACCACTACTCTGGCATTGTATATCATGCTATCAGGCTATCAGGGATTGAGACAGAAGATATATTAAACGCAAGTTTTAAATTAAAATGGCTACATATCACATAAATCACATATTCATGTTATTCTTTGAATTCAAGCTGCACAGTGCAGTGGACCCCCCAGAGCATCAAGTCTATATCACACATTTGATGACCATGACTTATCCTGTCATCCTTCCCATTTGAAGCTGCAAAGATAGTACCTCGACTACAGAATATATGTGCTAATTACCTCTAGAAAAAATATGGAATGTTTACTCCTATTGATGTACCAGAACAATCATTCAATTTCTACACTTCAAAATTGGAGAAACTCTATTGGGAGGCAAATGCCCATTGCCATTGTAATATGACATTGCGTTAAGTTTTTAAAAGGGCAACTATACTACAATATACTTATGACTACAGAAAATCATAGTTAAGAGAACCACCGTGCAACCAATGGCTGCACTCCTTTTTTTCTATTCAGGTTACCACAATGGTCGGACTATGATGGAGAACGAGACCCATGACATTGAATGCTTGATCCCCTCTTTCTCCATCCCTGTTTAACCATGGATTGGCAGGTGACATCTCTTATGACTAAAAGTTCTATAGTCACAAAGCTTATTATTCGACTGCCAAGGGCTCTTACTGAAGTGTTTTTCAACCTTGTGCCAAAATGAAACAAAATCGGAAATTAGCAAATAATGAAAAAAAATTCAGACCCTAGACCACAACCATGACTATTCAGGAGGAATTGTTTAGGCTTCATTTGGGATTGGCTACTGCAGAATGTCCTGCCTGCAACGCTTGATGGCATTTCCAGGGGGTCATACGGTTGAAACAAAAAAGGCCTTTTGAACCCTTTTGAACTTAATGTAAAATGCCTTACTTTTACATCAAATCTTGAAGGTGTTTTGTGTCTCCCAAACACCTTCCCACTTTGGAGTATTAACCAACTTAGAAATATAAGGCATTAAGCTCGAAAGCATGATTTTGATGTGTTTCCAACGCACTATTATGTATCACTACAATCTCAGTTCTCATACATTGAATAAACAATCCAAGAAAAGAAAACCGTTAGCAGAATTGCAGATAAAGAAAGTAGCCACCATGAAAATCCCAATACATTAGAAGAGTACAAAGAAAACACAAAGGAATTACATACCTGTATCCCAGATACAGTGAAATAAGGAATCTCGAACTTCACACGTATCGGAGCTTTTTTCTCTGGAGTTGCTTCTTCAGCTGTGATACTTGGAAGACTAAATTGTGCCCTCAACATATACTCCTAAAAAATTAATATTGAACCACACAAGAAGTGAAAACTTTGGGGACAAAATCAGCCCAAGTGAAAACTAAATTGTGACCCCAACATATGCTCCTACAAAGACACTATAGAGATCAATCTAAAGCATATCAGAAATGCAAACTTCGGGGACAAAATCAGCCCAAGTTCTCCAAAAGTTATTGGCTACTCCTTAAGAAGTACTAGTCTACGGTGCCTCCAATCAGATGATAGAGAAATCAGGGAAAAAGCATGCAAGTTAAACACACCTTGCCACCTGGAAAGGATTTTATTTTCCAAAGCAATGCCTCCTTTTCAGGTGCGTATGTAGCAGAGCCCATGGACGTTCTCACATTAGGATTAGTAGCATCAGAAGGTACAGGCAACTCTATTTCAACATTTGTAGCAGTGCTGCATCAAAACAAATGAATGCAATTTCAGAAAGTAGCTATTCTAGATGTCTCCACCCTGGTCATCAGAGAGATACAAGTATACTGCAATCAAACGGACTATGGGAAACCAGAGTCGGTCATCCCACTTTTACTCCATCCATCATTGCAATGATCAATTATCACCCAATGGATGTAGGTTGTTCATGGTTCACTGGATTAGCAGCATACTTGTCGAAAAGATATAGCCAAAAGAAGCGTCATAAGGGTGATGTTAGCATCGAGGGCAGCATCTACCTTCGCTCCTTGAACTGACTCCGTGCCTTCACCATTATCTCTATACGGCTTCTTGAATGCCTTTCAACTTGAGCTTCCACCCATATAAGAGGCTTCACCTGTACACACAAATAAAGTCACCCTTTTATTTCATGAGCACCGGTCACTCACAAAAACAGATGAGTGGGTAGTACTAGCATCAATGGCAATCAATACCTGAGTATTCAGTCTGTATGTCATCAAATCAAAAGACCCATCAGGTGGTATAAAAGATATCGTCCTGTCATTTTCAAAACGAGCTAGGCGCACACACCTGAAACAATAGAGAACCGCATGAAGGTTCCCCTGAGAAAATTATCAATTGTGATAATACTTCATGAGCAGAAATAAGTTTATATTCAAAACTAGCCAAATAGCTAAAGGGATTGCATACTGTAAGACCAGTTACCATTAGTACAAGGAGGTCACAATCACTCATAGCCGTCAGATATGAAATATGGCAGCTTGAGGTGTCTCACAAAGTTTTGAAATATTTTCAGTTAGACTACGAACCAGGTCAATGCGACACCCCCAGCAATATAATTTCACATCCAAAAAAAACAAAAAACCTGAAAAACTTTATTTTGAGTTCTTAAAAAAGTTACATTTCAAAAAAGAAACAAGGGGGGCCAAACTTGATTGCAACCTCTGGTACCAAAACTAATAGTGTTATTGAATATTTGTTTTTGGAACTGGGTGTTTTAGAATAATAAATACTTTCCTAAGGCTAAATACACTTCCTTCAAAATATGGGCATGCCAGTACGAAGAAGAGTCGGCCACATACTGATGAAATTTGATATCATCTAGATCAATGGCTTTGCCCTTTGTTGATCGACCTTGGGCCTCCAAAAGTACTCTGTCATTCAGACCAAGCTTGCATTCCGGCATACCACTGCAGGAAAAACCCACTAGTTCAATTTTCATGGTTTTAGTACAAACAGGAGCAGAGAAAGATTGTGACACAAGTTTTTTCTTGATGCACTTAGGTGGCATGGGAAAATTTGGACGATTTTACGGAGAGGGAGTCAGTGATCAAATTCAATTTTGCTTTTATTTTTGATACAGAGAACGGAAAAATTAGGAGGTTCAAGGTTACATAAAGTTCAATAAACCATGCACCCAAGGGGACATAACCCAAGAAGTACAAGAAATAGTTAGATAAAGATAAGAAAATGAAAAAGAAGTAAAAGTGAATCTGAACGAAAGTAAATAGATCAAGGAAAAGAAAAGAGTCCTTAATGTCCTGAGGTTTCCCCTCAACTCCCTCAAGAGACACACATCCCCCTCAATATTGGCCTCTCTTTTCCCAACCCCTAAAAAAATATCCAAAAATACACTGTCGGTAGCACTTCCAAAGGAAAGGGTTGGAGCTTTCCTTCAAGACAAGAAAGGGCACATTGCCCCACAAGCGAAATAAGAGACTCCTGCAACTAGGCAACCACTGATCCCAAAAGGACTGAGGAAGAATTATTCCAAACACTGTGAACAAATTCACAGTGAATGAAGAGATGTTCCCTCTCCTAAACATTCTTGCACAAATTCGCCCTGGCCTACAAATGATTCACTGCTACGACGTTATAACTAATAAATGACCCAAAGATTGCAACATGATGGAGGGAAGCAGCCCCCGATACCAATTTCCTCAACTCAAATGCTATACACAACACATCGACAGAACACAAGGGGGAAGAAGGAACACACAAACAAAACTCGAACCAACACCAAAATCCATAGACTTCTCTGTTAATCACCTTCAACAGAACGTACATTTCCTACAAGCACACCAGCCCAGGGCCCCTAGGCAATAGAAACATCCAACCAAAAGGCTCCAATTCCTAAGGGACATCCTTTGTCCAGACATACCCACCAAAGCCCTCGAAATCGACCAGCCTGATAATTTTCATTGTTGAACACACATCAAAGACTAAATAGACAAAGAACTGAAAAATTAGCCTTGGCAGCGCACCTCTCCACCATACGTCCACAAAAAAATTCACCCTACCACTCCTACAACTATGACTAATTTCCTTCAGGAACTCCTAACCGAGTCTACAGAATTAAATGCCAGAAACATGCTCGATCTCCAGCCACCCACAATAGGACACACTTCCGCCTTCCCACCCCCTCCAGAAGAAGAGGGAAAAAAAGAAAAACAAAAGAAAAAAACATTGCCTTGACTTCTCAAAGCTTCTACAAACCTCCAATGCTGCCAACAAGGTTTTATTAACCAAGCAATAACCATAAGCCCCTTCTACCATCTGTTTACAAACTAGGTAAAACTCGGAATTGGGACATCCCCATTTCAACACCATACTGAACTCTCTCTAAATTCTCATGACTAAAGAGGGACATATGGAATAATGACATCAAGTAAGCTATGATATTTATCAAGTGCAATGAGTCCACTCAGAGAAAGGTATTGGCTTTCTGGAGAACCAACTCCACTCACTTTTTTTTAACCACCAAATCCCAGGGAAACTTCCAAGCATTACTCATGCACCACGCAAACCACAAATAAGTAATTGTATTTCAAAATTTTACCTGACAACCCAACCATTATGTAGCATCCCGAGCATATCCAGTATTACCTATACCACCATCACCAAGTTCATCCTCGGTGTCCAATCTTGCCTTAAAAGCAGTTCATAGCATGTAAGGATGAATCCAGGTTATCAAACGAAAAACCTCCTGTGCCAGAAAGTGCAATGGATCATCCATGGACTGTAAATGAAAAATTAGTCCGGGGTTCAATGTCACCCTAAAACACCTCAATCAACACATTGTACACGGCATATCTCATTAGCAAGTTGATTGCTCAAACAAAATCAGGAAAAGAATAAGAAAGGGAATTTCCATGCCTCAACCCCCCTTGAACTGGCAGGGTGGGAAGAATTTTGCAAGGATATCAGGTGTCCAAATAGAAGAGGGATCATAGTTACCGGAATCTCTCCACCAACCTCGCGATTCCGATTACGAAACCCAATTCCGTGTTTGCATTAAGAAATCTCCACATAAACCGTTTTTTGGAACCAAGGAAACTCGATTCCTCAATTTCAAAATCTCAATTCAACACATCTTTAGAAACCATTTTTCGGAACCAAAGAAACTCGATTCCTTAATTTCAGAATCTTGATTCAATACATCTTTAGAAACCATTTATCAGAACCAAGGAAACTCGATTCCTTAATTTCGGAATCTCGATCCCACACATCTTTAGAAACTTGAACCCATTAATTGTAGGTAGACGTTCCCAAATATATTGAATCTGGATTCTAGCAAGGATTAAATCTTGATTCAAAACTAAATATATTCAAAGTATCAAGCAAGAAAAAAAAACAATTGAAAGTACATAATGTCCAATGTCTATGATGGTTGTGCACTTCCTAAAGGAAATTGGAGCGGAAATCTTCCTTCGAATGCTTCTAGTGGTTGCCAGGTTTCATTATTTTACTTGTGCCACCCTAGATGGCTTTTACTTTAAATTTAAAATGTAACTGATAAATACAACACATACAATTGAAAGTAAAACCACTACGTAAACATAATCCTATTTTGTCTTTATAATAATGAAGTCAAAATCACAATTTCGAAATACTTATCTTTTATATATAATGACCGTAAGTTCAATAGTCAACACAATCACTTTAAAATTTCGGAAACCTTCTAATAAGAGACATCCAATATAGGTTCTAAAGTTGATAAGGCTCAAGATGTTCTTGGGGCTTCCTTCTCCATAAAAATGAAATCTCGATTCCTGGTAGTGGTCGTCAAATGCATTCCATAGTCCATATTATTGTAAATCTCGATCTCAAACTGGCATGGATCTCTGATCCATATACTTCAGAAACTTGATTCCAAATGTGTTAGAATCACGATTCGAAACAGCAACATACCTCAATTCTACATATGTCAGAAACTCGATTCCATAGATGTCGGAAACTCGATTCCGCATATTAATGAATCTTGACTCCTAGAGTGTTGATTCCACGGGGATGGGAATCTCGATTCCAAGGAGGACAAAATCTTGATTCCATATGTGGATGAAACTTGGATCTATTTCAATCAAAACAAGATTCTCAAAAACTAGGAATCTCGTTCCCCGAGATTCCTATTGTACAGACAACGATTCCTAAGACAGGAATCTTCTAGCCGGCGGCGATTCCACGATTCCGGTTCCTAAAACAATTCGGGTTCCCAGGCGTTTCCAACAACTATGAGAGGCATTGCCATTGAATTCCATCCTCAGAAAGGAACCACAATATTAGTTTCTCCATGAACATGAACTCAAGAGGTAGTGATACCCAGCCAAAAAAAATCCCCTCCATAATATTACCTGGCCCTCCAAAAGTGTGTCAGTCACCCTCTACAACAAAGTGTCCATAGAAGCAATGGAAAGAAACCTAAAAACCTACCAGGATTTGACCCATGCCTGAGTCATAAGACCCTCTGCCAAAGGGAATATCTTGAGTATCCTATCATGACCATCTCTAATAACACTCCCTATGCCCTGTGAACAAAGATGCCTAAGGAGCTTTCATCAAAATCAAGCTCAAAAAATCCCTATTGTAGTTTGGCACACAAACCCCAGGTCTAGGTATTGGAGAAGTAGTCCAAAGTCAACAACCAACTTCCATTCTTGGACCAATCCCACTTCTGAAAACAAAGAAATCCACCAGAATCAAGGTCCACAAAAAGTCCCACAGTATTTATTCCTCAGCCTCCAAAGACAAGCTGATAAATAGTTAAGGAGATCTCATTTTTGCAGGGGCTTGAATTCAAAAAATTGCAATTCTGTCGAGGAGATCTCATATTTGTTTACAAGGGCTTGAATTCAAAAGGAATTTCTTTTTCTTTTTTTAATAATTAAGAGGCTCATTACTAAAACTATGTATGAGTTTGGAGAAGGTATTATTGGATATAGGTTGGGATGGGTCACAATGGACATGCTAATCAGGAATACATTGAAACACAGAGGTGTTTGAGAATTCAGATTCCCACTTCCATGTTCTAGATTCTCTTGCTCCCAATAGTGATGCAGTACTGGTAAGAGACTTTTAAGAGGAATGAGAGTAGGGTTGTGAAGGGATCTCAATTTAGGAGAAGTCCCAGGCACAGTAAAGTAGAAGACTTCGGTAAATAAGACCACTAGGTTTAGCTCAAATTGGTGTAAGTAAAATGATAATGTCTGATCTTGGGATAGTCTTTTAAGGTCCTGTTGGCACCCGACTGAAGTCTTCCCCAGACACTTGGTATCAAAAACTCCCTCTCTAATCATCAGGCATGACATTTCTAGTTTCCAAACATGAACCTACAAGTGATGGGGGAAGGAACAATGGACATCCATTAATTCTTTGCCTCTCTGGCATGAAGATTTGAGCTTTTCTCATGGATTTTTTTTGTATAAAATGGTGATGCCAGTGATGGCAGCAAAATTAATGGTTTTGCTAGATGCTAAGACTTCTTCATGCAAGGTAGCCATACACTCCCTAAGATTTTTCCACATAGCAATCTTCAAAGGAATCTAGAAAGAATGAATTAGAAAATCTTCAGTGGTAATTGAAGTAACCATGAGGGGGTAAACAAAAGAATCAGAGATTAAGTGATATCCTGGAATTTTATCCTTAGGGAGTTCAATGGGTTCTGATGGATGATGTAATCCAAAGGAAGAGACCTGCAGTGAGGTTCCTAAATCCCTCAGGAAGCAACTAAGAAGGCAAATGTCCTAGCCAAGAAGAGGGTGGAAAGGAGCAATCTTTTTGTCTTACTCAGCCTGTTATTCTCAGATGTCTCCTCACTATCTCCTTGACGTATGTGCTTTGGTAATTCTTACATTTCTTGCCATTACTTACTAAGCCAGACATGTCTACTGTTGATGCAAGATTCCAGAAGGTTCTTTAGAGAGGGGAATCCAGGACTTTTAAGTATCAGAGACATACTAAAGAACAAGTAAGAGAAGATCACAAAAACAACCTTAAAGCCAGCAAGACTATATTACAAGTATTTTAGAAATAAAGAATGACTATTGTTGTTTTGGTAAATACTGAAAAAAAACTATTACGATATTTTAATTTAATGTCTACTACAAACTAATATATTCAAGTGCCTACTGAAGCACCTTTGAAGTATTATTCCCTACGGTTTACGGCACCTATGCTCCAATTTCAGTCTTCATTTGTAAAAGTTGTTTCCCCTTAGTTTATTTTGCTGCATATATTTTCTTTTCTTTGTGAACATGAGTCTTATTGTTTTATCCATTTCATTTCTTGTCAGCTTTCAAGCAGTTCTGTGCCCCAATGGATCTCAAGGATTAGAGATTATATTTATGTGCACTGATTCACTGGAATACTCACCACATAGGAATGTACTTTTATCTTTCCATAACCTCCACGGCACTATATGTGCATGCTGCTTGCTAATAGTTTATTCTAACAAGAAGCAATATACATGAATCCAAAACCCAGTATAGAAAGGTATAATTCACCTTAAATAAGTCCTCATCTTTAAAGCCCCAACTACATCAGATCGAATAATCTGTCCATTGCTGTTGACAAGGATATTGACACTTTCCACTACATCCAAAAATACCTGAGATATTGAAATTCACAATCTGGTTTTCAGAACACAATGGACGCAAATGCACCCACAAGGATACAAAAGCGTTACTCGATTAATAATAAATAAATTGGCTGGTCTTATATTTTCTAAATAGTGCAGCGAACAATGAACAAAACCAAGCAGCAAATCAAAAATTCAGAGAAAACACCCACCTCATTTTTCTTGTACCGTATTCCTTCACTTCTCCATGAAACTGCATTTGTCACTGCCATGGGAGGCCGTTGTGTGACTTCCATCCTGTAAGCATCTGTCTTAATGAATTCACTCAGTATTTTAGCTTCAGTGTATTGTGGGTAACCAAAGTCCATCATCTCATCAAGTAATTCGTACTGCCAAAACACAAAATTGGACATGAGAAAGCCATGAAAAATATTATAGTTGTTGTATTGTGAAAGGATTGATATTAAGAACCTTGTGATGCGATACACACAGCACAACAACCAATTTGTCAAAAGCCCAAAGTGAGGAACTTGCATTTGGATATACGTTATAATAAACTGACTATGAATGGAAGAACAGCATAGCAATTCGGCTGACGATCTTACCACAACAACAAAATTATCTCTTAGAGACTCCTCTTCCAACTCTTCAAAATAGTGCTTAAAAACCTGCCACCATCCGAACTAAACTAAGAACTCTGCTACAATTCATAATCAAGCAAAACCTTGAGACAAGTCAAATGATATTCAGTCAAGCATATACTTCCACAACCAAGTTGTTATATCCCTGAAGCTAGTTTAGAATCAAATAAATAGAGGTGGTGGTCTTCTTCTTCTTTTTTCTTTCCTTTTTTTTTTTTTTTTTTATATGCATGGGGTTGGGGGATAAGATAAGAATCATCACATATCTAGTACTTCCAAATGGATGTTGGGTCTAGAAGGTGACCACTTTGGCCATTTCAAAGTGCAACCACTAGTTTAACTAATTCAATATGAATTTCGTTTTCTTTTTCATTTTAGCATTCTAAATTGAGCTACACAAGTTTGATCAGCAGTTCTAGTCGTCCCATCAAAGTGTCAAACAACTCATCTCAGCATGCCTTTAATGCATTTGAACAATAGGTGATTTTAAAACATGTAGAATTTTGCTTCAAGCAGCTGCAACCAAACGGTGCACTGACAGTAACCAAAGACAAGCTTACAGTAGCAAGTAGTTATTAAAGAGCGTACATCAACAACTCGGTGCAGAAACAGCAGAAGACTAGCAGCATTGCAGTTCTGCCTAGAAGCTGTCATCAAGTAAACATTGTTGTGCTGAATGAACATGTACGTCACGCCATTATCATACACCACAGGATCATGAGACTCAGGATCCCCCTAACATAGACCAAAAAAGAAGTTTTAGTAGTGAATATAAGGTTAATGGACCTTAAAAGTGTTTTTCTTCAATCCACACTTTAATACGAATATTCCTTATATTTGTCACATAAGAGCAGCATTGTCATTTGACCAAAATGATCCCAAGCATTTTAGATCCATTTTCAAAAATTGGAATTCAAAACCTAGATGTATCCAAAAAAAGCAATTTCAGATGTACAGTTGACAAACGCAAACCAAGCTCAGCAAAAAAACATGAACATGGTTCAGTAACAAAATTTCTAAAATACAGAACTTCATAAAACCAGATTTGTTGAAAACGTAAGAAACCACATTTCTTAAAAATCATCTGCGAAAGAAACTATCAGAAACAGGACCAAATTTTACGAAATGCTGTGTGAAGCAGGACAAATATTACCAATATTTGTCCACAATCAATGAAATAGCACATAAATACAGTATTAAAATACCAAATGGAAGCAATTTTTTTCAGAAAAAATAGCAAACACATCCAGTGTAGTCTTTGTGTGTGTGCGCGCATTTGTGTTTTCTCTCATGAGCATGGGCTGTAACAGGAGTGGAATACTTCCCTCAATGCCACTTAATGATAGACATACCTATTCTACTCCTTTATATTCAAAATTTTAAAAGTTTACCATAGAAGAAGCCAAAAAAAGGCAACTAGAAGACAAGTGAACAAAACAAAATTGAAATTGCACTGAAAATCATTGTGTGGATTGAGGAAACCAAACCATGTTCAAATCAAAAAGCAATAGAAAGGCCAAAAAGAACTCAGATTTCAGAAGGCATTCACCAATAGAGAGCAATTTGGCGTAAAACATAAACCAAACAGCCCCAAATTTGTATGATGCAACATAGAATAGCAAAAGCAAACCAGTATTCATCAGGAAAGAATAACAACTGGATGCAATACCATTTCTAACGATACCAAAATCCATTATAACTAAAACCTCATTCAAATGTGTTCAACCCTTGGCTCAGTGGTTAGTCTTCAATTCAAAACTCAACATAGCCACCCAAATCACAAACTCATTCAAACAATTCAAAAACAAGATTGTTGGTTGACTTGTTTCTGATGCTTTACCAACCTTTTGATGAGCTTCCCCATAACTAAGCAAGGAAGTTTTACATTTATTAATAAATAAAAAAGGGTATCAAATGCCACTAATGCCTTTCCAGACAACTTACATGTAAAATTGAAATAAACCACATAATACTATCAGATCTATTCCTTCCATATGAGTTAGACAACAAAAATAAATAACCGAAAAAGAGGTTGCCTCCTTTGCTCAGGTTTAGTAATATCTAACAATCCAAATTATGAATATGAAAACTCGATCCCAAAAAAGTTACACAGGAAATCAAATCAGATTAACAATTCCCTCAATGGCTAAGAGAAACTAAATAATGTAACAAAACTCATTGCCACTTACAACCAAAACATGCCATAATCAAAAATATATATATGCCATAATAAAAAAAGAAAAAAAAAATTAATCGAGCATGAACCTAAACAAATGGTACATAAAGCTACCTCCTTTTCTATAAGCTTCGTAAAGAATTTCTCAGCTTGCAAAGCTGAGACATCTCCTCTATAATCTCTCCACACAAGCACCCTGCCCTTGATATCAAGAAGGAAAAGGGCCGAGGCAGCACCAGCCATCGATCTGATACTCTCTACGTCAGATCTTAAGATCAAGAGGTAAAATTAGGATTTTAATAATTAGGTTTTCTCTTGGCATCATTTAATGGCCTGGACCTCTGGTTCTGCGATGAATTAGGGCACAAAAATTGAATCTTTCCATGAAATGCTGGCACAATTAAGCTGGTCTTGAACTAAGGTTTTGGTCAAAACTATAGCATGGAAAATTAGAGCTTTTCCTGTTAAAGATTGGAAGGAAGAAGAAAAGTTCTTGTGCAAGGAGGATCTGGTTTTAATTCTAGGGAAAAAATACCTTACAGTACATTATATGTCTGATAATTTAACAGTGTAAAAGCCCGCAGGGCATCAACTGAGATAATGTCAGGGTGGTGGACTAAAATACCCCTTATGTTTCAGGAAATGGCTGTAATTCTAGTCTTATTTATTTCCGGGTTTATTATGGTTTGTTTAAAGGAAAAAGTTAATATATAAGGTTTTCAAATAGATTAAGGTTTGGATAAGGTTGCCTGCAAAATAAGGTACACATCTAAAATTTGTTTAGAGACACCCCGCACTTTAAATAGTATCAAAAGATTGGTGGCCTCACAATTTATTTGGCCTCAAAATTTATTTTCATTTCTAATTATAAAAATTTAATGTTTTGAAAATAGTTTTACATTTGTCAAATCTATAACCACTTAAAAATCTTAAAAATCAATGGTCTAAAAATTACAATATGCACTATTTCTAGTATTTGAAATTGATTATTTTCCCGTGTCTATACATCTTGAGGTTGAGATGATCGATTTGAGGATTTTACACTTCGAAACAACCTCTTCTAGTGAATTTTTTTAGGTACGCCTTAATTTGATTGTGCCTCATCTTTATAAAAACTTAACCTTAAAAACAAACGATCCATATAACTTGATGCACTATTTTTTGCATTTTAAATTCTTTTTTCCTTCACGTTCATACATCTCAAGGTGAGGTTTACATAAGGTTACCTCCTTGTATGGCAGACATAAGCATGCTTCTAAATTTTGTATACATATGTAGTTTCAATATCATGAATCTTATGATGGCTTGAAAATTTGTATTCAAATCTATTTATAAAATTGAAAATTTTAAAAATGGTACAGATCAAGCAGATCAAAAAACACTTGAAAATCTTGAAAATAGATGGTTCAAATAACTTGTTACGAAATGTACTACTTTTTTTATTTGAAATTCTTTTCTTATTTATACTTCTTCACCTCGAGGTTAGAACGTTTTCCAACATCGGAACACTCTTTTCTATTGAACATTATAAGTACACCTTACCTCTATAAAGTTTCAATCTTGTATGACCTTTTCCTTTAAAATATCATAATAATTACATGAAAACTTGAGAAACATTATAAAAAAATTTATTTTATTTTAAAAATTTTAAAAAGTAGTATTATATATTTCATATTTTACAATCAAGATCCACATTTTAAGAGCATATAGTATATTTTAATTTTATCTCATTTTCTATACATCAAATTTGTTTTAATTTTTAGTATGTTCATATTTATCGCCATCACGCACCTAAAAAATATTTAAATAATAATTTAAATAAATAAATCACCAAAATACTTATAAATTTTAAAATATTTTTGTAAGTGTGTGACGGTGAGAAGCATGGACATTTCTTCTTTTTCATATTTGATAAGAGTCATATCATATTTAACCTTAAAATAGATAAAATTAAAATATACTTCATGCTGTTCAAAGTATGGCTTAAGTATAAAATATGAAATATATAAACATATTTTAAAATTTTAAAAATAAAATAAATTTTTCTGCAAATTTTCTAAATTTCAAAATTGTCATTGGTGGGCTTAAATGAGTTTCGAGAGCAAATCCACCATTTTGGGATTAGATTTGAAGGTAAAAACCACATAAAACTAGTAGACTTTAAATCTGACTAAGATGATCAGTGTTTTTCTTGAAAACAAACAAAAACGGGCTTTTACATTAAAAAAATTATAATCAACAAAAAATCATTTAAAATCATGCAACACATATTGTAAATTGACTTTAGATACTTTTGACTTTAGATATCTTCATAAATAGTTTTTTATGAAATAAATTGTTGCATTTTTGGGTTTTTTAAATTACTGTTTGAATAATTTGTTCTTAGTTATCTTAGGTAGGGTTTAAATGGAAAATTATGGATACCACAAAATGGAACTTTGTAGACATCACACCCCAATACTTTTAGTATAACACCCATCATCAGTCATTTTTTTTTTTTTTCTTACCCTCCGATAAAAAAGTCAAAATATTTGATTCTAAACTACCTTTCCCCTCTCTCTCTTTCTCTTTTTTTTTTTTTTTGACAAATGTACCACTTATTATTGAAGATTAAAAATCAGTTACATCACTCACTCATTACATCATTCAAAATAGAAAATGACTCCATAGCCACACCTCTTTTAGCCAAACCATCCGCAAGACTATTCGATTATCTATAGACGTGATGGAATGATAAAGATAAATCTCCTTCCAGTTTCACCACTTGGACCCAAATCAAATGCAACACCCAAGGAACTCGTTGATCTTTGTTGCACCACTTAATCATATTTTGGGAGTCACCTTCGACTACAATATCATGACCCAAATTCATGGCTATAATAATGAGTAGTCCTTTGAGCAAGGCACTAAACTCTGCCATGTTAGTTATGGCAATTTCGATAGGTCCAGCATAGGCAAGAGCAATAGATCCATTCCAATCACGTACCACACCTCCTATCCTTGCATTTCTTGGGTTACCGAGGAAGCTGCCATTAAAGTTTAACTTTAACCAACCTTGTAGCGGAGGTATCCAACGACCAACTAGTCTAGTTTTTACCCTCTTAAAGACCATCAGATAGGCTAAATTAATTCACACATCAATCTCACTACTACCTCTCCCTTCCTACATGACAGACATCCAACACCAAATCATATGAAAAATATACTGAATCAGACAATCACAGAATAGACCAACCCTCTCTCTTTCTCTCTACCAACCCTCTCTCTACCCGCCCTCTCTCTCTAAACCCCTCTCTCTACCCCCCCTCTTTCTCTCTCTCTCTAGCTTGCCTTCCCACATAATGTGAGCTTGGTGATGGGAGTGGTTGCGCAGTTGGTTAAGGATAGTGGACACCCATTGTTTTTCAAGGCTTTATCTGAAATAAGAGTTAGACAACCTGGTGTGTTCCTTCTATTTGTCGGCTAAGGGTCATGGAGCCAAAGAGATTAGCCAAGTTTTACAACTCTTTGGATGTGTTTGTGAACCCAACGCGGAGGCAACAGGGGTTGGATTTGGCATTGATGGAGGCAATGCAGAGTGCGAAAGTGGTGGTGGCCACATATTTTCCGATATAAAGGGGAGTGTGGTGTTGAGCGAGGGATCATACAGGCTATAGGATTGTGTATTTATGGTTTATGATTTTTTGATGATAAGTGGTGTTCATTTTAATATAAATATTTAGTTATGTATTCATGATTTCTACATTTCTATGCATGTCTTCATTGCTTTTGCCTACATTTCCAGACATGTCTATCATGTTCTCCTTAGTTTATATGTGGACTTGATTTTTATTTTTGTTTAGTTTTGTAGATCTTTAAGTGATCTATAGAAGTCCTAACATGATTTGTTGATTGATGCTATATATATCAAGTTATTCGAGATGTTCTCGATGGATATATTGTGAAAACAAAATTTTAAGTTTTCAAGGTAAGTAATCTTTCATTTTCTCTGCATTTCTTCATTGTGTTTGCCTACATTTTCGGTCATTTCTATCATGTTCTTCTTGGTTTCAATGTAGAGTTGAGGTTTTTTTTTTTTTTTGTTAAGTGGAACTTAGTTTTTTTTTTTTTTTTTTTTTTTTGAGGTTTTTTTTAAAATCTTTCAGTGATCTACAAGATATATAACCTTCTGTTTTCTCTCCATTTCTTCATTGTTTTTGCCTATATTTCGGTCATTTCCATCATATTCTCATTAGTTTCTATGTGGATTTCATTTTTTAGATCATTATGTGAAATTGAGTTATTTTTTAGATCTTTGATTGATCGACATAAGTCCTAACATAATTTGTTGATTGAGGCTTTGTAGATCAAGTTTTTCGAGATGATTTAAGTAATATTTACAATATTGGTCAATTTTTTTATCTATTATCAGTTATTTCTTGTGATGTATCTCATTTTGTAGATAAATCTCGGATGTAATGAAACCGTAAATGTATTTCTTGATTGGAGCTCTACAAATATCATTTTAGTTCTCACTTCATTAGATGTGAAGACACCTCTTTTTAAGAAATAATTGAATTGAATTCCAACAAATAAATAATATTATAGTATAATTATTTATTAGGTAATTAGAAAACTATATTATTGAGTTAGTAGTATATATCAAATATTTGCATTAACGTGGATAGCATTTACATTAATTCGGATAATAAAGGTGCTTTTGTAATTTTTTTCGTAAATGTATATTTTGCCTTAAATTATGGATTTTTCAAACTATTCGAATAAGCTACCATTTTAGGTGATTATAAAAATAGATATTCTTCAGTTAATACTATATATTAAAGGGTGCGGTTTGTATAGAGCCTAGGCTCTAAACAATCAAATTAAAGCCTACCTTCAAATAGTGTCGAGAAATGTGGTTTCAATACTAGAAATATGTGCGATAGCCTTAAAATATATTTTCATATTTATTTATAAGGTTTAAATATTAAAAAATAGTGTAGATCAATAGATCTATGAAAACTTGAAAATATTAAAAATTGGCAATAAAAAAGTGCATTACAAAAATACACTATTTTCAAAACTTGAAATCGATTTTTTTTTCTCATGTCCACGTATCTTGATGTCGGGATGATGAATTTAAAGATATTTGGGCATCAAAAGAACCTCTTCTAGTGAAATTTTTCAGGTAGGCTCAAATGTGATTGTTTAGAGCATTGGCTCTATATAAACTTTTCCCTATATTAAATATTTGCATTATTTTGGATAACGTTTGTATGTCTGACTTTGAGATTAAGATTTTTATTTTTGAATACTAATTCCATTGACACAATTCATGGATCTAATGTGAAAACTAAATTTTGGGTAATATCTACAATATTACATAATTTTTAATCTATGGTCGGTTATATATTCCATATTACAATAATGGTAAATATATTCTTTTTTTAAGAAAAATATATTTTAAAAATAATATAATAACTTATTTCAATTTTTTGTATTTATTATTATTATTTTTGCAACTTCTGACATCCACAACGAAATTGAAAAAAAAAAGTTGCACACATTTTTATTTTTCTTATTTCTTTCATTTTTTAAAATTTTAAATTTACCTTTTCTTAAGGACCTATTTTATACTATTGAATAAGAATTATATTTGATAACATAAATAGAATATATCAGTAATCAATATAATATTTAATAAAATTTATTTAATAGGCAACATAATACTATATATATAGAAGAATTAACATACAAATTATTCTATTTAATATTTAATAAAAATTATACTTAGCAAACAAATTATTTAATAAGAATTATATTTAATAGTTAAAGACTATCAATACCGTAAGTATAAGGATTAAATAATTTTCTTTTTGAAATTTGGTATTCGTCAATGTACATCGGTTCGTATCATTTTTGTTCATAACAAGGCTAATGCTTTTGAAGTATGCCTTAATAGCCTAATATATTGGACATAAGTATTAGCAAGACCTTATGTTTTAAAGAACTACTATATTTGATATTGACACTGGAAACACCCTATATTATTATTTTTTCACTTTTATTTATATAACTTAAATTCTCTATTACTTTATTTCTGCAATTTGAATTATTTAATCGTATTTTTGTTAATTTGTGCCTAACGGGTATGAATTAATTAAATATTTTCAAAATAATTTATCAAATTTATAATTATTTGATACAATATTTAATTTTGAAGATCAATTCCTTCATTTAAAATTTTTAGTTTCTCTGTAATCTTATTTTATCACGAATAGTATATCTGAATTATTTATTTCTTTCATAATTTTAAATAGATCATAATAATTTAATAAAATTATTCAAGTATGATGATAAATTCAATAATATCTAAGACCATATTTTATTCAAAATATTTTTCAGTGATAAATATGTTTCATTGATTAATATTAAATATCTTGTGCAACGCACGTGCATATTACTAGAATATATAATGCAACCACACTTCTAGAAAACCATGTTTGTGGCATTTGTATGACCCAAAATTTTGCACACACATTCTCTTCATCTCAATAATCAATCTAAAAAAAAAATCTAATTTGCACCTTATATACGGTTAAAATGAGTCTGCTACAATAATAAATCTAGATCGTCCATTTGATGAATTTCAAGATCTAGGCCTTTATAAATTCAATTTTTTTTTTTAATATTGTTAATCTAATGATAATAAAATTATCTAAAAAAAATAGAAAGAAAAAAGATCATTTTAAGGCCTAGATCTAAGCATCTCACCAAAATGTACGTCCTATATTAATTGGGCTAAAAAATGCTTTCTAGGTTCCATTTTCAATTTTTTATTTTTTGTGTGTGTTCATTAGAATGAAAAGAGGGTGTATTTTAAATTTTGAATCAAACAAATGGCCCTAACATGGTTTTTGAAGGTTGCTTTATATATATATATGTGTGTGTGTGTGTGTGTGTGTGCGCTACAGTGTTTCGCTACCACCACGAACGTGATATGTCCATGGTGTTTAATTGAACGAACCCTTACGGTTTTGCATGATTTTTACGGTGACAGTACCGTCACGGACATGCTAGGTCCGTGGCGGTCCAAAAACACATGCCGCCGATTTTTTCGAACGGTCATGAGCCTATGGGCAAAAACACTATCCATTTTCGCCCATAGGTGTTGCATGGAAGACACTGTCACATACTTGCTATATCCGTGGTGGTTTATTAAACGAAACTATGCAATTTTGCATGATTTTTTTACCGTGACGGTACTACCGACCGAGGCTCTAGATAATCAAATTAGAGCCTACCACAAAAATTTCGCTAAAAGAGGTTGTTTTGATGCCCAAATATCCTCAAATTGATCATCTTGACATCAAGATGTATAAACATGAGAAAAAAAATGGATTTCAAGTTTTGGAAATAGTGTATTTTGTAATGCATTTTTAGAACGCCAATTTTCAAGATTTTCATAGATCTGTCGATCTTTATAAATAAAGATGAAAATATATTTCAAGGCTATCACTAAGATCTCCAATATTGAAACCACATTTCTTAACACGATTTGAAGGTAGGCTCTAATTTGATTGTTTAGAGCCTAGGCTCTATACAAACCGCACCCATATATATATATATATATATAGTACTTTTTGTTATATATTGTTTTAAAGATACAAAATAATATATAAAATATTTTTATTGGATCCAATCGAATCCAGACTAACATTTAATCTCACGCACTAGATACCAACAATGGTATTGGTGTCCCTGTAACATTGTTCATAGGTGTTCCAGCTGTCTATTTTTTAAATGAAAGGTTGGTCAGGTGTCCTAGCTTGGTGCCCCTCTATTCACATGGTAGACTATTTATTTATTTTTGCTCTACTTGTAACCAAAATGCCTCATTAACTCTCATTAACTATTTTCTCTCTACTCCCCAAGAAACTGGACTTATTTGATATCACTATAACCACTGAAAACTATCAGTTTTTCCGAATTGACATTAAAATTAGGTGCAGTTAATTCTTTCATATGAGGGCGTATTTGATAAGTGAGAGTTACTTTCATGTTTAATATAACTGTGTGGAAGCTATAAAGTGGAAGGATAACCTTCCACACAACTCCATTTTAGTGTTAAAATGAGTTTAGTTTTAGAAGACCTCCCTTCCATTAAAAGTGATGGAAGAGAAGTATTCCATTATATGTGGGAGAGTCCCTTTCACTCCCAAAAACTCCACATGTCAAACACACCCTTATCTATGGGAGAGTCCCTTGCGAGATTTTTTTAGAAGTTTTTAGCATAATTTTGTAACTTTAAATAATGTTTTTGATTTCGAGTTGTTTTCTTGATTTTCTTTAATGTTCTCTCTACCTACAAAAGATCACATCTTCGTCTGTCTTTATCCCTCCTCTCACTTCTACCTATTTGTCTCTCTCTTTTATCCTAATTTTTGCAACTTTTGATAATTTTTTATGATTTTGAGTTGGTCTCTTGATTTCTCCCTCTCTCTCTCACATTTATCACATATTCCACATGTAATGTTTTTCAAATTTTGCATAACTATTATCTCTCTCTTCAATGGTGACCGCAAATAGTAGAACTCAGGAGTTCTTTTTTATTTATATTCTTTTCATTATTTTTGCATGATTATTCTCTCTCTCTCTTCAATGGTGACCCCAAATATTAGAACCCAAGAGTTCTCTTTTATTTATCTATTTTTTCTTGTTTCTTATTTATTTTTTTCTCTCGTTTCCTTTAATGTTTCCAAGGTTACTTGAGAAACCCAGGAGTTTCATAAATAAGATTTTATCATACTTCAACTAATTTATATAAAAAATCATTAATCCAAGGAAATCAAATGTCAAAAGCATCATTTTTGTGGTAGCAACTTAAGAGAGCATAATAGTCATTTTCTTTACAAAAAATTAAAAAATATCATGAGTAAGAAAGAAAGTAGTTAAAGATAAAATTCAAGTTTTTATTTGTATTTACATATGTATAAAGACAACACGAAATCAACGACCAAATATTAAATGGACATCATACAATTCTTGAATTATCAAGCATAAAGAAAAGGCAAAATTACATATAGATCATGTTTCTCTAGTACTATGGTTTGATCCATATTTTTGCCTAAAGTTACATAAAGATCTCCCCTTGGGTCGCTAACCTTTGTTTTTTTTTTTTCCCCTATCTAACATCATTGAACATGTCGAAAATTCACTATTTTTCTATTTGGTTTTCACTTTATATTTTTTATAATTATCTATTTTCATATTAATTTTTTTATTTTTTAAAATAAAAAATTTATTTATTTATTAATATGTCGGCTCACGATTTTAAGAATAAATTATATAATATATTAAATTTTAAAATTTTCAATGAAATGCTCTTTTTATTAGTTTATAAAATATATTGAAAATTTTACTAAAATTTTAGATAGATAGTTGATGAGAATAAATGGGTGATTGCATGCCATTGCTTTTATCAGTCTACTATGTGAACTTATCGGTACCACCCCTAAATTTTTCTGAATGATTAATTTTGTTTAAATTTCATATTTAATATTTAATATTTATCATTATTTTTATTGTGAATATTCATTATTTTTTATATTTTAAATATTTATTATGAAATATCATCAACATCATTAATATTATTGATATTTCATTATAGTATGGGATTATAACATAAGAATAGAATATTATATTGTAATAAGACCTTGTAACATTATTATATTGTTATTGTGATGTTATTAATATCATCAACATCATAGGATTCTTCTTTTATAATAATATTTATTATAATATAATACTATCATACTATAAAAGTATTGTTGTATAATATTGTGTTACCATTTTATGATATCTTAATATATTAATATCATATTAAGTTAATATTATATATTGTGTATTTCTTATAATTCTTATGATTCCATTAAGCCACCCCTTCATATTTTATCATTACATATAACTTTGATGTAAAATATTCTTAATATTATCTCAAAATCTATTTTCCTATCAATTATAAAATTTTAAACTCGACAAATAGTTAAAGTGAAGTAGATCTTTAAACATATGAAAATATGGAAAATAGACGGCCTAGATAATGTGTTGTAAGATGCACTATTTCTAAGACTCAAAATCTTCTTTTTTTTCATAATCATACATCTCGATGTTGAGATGATCAATTAGAGGTTTTTCAATATTAAAACAACATTTTTCAATGGATTTTTGAGGTACATACGTAGTTTTACATTTTTAAAGTTTGTATAAACTTTTTCCTTATGTAAATCATTATACGTATTATTAATAGTTGGTTATTTTTGGAAGGAGTAGAAAGTTGAGTACTTTTGGAAGGAGTAGAATAAATAAAAAGTTGGTTATTTTTGGAAGGAGTAGAAAGTAACTCACAATAACGTACCTTTGGCATTTAATGGCATCTTTCACGAACCAAAATTTGGGGTTGAAAATATTGTGTACATGGTCCCTTAGAAACATATTGTGTTTTTAGTCCAACATGAAATTGAAATGATATTTTATATATCAAATGATATTTTATATATTATTTTTTATTAACTGTAATCACAACTCCGTTTTAGTAGATTTATTGATGGATTATTCTTCTCATCCCAACCTAACATAGTTCTCTTTATTTTTCAGCATAACCAAACTCCAAACTTAAGATGAATTTCTTGCTTGACACCTAGTCACGAACATGCTCATGTGTTATATATGAAAGATGATTGGATTTGGATTATCTTGTTATTTTTAAGAAAGCAAATCCCATTATAAATAGAGAAAATGAATAGGCTTTTAGGTAGAGAGAATAAAAAAGAATTGAGATAATATCAACATTAAAATATTTTTGGAGAAAAATTGCGATAGAGACTCACTTAAAGAATAATAAAACAAATTCATATACATATCGTTGCTTATTATTGTTTCCTCGTGGTTGTGTCATTGTAGCGTTTATTGTATCTTGATTGTTATAGGTTTTCTTTCATGCGGATCTGCTATTGATTTTTGGTTCAAATTGTAATATATTTTTTTTCGAATTTGTTATTTGTAACATGACTCATTTTTTTGATTGAGCATATAGAGAGAGATGTTTGTATAATATCTGGGAGAGAGAGATGTTCCCATAAAATTGAAAGAGACCTTATTGTAAGCTAAGGGTAAAGAGAGAGATTTGTATAGATTCGAGGAGAGAAAGAAAGAGACTATTGTAGAGAGATTATTATAAAATCAAGGGACAGAGAGTTCTTTTGATATTGTTTGTGCCTGAGAGAGAGGTTACTATAAGCTTGAAAGTTTAGAGGGAGAAATTCTACCACATCATTGAGGAGAGAAATGTTAACATAAGAGGGAGAAATTCTACCACATCATTGAGGAGAGAAATGTTATCATAAGCATGAGGGTACCAAGAAGATTTTTTTTGTTTTTTTGTTTTGGGTAGATTAGTACGGATTGCGGGCTCCTCACCTATTTTGAAAACAGTCAACTTTTGAAAGTGTTAGTAAGAATAAAATCCGTGTTATTTAATTAGGGCTCAAATGGTACTAACGCCATGACACCAGTCCTACTCTATATAGAAAGAGACGTTGATGTAGGTTTGTGAAGAGAAAGTGATATTAGCATAATGATATCCAGTAGCATTGCCACTGAATATGTCTTTCATGAAAGAGCTATTATTCCATTTAAATATTTCTTTAATTTCCTATAATTCTATATGTATTTAATAATTAAAAATTATACACATTGTGTTGTCGTTTTTTTGCATGTTCCTCTATTAAAATAGAGTATTGATGGATATAATCTTCAGTTTGCTTATTTCTCTTCGTACCTCTCATCATTATTATAGTTATATCTATTATTATATATAAACAAGAAGATGATCCCTATTATTTTTTTTACCAAGTGTCTTTTTTGTTTTCAATTTTATCAATTTATTTGTTATTTTATTCCTATTTTATTTCCATTAAGTCATTTCTTCCCCAATTTATACTATATCATTGTTTATTCATATTCTCTCTCCCTGAAAACTCTCTCTGTCAAGTATAATATTTTCATAAAAAAGATAAATAGAAATTTAGTACTTATAGTGGTAAATACAAGATAGGAAGAGATAATTCATTCTCTAATTTTCTTTACCATTTGTGTATAAGATTATATTTTATGTATAAATTAAAATTATTCAATTAGCGTATGATGTAATTGTTACATTAGTACAATAAAAAACTAAAATTGTAGTTGTCATAATTGGTAAATGAAAAAAAAAATACATTATTCAAATTTTTTATTCATTTATATTTTATTTATCTATTTCTTTCATTTTTTTTTCTGTTTTTTTCATAGTTTTCAAAAAAAAAAATTCAAAACTAAATTCAAAACTAAATTCAAAAAAAAAAGAAAAGAAGAAGATTGTCACTACTATGAAATAAAAGAAATAGATAATGCTGACATTATAATTAGTTTTGATTGTAATAGGTATCTAATTATCATGATTTCATTACATGTGTTATATGATGTGTTTTTGTATTTTCATATTATCGAATTTTTGAGACTAATATTTACTTATAAGTAAATAGTATGCATACTGATATAATTGAAAATAACTTTAATTATATTAAAAAATAATAATTAACCAAAATACAAATTATATAAGTTAATAATAAATTACTATAAAAAAAGTAAAAAGCTAATATTTATCTTTCTAAATGCAAAAACGAAAAAGTTAATTCCTTCATTGTTTTTCTTCTTTGCATCTTTACTTTTTTATTTTTTTTATTTTTCAAAATAATACTCACTTATAAAGTAAACAATAAAACTAAATTTTTTAAATAAATAATATATGCACTAATATAAGTAAAACTAGTTAATGATGGCAAAAGTTTATAGAAGGTGCCATCCTTATACCATAACAGTAAGGTACACTTAAAAAAAAAGACTCAGGGAGGTTGTTCCATGTTACTCAAATTGATTATCTCGACCTCGAGATTTATATATACAAAAAAAGGGAATTTCTAGCCATAAAAATAATATATATTCTAACACATTATCTGGGCTGTTTATTTTTATGATTTTCAAGTATTTATAGATCTGCATGACCATCACCATTTATGTAATTTTAAATTTCATAATTGGGAGCAACAATAGATTTCATATCATTGCAAGGATTTGTGGCATCGAAACTGTATTTTATGTTGGTATGTATGAGTGGCCATGGGGCCTAACATGTCCCATATTTCTCTTTCTTATTATTTATCTTAATGATTTAATATTTATCACTAAAATAATGGTTTTTTAGAGATTGAAGATGTCGTCATCTAACGGGTCATCTAATGGGTAAATAATAACTACCCACCTCCCAGGAATTGTGGGTCACGTTTCCCAGAGATTATAGAAGTAAGCCGAATGTTGGAGAACAACCTCCTCCCATCTGTCTATAACTAGCTTTTTATGGCCATGGAGAGGTACGAATTAATTTTTGAGTTCTCAATGTTTTGGAAAAACCTAACATCTATGATCAACAGTCTCACGACATTCTCATCGACTCCTGGGAATTTGGTGGGTGAATCTATTCCCTCAAGATTTCAACATTGATATCAAAGCGAGGTTGTGGAAGCGTGGTGTGCTCATAACCTACAGGTGAAGACATTTATCAAATAAACCCTATTCTTTCTCTAAGATATTCTCTACTTATCCTTTTTAAGATATTATCTGCTCCCTGAGATATTCTTTACTTATCCATTTTTTAAGATATTCTCTACTTATCCCTTTTAATATATTCTCTGCTTATCATATTCTGTCTCTCAGATATTCTCTGCTTATCGCTTTTAAGATATTATCAGCTCATCTTTTTTTTGTAATTTGTTTATTATGCATTGGATGTATACATAATTTCCTTTCAACGAAATCATCAGTATTGACAAGAGAAAGAAAACTTTGAACCAATCCATAACTCTAAGGCCTTCATTATTTACTATTTATCTCTAATTCAATGAATATCAGTGAAATTCACTGGAATTTCAGTAAACTTAAAAAAAATAAAATTAAATATAATAAAATAAAATTAAAATATGCTGATGTAATTTTTAGAGAGGGAAATAAAGATGTTGCTTAAATTTTACAGAGAGAGACAAAAAAAAGAAAAAAAAAGAAAAAAGGAGATATATAACTGTTGAAAATCAGTCGGAGAAATAAAGATGTTGCTTAAATTTTAGAGAGAAAGAAAAAAAATAGACATATAACTGATGAAAACCATTCAACTTGCATCTTCCTTCTTCTATTTTTTGTTGCTGAAAATTAATACATATTTTTCTTGGATTATTGAAAATTGTTATGCACACAACAACTATTCGAGTAAAGGTCAACATATCAATTGCATGTATTATTTGTGGCTTATAATTTAGGGATTTTTTACATATTTTATTGGCATCATAATTGTCACTTCCTTGCATAATTATTCTATGCTTTGGTCTTTTTAAGTAAGAAAATTTCATGGTCTTGATTTTGTGAATTCATTTTTTGTGATTTATGTTATGTCGTATTTTTGTTGAAAAATATTAAATATCATTATAGACTCTCTCACTTGTGTTAAAATATATTCATATATTTATGAAAATTATTCTCATGCAAGAATTAACATAAAGTAGTTTATTACCTTATTTTATTAGTTTTTTGTTTCATTGCAGCAGTGCGAACATAAACTGTTCAAGAAATTTTTCTTTGAGGTTGCAGCTCATTGAGAGTCGGCAACTTATTGATTTGACTAGTAGATTACCATGTTCTTAAACATAATTAAATTTTTTGAACCTTTAGGTATTATTTAAAATTTAAAGTGGCATTTAGGCTAATCATATCAGAACTATCAAAACTTGAAAAACTAAATGGAACCAATTTTTCTATGTGGAAAAGAAAAATTAGATATATTCTCTTCCAAGATAGGGTAGATTATGTTATAGATACAGAACCACCAATTTTAGAGCCTAATGCCAATGGATAAGCCAAAAGGCTTCTTGAAAAATGGTTAGAAGATAACAAAGTAGCTAGGACTACTATGTTGAGTTTTATGGAAGATGATTTAATTAGAGTTTTTGAGGATCACACCATAACTCGAAGTATGATGAGTGCCCTATCTAAAATGTATGGGACCACTTCTGAGACCCATATGCAATTTTTATTAGAAAAATACAATTCTTGCATAACGAAAAAATCAGACTCAATGATCGAGCATGTTAATAAAATGACAATGCTCGCAAAGGATCTTCCTGCAGCCGGGAATCCAGTCCCCAACCGCATGCAAGTGTCCATTGTTCTTAACAGTCTCCCTCCATCTTTGGAGCATGCTGTAATTGTATTGAACCACTTTGCACAAGAGATAACTGTGTTGAATCTTCCCATGCACCTCAATATTGAAGCTGAGAGAAGAATGAGGAAGAAGACTAATGAGTTCCACTTTGCCCAAAGTTCATCTTCTCAGATCCCCAAAAAACCTTATAATAATAAAAAAATTAATAGGTATAGGGGAGATGGAGAAATTTTAAAAACCAAAATTATAAAGTTAAAAATACCTATTTTTATTATAAGAAAATTAGGCACATCAAGTTTAATTGTCTAAGCTCAAAAACAAAAATAGAAACTAGAATAACAACCCTGTTCAAAATAATCAAAATAAAAGAAAGGACTTGATCTGCGTAGTTCAAGAATCAATAGTGGCCGACTATGACCTAAGAAATTGATGGGTTGACTCAGCTTTCAGTCGACATGTCTCGAGGATCAATGACGGATTCACAAAGTTGAAGGAAATTGCAACTGGTAACCAGCAGATTTATATGGGAAATGACACCTACTGTGATGTACCACGTGTCGATACTTTCAAGTTGTATTTACCAAGATTAACAAATCTCTTATTAACTGCTATATTGTAATCGCCCAATATGAGGAGCAATTTGATTTTTATCCCTATGTTAGACGATAAGGGTTATGAAATAAGGTTCGGGTATGGTCGAGTCACCATTGGAAAACATTCTAGAGCATTGGTGTATGGTACTAAAGTTGACAATTTATACCAATCGAATATTAATGAAAGTTCATCTCTTTCTGGTTATTCAGATGCCTCTTTTGATGATTTTGTGTATGTGGATGATTCATATTTTTGACACATAAAATTAGGACATATAAATAAAGATATGGTCGGGTCACCATTGGAAAACATTCTAGAGCATTGGTGTATGGTACTAAAGTTGACAATTTATACCAATCGAATATTAATGAAAGTTCATCTCTTTCTGGTTATTCAGATGCCTCTTTTGATGATTTTGTGTATGTGGATGATTCATATTTTTGACACATAAAATTAGGACATATAAATAAAGATAAAATAAATCATATGGTTAAAGGAGGCTTGCTCCCCAATTTAGGAGAAATTGTGTTCAAAACATGTGAGTCTTGTACTTCTGATAAATTAACTAAAAAGCTTTTTCCTAAAAGGAAAAAGTCTAATGAACTACTTAGTAATATTCACTCTGATATATGTGACCCATTAAATGTAAAAACACATAGAGAAGTATGAAATATTTTATAACATTTATATATGATTATTCACATTATGAATATGTATACCTAATTAGTAAAAAAGTCAGATGCTTTAAAGACATTTAAAGAATATAAAAGTTGAGGTAGAAAATCAATTGGGTAGACTTATTAAAATTATTTGAATAGATAAGAGAGGTGAATATTGCTCCACATTATTTATCGAATTCTGTAAAGCGCGTAGTATAATTCACCAAACAACCATGCCATATACACCAATGGTGTAGCTGAAAGAAGAAATAGAACTCTAATGGACATGAACAAATTTATGATGAGCCATTCAAATTTATCACCTCATTTTTTGGGTAAAATTCTCAACACTGCAATGTATATTATTAATCGTGTTCCAACTAAATCTGTAGACTTTACCCTATATGAATTACGGACAGGTAGAAAACCTGACCTTATTATCTTGAAAGTTTGGGGTTCTTGAGTACATGTACTTATACCATTACAAAATAGAGATAAGTTACAAAGTAAAACTATAAAATGTTCATTTATAGGTTATTTAGAAAATTCAAAAGGCTATAGATTCTATTACAATGAGACTAGATCCTTAGTAGAGAACAGTGATACTCATTTATTAGAAAATATAGATGATGAAAATATTTGAAGTGAGCCTATTGACTTACACGAAATTGATAAAGATAATGGTCTTCAAGACCCTATTTCTCAGTCTCCCTCTACATTTTATGAGAATGATTCAATTGAATCAAGTATACTGGATAGGCCTAAAAGAACTAGAGCACCACCTACGACTTTATGTATTTATGAGTGAAAAAAATTATTTTTCAATGAATGAAAATTCAATAGATGAACCTCGAAGCTGTAGTGAAACTATTAGCTCACATGACTCAGCTGAGTGGACTCAAGTAATGGATGATGAACTTGATTTTATTAAAAGAAATCAAATTTGAGAGTATGTTAACCTCCCTAAATATAGAAAAGTCATTAGTTGCAAATGGGTCATAAAGAAAAAGTTTAATGCAAATAGATTCATTGATAAATATAAAGCTAGGTTGGTAGCAAAATGATTCACCCAAAGGGAGCGCATAGATTATGTACAGACTTATTCTCCAGTAGCAAAATTTTCATCTATTCGGATCATCTTAGCATTAGTTACATATTATGATCTATAATTATTTCAAATTGATGTCAAAACAGCTTTATTAAATGGAGAATTAAAATAAGATATATACATGAAACAACTAGAAGGATATGTAATTAAAGCTAAGAAGACAAATTATATAAACTTAATAAATCTTTATATGGTCTAAAACAATATTCTTTTCATAATGCAATTACTGAAATTGGTTATGTAGCTAATAGGTTTGACCATTGTGTCCATGCTTGGAATAGTGGGAGCAATTTTGATATATTATCACTATATATAGATGATATTTTGATAGCCAGTAATGATATTTCCACGAATAACCATACCAAATAATGACTAAGTTCCCATTTTGAGATGAAAGATATGGGAGAAGCCTCATATGTATTGGGCATTAAGATGATCATACATAGAAGTTCGAGACTTCTATGTCTATCTTAAGAAAATTATTTAGAAAGTGTTTTAAAGATATTTAAGATGAAAAATTGCACATGTTTGTAAAGGCTTGAAATTATCAAAGAAAATGTGTCCATCAAATAATAATAATAAAGTTGAAATGCAAAGAATTACATATGCTCAAGCTGTAGGATGTATAAATTATGTCATGTTGTGTACAAGACCTTATTTGAATCATGCATATGGTATTGTGAGTAGATTTCAGAGTAATCTTGGGATAACTCATTAGCAAGCCGTAAAAAGGATACTCAGATATATTCAGAAAACTAAAAATTAAAAGTTGTGCTTTCAAGCCAATAACTTAGAAGTTACTGGGTACTCTGATGCAGACTTTACAGGAGACGCAGATGATAGAAATCAACCTCAAGATTTATATTCATCTTTGGAGGTAGATGTGTTTATTGGTCTAGCAAAAAACAATGTTGTGTAGCTTGGTAAATTATGGAAGCCGAGTTTATTGCTTGGAGCATTGCGACAACTTATGTCGTCTAGATTAAATACTTCATAAATGATTTGAAGTTAGATATAATCGATAGATCTATTTTTTGTGATAATCAAGCTGTCATCTCGTCAATTAGAAATGAAGTCTATAGTTTTAAGGGTAAGCACATTGAAATTGATTATCATTATATTTATGATATTATTGAAAAGAATGAAATAACTGTAAGTTATTTGCCATTTTCAAATATGATTACAGACCCTTTAACAAAGGGATTAAGTGCATAAATATTATCAAAGCATGTAACTTTGATGGGACTTGCGAATATTTAAGTAAAGAATTTCCAAATGGGATTTTTTTTTCTTTGATGTCTTGGTCATGAGAGGAAAAACTGCATTAGCGTAAAAAACCTCATGACATGACTTTGGATATTTTTTTTGTTATGAGATATATAACGGCACAAGCGTTAAAAGCTTCATGACAAGGATATGCTCATAAATATTAAACCCACTAAGTGATATAAACTTTATGATATTTTAATGTGTCTAGCCCTTATGGCTAAATGAGAGATGTTGGTATGTATGAGTGACCATGGAGCCTAACATGTCTCATATTCTCTCTTTGATTATTTATCTCAATTATTTAATATTTATCGCTAAAATAAGGGCTTCTTAGAGAGAGAAGATGTCGTCATCTAAGGGGTAGATGATAACTACCCACCTCCCAAGAATTGTAGGCCATGTTTCTTAAAGATTCCAGGAGGAAGCCGAACGTTGGAGAACAACCTCCTCCCATCCGTCTATAACTAGGCTTTTCATGGTCATGGAGAGGCACATACAAAGAATTAATTTTTGAGTTCTAATTATTCTAGAAAAACTTGACCTTGCGATCTATAGTCTCATGGCATTGGCTTTGACTCTTGGGAATTTGGTGGGTCCATCTCTTTCCTCAATATTTTAACATTTTCGGCATAGTTTTGAGGTGGACCTTGCGTTAATAATATAAGGTTGACACCTTATACAAACCTCACCCATTAATGAATGAGATGATTAGTAAGAGAAAAAGAAAAAACATAGTAACATATAAGAAAGTATTTGGGTTTTAGTTCCAGACATAAATTAACAGAATATCTTAAATTTGAATAAGAGAGAGATATTCATATTTTTCTATTCACTATATTAAATGAGTCCAGCAAAGGAGATCCATCTTATCTCTTTATAATTATGTTAAGATGGAAGTTCTCTCTTTCTCCCTATAATTGAATGTCCTTTTTAATTATCATTTCAAGATAAATAATTATTTTTATAATTAATTTAATTTCACGTGCAACGCACATGCATACCATTAGTCTATTTTAATTGGTGATGCAGAACAAAAATTACTGGGTTTTAAAACGTGGTAAGATTAAGCGTCAACGTTCTTGATTAAAGTCCCTTTACACAGCATGTTTATTTTTTCGCTACTTTACCTTCATGGATATCTATATTGTCTTTTGATTAAACGTCAGTCATTAATTAAGCGCCTGATTTTGAAGTTTCCCATTTTTTTTTCAAATCTTAGTACTTGTCTTGGTGGGTATCTTGGGGTAAAACTGCCTGGTAAATTGGTATTTCCTGCTCTCTCTCATCGCCCGCCAAAAAACCTTAGGTTTAGCCCTTGATTACGATTATTGACTAGTCCTGCTCTGCAAGAAAAGCAGAAACTGTGATGGCGGCGACCATCACAGAGTTGGATGATGATATTGTGAGAAGCATGTCTATCGATGCAGTTTTTACAAATTATGTGAGTGAATATCATTCTTCTTTTATTCTCTCTCATCCAAGAAATTTGTTCTTTATGTAGTTCATGAAAATTTCAGCTAGGCTGCAAATCTATTTCCCCACCCTCTCTTTCTACTCATTTTTGCACATTTTTTTTTTGTTTTTCTATTATGTATGTTTGTATCTATCTATATATCTATCATGTTTCTACATGTAGTGGGAGTACAATGATTTTTGCTAACTTTCCTATGTAATTAAAAGTTAAGATTCAATTATTGTGAATTGATTGCAACTTGATTTGAATTGTTTGCAACTTCATTTGTGACCCC
Organism: Amborella trichopoda; assembly: GCF_054954075.1. NCBI lineage: Eukaryota > Viridiplantae > Streptophyta > Magnoliopsida > Amborellales > Amborellaceae > Amborella > Amborella trichopoda. The sequence continues at coordinate 26,978,805 of NC_142338.1, read as the reverse complement.
CCTTCCCCAACTCACTTTCTCTTCTAAGTTCTAATCACTCAATGTTTAGAAGTTTAGGCTGTAATTGCTTGATTTGTTTTGAGCTTCGTTTTGAATTGCTCCCATTTCCTCTCTCTCTCTCTCTCTCTGTAACTACACACCATAGTTAGAGCCTACAAGTTTAGATTATAATTGTAGTTTTTCCTAATAAGTTTTTCAAATACAGCAAACAGTACATAAGTGAAAATCACAATGTAAAAATGGTTTTTTTTAGATACCATGGAAAAAGGAAAAACAAAACAATGATCAGGGCAAATGTGAAAGATTTCATGGAATACCATTGCTAATCACCATTGACATAATCACATAAAAGGACTCTCCATCAATGATTTGGAGGCATACATACGAGGAAAGCAATAAATTACAGTGTAACACACTAAATAAGTAAAAAAATGGCTATACAACTATAAATTCCAGTGCATGAGTGAGTGACTGATTGTATTAGCCTCCTCCTGCACAACATGCACAGGTTTAGTATCATTATACCCCTCCATCAGAAATGAGTTGCACAGTGTACATAAACATGGCTCGGGCAAAGTACGGGTCCTACTGCCCCTGCCTCAGCCGAGTTACTCGAGCGAGTCTGTCGTAAGAACACATAAAGCTGACATTTTTTAGAGAGAGGTGATATGGCAAATTGGAGCCTTGCCCAAGGCAACCTGGCAATAGAGGGACTAGGTGAGAAAGACCAATGACACAAGTTAACTAGTGCTTGAGAGATTGATCCATGTATGGAGCGAGTGTCGATCGGTTGACGTACACTTCTAGCAAATACCAATTCTAGGATACACTTTTCCACAGGATTGAAAAATACAGGGAACCAAATGGGCCCCTATGGATCTAGGAAACCATGAACTACCCTATACTGCTAAATTGTACAAAAGTCAAAACAATTGGCCACTTTGGTCTAATGATAATCTGTCGAATTCAATGATGTGGGGAATCTACCCCATGGGGAGTTGTTTCCAAGTTAAACAAAGTGCCACAAACTACGCATGTGCCATCACTCACCATAAATCTGAGGATAAATATGTTCTTTACGATTTTATCGCACCATTCTCTCATGATGCTACAAACACCTTGACTTTTTACTCACCGCCGCAAAGGTGTACCCCATATTTCTCTATGCAACCTTTATGTAAAGACCACTATTATTAACCATAAGTCTATATTGCCACTTTGCTATAAGGGATTTGTTAGGCTCCCATAACATTCTTGTACCCAAGCAGCATTCTTATTTGTGTTGACATGTCTTTGACCATTCAAAATATCAAAATTTCGCCTCCTACCCGTAAGAAATTCATCAAGTAGTCTTTCTATATCTCCAACTTGGTTGGCACCTAAAAGAGGGATAGGGCTACTTGATTAGTGTGATATTTCTCACAACAAAAAGAAGCTTACTCCTCCATGATGAGGGTCTACTGAACTAGATCTCATGAGTTCTTATTTGGTTTAGAAATGTATGATGGCCCAAGGTATGAGCTAAGAAGGTATGAGACCTAATGATATAAAGTCTCAGTTGTTGTTCCTCACATTCATCCCAGCCATGGAGCTTTTCTTAAGATTAATTTTGAGTTCCATGACTACCTTGTAACTGTTGAAATCTTTAGGGAAGAGATGGACCCACCAAATTCCCAGGAGTGGAAGCCAACGTGTGTGAGACTGTGGATTGAAGATGTTAGGGTTTTTCAGAACAATAAGAACTTAAAGATAACGTCTCTGTGTATACCTCTCCATGGCCATGAAAAGCCTAATTATAGAGGGATGGATGAGGTCGTTCTTTAATGTTCGGCTTCCCCCTGGAATCTCTGATAAACGCGACCCACAATTCCTGAGAGGTGGGTAGTTATCATCTACCCGTTAGATGACCACATCTTCTCTTTCTAATTAAACCTTTATTTTTAGTGACAAATATTAAATCAGATAAATAATAAGAGAGAGAAATATGATACATGTTAGGCCCCATGGCCACTCATATGTACCAACATCTCCCATTTGGCCATGAAGGTTAAATACATTAAAATATCATAAAGTTTATAAAAACTACTTAGTGGGTTCAATATTTATGAGCATATCATTCCTATGAAGCTTTTCATGCTTGTGCGGGTATGCATCTCATAACAAAAAGAAAAAAAATCCAAAGTTATATCATGGGGTTTTTCACGTTAATGCGGCTTTTCTTCTCATGACCAAGACATCAAAGAAAAAAAAATCATATTTGAGAGTTCCTGACTTAAATATTTCTAAGTCTCATCAAAACTACATGCTTTGATAATATTTCTGAGCTCAATCCCTTTGTTAAAGGGTTTGCAATCATATCTAAATATGGCAAATAACTTCCAGTTATTTCATTCTTTCCAATAACATCATAAATATAATGATAATCAATTTTAATGTGCTTACTCTTGGAACTATAAGCTCCATTTCTAATTGATAAGATAGCTGCGTAATTACCACAAAAAAATGTAATAGGTCCGTCGGCTATCACCAGCTTCAAATAATTTATGAAGCGTTTTATCTATATAGTATAAGTTGTAGTAATGCTACAAGCAATATGCTCGACTTCCATAATATACCGAGCTACACAACCTTGTTTCTTGCTAGACCAAGAAATACATCCATCTTCAAAGAGGACTACAGATCCTGAGGTTGATTTTCTATCATCTATGTCTCCTGCAAAGTTTGTATCAGACTATCTAGTAACCTCTAAGTTATCAGCTTGGAAGCACAACTTGTAATTTTTAGTTTTCTAAATATATGTGAGTATCTTTTTTACGGCTTCCCAATGAGTCATCCCATGATTCCTCTAAAATCTACTTTCAAAACCATATGCATGACTCAAATCAGGTCTAGTACACAACATAGAATAATTTATGCATCTTACAGCTTGAGCATATGAAATTCTTTCTATTTTAGCTTTGTCACTATCATTTAATAGACACATTTTCTTTTACAATTTCAAGCCTTTACAAATGAGTGTTCTGTGGGCGAGCAACTTTTCAATTTAAATCTCTTTAAAATATTTCTAAATAATTTTCTTGAGATGAATATTGAAGTCTCGAACTTCTATCTCTTGTTATTTTAATGCACAATACATATGAGGCTTCTCTCATATCTTTCATCTTAAAATGAGAACTTAACCATGATTTGGTATGGTTAATCATGCCAATATCATTACCGACTATCAAAATATCATCTGTATACAGTGATAATATAACAAAATTGTTGTCAATAATCCAGACATATATACAATAGTCTAACCTATTGGCTACATAACCAATTTCAATGATTGCATTAAGAAAAGTAAAGCACCATCGCCTAGAAGATTGTTTTAGACCATATAAATTTTTTTTAAGTTTATATATTTTGTCTTCTTGATTTTTAATTGCATATCCTTTTGGTTGTTTCATGTGTTGTTTCATGTATATATCTTATTTTAATTCTCCATTTAAGAAAGCGGTTTTGATATCAATTTGAAATAATTCTAGATCATTATATGCAACTAATGTTAGGATGATCAATTTATGCCCTCCCTTTGGGTGAATCCTTTTGCTACCAACCTAGCTTTATATTTATCAATGGATCCATTTGCATTAAGCTTTTTGTTTAAGACCCATTTGCAACCAATGACTTTTACATATTTAGGGAGGTCAACCAATTCCCAAACTTGATTTCTTTTAATAGAATCAAGTTCATCATCCATGACTTGAATCCATTCAGCTAAGTCATGTGAGCTAATAGCTTCACTGTAGCTTTGATGTTCATCTATTGAATTCTCGCTCATTGAAGAATAATTATCTTCATTAATAAAAACATAAAATTCTTCTAAATTCGTAGGTGGGGCTGTCGTTCTTTTAGCCCTATTTGGTATATTTGATTCAAATAAATTGTAGAGGGAGACTGACATAGGGTATTTCAGATCCTTATCTTTATCAATTTCATGTAAGTCAATAGGCTTACTTAAACTATGTTCATCATCTATATTTTTTAATAAATGAGCATCACGATTCTCTACTAAGGATTTAGTCTCATGGTTATAAAATCTATAACCCTTAGAATTTTTTGAATAACCTATAAATGACCATTTTATAATTTTACTTTGTAATTTATCTCTATTTTGTGGTGGTATAAATATATGTGCCCAAGAACCCCAAACTTTCAAGATAGTTAGGTAAGGTTTTCTACCTATCCATAATTCATATGGGGTCAAGTCTATAGATTTAGTTGGAACATGATTAATAATATGCATTGCAGTGTTGAGAGCCTCATCCAAAAAATAAGGTGATAATTTTGAATAGTTCATCATAGATTTAGCCACGTCTATCATAGTTCTATTTCTTCTTTTAGCTAAACCATTTTGTTGTGGTGCATATGACATAGTTGTTTGATGAATTATACCATGCTCCTTACAGAATTCAGTAAATGAGGTGAAGCAATATTCACCTTCCCTATCTGTTCGAAGAATTTTAATATGTCTACCTAACTGATTTTCTACCTCAGCATTATATTATTTAAATGTTTCTAAATCATCTGAATTTTTACTAATTAGGTATACATATCCATAGAATGAATAATCATATATAAATGTTATGAAATATTTCATACCTCTCTATGTATTTTTATATTTAATGGGCTACATATATCAGAGTGAACAATACTAAGTAGTTCATTAGACCTTTTTTCTTTAAGGAAATGCTTTTTAGTTAATTTACCATAATTACACGGTTCGCATGTTTTAAACACAATTTCTCCTAAATTAAGGAGCAAGCCTCTTTTTACCATGTGATTCATTTTATTTTTATTTATATGTCATAATCTTAAGTTTCATAAATATGAATCATCAACACACACAAAAGCATAAAAAGAGCCATCAGAATAACAAAAAAGATATAAACTTTCATCAATATTCAATTAGTGTAATTGTCAACTTTAGTACCATACACCAATGCTCTATAATGTTTTTCAATGGTGACTCGACTAAACCTAAACCTTATTATCATAATGCTTATCGTCTAGCCTAGGAAAAAAAATTAAATTGCGCCTTATATTGGGCACATACAATGTATCAATCAATAAGAGGTTTGTTCCTCCTGATAAACAAAGCTTGAAAAAGCTTGAAAGTACTGATAACTAGTACATCACAGTAGGCATCATTTCCCATATAAATCCACTGGTTACCGGCTGTAATCTCCTTCAACTTTGTGAATCCGTCGTTGGTCTTTGAGACATGTTGAGTGGAGGTTGAGTCGACCCACCAATTTCTTAGTTCATGGTCGACAACATTGATTCTAGGACGACACATATCAAGTCATTTTTTTTATTTTTGATTATTTCGAGCAGGATTGTTATTATGGTTTATATTTTTGTTTTTCATCTTAGGAAAATTAAACTTGATATGCTCAATTTCTTTACAATAAAAATAGGTATTTCAACATTATTCTTTTGATTTTTAAAATTTCTCTCATTTCCCTTATACCTATTATTTTTCTAATTATTGTAAAATTATTGGGAAACTGAGAAGATGAACTTTGGGCAAAATGGAGCTCATTAGATTTCTTCATCATTCTTTTTTCAGCTTCAATACTGAGGTGCGTGAAAAGATTCAACATAGTTATCCATTGTGCAAAGTAGTTCAATACAATTACAATATGCTCCCAAGATGATGGGAGACTGTTAATGATAATAAGCACTTGTCATCTTTTATAAAACTCAATATAGTAGTCCTAGCTACTTTGTCATCTTCTGACCATTTTTCAAGTCACTTTCGGGCTTGACCATTGGCATTAGGCTCTAAAATTGATAGTTCTGTATCTAGAACATAATCCACCCTATCTTGGAAGAGAATATATCCAATTTTTCTCTTCCATATAGAACAATTTGTTCCATTGAGTTTTTCAAGTTTTGATAGTTCTGATATTACTAGCCTGGATGCTATTTTAAACTTTAGATAATACCGAAAGGTTTAAAAAATTCAATTATGTTTAAGAACAAGGTTGTCTTCTAGTCAAATCAATACGTTGCAGACTTTGTATGGGTAGCAACTTTAGTGAACAATTCTCTTAAAATGTTTATGTTTACACTACTATGATGCAAGAAAATCAAAAGGTAATGCAACAATCTACTTTATGTAATTCTTGCATAATACTAATTTTTATAAATATATGTTTTAGCTCTAGAGAGAGAAAGTCTACAATTATATTTAATATTTTTCAACAAAAATATAACATAACATAAATCACAAAAAATGAATTCACAAAATCAAGATCATGAAATTTTCTTACTTAAAAAGACCAAAGCATAGAATAATTATGCAAGGCAGTGACAATTATGATGCAAATAAAATATATAGAAAATCCCTAAATTATAAACATGCAATTGATATGTCAAACTTTACTCGAATAGTTGTTGTGTGTATAATAATTTTCAATAATCCAAAAAAAATATGCACTAATTTTCAACAACAAAAAATGGAAGAATGACTATGCAAGCTAACTGATTTTCAAGAAATATGTCGTTTTTTTTTGTGTCTCTCTCTAAAAATTAAGCAACATCTTTATTTCTCTCTCTAAATATTACAGCAGCAAATTTTAATTTAATTTTATTATTTATTATTAAGTTCACTGAAAATTTAGTGAATTTCACTGATACTCACTGAATTAGAGAGAGAGTAAATAATGAAGACCTTAACGTTATGATTGGTTCAAAGTTTTCTTTCTCCTTTTCAATACTGATGATTTCTTAAAAGCGATACGCAGAGAATATCTTAGAGACATAATATGATAAGCAAATAATATCTTTAAAGGGACAGTAAGATAATATCTTAAAAAAAGTATAAGCTGAGAGTATCTCAGAGAGCAGAGAATATCTTAAAAAGGATAAATAGAAAATATCTTAAAAAATTGATAAACAAATAATATCTCAGAGAGCAGAGAATATCTTAAAAGGGATAAGCAGATAAAATCTTAGAGAGAGAATATTTATTTGAGAAATAAAAAAATAAAAAAATCATATTATTAAATTTAAGGTAAAAAAAAAGTAAAAACATTTATTGTAAGATATACGGGCATGACAAAACCCAATATCAAAGTTACTGTAAATTAAACTAAAAAAAAGATATAAACACCAACAAAAATGAAAGATAGAACTTGGGACATGTAGGTTATGAGCAAGCCACGCTTCCACAACTATGTTATGATACCAACGTTGAAATCTTGAGGGAAGAGATGGACCCACTAAATTCCCAGGAGTCGAAGCCAATGTCGTGAGACTGTGGATTGCAAAGGTCAGGGTTTTCCAGAATAATGAGAACTCAAAGATAACTTCTCTGTGTACGTCTCTCCATGGCCATGAAATGCCTGGTTATAGAGGGATGGATGAGGTAATTCTCTAATGTTCAGCTTCCTCCTGGAATCTCTGACAAACGTGGCCCACAATTCCTGAGAGGTGGGTAGTTATCATCTACCCATTAAATGATGATATCTTCCCTATCGAAGAGGCCTTTATTTTAATGATAAATATTAAATCATTAAGATAAATAATAAGAGAGAGAAATGTAAGACTTGTTTGGCATGACAACTCATACATACCAACAGCAACACCACATATTTAGCTACCTGTTGTTCACGAGTTTCCTTCTATTGCAGAAAGTTTGGGTATCATTTGCATGTTGAAGATAGGGTACGCATTGACCTCCTCGGACCGCAATGTTGAGAACAATCAAGTTTTTAAATAACATTTTTGTACTTCTTATTTTTGTTATTAAATTAAATGGGTATGGTGGTAAGTAAGAACACCACCGTGACACTATTCTCTCATTTTTCTCTCTCATGTGAAACTCTCTCTCATTCTACCTCCCACTTTCTCTCTCTTCATAGTTCTTAATCTTTCTAACACTTTGCTGATTTCTATCATTCAAGTTTTTAAATGACATTTTCGTACTTCTTATTTTTGTTATTAAATTAAATGGGCATGGTGATAAGTAAGAACACCACTGTGACATTATTCTCTCATTTTTCTCTCTCATGTGAAACTCTCTCTCATTCTACCTCCCACTTTCTCTCTCTTCATAGTTCTTAATCTTCTAACACTTTGCTGATTTCCATGATATTCTCGAGATCCAATGATGTAATCTGACCTTGCAAAGACCGCACATAGTCATACGGTCAGAAAGCCTTGTGAAATCAAGTATTAAAAAAGAGAGACCTAAATATAATGGTTTTTCCATTTGTGGGTCTCCTTTTGATATGCGGATCGAATGGAAAAAAAAAAGAAGAACTTAAAAAATTATAGTGACGAGGCAAACCCTAAATTTTCATGGATCTAAAATTTCGATCTAAAAAATTGAAGGGGTGCATCAAACCCTAATTTTTCATGGGTCGAAATTGTGATGTCAAATTGAAAATCCTAAAACTAGTTGGGATTTTTTTGATGTTTCAAAGTGGTTGTTGGACCATCTAATGTGTCTCATATATAGTTGGCAAGTTGGGGATTATCAATAAATTGGCTAACCATAAAATTAAAAATAAATCATTTTTATTTTAAAAAAGTCGGATGAGAAAATTAGGTAAAAAATACGGATCGATAAAAATATTTCATATAAAGATATCGTTACTATATTGGATTAGGCTAAAAACATTGAAGTAAAATAATCGGATAATTTTATAACATTAAAAAATTTGAAATTTTAAAAAATAAAAATTATGTCAAAACCATCAATAACTAATTTATCTATAAAATTTTTAATAAACTAATATAATGAAGTAAATTAATTTAGGTACTTCACTTTCATCCAATCGTTTAATATTAAATCTATCTATTAAATACTTTAAAAAAACATCGCACCTACTAATTACATACCAAAAATAAATATACTATATAAAGTTATTCATTAAATACGTTAATTAGGTGACACATATACAATATAAATTTATTAAAAAAAATACACGATTTTCCATTATTATGGTTAAAGTTTTATAAATTTCTTTCAAATTGAAAAGAGGCTCGTAGAAATTTTAGTTTCACGTCTGTGTTTACCGTTTAGAGAGAGAAGAAGAAGGAATAGAAATTTGGGTTTCACGTCTGTGTTTACCGTTTAGAGAGAGAAGAACGAAGAGAAGAAACTAGGGCTGGCCTCATAGCCATCAGGGTTTATATGGAAGAACGAAGAAGGAAAAGGTCATCGGCTTCACAAACCATAATGGAAGAGGGCTCTAACTGAGTTTTAGAGTGGGAAAAGGAAGGAAGATGGGTTGCTGATTTTTGATACTTTGAAGAGGATTTTTCTCTCTGATTTGGGATGTTGTTTGAGAGAAAGCCTTAACTGATTTGTGAAGAGGCCCTGACTGATTTTTACAGAGAGAAAAGTAAGAGGGTTTTCATTTTATTGGGAAACAGCAAGCAGAGCTGAAGGATTAGGTTTGGGGAACTAATCTATATGTACAACTGCTTGCTCCTGTAAGTTTACAGTTTACACTATATTGTTTATCTTTGTTATCACATAAACAAAAACAAAATATTGATTACTTGGTCCTGTAGTCACACTCTCTGCTTCTCATTTATCAGTAAAATACTATGTTTTGAGCTATAATTTGTGCCATAAACAGTATTTTCATAAAAACAATTATCATAAATAATCACAGAAATCTGCTTGTATATGATTTTCTTTACACAATGATTTACTTTACCAAATGATTTGCTATAAACAGTATTTCATTTACACAACGATTTTCCATAATAACAACTGAAATCTGCATCTATTTGTTTAAGTTTTTAAGAAAAAGGGAAAAAAAAAACTTCATTCCTTCAATCTGCATTGAAGAACGCAGTTGGGATAAAGATTTCTATTTTATGTTTTTTTTTGAAATAATATTTTTTTTTCAAAAGCATGAAAGTAACAATGGTTGCAATACACAAAACAGGAAAAAAAAAAAATTTACTTTTTTTTTTAAAAAATATAGGTAAAAAAAGATACAATTTTTTGGCGTGATTTAAATCGTATTATGAAAAAAAAGCGCTTTAAACGTTTTGATGTAAACTACGCTATTTTTTTTTCCGACCTTTTCAAAAAAAAGGTCGTCGTTTAAAACTGTTTAAAAAAAAAAGCCGATTTTAATAAAATCGCCAATTAAACGGCGATTTGCTAACTATGGTCTCATATCTTCAGGTGGAGTGAAATCAAGCAGCTGTTTGTGGTAATCAGCAAGGCTTTTTTGGCTGCTTGTGGTAATCAGCTAGTTTTTTTGGCTGTTTGTGGTAATCAGCAAGGTTTTTTTGGCTGTTTTACCATTACTGACAAGTCTTGCTCTGCAAGAAAAAGCGGAAACTGTGATGGCGGTGGTCATCACAGAGTTGGATGATGATATTGTGAGAAGCATGTCTATTGGTGCAGTTTTTACAGATTATGTGAGTTAATACCATTCTTCTTTTATTCTCTCTCTTAGAAGAAATTTGTTCTCTATGTCGTTCATGAAAATTTCAGCTAGACTGCAATTCTTTTTCTCTACCCTCACTCTCTACTCATTTCCTCACCCTTCTCTTTTTTTGTTTTTCTATTATGTGTGTTTGTATCTATCTTGTTTCTACCTGTAGTGGGAGTAAAACGATTTTGCAAACTTTCCTCTGTAATTAAAAGTTAATATTCGAGTGTTGTGAATTGATTGCAACTTGATTTGAATTGTGTGCAACTTCATTTGTGACCTCCCTTCCCCAACTCACTTTCTCTTCTAAGTTCTAATCACTCAATGTTTAGAAGTTGAGACTGTAATTGCTTGAATTGTTTTGAGGTTCATTCTGAATTGCTCCCATTTCCTCTCTCTTTGTAACTACACATCATAGTTAGAGCCTGCAAGTTTGGATTGTAATTGTAGTTTTTCCTTATAAGTGTCTCAAATACTGCAAAGAATACATAAGGGAAAATCAAAGTGTAAAAATGGTTTTATTTAGACACCATGGAAAAAGGGGAAAAAAAAACAATGATCAAGAAAAATGTGAAAGATCTCATGAAATACCATTGCTAATCACCATTGACGTAATCACATCAAAGGACTCTCCTTGAATGATTTGGAGGTATACATACGAGGAAAGCAACAAATTATAATGTAACCCACTTGACCCTGAAGAAGTTAAAAAATGGCCATACAACTATAAAATTCTAGTGCATGAGTGAGTGACTGATTTTATTAGCCTCCTCCCTGAATAACATGCACATGTTTAGGTATCATTATACTCCTCCACCGGAAATGAGTTGCACAGTGTACATAAACATGGCTCAGGCAGGGTACGGGCCGTACGGCCCCTTCCTCAGCCAAGTTACTCGGGCGAGTCTGCTGTACGAACACATAAGGCTGACTTTTTTTAGAGAGAGGCGATATGGCAAATTGGAGCCTTGCCCAAGGCAACTTGGCAATAGAGGGCCAGGTGAGAAGGCCAATGAAACAAGTTAACTAGTGCATGAGAGATTGATTCTTGTATGGAGCCAGTGTCAATCGGTTGGCGTGCGCTTCTAGTAAATACCAATTCTAGGATACTCTTTTTCACAAGATTGGAAAATACAGGGAACCAAATGGGCCCTTATGGGATCTAGGAAACCATGAACTACCCTACTGCTTATAGCTCAAAAGTCAAAACAATTGGCCACTTTGGTCTAAGGATAATCTGCCGAACTCAATGAAGTGGGGAATCTTCCCCATGGGGAGTTGTTTCCAAGTTAAATAAAGTGCCGCAAACTGCACCATTTGCAAACACCTTGAGTTCTCTATGATTTTACCTTACCATTCTCTCTTGATGTAGCAAACACCTTGAGTTCTTACTCACAACACCAAAGGTGCTACCCCATAATTCTCTACATAACCTTTATATAAAAACCGCTATTGTTAACCATAAGTCTATATTGCCACTTTCCTAGAAGGGATTTGTTAGGCTCCCATAACATCCTTGTATCTAGGCAGCATTCTTATTTGTGTTGACATGTCTTTGCCCATTTCAAAAGATCAAATTTTAGCCTCCTTCCCATAAGAAATTCATCTGGTAATCTTTCTATCTTTACGACTAACTTGGTTGGCACCTAAAAGAGGGACAGAGCTACTTGATTAATGTGATCTTTCTCACAACAAAAAGAAAGTTACTCCTCTATGAGTAGGGTCTACTGAACCGGATCTCATGAGCTCTTATTTGGTTTGGCAATGTATGTTGCCCCAAGATATGAGCTAAGAAGGTATGAGACCTAATGATATAACGTCCCAGTTGTTCGTTCCTCACATTCATCCCAGCCATAGAGCTTTTCCAAAGATTAATTTTGAGTTCCATGACTACCTCGTAACACCACATATTTAGCTACGTGTTGTTCACGGGTTCCCTTCTATTGCAGAAAGTTTGGGTATCATCTGCATGTTGAAAATAGGGTATGCATTGTCCTCCTTGGATCGCAATGTTGAGAACAATCAAGTTTTTAAACTGTCTTTTTGTACTTCCTATTTTTGTTATTAAATTAAAGGATATAAGTGGGCATGGTGGTCAGTAAGAACACCATTGTGACACTATTCTCTCGTTTTTTCTCTTTCATTCTATCTCCAACTTTCTCTCTCTTCATAGTTCTTGATCCTTCTAACAATTTGCTGATTTCCATCATTCAAGTTTGCTATATTTTAACTTGGTATCAGAGCAAGATGCTTCTGGAGATATTCTTGAGACCCAATAATGTAATCTCACCTTGCAAAGACAGCCCATGGTTGTACGGTCAGAAAGCCTAAATTTGTGAAATTAGGTATTAAAAAAAAAGAGACCTAAATATGATGATTTTTCCATTTGTGAATATTCTTTGTGATATGTGGATCAATATGGGAAAAAAAAACTCAATTCTGAAAATTATAGTGGTGAGTCAAACCCTAAAATTTTATGGATCTAAAACTCCGATCTAAAAAATTGAAGGAGTCCATCAAACCCGAATTTTTCATGGGTGGAGTTTGTGATGTCAAATTGAAAGCCCTAGAACTGGTTGGGATTTTTTTGATGTTTCAAAGTGGTTTTTGGACTCTCTAATGTGTCTCATATTTTCGGGTGGAGTGAAATCAAGTAGCTGTTTTTGGTAATCAGCAAGGTTTTTCTGGCTGCTTGTGGTAATCAGCAATTTTTGTTTGGCTGTTTGAGTGTTTGTGGTAAACGACAAGGTTTTTTTGTGTGTTTTGGTTAAATAGTGGCTGATATATCAAATATTACTGATTCAGAGCACTCTTCTACGACCACCAATACTCGGAGTGTAAACTCTCTGTGGGTATCCATGGAAAAATCCCTGGTCTGCAGATTACTAATGTTAAACGTGATGGGACCTATTATTTGGAATGGTCTCGCGTTGCTAAAATGTTTATTGGTGGTAGAGAGAAGTTGGGTACATCATTGGTAAAATTGTTGAACCTGAAGAGACAAAATACTTCATATGAAAAGTGGGAGACTGAAAACTTGATTGTAATGTCTTGGTTATTGTACTCAATACAACCTTCAATTAGTAAAGGTTTCCTATTTCTTCGTATTGGGAAAGAAATCTGAGAATCGATACACCAAACATATCTCAAAGCAAGAATGGGTCCCGGGTTTACCCACTAGGGCAGGAGATATCACATCTTTGACAGGGGGAGCAGTCTCTAGCAGCATATTTTTCTTACTTTGAAGTCTATGGAGGAATTAGATCATGATCATATGTTTAAACCAGCCTGTAAGCAAGATGGGGATAAATACAAGGAATTTTAGGATCAAAATGGTATCTTTGAGTTTTCGGCTGGATTGCTCCCTGAGTTAGAATTAGCCAGGGTTCAAATTCTTAGTTGGGATGCTCTTTCATATCTCAATCAGGTATATTCCTTTATCCAGAGTGAAAAAAGTAGGATAGGTGTCATGCTTCCTGCACAACCAATGGATCGTGCTGCTCTTGTTTTTGCCTCATTGCCTCATTGCCTCCTAAGAACAATAAGGGGATTGGATCAACAAAATTTGGAAAAGGGAGTCCCAATTAAGGAGATAAAAGTAAGCTAAAGTGTGATCATTGTGGTAGGACTGGTCATGTCAAGGAGAATTACTGGGATTTAGTTAGTCGACTGGAAAAATCTAATCGTCCTGGGCAATTCAATGCACGTAATGTTTCAACCACTGGTGGTTCAACAACTATTAATGCTGGTTAGGTGCAACTCAATGCAGCTACATCCTTACCTTCTGTCCAGAGGAAGATGATATCAGTCTTCAAGGAGGAAATTGAGAGCCTTCGCCAGTTGTTTGCACAGTTAGATGGCCCACCTACTACCTCCACAGCATCCTTTGCCTACTCAGGTATTCATCCTTCTACCAACCATATCTCCCTTTATTCTTTTGGACAGTCATGGATCATTGATTTTGTTGCTTCAGATCATATAACTGGTATGTCCTCTTTGTTTTCTTCTTATTCTCCTTGTTTTGGAAGAGGAAAGTTAGAATTGCTAATGGTTCTTTGTTTTCTTCTTATTCTCCTTGTTTTGGAAGAGACAAAGTTAGAATTGCTAATGGTTCTTTCTCTTCCATTGCTGATAAAGGAATTGTAAATACTTCATCTCAATCATTTGTTCTTCATGTTCCTAACTTTTCTACAAACCTAATGTCTGTTAGTAGCATTACCTAGAGTCTAGATTGTAGTGTAATCTTCTTTTCTTTCCATTGTGTTTTCAAGACCTCGATATGAGGAAGATGATTGACAGTTATCGTGATAAAGGAATTGTAAATACTTCACCTCAATCATTTGTTCTTCATGTTCCTAACTTTTCTACAAACCTAATGTCTGTTAGTAGCATTACCTAGAGTCTAGATTGTGGTGTAATCTTCTTTCCTTTCGATTTTGTTTTTCAAGACCTCGATATGAGGAAGATGATTGACAGTTGTCGTGAAGCTGGTGGTCTCTACATTCTTGACATGCCTATTACTACTTCTCAAGCTCCTCAGTCCAGTATGAATATTAATAAAGATCGAATTTGGCAGTGGCATCTTCAACTTGGTTATTCGTCTTTTTAGTCATTGAATATTCTATTTCTTAAGTTGTTTGCTTCTACAAGCACGTCAGAGTTCAATGTGAAGTTTGTGAACTTTCAAAACTTTGTAGAAACTCTTTTTTGCCCAGTAATAATAAAACTACTATTCCTTGTGCTACTGTTCATTCTGATGTATGGGGTCCATCTCCTCTGACTTCTATTTTTGGTTATTGGTATTTTGTTTCTTTTGTGGATGATGACTCTTACTGTACATGGATAT
Source organism: Amborella trichopoda (assembly GCF_054954075.1). Taxonomy (NCBI): domain Eukaryota; kingdom Viridiplantae; phylum Streptophyta; class Magnoliopsida; order Amborellales; family Amborellaceae; genus Amborella; species Amborella trichopoda. Next base: position 26,963,505 of record NC_142338.1, on the reverse strand, counting down.
ATCTTATGAAGACCAAATATGAAGTCCCTAAATTCTTTAGGGTCTTTTATAAGATGATCTATAATCAGTTTGACCCTAAAATTTAGTTACTCAGATCATATCAAAGTAAAGAGTATTGCAATTGGGAGTTACTTTCTTATATTAAAGAAAAAGGCATAGAATATCATAAGTCTTGCTCATATACCCCACAACAAAATGGGGTAGTGAAAAGAAAGAATATACACGTCTTGGAAGTGAGTTGTGCTCTTTTCTTGAGTATGAAGGTACCCGAGAAGTATTGTTTTGAAGTTGTACTTATGGCATCCTATCTCATCAATCAAAGCCCTCTCGTTTTCTTGATAACCAATCGTTCTATAAACTTATCCATCCTGATCGTCCACTTATTAGTGTCCCTCTTAAGGTCTTTGTTTGTGTTTGCTTCGTGCGCGTTCTTGGTCCAAATTGTACAAAGTTGTACCCTAAATCTGTAAAATGTATTTTCCTCGATTTCCCTTCCTCTCAGAAGGGCTACAAATGCTATGATATAGTGTCTTGGATGGAATTTGATTCAATGGATGTAATGTTTTCCTTTTTTCTCTGCCTCTCTTTAGGGGGAGCTCAATGTGGAAGAGAGCTCTCATGTTCCCCTTCATGTTCCTATTTTTTCTGACTGTAGAGGGCAGGAGGACAGTGGAGGCCAATCTTGTGATGTTAGAGCTGAAGAAAAGCAATTAAAAGTCTATACTCAATGGAAACAAAGAGTGGAGATCACCGTAGTTGACATGCCTCGGAGCCAGTCTCATACCTTTGATCCAGGTAATCCTAGATCCACTTTTATCAATTCTCAGTGTGATTGAGTCTCCAATTGTTGTACATAAAGGCAAACGTAGTTGTACTACTCAGCCAATTAGTAATTTTGTTTCTTATAAGTCCTTATCTCCTTCCTAGATTGCATTTGTGTCCTCTTTGTCTTTTGTTTCTATCCTTTCCTGTGTTACAAAAGCTTTAGCTCATCCTAAGTGGAAGGAGGCTATGCGTGAGGAGATGAGGGCATTACTTAAGAATACTCGGGAGCTAAGGGAAGAAGTTGGTTGACTGCAAATGGGTTTACACTGTAAAGCAAAAGGCCGATGGAACTATTCATAGATACAAGGCGAGATTGGTTGCTAAGGGGTTACTTAGACTTATAGAATAGTCTACTAGGCAACATTTGCTCGTTTAGATAAAATGAATTGCATTCGAGTGCTTTTGTCCTTGACAGCCAACTTTAAGTGGTCCTTCTATCAGTTGTATGTCAAGAACACATTCCTTCGTGTGGAATTACAAGAACAAGCTTATATGGTACCTCCACCTGTGTTTTGTGTACTTGGATGTGAAGGGAAAGTTTGTAGATTGAGAAATGCCATCTTGGGACTAAAGTAATCTCATAGTGATTGGTTTGAGAGGTTCAGTGGGGAAAGAATTAGGCATACTCAAAGTCATTCTGACCCTACCTTATTTATCTAACACACAAAGATCAACACCACAATCCTAATTTATATGTGGATGACATTGTTGTAACTGGTAATTGTCCTGAGGAAATTTTGCAACTCTAAAGGTTTTCTGGGAGAGAATTTGAAACGAAAGATCTAGGTTCACTGAAGTTCTTTCTTGGAATAGAAGTAGCCAGGTCAAAAAGAGGAATTTTCATCTCTCAAAGGAAGTATATATTGGATCTATTTAAGGAAACTGGAAAGCGTGGGGCTAAACTCGCCAACACACCTATAAAACAAAACCACAAGCTTGATGGCCTAAGGGAGAAGCTCTCAAGGACATGGATATGTTTCAAAGATTAGTGAGTTGACTAATATGCCTTTCACTTACATGCACAAACATTGCATATGTTGTGAGCATGATTAATCAGTTTAATGCATTCCCTTTTAACTATCCATCTTGAAGCTGCCATCAGAGTACTCATGTATCTAAAGTCATCACCAGGGAGAGGACTGCTGTTTGCTAATCATGGGTATCCATTGGTTGAAGCTTATACAGATGCAGACTGGGGTGGTTCTATTATAGATCGAAGATGGACATTGGGGTGTTGTACTTTTGTTGGAAGGAACCTTTGTGATTTAAAGGAGTAAAAGCAATCACTAGTAGCAAGATCAAGTGCAGAAGCTGAATATGGATCTGACTCATGGTACATGTGAATTACTATGTCTAAAAATTCTTTTATGAGAACTTGGTTTCTTGTGAAAGGTCAATGTCCTTGTACTTGACAATAAGGCAGCTGTCACTATCAGTGTAGCCCATAATCCGGTCCAGTATGATAGAACGAAGTGTATGGTAGTGTATCACCATTTTAATCGAGAAAGGGTTGCTACCAAAGAATTTTGTCTTCCTTATGTTAAAGGCTGTTGGGAAACCTCTACTAAAATGATTTTAAGCAAGCAGGGCATATGACAGATATCTATACACTAGCTTGAGGGGGAGTGTTGAGAATAATCAAGTTTTTATCTATTTCTTCTTATATCAAGTCCTTGAGGACATTTCTGTCATTTCCTTTTCTTAAGGGACCTTTTTGTACTCCATATTTTTGTTAATAAATTAAAGAATATAAGTGGGCCGTAATGATTAGTAAGAACACCATCTTGACTCTATTCTCTCCTCTTTCTCTCTCTCTCTCTTCAACTTTCTTTCTTGTCACAGTTCTTGATCCTTCTAACACTTTGCTGATTTCCATCATGCAAGTTTGCTACATTTTAACTCACAGCAAATTGCATCAATCATCATGTCTTCATCAATGATCTTGCCAAAGTACTCTTCCACCAATGTAAAGAGGAGGGGTTAAAAAGGGTCCCCCTGCCCCTATCAAATAAAGGAAATCCTAACGGATTTATCATGCATGGTCTCCCTCTCGCTTGCTCTCTGTGATATATAGACGTAGTAGTGTGACGATACCATAAGGACTCACTGAAACTTGATCCACTAAAAATTTTTAGGGCATCTGTCTCCTTGCTGCTCCATGAACATGGTTAAAAGGAAGTTGAAGAGAACTGTTAGCTTGTTATTGTCACATTGAAATGCTATCCAGCTCTCTTGTTTTTTTGTTTTTTCAATATAATGTCAAGATGTCTGTTAAAGTGAAGGCTTTTGTTCTTTCATCAGCAAAACACTTAATGTTAATGTTATTCCATTATCTTCAGGTTGGAAAGATCAGTTCTTTTGATTTTCATCGAACCGAAGATCTCTTAGTTACAGCAAGCGAAGATGATTCTATACGCCTTTATGATATTGCAAATGCTACGTAAGTTTGTAGGATATAATTAAAAGGACTACTGCATTGTGGTTGATATATTCTTAAATTCGATGCAAACTTTACTATGTTGCTTCATCATCTTGTGCATTATCATTTTGTGTATTCGTTATCTATTAGTTGTTCTGTTTTCTTTGAATCTTCTTGTTAGCTATGTTATATTCGATAAAAGTAGAAGATACTTGTACGGGTACACTGGCTAAGTGCGTAAAGTGAACTGATATGTATATTTTTAAGCATTTGTGGTAGTATTTTCCTTTTGAATTGAGTTATCTTGAAAAGGATTGTGCATTACGACTTGTTTTTAGTGCTTGGATATTCAAGGAAAGCTTGTAGATCTGGTATTGGCTAAAGGAGGGGCTAATAGATAACTTAAGTGAGAGGTTCACCTTGACTTTATAGATGTAAAAATCCAAGATTATTGCATAAAAACTATCACTAAACCTTGTGGATTTGGTACTAGCTAAATGAGGGGCTAACAGATAACTTAAATGAGAGGTTCAAACTTGAATTTATAGATGTAAAAATCAGAGTTTAATGCCTAAAGACTAGCCGTAGTCTTGGTCATTGAGTAGATTGTCTCATCCCATGGGTAACGCGAAATTATTAAACCTATATGAGCATATAATGTATACAAATGTCTCCTGTGTAAGGGTGGAGTCAGCTTAGGATGCAATGTTGTCTATCTACTTGACTAATATTTTCGTAGTCATATTCTTTAGATAAATAGATAATTGATATTTGGATAGTTTCAGGCAATTTTTACCGTAGTGAATATTGGATATTTTTTTTCCTGGGTCCCAGATTGAACTTTCACATCGTGGATTGGTTTTTGTTTTGAAACAATAAAACTTGTTACTTGGTAAAGAGAAAAACTGCCAATGTTCTTTCTTTTATTTGAGTTTAACCAAACCTTCAATTTAAATTTAATACAAGTTCCAGGTTTGAAAATAAGATAAAATATAATTGTTTCCAAGCTTTGGCAAATTCAAGGCATAACAATTTGCATTTCAACTATTGTCTTGTAATTCTTTCCCTGGACAAAATTTACTCTACTAGTGATATTTTCATATATCATCATCATTGAGAATTCATGAGTCTTGTTTTATGGTGGTATGTGCTTCTGCTTCATATTGGAACACTAGGGTTTTAAAGACAACGTATAACAAGAAACATGGTGTAGATCGTGTATGCTTTACCCACCATCCCAGCTCCATAATATGCTCTTCAAGATACAACCTGGATGCTACAAGTGGTATGATGCAAACGCTTGTCTCATGAGTTTTTGATTTGTTTTGATGGCTAAGCCCATTCTAATTGCCTCCAATAATTAGACATATAGTTTCCGTCTGCCAGAATCTCTGCGCTATCTTTCACTATATGACAATCGATGCCTCCGTAACTTCAAGGGGCACAAAGAGAGGTATTTCTTCCAAAAGCTGTATGCTATGAAGAAGTTATTTTGTTATTTATTTGTTTTCTTTTCGTGGTTCTACTGGATATGGCATAGCATAAAAGTAAAAGTAGAAGATAGAAATGCTGAAATTTATGTTCAACTAAAGGGACAGAATATCATCACCATTGTCATCATTGCCATCAATATTTAGGGGAAATCATGCTCGAATCCAGTACAGAAACTGCCGACCATTGGAGTCTTTACCATCCAATGAAATGATGGACAATGGTCGAGAGAGAATGCCATGAGCTATATTGGGACATGACCCCCACTTGGAAACTGCTGTCTCTTCATCATTGTCTGTCACTTTATTGGACCACGAGGGGCCAAAGGCACTACGTTTTCCAAAGTCCATCATATTATGGTGTGCATAGCCAGTTGCCTTTTCTTTTATTTCAATCAATAAGTTTTTGATATTTTGGTAATGCTGTTGGTAGAGTGGTTTCCCTCTGCGTGTCACCAATCAACGATAGCTTCATGTCCGGTTCACTTGACCACACTGTACGATTGTGGGACCTCAGGGTGAATGTTTGCCAGGTTAGATATTCAATCTACTATTGTATGTGCTTCTAATTAGAACGTAAAATAGAAGTATCTCATAATCCAATGGTCTAGTACCTTGAAAGTAGATGGACATTGATTAACTGTATTTGGGTGAATGTCCACATGGGTCTCGCATGCCTATTGTTAATCTCCAAAGTTGGTCGTCGAGATTGGACCATGATGACCTTAGGAGCAGTGCATGGCATGCTCCATTAGACTACAGGATATGAACCTAAATAAAGCCTCATACTACTACTCATTTCTTCAATGCATATTCATAGCCACTTTCATCATTTACAGGGACTTCTACATTTACGTGGCAGGCCCACAGTTGCATATGATCAACAAGGTCTTGTTTTTGCTGTAGCAATGGAAGGAGGGGCCATCAAATTGTTTGATTCGCGTTCCTATGATAAGGTCCATGGGCCAACAACTAAACCATGCATGTAACTTACTATTTCAATTTCGAAGGTCTGAACATATCTTTGAAAATTCTAGGGTCCTTTTGATACCTTTCTAGTTGGAGGAGATACAGCGGAGGTGTGTGATATCAAATTCAGCAATGATGGCAAGTCCATGCTCCTTACGACAACAAACAACAATAACTATGTTCTTGATGCGTATGGCGGTGAGAAGGTTGGTTTATATATTCTTTCTTCATATTAATCATAGAAAGAAAGAAAGAAGGTTGCTTACCATAAGGAACGCAGAGTAACTAGGGTCATTTCTGCAAAACTCTTATTATCATTATTCCCATACACTGGTGAGATGTGGTGATGTGCCCTGATAGCTTCTCTGGAATTACAACACCCTCCAAGAAAATTGTTAAATGATTATTTTGGCCTGTCTTTTTTTGTTTTATTTTCATTTTCATTTTCTATTCTTTTAATATACGGCATTATCCTTGGAAGTATATTTACGTACTTAATGTTGGATTGACACCTTCTATAAACTTTTGCATTATTAATTAGTTTTACTTATATTAGTACATATATTATTATTTATAAATTAGTATTATTTTGAAAAATTTAAAAAAACTAAAGATGCAAAAAAGAAAAACAATGAAGGAATTAACTTTTTTCTTTTTTGCATTTAGCAAGATAAATACTAGCTTTTTACTTTTTTTTATAGTAATATATTATTAATTTATATAATTTGTATTTTGGTTAATTATTATTATTTAATATAATTAAAGTTATTTTCAATTATATCAGTATGTATACTATTTACTTGTAAGTAAATATCATGCTCGAAAATTCGATAATATGAAAATACAAAACACATCATATAATACATATAATGAAATCATAATAATTAGATACCTATTGCAATCAAAATTAATTATGATGTCGTCATTATTTATTTTTTCCTTTCATGGTAGGGACATTCTTTTTTTTTTTTTTCGATTTAGTTTTGAATTTTGAAAAATATGAAAAGTACAGACAAAAAATGAAAGAAATAGAGAGAAAATGCAAATGAATAAAGAAAATTGAAGAGTGAGTTTTGTTTTTTTCATTTACCAATTACGATAATACTAAAATTTTAATTTTTTATTGTACTAATGTAACAATTACATCATGCACTAATTAAATAATTTTAATGTATACAGAAAATATAATCTTATAAGCAAGTAGTAAATAAAAATAGAGAAGGAATTATCTCTTCCTATTTTGTATTACCACTATAAGTACTAACTTTCTATTTTTCTTTTTTGTGGAAACATTATATTATTAACCTATATAATTAGCATTTCTGGTTGATAGAGAGAGTTTTCATTGAAAGGGAGAGAGAATATGAATAAATATTGATATGTAAATTGGGGAAGAAAGAAATTAATGGAGATAAAATAGGAATAAACTTACAAATAAATTGATAAAATTGAAAATAAAAAAGATACTTGGCAAAAAAAAAAAGAGAAAATATCTCCTTACCCACTAATTTTAACTTCTCTATCTCTTTGGACCCAAGGATGAAAAATATTACTTGGAAGCAAAGGACCTCCATTTTTTCTATCTTGCAACCCTATGAATCCCTTTTTTGATGAATTTTTGACCCCAATAAAAATTAAAATGACGTCCTATCTTGCAAAGGCTTTGTTTGTGGGTTTTTTTAGAGAGAGAGCGGGGATGATCTCTCATCCTTGGGTCCTTGGCTTCTAGGGGAATGATCTCTCATTCCATAGCTCCATGTCTCGCTGTTTTCTGTCGGTCACGATTTTGCGATTGTCTCTTTCATATACGCTGGTAGATGGCTTTTCTTCACTGAACCAACTCCGAGTTCACTCTCTCTCTAATTCCTGATTCATTATCTCTATAATTGCAAATTACTCCCTCTCTCTAACTCCTAATCCATTATCTCTAATTGCAAATAACTCTCTCTTCATTCTCTCTTTAACTGAAGATTACTCTCTTTCTTCATTCTCTAACAGCAAATTACACTCTCTCTCTAGATGCAAGAACGAGGCAAAGGCATTTCAGGGTGGTGGAACTCAGAGCCAAACCCCCGTGCAAACTCCACTCTCTCTACCCACCCCCAGTTGGCATTTGTGCCTTCTGTGTCCAAGAAAAACTCATCAGCCTCTCACTTTCTCTCTACCCACCTCTCACCCCCCAACACATCTCGGATTCAGGCCAATACACCTCAGAGTCTCACATTTTTGGGGTTGGCAAAATTTCCTCTCTCACCAAGGAAAGAGATCCACCACCCATCAGACCAGACTCCACAAAAGTGCTCAAGATAATCGTTTCTCTCTCTTCTCGTTCTTCTCTCTCTAACATCTTGAGGAGAGAGAAGCACCCACAACTCACTCGTGAAAGAAGTTATTCCTCCGCTCTCTACCACATCGAGAGAGAAGAATTACCTACGGTGAGTTGCCATGATCCCTGGCTCTAAGAAAACCCAATTGAACATATGGAAAATCCCTATGTGCTGTCTTTTGAGCTTTGTTGCCTAGAGAAGCCAGCAATTTCAACTCTTCATGATTTAAACCTATGTGCGGAGCACCTTCTAAGACGGCTATGGTTGCAAGAATTGCCCCGTTTTCCTTTACAATCTGCTCAACTTGCTTTGCAGTCTCAAGATTTTGGGGATAGGGCATTCCATGAGATATGATGGTGGACTCGAGGGCAACAACTGCATCTCCATGTGAGAGAGCATCACGAACAACTGGTGCCACCACCATACCCATTGTGCCAACATGAAAGAAGCACCTCTCTCTCGCCCAAGTTAATGAGAGAAGAAATATCTGCAACCCCACCATGAGAGAAAATCTTCTCTCTCTACCATGTTGGTGAGAGAGAAGAAAAACCCACCTCCTAATAATGATAGAAAAGCTTTTCTCGTGAAGATAAAGCGACAGTGAGAGATCATTCCCTCTCTCTCTTAAAAAAAAACCCACAAACGAAGCCTTTGCAAGATAGGATGTTATCTTAATTTTTGTTGGGGTAAAAAATTCATCAAAAAGGGATTCAGGGGGTTGCAAGATAGGAAAAATGGAGGTCCTTTGCTTTCAAGTAATATTTTTCACCCTTGGGTCCAAAGAGATAGAGAAGTTAAAATTAGGGGGTACGGAAATATTTTCCTAAAAAAATAATAGGGGTCCTCCTCTCGCTTTATATATAATAATAGATATATACATAATAGTGATGATGGATACGTAAGAGATAATAGGCAAACTGAGGATTATATCGCTCAATACTCCATTTTAATAGAGGAGCATGCAAAAAATGAAGACACAATGTGTACAATTTTTAATTATTAAATATGTATAGAATTGTAGGAAATTGAAGAAATATTCAAAACGAATAGCTCTTTCATGAATGACATAATGAAATAATTATTGAAATATAAATGTGCTACAATGAAAGATTAAGAATGTTCAATTGAAGAAAATTTAATGAATCCTATGTCAATTTTTTATCTTGGACCTTTGGGCTTCTTTTGGTCTTTGGTTGTTCTAGAAAATAAAATATGTTTGTAATCACATAGTTCATTGTTGTTCGATAATGAAAAATGTTTAGTGAGGCCCACACTACAAAATTTTTCTGTGTTCAATATATCACAAGCTGGAAAAGTGAGTGAGTCCCGAATAAAAGTTAAAAGGCATTAAAAAATTAGTTTTTTAAAATATAAAATAATTTAAAATTATTCAATATAAATAATTTTGACATTTCAAAATGTTAAATTTCAATTTGTGGAAATTTAGTTGTCTATCGCCATGTAAATGTAGGTCGCTACTAAAAGGCATTATGTAAAATAAGTTTTTAATAATGTTTAAAAATATTAAATTAAAAGAAAAAGAATCATAAGTGAATTTAAATGTATGATAATCAAATGAATAAAAAAGTAGGAATAAATATAAATTATAGTCACAAAGAATAATTTTAAAACATTTCAGATTTTAAAATTGGTATTTTATTTTTTTATAGTAAAGATGTAATATAATATTTAAATCTCAAAATTCATAATACATATATTTAAGAATCTTGAAAGTTATTGCCGAAATTTTAAAAAATTATTATGCTAATCCATGACATCTAAGATAAATTGCTTCAATGGTCGATGGCATGATGGCTATGGCATTGCTACCGAATATCATTATGCTAATATCCCTTTCTCTACTCCAACCTACAACATCTTTCTCTATAGAGAGTAGGTCTAGTGTCGTGGCGCTAGTATCATCTGAGCCCTCGTTAAAGATCACGGCTTCCATTCTCACTAACACTTTCAAAAGTTGACTCTTTCAAAATAGGTGGGGAGTTCGCAATCCCTACTAATCTACCCCCCAAATAAAAAACGAAAAAAATATCTTCTTGGTACCCTCATGCTTATGATAACATCTCTTTCCTCAATGTTGTGGTAGCATTTCTCCCTCTAAACCTACAAGCTTATAGTAACATCTCTCTCTGTAGGGCACAAACAATATCAAAAGAACTCTTTGTCCCCTGATTTTATAATAATCTCTCTCTTTCTTTCTCTCCTCGAAGCTATACTAACCTCTCTCTCTCTCTCTCTACCCTTAGGTTTACAGTAAGGTCTGTCTCAATCTTATAGTAACATGCTCATCTTTCATTGTCTCAAATAATATTATGATCACCAATATGTTGTTCTCATAGTTGCATTTGAATTGTGACTTGAAGCTTTTGCCTTACAACCCTTTAGAATTGATTATGGAACCACCTTGTCTTTCCTCATGTGTCTTTTCCTAGTGTTTTAGAACCCAGCGATCCGGACTTGGAATCAGCTTGTGCCGAACTAGGTTTGGGAAGGTATCGGTCACAGTTCAGTTCCCCCCTTAAAACTCCCCGTCCATTTTTTTTAAGCTGATCTAAATTGTTTTTTAGGTGAAAGCTTATCTAATGTTTTCTTATGCCTGCCCATAAAACCAACGCCAAAAAAAACCCCTTACCGTCCCACCACCTCCCAAACAAAAAATCCCCACACCATAAACTTCTATTTTAATTTTTATTTTGTTTTATATTTTTAACATTTTCTGGATCACCAATTCAGACCGATCAATATTACCGATCCGACAGCCCGAAATGGATATATGGGTTGAATGATCATCCATCAATCCGGGTTTTGAAACACTTCTTTCTCCTATATTCTTTGTTATATGGCCCATAGTTGTTTGGATCGGAAGCAAGACTGGAAGCAAGATTCGGATCAAGAGCAAGGGATCTTGAAATGCTGGAATATTCCAATGTTAGGAATCTAGATCCCCAAATGTTAGGGATCGCGATCCTAACCTTTTGAGGATCTTGACCCAACCTTTTAGGATCTTGATCCCAACCTTTTGGGGATCTTGCTTCCAACCTTAAAAAATATTTATAGTCTAGGACTATCTAGACGCTTTAAACTAGAGATCTTTTTATTTATAGCCGGAAGCAATGCAATTATATTAAAAGTGTAGTTATATTGCTAGCTAGCTATAAACAAAGAAAATCATCAGTGTAGTTGTTGTCTTGGTATTTAAAGTTGGGATTTAGGGATGGATTCGAGATCTTTAATGGTGGGGATTGGGATCCTAAAATTCAAAAATTGAGATCACTTGAAGATCCCTTTTCTGTGTCGTAAGAGCGAGATTATGGAGCGGGATCACTACCTTTGTTAGGAGATCCTAGTAACCCTTATGCCCATGTATGTTTTTCAGTGATAGGGGCATTCTTCTCTAACTTTGTTATTTGTATTATAAATGCTTGTTCTTGTTCTTGCAGTGCACTCTTTTGTTATAGCATTACTTGTATAATTTTATCTCTTGACATTCTTATTTCCATGGTCTGTAGAGATGTGGATTTAGTCTAGACCCATGTCCTAATTCCACAATTGAAGCAACTTTCACTCCAGATGGACAATTTGTAATATCAGGTAGCCTTTTGATAACCTTAAGGCAGGCGCTTCCTCCATGCTAGAGATTGTCTTTTTTTTTTTGGTTGTTACATGCAAGAGACTGTTTAATTATTTTCTATATAAAGGACATCCCACTATCTATATATTGTTGACTATTTTTTTCTTAATAAGTGCCATTAATTCATGGTTGAGGTGCTAAAATATCAAAATCTACCGCAAGTCAAACGACCAAGCAAAAACGTTATATCTGGTTCATAATTGTTGGGATCGGAGTGGGATTAGGATCAGCATTTGGGGATTGTGAATGGCTACAAATCTGTATAGTTGGGAGCACCATCTATACACTGTACTTTTTTGGGATTGAGATCCCAAGATTTTAGGGATCTCAATCCCAACTTTTGGGATCTTGCTCCCAACCTTAAATAATATATAGCCCAAGACTACATATACTCTTTAAACTAGGGATCTCTTTATTTATATCCAACAAGAAATGCAACTATATTAAAAATATGATTGCATTGCTAGCTAGCTATAAATTAATGAAATGATTAGTATGGATGTTATCTTGGTAGTTAAGGTGGGAATTGAGATCCTAATAATGGGGATCCAGATCCCAAAATTTTAAAGTTGAGATTCCTTGAAGATCCCTTTCATGGAGTGCTAGAGTGTAATTTTGCAACAGGATTGCCACCCTTGTTGGGAGATCCGGCAGCCATGATTTGGTTACACAGCTTGTGGATGAAATTTAATTCTAAGGGATAAGGGTTGTGCGCCTTGTTGTTATTATCCTACATGAGAACCGTTGAATATTCTATTTGTTTGATAGTTATGTCGAATGTTATACTGCAGGCTCTGGGGATGGAACCCTTCATGCATGGAGCATAAACACTAGGCATGAGGTGCGTGCAAGATATCGTTGTTTGTTTTAAGAATCAAGATTATGATTTTAGAATTTTTTTTTGCCTTTTCTAGTAATCTACAATGGTAATCTAGAATATTCGTTATGCAAATCATGAATTTGATAAAATTATGATATTTGAGAATTTGAATAAGTGAATAGTTCTTATTCAAATTGTCCTAGTTTTATAGTTTGATGAATCAATAATGATGATATTTTGGGATTGTATACTAAAAGACTGTTTACTTTTAACACGAGAAGGTCATAATCACATTTAGCAGTCACATTTGAAATACGGAGGCTAGGAGTGTGTCAAAAAGCTTAATAAATATTTTTTAGGACTTTGAGCTTGGTTGATAGCATTACCCCCTATTATCCGATTTCACATCTTACGACTTAGGGTGATTGTGACCTTCTTTTGCCAATGGTAAGTGGTCTTAGTATATATTTTCTCTGTTATTTTAGTGGAAATGCCCTTTCCAAATTGTAAATTTATGGTGAAGGATGGAAAATTTGCATGCTGGTTGAGAAATAACTTGGCTTTTGGACAGGATACAAGAATGGCAAGAGCTGTGGTTTAGGTATCTCTATTGATGAAATGCCCTACTAAAAATGTTAATGCAAAATGTGCAACTATTATCTTCAACTGTTGATGTATCCTTGTCCAAAACACAAGCAACTTGTACACCAGAGTTTAACCCAATAATGAAGTAAAATAAAAAGAAGGGGGAAGAAAAAAACTAATGGGTTGAAGTGGAGTGTATTGCCTTCGCCTAAACAGCTTGGAGCTTTTATTCTTGTCTTAGATTTACTGGTTCAAAGCTGATGCGTATCTATAAATATGTAGCTCCGTCTCAACCCTCCGGGTATTAGGTTCTTTCATTTCAAGCTCTTCAAATCCATTCTGTCCTACCAAAGCATGTGATGATACTAATATATTATTATATTAGAAACAAAAATAACCAAGCTTCCTATGAAATGGAAAATGACCTTACATTCCCAAATAAAAACCTGACATTAGTAGGTCTATGAGCATCAGTTTGCTAATAAGGTACCAATTTCTTTATTTGTCATAGCCTTCGTAATCAAACCTCCAATACAAAATGTAATGCCAATATGAAGCATGATAGCATGATCCAGGAGCTTCTCCTTGACATGCAATTGACCTTGCTATGCTTGTAAATTGGATGCTTAGATGAGTCTATGCTATCCCGAATAGGAGCAACATGTGAGCCTGAGGAAGAACTCGAGGAATACACGTCACTTGAAATTTTTAGGGGTGACCATAATTGCGGGAACCTCGGGGGTAGGGCCACAGTCACACCTTAGGTTTAGAGAAACATGGATCTTGCTCTTACAAAATGGGATCTTGGTCTACATGCTTGTAGGATCCCTCCAAGTAGAGGAGCAGTACTATTAATTGAACTAGTGGTCATATCCTTGGTATTATAGATTTATTTCTTTAGAACATGTTAAACTGTGGTTCATATTGCATCGTGGTATACTAAAATTGGGGTATTTAAAAACACTGTGTTATTCTAGTAAATTGGAATAGTAGAACTGTGTCATTGGTGTTAAGCTAAGGTGTATGATAATAGATCGAGCAGGCATTGTCCCGATCCTAATTTATTACAAATTATTAATTGATCTCATTTTATGTATAGTGGAACTTAGATACTTACAAGTCAAAACGACGACCCCAGTGACGTGGGATCTCGCTCCCACGTATCCTAAGATGTAGCTCCTTAACTTGTTGAATGTACGGATGCTGATCCTAACCCTAGGGAGCCTCCACCCTATGGCAGTTCGGTGTTTCCCAAACCGATCCCCCTCCCGAACCATCTCCCGCCTCCAAGCTCTATGGGGCTGATTTATCTTACTAGAAGTAATTTCATGTTCCTTAACCATTTGATTGAACTTCGATGTTGTTTGCTGCCTTTATCAACAGAATTGGTGAGAAAGACATGGTCCAAATAAAATACAAGATCCAGCCAATATGAAACTTTTTGAATGAAATTCAAGAAAAGAACATTCTTGAACTCGCATATGGAGTCATTGAATGTCTCTTTTAAGATCAAACAATTCCATCAAATTGGGTGTGATTTTATGCTAATAGCATCTAGGATACCTAGAATATCAGTGAACCCAGTTATTGCAGTTGATCTGTGTACTTTCTTTTATCTTCTAGGATCTATTTCTTGCTTAATGGAAAATTCGCTGTCAGACCTGGTTAATCTTTCACTCCATCCCCCCCCCACCCCCCACCCCCCACCCCCCACCCCCCACCAAGAGCATTTTATATTTCTGCTGAATATTCCCTCAACTAACAAAGAGATCTTGGGGGAAATGGCCATATATGACATTGACTGCATCCGTGTATCTTGTGTGCAAATTCTTCTTTTTTTGTTTTTCTGGGTAGTCTTCTTTTGTCTTTTTCCTTTTGATTAATGGAATGTTGATGAGATGAGATAAACCTGCGAATAAAATGAACGTCCTTGTGGTATTCAGATAGTTGATGGTGACAGAAACCAAGTGTTAACAAATTGGGAGTATTTACCGAGAATTAGACTTTGGCTCACAAAGTATTTCACATTAAGCTCTGAAGCAATGACAATATATGAGGGCCTTTGCGTGCATACTTGTGATTTTGAACATAATATCATGGAGAGGAACCTTGTTGTACATAAATATGATAAATGTCATAATACTACAATATATAGCTGAAGTTGAGTGGTCATAAGAAAAGAAATGCTGGATAAATCATGTTCATCAAAATATGTGAAAACTGAAGTGCTGATAGCAAAATTGACACTTTATTTTTTTTGGAGTTTTAATGATGTCAATATCATATATAGAATCAATAAGCATGAAAAGAGACAACAATTCACCAAATTCAACTTGGTTAGTATGTATTGGATACCAAAAGCATAAAGACTTTGCATGAGACCATATAAACTATATGCAAGCTACAAAAGATACCGAGGAAGAGCTATCTGATAAAATGCCTTGAGGAAATGAATTCTTCACATCTATTTAATTGAGGCAAAATATAGCATCTCTTTGCAAGCATGTTCCACATGGTATCACTTTTAATTATCCAGCAGCATGGTCTTATCTTACCTTACCTTATACATTTTTCAATTGCTCATTCCTTACCACAGGAGGTGATTGAGGTTAGTAGGTATAACGTAGGGTAGTAAGAGAGTGTTGCTTGTAATGAATGTACGTATTAACTTGAATATGACTCTGATTTTTATGTTCCATACTGAAGTTTATAAACCAGCTTGATAACACTCCCAAGTATTATATCTTGTCTTGATTAATATTACATTCATATGTGGCACGAAGCAATCCATGCACACTATGCATGTTCGAGAGAGTCACATATCCATGAACATTATGCATGTTGGAGACAGTCACAATTAAATTTTTGGTAAGCTAGATGCAGTCAAAGCTAGATGAGATAACATTTATGCTCTATAGTTTCAATGCGTATTCCTTTAGGTTGTTCCCATTGAGAGAGGTATCTCCTTTTACTTGATATAAATTAAAGGTGGCAGAGAATCACAAGGTGTAACCTAGTTGGGGTTACCAATTAGGAAAGGTAGACTTCCTCTAGATGGAGGTAGGTACTTTCTAGGGCGAAAAATGGTGTGATGGTGCGGCCTGTTGAATGTTTGGTTTGTCATAGAGAAGCAGTTATCGTAGACATTTTGGGTGATATCCTCTTTTTGGGAAAAAAAAGTCTGTTTCTCACTGCTCGTCTCTTTGTCTGGAAGTGTTTAGTAGTGGTTGCATGGGGAAAAGAAAATGAATATAAGTGTGTGATGTCAATAAAGAGAATGGTTTAAAATGAATGATCAATCAAGAGTTATAGATGTCATTTTTTGTTGGGTGAGAGATAAATTTATTGTCCCAAAATTGGTGATGTAAAGCTCTTTTCGGTACAGTGGATTTCAGTTTGTCATGCCTATAAATGTATGGGTGAACCCTATCCTTGTGTCATTTTGGAATCTCAATTTTACTTTATTTCATTTGCTGATACTATGGTTGGTTTTCACGTATTTCATTTCTACCTCGTTAATACACTGGCTCCCATGTTCTCACCCTTCCAAAACCTACTGTTGACCATAAGCTCATTCTCCTCGATATGCAGCACACCTCGAGGGGTCCCAAACCTTTCGCTTCGAGCTAGCTTGGTAGGAATCATACTCGGCTCAGGTCTAAGGTTGAGCGGTTTCGCGTTCAATGTAACCTTCAGCTCCTTAAATCTGACCTCAAGGTTTGGAGCCGTAGCTTCCTAGGTAATTTTCAGGGACAAAAGGTCACATTGCTTAATGCCATCCAAGAATGGGGCATCATCGATGAGACTCGGACCCTCAACGAAGTTGGAAGGGCCATAAGGCCTGAGTTAAAATTGGATTACCGACTCCTTTGGAAGGAGGACATCTATTGGTTTCAATGGTCAGTCAAGTGGTTGAAACATGGAGATATCAATACGGTGTTCTTCCACATGTAGCTAGTTGTTGGAGACAAGACAATATCATCTCCCAAATTACAGAGGATGACCTCGTCTTCGTCCAGCCACCCCTCATTGAAAAAGTTATTGACTTCTTTAAACTCCCCTTCAAGTCTCCCTTTGGGCCCAAGCCAAGAATCGCTGATCACTCCTTCCTCTCCATTTCCCCAGACAAATCCCAATGGCTCGAATGTCTTCTCTCCGAACAAGAAATCCTCTCGGCTATCTCTGACGTTGGTCAGGACCTTGCCCTCTTGTCCTGATGGCTACCCAGTCACCCTTTTCAAAAGGTTTTGGGACTCCCTCCTCCCGGACGTGCTATTCTTCTTCGTTGAAATCTTTGCTCGGGGAGCAGTCCACAAGGTGATGAATGCTACCTTTGTTGCGCTGGTCCCAAAAGTTGAAGTAGCTGAAGAGCTCAGAGACTTCTAGCCCATCAGCCTTATAAACAGCTCCTACATGATGCTATCGAAGGTCCTCTCTTTTAGACTCCTTGAGGTCCTTGATTGGGTATTTCCCCAATAAAGGCTTTTGTCAAGGATTGCCAGAGCCTTGGTGGTGCTTTTGTAGTCCACGAAGCCATCCCACTCTGGACTCCTCTCCAAAACCCCAGGCCTAGTTATCAAATAAAATTGGGGCAAGGCATATATGACAACACCGATTGGGCTGTCCTCGACGAAACTCTCCTTAGAATGGGGCTTTGTGCTCGGTGGAGAACTTGGGTCAGTGGTTGTATATCCTGTTCTTCTCTGTCTTGATAAATGGTATCGCTAAAGACTACTTCCCTTCCTCTGGGGGCGTGAGACAAGGGGACCCCCACTCCCCCTTCCTCTTTTCCATCGTAGCCAAAGTCTTTGGCATATCAATTGCGAGAATGTACCACCACGAAATCCTTGAGGGATTCAAGATTGGCAACCTTGGCCCGACTATCTCTCACCTACAATATGCTGATGATACACAACTCTTATGTGGTGCTAATAGTCAGCAGGTCCCTCCTCTTCCTAAAATGCTTCTAATTAGCTACAAGATTCAGAGTCTATCATCATCATCATCATAGCCTTTTCCCAATTAATTGGGGTCAGCTATACGAATCCTAGTTCGTCATTCTGCTCTATTAAAGGCCATACCCTCAGTGAGGCCATAAATCCCTATATCTTTTCGGACTACTTCCAAGCACGTCCTTTTGGGTCTACCCATTGCCCCTTTCAATCATTTCACTTGAACTAACTCGTACTTCCTAACAAGTGCTATACTTGGTCGACGCCAATTATGGTCAGCCCACCTAAGTCTACTCTCTCTCATCTTGTCGCCTATTGGTGTCACACCTAAATTCTCCATAATGGAGTTATTTCAAATTCTATATCTTCTTGTCTGGCCAGTCATTTATCTCAACATCCTCATCTCCGCTACACTCATTTTATAGGTATATTGTTTTTTGTTCGCCCAACATTCCTCCTCATAGAGCAAAGCTGGTCTCACAGCTGTTCTATAGAACTTGCCCTTCAGCTTCATTGGTCTACGACGATCACATAAAATTCTAGTTGCACATCTCCACTTTACCCGCCCTGTTTTAATTCTATGTGCGTCATCTTCCTCAATCTCTCTATTTTCTTGGATTGTCAACCCAAGGTATCGAAAGTGCGGTCTTTTTGTATTTCTTAGCCGTCAATCTTAACTACTTCCTCTTCTCAACTTTGATTATTATCAAACTTACATTCCATATACTCTGTCTTAGTTAGGCTAGTTTTAAAACCTTTGGATTCTAGAGCATCCCTCCAAAGTTCCAACTTTGTGTTGACATGATTTAGAGTTAATATGACAAAATCCAAGATGATCGGCTTGTCCCTTGAAGCCCAAATTGTTCAGGAGTTTGCCCATAGATGGGGCTGCAAAGTGGAGAACCTTCCAACCACCTACCTTAGCCTCCCCCTCTGTAGTGGTAAGCCAAGGAAAAGGCAGTGAGACCACATCATAGACAAGTTCGATTGGAGATTCGTAGACTGGAAAGGGCATTTCCTCTCCTTGACCATTAGGTTCACCCTTATTAAGGAAACCTTGTCTAGGGATGGCAATGGGTCCGGTCGGGTTGGGTCGGGTCAGGTCTGGGTCTGGGTCTGACCGAACTTGAAAAAATATTATGGGACCCAGACCCGGACCTAACTGGACCCAAATTCAGTGGACCTAGACCCTAACCCAAAAATATAGTATGGAACCATAACCAGAACCCGGATTCGATCGGACCCTACCACAAAATTAAAATATCTGTGTTTAACTATATTTAAATATATTTCATAAATTGGGACCCAAAAAATATTATGGGATCCAGATCCAGACCCAACACGATTGGAACCGGACCCGGACCTGAATAGTGTTTGGGTCCAAGGTTTGGACCTAACCTGCTGGGTCCAATTTTGGACCCATACCCGGACTCGGGGTCGGGACTACCCATCGGGCCCCGGTCCATTGCCACCCCTAACCTTGTCCAACATTCCCATCTTCCAAATGTATGCTTGCCGTAAGGGTTAGTAGATTAGAACAGCTCATGAGGAACTTCCTCTGGGCCGGAGGTAGGCAACAAATTCCACCTCATTTCTTGGGACAAGGTGTGCAATCCTAAATCCCAGGGTGGATTGGGGATTTGCAAACTCTTAAGTCCAACAACCTGTTCTCCTCAGTAAGTGGTCGTGGCGCCTAACCACTCAAGAAGGCCACCTGTGGCAACAAGTTCTCAGCCACAAATATCACTTTGATGTCCCCACCTGGTTATCTAACTGCCGTGTTATCTAACTGCCGTGCAAATCATAGGTCCTGAGGGGCCTGGAGATCCCGGCGCAAAGCCTATAGCCATTTCAAAGCAAACATTCGATTCCACCCCTAGACCGGTAGTAGAGTCAAATTTTGGAACACTTCCCTAATCTCTTCCTTTTGGCAAGCAACCGTGAGTCCACGATGGCCGACCTCTTAGTACCCCAAGGCCCAACCAGAGTTCACCCAAACTTCCGGAGATCTCTCTTGGATCATGAAATAGACGACTTTCTTTGACTCTCCTCCCTTCACTCAATCTACATTCCTCCCTTGGTGAAGATAGAATCATTTGTTCCCGTGCCATTTTGGGTTCCTTTTCCCTCTCCTCTTTCTACCACTCTCTTCAATCTCTTGCAACCCTACCACATTCCAACGCCAACAACCCCATCCCCACTGCTAGAGCCTGGTTCCCCTTTGTCTCCCCAAAGATACAAGTCTTCAGCTGTTTAGCTCTCGCTGAAAGAGCTCTGACCGTGGACCAACTCCAAAGGAAGGGATTGGCAACCCCAAACTGATGTGTAATGTGCTTGAAGGAAGAGGAAATTGATGCCCACCTCTCCATCCACTGTGAAGTTGCAAGTGACCTATGAGGTTTTTTTCAACTGGTCTTGGGTTACTCCGAGGCCAGTCCCGTGCATCTTCACCTCCCTTCAACCCCTCCCATGGCCAAATCTGTTATCCTACTCTGGAATGCCTCGGTAGCAGCCACCTTGTGGGTGCTATGGACCGAAAGAAAACACAGAATCTTCCAAGGCCAATCAGCCCACCCACGGGTCCTCAAGGAATGCATCAGATCGATGGTCATCTTTTTGGCCACGAACCACAGTCGTTTCAAGCATGTCACTCTTGCAGGCTTCCACTCAACTGGTTATCTTTACTCACCTCTTGGCCCCCAGGCATCCCTAGAGCCTCCCTTGGGCGACCCTAGACCGAGGCACCATCAAACTGTACTTCGACAGTTGGTTCACTGGGCAACCCTTGCCTTGCTGGAATAGGCAGGATCTTTAGAAACCATGAAGGGCTCACCATCTTCTCGTTCTCCAAGCACATCGGCCAAGCGGACTCCCACATGGTGGAGGCGTTAGCCCTCCCCGAGGGCGTTATGAACTTCAACCCCAACTGGAACCCCCCAACTGGAACCCCGCATTGGTGGTGGCTGGGAACTCCAAAAACATTCTCTATTGGACCTCTGGATCTGCAGCCCACCCTTGGAGACTTTCACATGTTTTTGGTTTGCGGAAATCTGCAGACCCATCTAAATCTCTTGGAATCATATTTGGCGTGAGGCCAACCAGGAGGCCGACTCATTCGCAAAGGAGGCTGCAACTGATTCAGACGGCACGGCAACCCTGTGAACCTTTTCTTGCGCACTTGGTCCCTGCCTATCTACCCTATTCTGTTTTTGGCTGTGCATAGCATTTTGTTGTTGTTGGCCACCTCCTGGGTGGCATTTTGTAGAGCTCCCAATATGTGGGGCAGCCCATTTTTTGATACACTACACCTCTATATCCTTTTCCTTCAATACAATACTTTACATATTAAAAAAAAAAAGAAAAGAAAAGTCCACAATTCTTTGGGGTTTCTACTTTCACATCAAAGTGAGTTTTAAAAACCTAACAATGCATTCTTGTAGAGAGAGAGAGTAAATTTTTACAAGTTTGAGCGACCTGTACAAAGAGATGATAATAATTAACTAGATATAAGAAAAATATAATAAAAAGGAATGACAAGGTATTCTCTCCATCTAACAGGTAGCATGTTGGAACTCTCAAGTTGGGGTTACAGCATGCGTGAAGTGGGCCCCTCACCGAGCTATGTTTGTGACAGCATCTTCAGTTCTTGCCTTTTGGATTCCTGACTCGAATTCAGAACCAGCCGATATGGACTCAAACACTTGAGTATTTAATTTGTTTCTTTTGCTAATTTTGTGTTTGTTACTTTTGCTTTTTTTTCTCTCTGCAATTTACACCCTTCAAATGGAGTGGTATCGCATTTAAACTTGGCATCTTTGAAAATGGTCTTTTTATGTTCGCACGTGCGTGTCTTTTGCAAGAGGAAATGCTGTGAAGTAGTGAAGCAGATAGGTAATGACAATAGTTGTGGTGCAGTAGTTGAGAGAGAGAGGGGCTATTAATAGATAGAAAGTTGGTGATCAGGACACCTTTGTGTTACAGAAGATCTGTACGGGGAAAATATAAAGCCGATTGTGGTCATTTGGCTGTGAAACTTTTGAGACCATGTTGTTGATTAAACTGCACTGTTGATTGTGGTCATTTTGCAATCAAATTAGAAAACATCTCTCTCTGTCTCTATCTTCCAGCGATAAGTCCACTGAAGACTTGGTTGTTGCCACCAAGAGAAGCACCCCATTCTAATGTGCACATTACTATGTGAGACAGCTTGATGACCACTTCTCGCATCTCAGGCCTATTCGTTGGGTCTTCATTCAGGCATGAAAATGCTATTTCAGCCATCTGAATCAATGGAAAATTATCAACTTCAATCAGGGATGAAAATCTCACTTGTCTTGTTAGCTTATAAAATCTCTGTCATTATTTTTGAGTAGATATTTTTGGGTAGAGTAGGGATGATGAGGGAACCAACCTTGTTTACTTCCTCTATGGGATAGTTGTCATTGAGATTTTTGTCAGTCACTCTTTGCAAAGAGACGTAAGGTTCTTCTCCCCTGAATATCTCGAGCATCTGAGCACAGTTCAGAATTTTTTGAAAGATTCAGCACGAGTTTCTAGTTGAAAATTTTATACATATTATAATAAAATATTGCGCTGCATGTAGCTCCAATTTTGAGCTCTGGTTGCCTGGAAACTCAATATTTGCATGAAAACTGACAGATTTTTTTTTTTGAAATTTAATATGGTCCCATAAATTTTATGTTCCACACTTGAGTCCCACTTTTTTATAATGAACATTTCATTTCAATTTTTTCTTTTTGTACGTGAGGTTTCATAAGCACAAAAAACTTTTCCTTTTCTTATATAATCTAATTAAGCTCTCAAAGATTGGACGTCTATACTTCTCTTTGTAATGTACTAGTAAACATATTAAAAATATAATTAAGTTAAATAAAAAATGACAAAATAACCTTGAAAATTTGAAAATATATGGGTATTTTGGTTTTATTTGATTCATTTTAAAATATTTTTGAGTTCCATCTTATGTATAGAAGAGAAAATTAATTTAAAGGAAAAAGTTTAAATAAGGTTGCAACCTTAAAATGTAGAATTAAATATGCTCCAAAAAAATCCATTGGAAAAGTTAGTTCTAATGTTAAACCCTCTAATTGATCATCTTGATATCAAGATATATGAATATGAAAATAAAGAAAGATTTTGAGTCCGCATCTGGCAATACAATTTCAAGATTTTTTTATGTTTATAAATCTATTTGATTTTAATTTTTGGAGTTTAAAATTTTATAATTAGAGTTGATTTTCAGATAATTTTAAGAATTTTTTACACCAAAATTACATGCTATGATAACATTTGGAGGTATGCTTAATTGGATTGTCTAAGGTTGCAACCTTATAGAAACTGCACCCAAATTTAAAATACACATTTTGAAAAAGTGGTTCTTGAATGTAAAAGATAAAGTACGCAAAGTTATTTTTAAATTTTAATTTTTATATATATATATATATATATATATATATATATAGATATAATTTTTTGTAAATTTCCCTTTAATCTAGGCATGCACGTAATTTAGAAAATCTAATAATGATAAATTTTGGTTTAATAAGAATGGGGATTTTAAACTTTCCCTTTAACTCATCCAAGTGACGTGCTACTCCACCTTGGTGCTGTGAGAAATAAGCAAGGGTTAGTCAGGGCATTCCCCTACAGTGACACGTTGTACTAGTACTTGGGTGCAGTGAGAAATGAGCAAGGGTTAGCTAGGGCATTCCCCCGAAGCGACGTGCCGAAACAAATGCCCGACTACAGTTATAAGTAGGCAAGTTCCTGTGTCATTCTAGACGAGTGAGGATAAAAAAGCTAGTGCAAGAGAATATGATACAATGATAAGTTGGCAAGTTCCCATGCCATTCTGGATGAGCGCGGGTAAAGAAGCTAGTGCAAGAGGGTAGGATACTTCTAGTCACATGGAATGTAGAAATGGTAACTTTTTCTTGAAAATTAATGTAGAAATGTTAACAGGTAAGAACTTGGAGTTAATGGATACATAGATGCAAAAGAGTTAATATAGCTTGTCTACATGAAATTAAGTGGAACGGGGAAAACAACTAAAGAAATTGATGGATATAAACTGTTGTATAGATAAAAAGATAATAATAGAAATAGCATAAACATAATAGTGGATAAGGATTTTAAAAAATAAAAGTATAGAGTGAGACCATTTACCTTTGATACAAGGTAGTCACATTAATATTGACTATTGGATGTCAAATTGGATGACTGTAATTATTCTATTGATCAAGCTCAAACTTCAGAAGAATTTTTCTCGAACATTGTGACACATCCAAGCTATCAAATTTCACATCCGATGGTGGTTGTGAGTAATCGTGACCACCTTGTATCAAAGGTAAATGGTCTCATTGTATACAATCCCTTAAAAAAAGGGTGTAGTTTGCATGAGGTTGCAACCTTAAATAATAAAATTAAGGTGCACCTCCAAATTTTATCCTAAATTTAATTTTAGTGTAAAAATTCTTAGGATGACTTGAGAATCTATTTTGATATCTAACTATAAAAAATTTTGAACTAAAAAAATAGTTCAAATCTAGTAGAGATCGATAAACACATGAAAATCTTGAAAATGGACAGTCCAGATATATTATGTTATATTTGAGACTCCAACCTTTTTTTTTTTTTTTCACTTTCATACATCATGATGTTGAAATGATCAATTAGAGGGTTTCCAACATCAAAACAACATTTTGTGATGGATTTTTGAGGTGCACTTTAATTCTACAGTTTAAGGTTGTAACCTTATATAAACTTTTTCTTTTAAAAAATAAAGTAGTTAATGTCAATAGAGTAGGTGATAAGCTCCTATTACGTAAAATTGTATTTGGGGAGGAGATAAATATAATTAGTGTTTATGAGCCACATGTAGGACTAGAGGATAGAATTACGAGATAATTTTGGGAGGACATGGATGAACCACTCTAAGAAATACCAAATAGAGAGATAACCTTTTTTTGGAGGGGACTTAAATAGTCATGTAGGAAAAGATAATAAAGGGTACGTGGGATATGATTTTGGGAAAAGAAATGGGATCGCGAGGCTATCCTGGATTTTGCTATGACCTACAACCTAGCAAACAACTAGTTTAATAACTTATAAAAGTGAATCATATAGAACCCAGATAGAACTTTTTCTATTCAAGAAAGTAGATCGACCATCATGTAAAAAATGTAAGGTTATTTTAGGAGAGAGTGTAACCATGCAACATAGGCTCATAGTTATGGATGTTTTACCTAAAGAAATGAAAGATGAAATCAAGAGTTTAAAAATCACCGATCTAGATTCAAATAACTCAATCTAGATCGAAAATCATTGATTAACATATCGAGATGAAACGACCGTGTAGTGAATCGGTATCGGTTCCAATCAACGATTGAAAAGTCGTCGAGTCAAACTGGAGTCTCTCGGTTCGACACGGGTTTTGAACACCCCGTATCAGTTCACGTAAAAGACGCAGAAGCGCCCGTATTTAAAAAGAGTCGTCGAGTTTTAAGCGAAAATACGCAGAAGCACCCGTGTCTAGAGAGAGTCGCCAAGTTCTAATAGAAAACACACCCGTACTACAGTAAGGGTGGTTTCAACAGGTTCACTAGCAATTTCAATCGGTTCTCGCAAGCAATTTCAATCGGTTCTCGCACGTCACACGTCATCACTTCCCACCCTCATCGTTCATACTTCCCAACTTAGCACGTCACACATCATCACTTCCCAACTTCCCATCCTCATCATTAAACTTCCCATCCTCACCATTAAAAACGTAACGTACCCATGTTGGAGCCACGTCATCACTTCACATAGATTCTCTACCGCATTGAATTTTCGTACCTTTGAAATGCATTCTCTACCTTTTATAGGTAGATTTACTTCCCAATGAGAATGATGTGGGACTAATTTCAGTTTCCCCTTGTGAATGCTTATTGACATAAAAATTGTAGTGTATATCTTATACTTTGCAAAATACTAGGATATATGATATGTAGTTATTTTTTTCTTTTTAGTTTTTTTCTAAATTTTGACATTGTTAGTTTGTATTCTTAGGTGAAAATCTTTTCTTGAATAATTTTACAATGCCATAATATTCACATTTATAAGGAAATTTATTTTAATTTTTATCGTACGATATGGAAGTGTTTTTTAATATTTTTTGAATCATAGTTGTTATAATATTATAAATAATAATCATACATTGATAATCAAATCTTGTATTTTATTTATTAAATTTTTTGTGTTATAAAGTATATAATGTATTATTTTTGTTATAACAGTAAAATAATTTGTTTATATTATTAATTTATTGTAGTCCATGTATGATTATATATTTCATCCATGATAATTTAATGTTTCTTCTTTTGTGTGATATAAATTTAAGGGTTAACAATAATTCATACAGGAAAATAATATCTCAATATTTACATATTGATGCAAAAAAATAAAAATTTTTAATGGAGTACCTCCATTTTTTATTGGATTCTTAAAAAAAACATTTATAATAAATTTTAATAATTTTTTTGAATTTTTTTTAAGGCTATATCTGAACGATTCGGCTCATTACCGATTAGAATCGCCGATTCACCGATCCGAATGAGTTTTTGAGATGCCCAATCGAAATCACCGATCCGCTTTTTAAACCACTGGTTCCAATGAATCGCCTAATTCTTCGAAAAAAAATCGGTCGCCAAGAAGCCCTGAATAAATTTTAGTAGTCTTATTAAATAGCTTTCTAATAGGTGAGACCTACGTAACAAATAGCCTGCACCGACATATCTTCTCAAACGGTATCCTCACGTTTAATATATTTTATTTTTCACCCATTATTTGGGCTCCACCATGACATGTGACATGTGGAAAGGGCGGCCATTTTAAAGGAGCTTGGCCCCACATGTACGACGTGGGCCTAAACAATTGCACCGAAACCACTTGTATTTTGAAAAACCGCATGTTGTATTGCATAGTTTGGAACTCAATTTGATCTCTCTCTTTATAGCTAAGCCGTAGGAAAAGAGCCCGGGCTTATTTGCTCCCTATCACTAGCTAAAACTCACATTTGTTTCCACACCTCTTTAAATTACGAGATAATGACTCTCTCTAATTATCAAGTATAGTACATTTGGTTACCCTTACATGGGTCATACGTGTTGTAATTTTTCAGGGGAAAAAATGGAAAGTACGATTAAAGGGGTTCAATTATTTTAACAAACCGATACTGGCTTTTTAGAATTTATTGTAAAAAAAACTAAAGGATTTTTTAGAATTTGTTTTTTAAGTTTTATTCTATAAAGATGCTTTCTAAAAAATTGTTAAAAACTACTAAATTATCTCATAGTTGGGAATCTGTAATAATTTAGGAATACTTAATTGTATCTAGCCAAATTATAAAAATAATATTAGTTGTAAAAGTATTATACCAAAATTAGTATAAAAAAATGGGTGCAGTTTGCATACGGATGCATCCGTAGGTGTAGAGGTAAGGTACACCTTCAAATTTTATCATGGTATATAATTTTGATGTAAAATGTTCTAAGGATTATCTCAAAATCTAATTTTATATCTAATTATAAAATTTTAAATTTTAAAAATGGTTAAAATCAAGTAGACCTGTAGATATATGAAAATCTTGAAAATGGATGGTGTAGATAATATGTTGTAAAATGAACTATTTCCGAGACTTAAAATCTTTTTATTTTTCATAGTCATACATCTTGATGTCGAGATGATCAATCAAAGGGTTTTTTAACATTAAAACTACATTTTCCGATGGATTTTTGAGGGGCATCCGTAGTTCTACAGTGTAAGGTAGCATCCTCATATAAACTTTTTCTTAAAAAGATAGTATCAAAATTAATATCAAGAACCACTCAGACAAGAAACAATGTCTCTATTTTCATGTATTTTTTGTAAAATAATAAACCACTCGCAATTTTTGTTCGATACTAAAAACACTATTTTTAGGGATTTTTAGTATTTTTTAAATTTTTTGAGGCTAAAACTGTTTGATCTAAGCTAATTCTCTAATCTGGATCGCTGATCGACTGTTTCAACCCAGTTTTTGGGGGGTCACCGATCCATTTTTTTAAGCATTGAGTGAAACTAAAAGGTGTGCAAAAATTAAGTGGTGGAATTTTAAAAAGGAGAAATGCCTATCTAGAATAAATTGGTAAAAGAAGGGATGAATTTTGAGCACGAAATTAATGTTATGTGCAATAAGATGGTCGACTGTATTAAGAAAGTCGCAAAAGAAGCTTTAGAAAAAAAAAACTAGAGGGAAAAAAAATTTCAGTAAAGAAACTTAGTGGTGGAATGAGGAGGTTCATAAGGCTATTATTGAAGAAAGATCATATAATAAAGCTTAGCAATGTAATAGAAATGATCAAAATTTAGAAGAATATAAAAATGCTAAAAAAATAGTAAGGCTAGTAGCTTAAAGCGTATGATAATCTGTAAAATAAATTAGGTACCAGAGAATGTGAAAATTGTCTTCAAACTAGTAAAAATGAGAGCGAGGAAGTATAGGGATCTAGATCATATTAGAGAGTGAGGATTAGATGATCCTGATAAAAGATGGTGAGGTCAGCAAAAGGTGGAGAATTTATTTTCAAAATTATTAAATAACAAACATTACATGTACACAACGTTAGGGAAAGGGAAATGACCTTCATATAGTTTTTATTGATTTAGAGAATGCATACTATAGGGTACCTAGAGATTTAATTCGTTTATGTTGGAAATAAAATGAGTTACTAGAGGCTATATTGACATAGTGAGAGACATGTATGAGGGAGCGCTAACTAGTGTGCAGACAACTAGTAAAATAGACAATTAAATTCATTGCGCTTACATCAAGTGTCAACACCGAACCATATATCTTTGTTTTGGCTATGGACGAGTTAATCAAGCAACTACAAGACGAGGCATCATGGTGTATATTGTTCGTAGATGATAGTTTTAATTGATGACACTGGAGGAAATGTTAACGTAAAGTTAGAACATTGGAAGATGTTCTAGAATCTAAAAGTTTTAAAATTAACCAGACTAAGATAGAGTGACAATTCTAAAAGATATTGTTTTCGGTATCTAGAGTCGATAATCTAAAAGAGTTGACAAATTGAGGAATATGTTGCATATAGTGTTAGAGCTGGATATGCAATGTGGAGATGTGCATCTAAAGCTTTATGTGATCACCACATACTATTGAGACTGAAGGGGAAGTTCTATAGGAAATTTGTAAGGCCAGCCATGCTTTGTGGGACAAAATATTGTTTGGTCAAGAAACAATACATCCATAGGATGAGCATAGCTGAGATAAAGATGCTGAGATGGATAATTGTAAGATAAGACATGATAGATTTCGAAATAAATATATACGAGAGAACTTAAGTGTAGCATCAATAGGTGATAACTAAATGAAAATGGACTTAAGTAGGTTAGCCATGTGCATCACAAACCTACTACAATACTGGTCAAAATGTGTGATTTAGTTCAAGTGGAATGATTTAAAAAGGCAAAAGGAAAGCCCACAAGGACATAGAAGTAGTAAGAGTGACTTTTGGTCTTATTGAGAGTATGACCATTGATAGAGAAGAATGAGGAACATGATTCATATAGCCGACCCCAAATAATTGAGATAAGGCTAAGATGATGATGTTGAACAATGATAAATTCTTATAATGATAACGACAAATTTGAGGTTTTGTTATATATTTTAGTATCAATTATTTAAGACAAGGATGGATAATCTTAAGAATTGGCTTTTCTAAATATTAGAATCAGGTGGGTTAGTAGAAAGAATTTAGAGGGATCAAATTTCTCTAATGGTGAGATCATATGAAGGCTGGGCCCTTCAATTTGTCGTAACTGTTATGGAGGTTAGTGTAAGACACCTTTCCTCAGGCATGATATGTGTAGGTTAAGTGGATTTGTAGTTCTTTGGCAGACTTAGTTATATCTCCTAGCAAGCTTGTTCTTTAGATCCATAGACCACAAACTTATATGAGAGAGGTGAAGCCCCTCAATCTTGATGAAACAAAATATCAAGATGGTGCAAGCTTAGGACTTTCGGTGAGAGACCCTAGTGAGCAGATTGTTGTGCGTGAAACCCTTGAACCTGATTGGTTGATTTTTTTATAAATAAAGTACGATAAATAAAACATAAAACATATACCACAAGAACATAAATATTTACGTGGTTCATTTTAGAAGGGCAATATCTACGGACACGACAAACTAAAATCCACTATACCAATGAAAGTTACCTCATAAATTTTGGGACATAGAGTTACCTTTATAATTCTCGATAAAACCACTTAAACTTGCTCTCCTAAACGGCAACACTGCAGATCTCTCATCTCTATTCCATAACTCGATCACTGTTTAGGAAGAGACCATAACTAGACTATTATGTAGAAGAGAACTTTAAGAGCAAATGAGACTTTCTCTTACTAAAAGGAGAAATCACCCAAAATTTCAGTATAAACTGTTTCTTTACAAGAAACCAGTCTCTCAATCTTTAGGAGTCTACAAGATACACCATCACAATCATCTCAATGAGTCTACAAGAGACACTATCATAATGTTTCTCTCCATAAGAAACGCTCTTATCTCTAAGAGGAAACTTTGCATCCCTTCTATCTATAGAGAAAACCAACTTTTTCATATGGTGACCCAAATAGGGAACACAAATTCTTTGCTCTTTCATCCCATATATATAAGATTAGGAATCCACACTAAATAATAGACTTCCTATAAATGTTATATATATTTAAAAAACCAAGAGATATAACCAATGGCGTATTCGTTTTTCTGAAAGTACTCTTTCGGATTTTTAAAACATTCCGCACTTGTTTCACAGTTTCCATCTAAAATTTGGTGACCCAAATAGGGCACACAAAATCTCTGCTCTTTCATCCCACATATTTAAGATTAGGAATCCACACTAAATAAGAGACTTCCTATAAATGTTACATATATTTCAAAAATTAAGAGATATAACCAAGGGCGTATTTGTTTTTTTGAAAGTATTCTTTCAGATCACTGTTTCCATCTAAAGTTTGGAAACTAATCTTTCAACAAAAGCTCCCACTTCTTTGTTAAAAAGTGAAAGAATAAGTTCCTAAGGCGTAGGAACTTAATCTTTCAGAATGTTTTTGTTGATTACTATTCACTATTCACTATACATAATATAAATACATAATATTAGTATTATTAATATGATACAATATAATATAATATTACAATAACATAATATAATATAATTTTATATTTTATCATATTATATTTTATTTTATTATATAATATAAATATATAGTAATACTGTATATAACATATAATATACAATGATTAAATACTATATAATATAAATTACATTAATAATAATATATAATATAGAATAAAATATATATTATATCTAATATAAGACTATAAATATGACATATATTAATGTGTAATATAATATTTATATTATACTAAATATCATATATTATATTATATATAAATATTACATATAATATATATTAAATATATTATAATAATATATAATATAGAATAAAAAATATATTATATATAACAATAAATATTAAATATATTAATATTTAATATAATATTTTATATTATACTAAATATCATATATTATATTATATATAAATATTACATATAATAAATATATATATATATATTATATGTAATATATTATATTATATTATATATATATATATAATATTATATTATATATTATATAAAACACATATTTATATTATATATAATATTGATATAATTATATTATAAATAATGTATTTATCATATTAAATAATATATATTATATATAATATATAATTTACATTAATAATAATACATAATATAGAATATAATAGAATATATAATATTTATGTAAGGGTGCGGTTTGTATAGAGCGGAGGCTCTAACCAATCAAAAGTAGAGCTCACCTTCAAAGAGTGTCGAGAAATGTAATATCAATATTGGAAATCTTTGTGATAGACTTAAAATATATTTTTACATTTATTTCTAAAGTTTAAAGCTTCAAAAATAGTGTAGATCGACTATCTATGAAAACTTGAAAATCTTGAAAATTAACGGTAAAAAAATACATTACAAAATACACTATTTCCAAAACTTGAAATCCATTTTTTTTTTTCTAATGTCCATGCATATTGATGCTAAGATGATCAATTTGAAGATATTTGGGCATCAAAACAACCTCTTCTAGTGAAAGTTTTGAGGTAGGCTCAAATTTGATTATTTAAAGCCTCGGCTCTATATAAGCTTTTTCCTTTATGTAATATAATAATATAAAAATTACATAGAAATATTTATTTAATATAATAAATATATACTAATATTTATATATTAAATATAATCTAATAACATAAATATTATATATAATATAATAATATAAATATCACATATATTTTATATTATACTAAATATTATATATTACATTATATAATATTGATATTATTATGTTATATAATATAAATATCTTATATTATATTATATATTTGATATAATATATTTTTATTACTTTATATAATATTTATATTATTATATTATATATAAATATCTTATATCATATTATATATTATATGTAACACATATTTATATTATATATAATATTGATATTGTTATATTATAAAAATATATTTATTATATTAAATAAATAGTATATGTAATATAATAAATAATAATAATAAATAAATAATAAAATATAAAAAATAATATATATTATAGATAAAATATATAAATATCTTATATTATATTATGATAAATATTACATTATTTGTTATATATTACATATTATATATTATATAAATATGTTATATTATATTTTATATTATATAACACATTTATATTAGGGTGCGGTTTGTATAGAGCTTAGGCTCTAAACAAACAAATTAGAGCCTACCTTCAAATAGTGTCGAGAAATGCGGTTTCAATATTGGAAATCTTTGTGATAGCATTAAAATATATTTTTATATTTATTTATAAAGTTCAAAGCTTAAAAAATAGTGTAGATCGACATATCTATGAAAACTTAAAAATCTTGAAAATTGACGGTCCAAAAATTCATTACAAAATACACTATTTCCAAAACTTGAAATCCATTTTTTTTCTTATGTCCATGCTTCTTGATGTTGAGATGATCAATTTGAAGATATATGGGCATCAAAACAACCTCTTTTAGTGAAATTTTTGAGGTAGGCTCAAATTTGATTGTTTAGAGCCTCGACTCTATATAAACTTTTATCTTTACATTATGAGTAATGATACTATGACACCCTCCCACATCCATGTGAGTAGGATCCTAAAGGATTACCATTAAATTTTGACACCCTCCCACATCCATGTGAGTAGAATCCCAAAGGATCACCATTAAATTTTGACACAGATCTCTAGAAAAGTGATCACATGGGTGTGGGACTTGGGTGAATGGGTTTATTGATAATTTTTCTAGATATTTGTATCAAAATTTAATGGTGATCCTTTGGGGTCCTACTCACATAGGTGTGGGAGGGTCTCATAGTATCATTACTCTTATATGGAAAAATTACATAAAAATCTATTATACTTTGTGTTATTACGGATATACCAAATAGTTTATGTTATTACATGTATGTCAATTTTTAACCTTTTATAACGTAATTTTTTAAAAAGGACCACTTTACCCTTATTCGGATGTTCAACATCCGAAAGTAGGTCGAAAGTTAAATGTTAAATTTCCTATTTTCGAATGTTGAACATCAGAAATTAAGGGATTTTTGGATGTTCAACATCCGAAAATACCCCGATAGTTTAATATTAAGTATAACATTTTTGGATGTTGAACATCCGAATTTAAAATATTTTCGGATGTTCAAGATCTGAAAATACCTTGATAATTAAATAAACCTTCGTCTTCTTTGTTTTCGGATGTTGAACATCCGAAAATCTCTTAAATTCGGATGTTTAACATCCAAAAATGTTGTACTTAACATTAAACTATCGGGGTATTTTAGATGTTGAACATCCAAAAATTCCTTAATTTCGGATGTTCAGCATCGGAAAATAGGAAGTTTAACATTTAACTTTAGGCATATTTTCAGATGATGAACATCTGAAAATCCCACCAATTTGGATGTTTAACATCCGAAAAAGGGTAAATTGATCTTTTTTAAAAATTGCGTTATAAAAGATAAAAAACAGACATACATATAATAACGGAAACTACTTGGTATACCGATAATAACGCAAAGTGTAACAGATTTTTATGTAATTTTCTCCTCTTATATTGTATAAAATATTTATATTATTAAATGAGAAATAATATATTAATTATATTAAATAAATATTATATATAAAATAATAATATAAATATACGATATTTATATTATTATATTATATATAATACATATTTATAATATGTATAATATTGATATTATTATATTATAAATAATTATTTATGATATTAAATAAATTTTATATATAATCTAATAAATAGTAATATTTAAATAAATAATAATATATATTATATATATAATATATAAATATCTTATATTATATTATTATAAATATTATTTATATGTTATATACATTATATATTATGTAATATATTATATAAGTATATTATATAAATATATTATATTATGTATAACACATATTTATATTATTTATAATATTTATATTATTATATTATAAATAATATATTTATTATATTAAATAAATATTATATATAACATACAATATATATTTATTATATTGCAAAATATTTATATTATTATATTACTATATTGTATATATTATTTATAGTAGTGTATTATAAATAATATATTTATTATATTAAATAAGTATTATATTAAATATAATAAATAATAAATATAAATACTATATATTATTATATTATATTATATTATAATAAATACTATGTGATATGTTTTATATAATACAAATATACATTAAGAAAATTTATAAAATACATTATATTTTATTATACATTATCTTATATTATATTATATTATACTTTATATGTTACATATTTATAGTTATATGGTTAATATGTATGTTATTGAACACAGTACCAAAAACTTTTTTAACATTCTAGCAGGTTATCAAACACAATATCTATAATTTATTTAAACCTTCTGAACAAAACTTTCAATTTTTTGAAAGATTTTAAGAACATTCAACTTTTTGGAAAATATCTTTCATAAAAACAAACGCCCCCAAGAGTCCTATTCAATCTCAATCCCATATAATATGAGATTTTCTAATGTGAGTAATTTTGGATAGCACTAAACCCAACACAAATGGCTGAGGCTAATGCAAGAAAGTGACTTGGTTGGCTCGATTGTAAGTAGCTTGACTTTTTTTTTTCTTAAAACCAAAGGTAAATAGCTTGACGTGACAGGACCTGGGATTGGACCATGTGTGGAGGTGGTGTGGCCATACATCTGGATGGGAAGATGCATAGACTGCAACACTCATGAATTGGTGTTTGAATTGACCATGCGTTTTAGTTTTACTTGGGATTACTGTAATTTCTCATCAACTGGTACAGGTGGAAGCTGGGTTCATTTTTTAGAACACTGCTAACTTCTCTCTTAGAAATGGGAGACGCAAAGGGAAGAAAGAAGCATACAATAGATATGAGAGATTTCATCTTGTTTGGTTCCCCAATCTCTCGTACGAGTGCTCGTTTTCCTGTTATGAGCTCCGCCAGAACCACGCCAAAAGCGTAAACGTCACTCTTAGGAGTTGATTGCAGCTCACAAACAGATCTGCACATCCAAACAGAAAATTTAAACAAATGGAAAAACTGACCGCATACACGTAGGGGTAGGAATGGGTGGGGCGGGTCCAGGTGGACCTGACCGAAACCCAACCTAAATACTTATAAGTTGGGTCCGGACCCGACCTGGATTTGGGTCAGGTCGGGTGCTTGTTTATAAATAAAAACATTTAGCATATATTTTAAACTATATACTTAATATTTTCTTATACAACTATATACTGGGTCAGGAAGGGTTGGGTTGACCTCGACCAGAACCTGATCATATTTGGACCCAACTCAGGCCGGGTCAAGGTCAAATGGACTCCGACCAACCGAGCCTATCCAAAATCTGGATCCAAACTCAGATCTCGTAACATCAACCCGACGCAATTCCCACTCCTACATAAATGGGTCTAGCCCTATACAATGATGCATCAGAGTTAGCATAAAAGAAAAATACGATAATTGGTTCATGAGTCGGCGGAAATGATTGTAATGGAACTTTACAAAAATCACAAAGAACTGAAAGTAGTATGATCAGCATGCGTTTTTTGGATTAAATTTGACAATACCCAATGGAATTTCTTAAAGGGAAAATGATGATTCTATTCGTGACAAGTGATTGTCAATGCTTGAAGAAAAAAAGAAAAAGAAAAAAAGAAGATAAAGAAATATTTCAACTTCAGATCCAGAAAAATGGAAAAATGGAAATGGTAGAAAGAAAGAAAATGAATCATGAAAAATTACAACTTACTCAGGTGGTAGATAACCTGGTGTTCCAACTAATCGTGTCGTCATGAAGTTTTCAGCTCCAGTTCGTTCCAAAAGCTTGGCCAGCCCAAAATCGGAAACCTTCAAAATATTGAAAACATAGCCTTTTAGTACTCAAGTCAATTCTTTCCAGTTTTTTTTTATGGCTTTGATTTTTGAAGAAGATGGGCCAAGTTTCTAACATAAAACCAGTCAATATGGATTTAAACTATGACATAAGTCCAATTTTATGTTTTTAAACTCGGCTTGGGCCTCGGACTTTGCCCTGGCCGGAGCCAAGTAACACGGCGGAGTCGGACGTGACCGAATAGTGTACAAGACCCAAAAGGCCCTAAAAAAATTAATCTAAAGAATTTTTTAAAAATACTAGAGAATTGTAAAAGTGAAACAAAACCAAAGATAATATAAAAAAATAATAAAATAAAATATAGATTTAGATAAATTGATTTAATCTCTAAAAAAAAGGAAAATATAAAAAAGTCATGTCACAAGAAAAATTCACAAATCATTGTTAAAAAAAAAGAAGGGTTCCAACTTACATGTATACTTTTTATACATTGGGTAATTCAGTGGGGATGACGAGCCTTTATCCGTTTTTTAAATCATTAGTGGTTTTTGAATGCGTTAGGTGAGAATAGAAGCCTAGACCTTAGCTGAAGCACAAGTGGTACTACCATCACGACCAAAACCCCATTTTTAACTTTTTATACATTGATTCCTTATTTTTATATAAGTTTACTTTTTCTTTCTATTCTTCTCAAATGGCCCGAGTTGCACCCAGATACACAGCTCGGCAAGGGCCGGTCCATGTAGAGTCACGGCTCGGCAAGAGCCGGTCCAAGTAGACTCAGCCGAGTTTTCAATCACTGATCCTTCTAATAAAGTGGCATTGCTTTTTTTTTTTTTTTCCCTCTATCTCTAACGACTTACAAGAAGTACAAGAAATTTTTTTTAATGATTGACAAGTACAAGTTGATTTCAATTTAATGAAAAATAAAGAACAAGGAGAGATTACCTTAGCCCTGAGAGCCTCATCAAGTAAAATGTTGGTGGTCTTTATGTCGCGATGGACATAGCGTGTCTTAGTGTGATCATGAATATATTCAATTCCCCTTGCAGCATCAACTGCAATCTGTATTCTTACATCCCAAGGAAGGGCCTCATGACCTGATTCATTCAACCCCATACTTACTACATCACATCCACCTCTCTCCCTCTCTCTTGTTACTAATTACTATTGGAAACCTACCTCGACAAGTTTAGCTTGTATGTACTTAAAAAGCTTGCAACACTATAAAATATGATGATTAAAAAAGAAGAAAAAAATTATTATGAAGAAAACTAATAAGAATCTTATGAACAAGAAGCATCTTTCCAAGCTCGATATGAAACAAAAGTAAAGACAAGCAGTTACCAAAGATCTTCAACTTAGGTGTGTCAAATTTAATCAGTGTTAACCGGACATGGGTCTGAAAGCGGTTTATCTGGCTTAACCGGTAAACTGGCTGATTCAACCATTCTAACCGAACAAGATTCGGGCGGTAAAAAAAATATTGAAAAAATAAAAAAAATATAAAAAAAACTACTAAAATATGAAAAGCATATAAAGAATGATTAAAACAAAACACATTCAAATGAAGTTGAAAATTAATGAAAAAAATAAATTTTAACGAATTGATTTTTGAATTAAAGTGAGTATTAATGACAAAGATAATTTTTAATCTTTACCATAATGTAAAGAATATTAAAAAGTAGATTACAAACCAAATTTTTTATTTTTGGGAATTTATATACATTTTTTTGAATTTTTTTTAATATCGGTCAATCATCAAAACTGCCCAAAACCGAAACCGGCCACTAAACGGTTCCTATCTAACTGGACGACTAGCAGCTAGATTGCCCGATTTTTCTAACAAATATTTTAATCTACTTAAATATCTTTTTTCCCTCGAAAAATTCATGTCCTGAGTATTGGTAGAATTATTCACGACGCCTCTTACCACCAACAATGCTGCCAAGTTTTTATTTATTTCAAAAGAAACACCGGTACTATAAACTTTATCTCATAAATAGTTAGTAGGCAAATTATTTTCTCTTTTTTCTGCATTGCAAACTAAGAAGGAACCAACTGAAATGGAGAATGTTTGTGCAAAAAATGACTTTTTTGGTTTTTTAAGAGCTTGCTTAATTCAGCTAAACGTTACCGATAGCAATTGATGCACTGGGTTTCTTTATGGTTATGTTTCCTCTCTTCTTTTTATTTCTTATTTTTATTATTATTATTATTATTATTTATTTATTATTATTTATTTATTTTTTTGAGGCTTGACTTTTGTTTTAGAGAAAAGGAAGGGATTAGCAGTGCGTGAGAAAGGGTGGAGCCTTCCCAAATCTTCACGTGACGGAGAAGGGAAGATGATAGAAAGAGATTTGTGGGTTTTTTAATTTTATTTTTTCTTGCCCTTCTTGTATAGATGGTGAATTGGGTAAAAGTATTGGCACTGTAAAAAGATTTATGGGTTGATTTTATTGCAGATCTTAAGAGAATGTGTCATCTCACTTATTTTATTTTTTATCTTCTATTTATTATTTTTTTCTGCATCTGTTCTGATCTTGCAGATCCCAAAAGAGTATAATTTCTCAAGCCTCCTATTTTATCTTTGTTGTTTTTTTCTTTCCTGCATCAGTTTTCATCAGAGCAAAGAAGATCCAATTATCACAATGCTATTGAAACCTAATCAGGATGAACGTATGTCACAAATTTTAGAAGGTCTAATCAAAGTCATAGAAGATATTCGAAGCGAAATTTGTGAAATGAATCAACGGTTGTAATGGTTGAAGAAGAACTTTCTTTGAAAAGAAGGTGCTCATAACTATGGATCTTGTGGGACCGATATCCCACGACCAACTCATGTCCCGATCATAACAAGGAAGTTTTTAGACAAGATCGTCATCCTAGAGAGCGTCTACGAGGTTTAGGTATTAAAGTCGATTTTTTTGAATTTCAAGTTCGAGGTCGAGCTTTTTCCGAT
Organism: Amborella trichopoda; assembly: GCF_054954075.1. Classification (NCBI taxonomy): domain Eukaryota; kingdom Viridiplantae; phylum Streptophyta; class Magnoliopsida; order Amborellales; family Amborellaceae; genus Amborella; species Amborella trichopoda. The sequence goes on along the minus strand of NC_142338.1, from coordinate 26,923,881 downwards.
CACGAGAGAATGGTGGAGTGGGGTTTTTTGCTTTTTTTTTTTTTTTTAGATTTGAGAATTGGGAAAAGTTTATATAGGGTTGAGGCTCTAAACAATCAAATTAGTGCCTACCTCAAACATTTCACCAGAAGAGGTTGTTTTGATACCCAAATATCCTTAAATTGAACATCTTGACATCAAGATGCATGTACATGAGAAAAAACTTAGATTTCAAGTTATGGAAATAGTATATTTTGTAACGTATTTTTGGACCGTCAATTTCAAGTTTTCATAAATATGTCGATCTACATTATTTTGGAAGTTTTAAACTTTATAAATAAATATAAAAATATATTTTGAAGCTATCACAAAGATTTCCAATATTGAAACCACATTTTTTGGGATAAAGGTAGGCTCTAATTTGATTGTTTATGGCCCACATTTCTTGATACTATTTGAAGGTAGGCTCTATACAAACTGCATCCTTTAGATTTAGGGCTATGTATTTAACTTTTTCTTTGCCTTTTTTTTTTTATCAGCTTACCTTTCGTGTTTTAGGGGGAAGCTTCTCCATTATTTAGTTAGAACCGTGGGATGGTAAAACGAAGGGATTATGAGTGCGTAAGAAAGGGTGGAAGCTTCTTAAAATTGTGCGGCGTCAAGCGTAGAGAGAGAGAGGAGAGAGAGAGTTGTGATTTTTTTTTTAATTTTATTGTTTTTTAAATTTATATTTAAAAAAAATATGGCTGTTCGTAAATTAAATAAAGAATTTGGATCTTGAAAAAAAAATTTCAGAAGTAATCTTGAGAGTCTCTTATTTTATTTATTATTTATTTATTTTTTCTTAGACCCTAAGAACTATGGATTTATTGGACTTCAACACAAAATCATTGTAATATCTATAGTTCATTTCAAAATATTTAGACAACAAAGATTAGTGAATTACCTTTCAATTGTGGATCATGAAGATGGTCACTCAGTGATCCATTATGAATATACTCATAAACCAAGTAAAGATGATCATCGCCACATGCATAGCCAATCAACTCCACCTGCGAAGAATATTATGAAATAAAACACTTTACAATTTCAAGAGAGATCAAGTTCCAATTATGAAGGAAACTATATTGGTCATCCATTGGATTAATTGAACCTACTCTTTAACTTTAACCCATGACTTAATTGCAGTCGCATCATAATTGAAGCATTCCTCCTTCATTTTCAGATTTATATTTCAGGCTTCATCAAATTTTAGATACAGTCTCTGTGTAAGAATCAAATTGAAGAGTGCAATGCTGCTGGAATCCCCACCAATTAGAGCTCAATTTAAATGTTCGAGGTTTTCGAGTGGTAGTTCCTACATAGTTCTTCACAAGTACAGTGTGTAATCTTCCACAGTACTGGATGTTTTTCAACTTCAGTATGCAGCTTCAATTTTTGATTGGACAAATTAAGGATCAGTACTTAAGAATATGATCAGGAAAACCATTGTTTAAGTCGAAATCATTCGCAAAATGAAGGAATTTGATGTATAGTAGGGGCGAAGCAACCACAAATCTACTTGTTCAAGTAAAAGGGCAAGAAACCAACACAGAGTAGAGCTATAAAATCCGTACCACATTTAGGTGATGCACTTTGCACAACACTTTTAACTCTGCGAAAAATTCCTTGGACTTATTCGACTTCATCCTTTTAATTGCAACTTCCTGCGAGCAAGCATAGATATTCGATAGATTGAAAAACTTGAGGTGTCCAAAACAATGATCTCACCTGCTTTTCCAGTACGCCATAATATACATCCCCATAACCTCCCTCTCCAATCTTTTTTGTTTCAGCAAAAATTTCAGTTGCCTCTTCGATCTCCTCCAAGGTGAATAAGAAAGGCCTTTCCGACTCAAAACCAGATCCATCTGCTCCAAATTGCACACCAAATACTTAGCTCACACTGCCTAAATTGCTGCTAAAAGTTTTAGCATAAGAGTCAAAAAGGCAGACCAAAGTTCCAAATCCAACCTTCCATAATTTCTCGGCCGAGTGATTGATTTCGTAACGAAGAAATGGTCCTAGCACTTGGCCATTTGGTTACATTTTCTGGATCTTTTATAGGCGGCGGCTGCTGCCGACATAATCTGTTCCTCCTCTTGACAAAGAGCACTAAAATGAGTCCAACTAAAAGTAATGCTATAGATGCTGATATCCCCACAACTATTTCTGGAATTCTCTTCTTCTCTGTTGATAAAAACAAACCATAATAATACTCATTATTTTCACAAAATATAAATGTGAATTATCCTAAAAAATATCACAAAAGAAAATAAACAGAGGACGTTACAACTGGTTTTCATATTGGACCATGCTTACAATAAATCTAACCCACAACTCTGGGTGTTTTGGTTTTAAGCAACAGAAAAAGGTATCTTCGAACGATCTCTTTTACAAGTTATTGCCAAAATAATCTCTAGGTGTTCTATGCAATTCCAACAAATTACTTTGAATAAAACAAAAAGGGAAATGATATCATGTCACCGTGCCATTATAATATAATGGAACCACACTTCTAGAAACCATTTTTGTGGTATTTGTATGAGTTAAAATTTTGCACTAACACTCTTCATCTCAATAATCAATCTCAAAAAAATAAAATAAAAATAAATTTGCATCCTATAAATGGTCAAAATGAGTCACCTATTCTCATTTTGATGAATTTCAAGATCTAGGCCTTTATGAATTCAAATCAATTTTTTCTTTTTTAAAGTTGTTAATCTAATGATAATAGAGTTATACAAAAAATTTGGAAAGGAAAAAGGTCCTTCTACGGCTTAGATCTAAGTATCTCAATAAAATGGAGGCGTATGTTAACTGGTCTAAAAAACACTTTCTATGTTGTGTTTTCAATTTTGTTTTTTGTGATTATTCATTAGAATAGAAAGAGTGTATATTTAAAATTTTGGGCCAAACAAATCGCCCTAACATGGTTTTTCAAGATTGTTTCATTATATTACTATACAACTTACATGAAATCACTCCCAAAACAAAAAAAACATCTTTTAAAAAGATAAGCTTATACATAAACTCTCTATAAGTTTGTCTCAGATAACTTTGTGCTGGACACTGGCAAACAATAGATAGTTCATTATTTGAATTAATCTCATTGAAATAGTATATGGGAAATTGTTTCATGCAGGCTGGACTGTATTTCTATATACACAGTCTAGAAAGTGCAAAGCATTGATCTTAAAGATGGAAGCAAGTAGGTGTTCCATGTAAAAACATTGGAAACTAAGGGTCAAAATATTTTCTTACTAGAATGATTATTTCTAGTTTTTAAAATTTATTTATTTATTTATAGTCATGATCTCCATGTTAGATATTACATGACTTTAAAAATTAAGGCTTAAAATCCATTTCAAAAATAGATTTATTAAGATGCCTGCACTTCTACACATGTGGGCTTCGCCGCATAAAAACCGGGTCCATAGTATAGTATGAATGATAACGAATACATCCAAATAAATCTTTACAAAATAATGCCACAGCTGAAAAAGAGGAAGAAAGATGGCTTGTATATACTTTTTTTACCCATACCTAATACCCAAAAGTAAAAAGAATTTTGGACACCAAACGTTTTAAGTATTATTAGAAACAATAATCTTGATATACTTCGGGGAATTTTTTAAAGAGGAAGAAATATTTACAAATATAAATAACAAACTATATATGCCAAATAAAAAAGTGAAATACGTTGAAATAACTAAGTATATTATGACCCTCATTGTTATGTAAAGTCTATTAGTCACTTTCATACAATCCAATTAAGGTTGGGCGAAAATCTTTCAAAAATTAGAATTGGGCCAGCAAGAATATAATTCTAAGTCAGCCTATCTAACTCAAGTAATTCTTGAGCCAAGATGGGACTGACTATATTTAACTCAAAAAATTCCAAAAATTTATTACTCCCATGGCAATGAATATTTGTGATCATCACAAGGGTTACCTTTTTTAAACGAGCTTCTTTTTTGTTTGAGTGCGGTTTGTGTAGAGCCGAGGCTCTAAACAATCAAATTAAAACTAATCTTCAAATTATGTCGAGAAATGTGGTTTTTATATTGGAAATCTTTATGATAACGTTAAAATATATTTTCAGCTTTGATTATATAATTTAAAGTTAAAAAACAATATAGATCTAGCAGATCTATGAAATTTTGAAAATCTTGAAAATTGATGGTCCAAAATGCGTTAAAGATGCACTATTTCCGAAAATTGAAATCCATTTATTTTTCATGTTCATGCATCTTGACGTTGAGATGATCAATTTGAAGATATTTGGACATCAAAAAACCTCTTCTAATGAAATTTTTGAGGCGGGCTCTAATTTAATTTTTTAGAGCCTCGGCTCTATATAAACTTTTTCCTTTTTGTTTTAGGCAAAAGATTTCCTTATTCCTACATGAGGATACAGGCAAAACTTACACTACAAATATCTTTTAGATCCCACATTTTGGGGACATGATCTCTAGAAAGGGACAAACATGCACAAAAAAAAAACAAATTAACTCCTACTCTCTATGTGCCCAAACAAAATGGCATTCAATAAGATTAAATTGGAACCATCGAATTTTTCCAAAGAATGAACAACATGTTCAAGAACTCAAAATCCATTTTTTTTCCCTTTGAAAATAATCATCTAGGTAAAATTTAGATAAATCTCAAAATTTCCAAAAAAAGAAAGCGTCCCATACAAGTGTTTTTGCCTAGGAAAGTAAATGTATACTATGCTCCCAAGGGAGCATAGAATGTGCGCTGTTTTACTTTTTCCAGCTTTCCAAAATAAAAGATCCGCTATTGTTTAAGGCACTGTTTTAAAAAACGGCGAGTCGAATCGGGCTCGCCCGGTTCGACTCGGAAACACGCGTGCTCGTACCGGTTCCAACGGAAAACTGGGAACCGCCCGGTTCTAGAGTGGAACCGCCGGTTTCCATCTGGTTCAACCCGGTTCTAGAGTGGAACCGCCGGTTCCTATCCGGTTCAGTCCGATTCTAAAGTGGAACCGCCTGTTCTCATCCGGTTCAGCCCGGTTCTAGAGTGCAACTGTCGGTTCCCATCCGGTTCAGCCCGGTTCACACATGTAACACATGACACGCAAGTACGAGCGTGCCCCACACATACTCACACGCGCACACGTGTGTCCGAGCGTACGTGCGAGCATGCCCCACACACACTCACACGCGCACACGTGTGTCCGAGCGCACGTGCGAGCGTGCCCCATACACACTCACACGTGCACACGTGTATCCGAGCGCACGTGCGAGCGTGCCCATGCACACTCACACGCGCGCACGTGTGTCCTTGGGCATGTGTTGCATTTTTGTTGTGTATATAGTGGTTGGTATAAATATTTTTGTTGTTTTCGAATCCCCTTAGGCATGTGTTGTATTTTTGTTGTATATATAGTGGTTGGTATAAATATAAAAATTTTTGTTGTGTATATAGTGGTTGGTATAAATATAAATATTTTTGTAAATAATATAAAAAACATAAAAAAATGAAAAATAAAAAAATTAATTTTTTATATAACCGTTAATTTTTGTTGTATATAGTGGTATAATTATTTTTGTAAATAATATGAAAGGTATAAAAAAAATAAAAATGAAAAGTTTATTCTATTTGAAATCTCCATCTTTCTACTAACAATCTCTTTTACTAAATTTATTATAGAAACCTAAAAAAATAAATTTTTGAAAAATTGAAATGTTATTTCCAAAATTTGTACGCATTTTATTAATTTTTACATTGGTAACCAAATATTTTATTTTATTTATGAATTTTTACATTATAAATCATGTAATGTACTATTTTTCTTACAGTTGTCAATAATACATTTTAAATTAGATAATATTATAAAATATTTTTAATTTGTTATTATTTGTCTAATAAAATAATTATAAAATGTAAACTAATAATTATAATTTCAGTATATAATATTATAATTAGTGAGGTTGTAATAATTTTGGATTATAGTTAGTTAGGCTGTAATAGTTTGGGTTTTTTTAGCGGGTTAGGGTTTTTCGCCAAGACGAGATTTTAATGGCCATTCTTTCATTGATTAGTCTACTCTTTATAATAGTCCATATATAATTATATATTTTATCCATGATAATTCTATGATTTTTCTTTTATGTGATGCAAATTTAATAGTTAAAATAAATTTATACAGGGAAAGAACATCTCAATATTCACAAATTGATAAAAAAAATGAAAGTTAATAATGTAGTACCCTCATTTTTTATTGGATTCCTAAAAAACAACATTTATAATGAATTTTAATAATTTTTTCGGATTTTTTTGAAGCTTTAATCCGACCTATTCAGCCGATTCTCGATTCGGATCGCCGATTCGTCGATCCGAATCAATTTTTGAGGCGCCCGATCCTGGTTACCGATCCGTTTTTTAAACCATTGGTTTAAGGAAAAGGAAAGGAACAAGTGAGTACCTGTGTGGGTGAAAACATCTCCACATACCCATTATTTTTCTTTATAAACCAAAGAAAAAAGTTCACAAGGTTGCAACCCTATACTATTGAATAAGGTGCAACTAAAAAATTTCCTTGAAGAGAGCTTTGAGACCTTGGATAACCCTCTAATTAATCATCCTTTGATGTGTAGCTACCAAGAAAAAAAAAAAAAAAAAAATCGGTCCTAATGGGATTATATACAATAAAATTATTTACCTTTGGTAAAAGGAGGTCAATTACTTACAATCGGTTGTGAATTGATAGCTTGAGTGTGCCACAAAGTTTGAAAAAAATTATTTTCAACTTTGAGCTTGGTCAATGAAATAAATGCAGCCACCCAATTTCATATTCAATGGTCAAGATTAATTGTGACTACCTTATACCAAAAATATTAAAAGCATACATTAAAAAAAAAAGGAGCCTAAATTTATTGAAATATTTGGGATTGTGAACTCACTTTTGTTTGGGCTTCCAGGCTTTTGCATGGGGACGTACAAGACCCAGCCCACGACGATGATGTTCGGATCCCCAACCAACTTGGCATTCAGCCGTTGGATCCTACCCACATCAGATCTCAGCGGTGTTGCGATCCCAACCAACGTATCAGATTGCTGCACAGTGTACGTTACCACCACGTCCTCCTCCAAACACCCGCACAAAACATAGAATTCCACCTCCGTCCCTTCGTTCTTCACCCCCCACACCTGCCCATCGAAAATTTCAGCCAAAATTTCGGAGAGGGCATTCTCGGGTCTCTGGAACCTCGCACGTGCGAAATAGCCTGTGGTTCCATTGAAGTTTTGGCAAGTGCAATTGGCTCGAATTAGGTAGTCCTGCGTGGGTCCACGCATTATGGGGGTTATTTGTGAGGGACTGATGGAGAAGAAGGGGGCTAATTGCTGTGGGGTCTGGTTCCTGTTAATGTGGTAGAGGAGAGAGAAACATGAGTTTTTGGTTTGTGGATTACATGAGAATGGGTACAAGAGGCTGCTGGGGTCTGCATGGGAGAGTGTTAGAGAGAGAGAGAGGAGGAGAAGGAGGAAGTTGCAGAGATGAGTTGCCATGAAAGAGTTGGTTGCAGTTCTTGATCTGATGGGTTTTTCTTGTTTAGGAAGGCAAGGCAGATCATTGGTAGTAGAGCTCATCTATGGAACAGTGTTTCTATTTTGTTTCCATTTGTAACCAATCCCAAGCTCTTTACACATCTCTCTGTCTAAAGGGTCCATTTGTGTTTCAAAAAAAAGGCATTTTAGTTTTTCTCAAGAGAGATGTCTTGTCTTCTCTTATGGGAGGGAGAGGAGAGAGCAGGTATGTACGTTGTTATTTCCGTCTTGTTTTTATTGTTTGGGATGGGAGTGAAGGTGGGGCGTGCCATTTGGTAACTTCCTCCTGTCTTGTCTTCACTATATTCATTCGATGAGGCTCAGCAAAATGACCCCTCCCTTTTTTTTTGCTATCCTCTCACATCTTTGGTTTGGGGCAATGACCTAAGCCCCCATTATATTCATAAGCAATTGTTTCGTGAGGGCTGAACTATATTTCTACAATATGCCGTCCAGAGATATAAAATATCCATCTAAAATATGGATGCAAATAGGCGATCCATCTAAAAACAATTGTTACAATGTCCCTATGGTGTCTGTGAGGTATGATGGTGAGGTTGATAGTTTCAAATAGGTGGTCTATCTAAAATGGAGCTTGGGGAAGAAAATGGTGAGGTTGATAGTTTCGATGTCCTTGTGGTATCTGTGAGGTATGATCTGTCTTGTGGATTTCTCTTTGGTGTGAGTTTCCCATTGTGGGCTCTTTCTCCCCACTATCGAATATATTTTTGGCTTGAGCGACTGGGCTAGAAGGGTTTGAGGCTTGCCTTATGCTCCATTGGTTAAAATTATGAGTGATAATAAGATTGTTTTTTTTCTGCGTACCAAGGAGGAAGCTTTGGTAGCTCTGGACAATCGTTTTGTTAGAGTACGTGAAAAGTTTTTGTCATTAGATTTTTGGAAACCTTCGTCTCATTTTTCTTTGAATTAGTATGTCTGGTATTCCTTTCCATGCTTGGACGGTGGATACTTTTTGTAAGGTGGCTAATTGTTAGGGGGAATTTTGTAATATTGATAAAGATTCCTTTGGTAGGGCTGATTTGAAATATGTTAGAGTCCATTTTTGGAAGCTTAGGGGGGCATCCATTCCCAAAGTGGTGAGACTAACAGTGGGCCAATCTCTGCCTAAGGCAGTTGTGCTTCCTCAAGCTGACGAGGGTTGGAAGGAGGTTCATTTCCGCCGCTCGGCTCTGGTGGTGGACGCTCAGGCTACCTCAAATTTTTTTTTCTGGCAGGCTTTCATTGGAATGTTCAGAACTGGAATAGTCAACTCTTTTTTAGGGGAGGCATTAAGGGTTTTCAAAATCATAAGAGATGGATTCCTGTGGAGCCTTTTGCGGATTGTTCGGCTGCCTTCCCGCCCGGCGTTTCCTTTGGAGGTGAGGGTCTAGGTTGCCAAGCTGATCGTTTGGGCCCACCACCATCACCTCCTCCTTTTTTCTGTAAAAATAATAACCAAGGCGGCGTATCTTTGTATGGGATATTCAAGGCATAACTTTTAGAGGAAAATAGACTTGTGGTAGCCTCCCCGACTTTTACACCGCCGTGTGCAGGCGGACCGCCTTCTTTCTCTTCCTCTCTCTTACCTTTTACAAGAGAGAAGGCGGCGACTGACTGCAAACAACAAAATTTCAGATGTTTTTTCTTCTCTACTTTGGTGGTGGCTTGTCATCGGCCTTACTCGACGTTGGCTCTACAAGCGTTGCTAGTGCTGTTGGGAAAGATGTACCCTCTGATGCATTGTCGTGCTGCTAGAAGGATCCGTTCTTCTCTGAGGCCATCCTTTGATCCTCTGGCTATTGACCATTTGGCTATTGTGTTGATTGATGAGGGTGAAGAACAAAATTTGTTGGAAGAAGGGGAATTTGCACTCGAAGCCCTTGAAGTCTTGGGTGCAGATGGGTATGCTCCTGAGGTTGATCGTCCGGATCTTGGCCTTGCTGTGGTGGAAATGGATGATCTTCCCCCCCTCAATGTCACCCTACAAGAGAATAAACCTCTTGTGCTTCATTTGGTTGCTGATATTCTAGTTAACTTGCCTGTTCAGGTGTATTCCAAGAAGGAGGTTCAGATGACCTGACATAAACAAGATCAGTTCTATTGTTTTTGACTATGGTGTGGACTTTAATGTCCCGATTGGGATGGTATTTCAAGAAATTCTCGGAAAGAAAAAGTTAGAAAAGATAGGAAAGGTTCGTAAGGAACAATCAGGTGCTCTGGAGAATACTCCTACTAATGCAGGGGGAAAGATAAAGATAAAAAGCAAAAGTGTGATTAAAGGCACGAGATCTTTTGGAAGATTGCAAGCTCGAGGAATTCTGCCTCTTAATGCTGTTGCGAGAGGATTCATCATCTCTGATGATCAGGTGATTGAAGTTAACTCGGATTCGTCGGCTGGAGATGGGGTTCTAGGTGAAAGCTTAGAGGAAGCGATGCTCCTGGAACATGCCTATTTTGGTTCGACTAGGGATGGCCTAGGTTCTTCCTTTGCTAACCTCTTTTAATGAATATTATCTCGTGGAATGTTAGAGGTCTGGGCGACCTCAAACGTAAGAAAGACGTCCACTTTTTGGTAACCAAGTTTAAACCTTATATACTTATTCTGCAGGAAACTAAACGTCCATGCCCCAATTTGTCTGGTGTTAGGGAAGTTTGTGGACCTGGTTCAGTTGACTTTGTGGGGATTGGTTCAATAAGAGCTTCTGGGGGATTGTGGATTCTTTAGGATCCTACAGTTTTACAGTCTTTTTGCATTGTGAAAAAAGTTAATTTTGTGTTCCTAGGTTTTCGGGGCTTTTTTCTGATTTTAAATGGGCATTGATGAAATGTTCATGGACCTCATGCTTTTGCTTAAAGATATCTTTATAAATGAGATGTCAAATGTCCTTAATACCTTTGAACGTCCAATTTGTTTAGGGGGGATTTTAATTTTACCAGGTGGCCAAAAGATAGTAACTATGGTGGGCTTGTCACATCTGCCATGCATCTTTTTAATAGGTTCATTGAGGCTCATGATTTGATAGATTTTCTTGTTTCAGGCACTGTCTTTACCTGGACTAATGGGAGTACTGTGAATATATCAATGTCTAAACTTTATAGATTTTTTGTTTGTGGAGAGTCGTCAGAATCCTTCCCTCTTGCTTCGGTTAAAGCCTTACCTAGGCTCTCCTCTGATCATACCCCTATTACACTTTGCTCTAAAATGGTCTGTATGAGACCTAAACCTTTCAGATTGGAAATTGGTTGGCTTAAGGAGAAGGATGTGGTTGACATTATAAAGAGCACTTGGGAGAACACTATCCCTTTTGGCTGTCTGGATTTCCAACTCCATAAGAAACTTTTAAATATTAAACACAAGCTTATTGCCTGGAAAAAAGAAAAAAGGTTCCATATTAGGGGTAAAGTTGAGGAAGTCCTTAGAAGTATTAAAGAGGTGGATGTCGTTGTGCAAAACTCTGGATGCTTGTCTGATGAGATGGTTATGGCAAGATGCTCTAGAACAAAAGAGTTGGAGGAGTTTAGAAGGGTATAGGAGGTGTACTGGAAGCAAAGGTCTAGAGTTAAATGGTTGAAGGAGGGGGATTTGAATATTAAGTTCTTCCATGTTATGGCTAATGCACGCACTCTTCAAAATGATGTCTCGGGACTGTTGCACCATGGAGTCGATCCTGAGGATAGTTTTGGGATGTCTAATGCTATCATTAGTTATTTCCAAAAAGCTTTCACCTCTAAGATTAATTTACCTCCATGTTCAATAGGGTGGGCTTCAGAGCTCTCACTTCAGATTTGGTTTCTTTTCTGGAGGGAGATGTCTCAATGGAAGAATTAAAAAGAGCGGTTAAGGCTCATGGGCCTAACAGATTTCCTCTGATTTTTTTCTATACTTTCTGGAATTTAATTAGTGGTGAGTTGTTGGAGATGGTCAGGGGCTTCTTCAGGAGAGGAGAACTTTTTAAAGGTATTAATTCTACATTTATTTTCCTTGTTCCTAAAAAGTCTATCATTGTTAACCTAGGTGATATTAGACCCATCAGCCTTCTGACGAGTTTGTATAAAATTGTGGCTAAGGGGCTTGCTGAACGGCTTAAGATGGTTTTGCCGTCCATTATTACAGGTCCACAATAAGCTTTTATTGAGGATAGACTGATATCTGATAACGTCTTTGTTGCACAAGAATGCATTCGTTCGAGAGTTTTGAGTGGTATTCTTGGAATTGTGATTAAGTTGGACAAGAAAAAATTTATGATATGGTTTAATGAAGTGTTATTTTAGAAATTATGAAGAATATGAGCTTTAGTGAGAAGTGGAGGAATTTGATTTTTGGATGTTTTTCATCTACACACTTTATCATTTTGTATAAAAGAAGCCCGACTGGATTTTTTAATGCCTCCAGGGGTCTTTGTCAAGGTGATCCTCGTTCCCCTTATCTTTTCACTATTTATGCAGAATGCTTCAGCTAGTTTGTTTGTAGTGTTGAATTTAAAGGGCATTTTGCTGACTTCCAATTACCAAATGAGGGACACTGTATTTTCCATTTACAATATCTTGATGATATGTTGCTCTTTTGTGAGGCTGAGGTGGACCAGGTTGTCAATATCGCTACATTTTGAAAATGTTGTGAAGCGACCTTAGGTCCGAAGGTAAACTTTGAGAATTAATTGTTGTGATTGGCATTAATTGTAATGAACATGTGGTCCTTGAAATTGCGGAGGTGTTGGAATCTAAGGTGGATCATTTCTCAATTACGTATTTGGGTATGGCTATTTCAGATGGTCGGTCACCTTTGGCTATTTGCAATAAAGTAATCTAGATGATACAAGTACTGCTTGATTTGTGGAAATATAAATATCTTTCACTGGGAGGAAGCATTACTCTGAAAAAAGCTTGTTTATCTAATCTACCTATTTACCAAATGTCTATTCTACAGATTCCCTCATCGGTTATCAAAAAAATCGAAATGCTTATAAGAAATTTCTTTTGGGGTTCATCGAGGGATTCTAAAAAGTTCCATCTACTTAGATGGGATAGGGTGTGCACACCTTGGAGGGAAGATTGTTTGGGGATAAGAAAAATGAAACTTGTAAATCAGGTCTTACTTTGTAAATGGTGGAGAAGTTTAAATTACAAAGATCAACTTTGGTATAAAGTGATTGCCTTTATGGAGATGATAGATACAAGATGTGGGTTGGGGTTAGAAATGATATTAGAGGGATGTCTTGTTGTAGGAGATTTATTAACTCTTGTAAAGCTTTGATCCATAAGGACATTCGGTGGACTATTGGTGATGGCAACAAAATCTCCTTTTGGCATCACAAATGGATAGGCACTTCTCCCTTAAAATACGTCTTCCCACTTGTTTTTCATAGGATGGATAATCCTAATGTCATATTGCCGATCTATTTGAGATGAGGGGTGATCAGGTTGAATGAAAAATTATTCTCCCCTATAATAGGATTCCAAATGACTTTTTCTTAGAGTTTACTGGGTTGCTGTCTACTCTAAATAATGAGTATATCCCTAAAAAAATAGATGATGAGGCGGTTTGGGACATTGATAAAGATAGTGTCTATTCGGTTAGATTTATGTATCAGTTACTTATCCATGATTGGTGGAGATGGTCCATGTCTGAAATTGCCATTATCTGGAAATGACCACTATCGCTTAAGGTGCAAGCTTTCTTATGGTTGGCGGTGCAGGATAAGGTTTTAACTATTGATATTCTCATCAAGAGAGGGAAGACTTTGCCGAATATTTGTTTGCTTTGTAAGGGAGACGGTGAAATATGTGCTCATCTATTTCTTCATTGTCCTTTTACTTTTAGAATTTGGCAGTGTTTTTTTTATCAGATTTGGGTGGCCTTGGTTTTACCTCCGAAAGTCAAAGGGATTATTGCAGGCTTAGCGGTTTCTATGTTACCACAAACATTTTTGGTGATTTGGAAAATTGCGAGAGGTGTGATTTTGTGAGAAGTGTGGAAGGCAAGGAATAGAATAGTTTTTTATGGGATAGGTCTACCCTTTGATATAATTATGGAGAAAATCTTACACTCCATCTGGTTGTACTTATCGATTACAAAAGTTGGGAAAGATATCCTAGAAGTTGATGCTAGGAGAAACTTATCGAACTTATTCCAATTGGGCGTTAGGAAATGTAGGCCTAAAGGGAGATGGTCACCGCCTTTGAGGGGAGTATTGAAGCTTAATTTTGATGGTAGCTCTTTAGGGAATCCTGGTCTCATGGGTCTTGGAGGAGTGGCGAGGGATTGCAAAAGAAATATAATGCTGACATATGCAGGTCCTCTTGGGGAGAAAACAACAAACCACGCTGAATTCTTAGCTCTACTTCGTGGTTTAAAACTTTTCATGGCTAGGAATTTAGGATCTCTCTATGTTGTTGAAGGTGACTCATTGAATGTCATCAATTGGTGTAAGGGGGATAAAAATGTACCTTGGAAGTTGAGAACGGTGCTGCTACAAATTCTTGACTTAACGCGGTTTTTTAGCATCTCTTTTATGCATGTATCGGGAGGCCAATGTGTTGGCAAATTACCTTACAAAGGGTGGTACTCTTCTTACATAGATTTGTGTCTTTGAGTATGTAATTTCCTCATAGGTACCTTCTAATTATATTTGAATTTGTATCGAAAAAAAAAAAACAATTGTTACTAACGACACAAATATTTTTTTTAATATAATTATTATTTTTTTATTTGATAATGTAATATAATCATTATTTCTAGTTTTCAATTTTTTTTTTTTTTGTTTTATTTTGTTTTATTTTATTTTTTTTATATTCATGATCTCCATGTTAAAAATTATATATACTCTAAAAATTAGAATCAAATTATATTTTAAAAATATCTTATTTGATTATATCCTTTTTGTTTTTCATTTCGTTTTTCCTATTTCTTTCCTTTTCTTTTTATTTCTCTCCTTGGTCCTTTGGGAATTGTTTGTACTTTTTCAATTACTCAATGACATTAACAATTTCTAAAGTAAAAAAAATATTATTATGTGGGTGTGGTTTCTATAAGGTTGCAACCTTAAACAATCCTTAAGGTGCACCTCTAAATTTTATCATAACATGTAATTTTAAGTAAAACATTTATAGGATTATATGAAAATCTATTTTCATATCGAATTATAAAATTTTAAACTAAAAAATGCTTAAATCAAGTTGATCTATAAACATATGAAAATCTTGAAAATGAACAGTCTAGATAATGTGTTGCAAGATGTACTATTTTTGGGACTCAAAATAATTTTTTTTTTGTTTTTTTGTTTTTCATATTCATACATCTTGATGTCGAGATGATCAATTATAGGGTTTTTCAACATTAAAATAACTTTTTCCAAAGGACTTTTGAGCTCAACATATGCTTATCATATGTAGGAAATGTTACGTCTGCATACTGAACTTATTGGGAAATGTTTACTATAGGTGTCAATGTTGTACATCATTTTTGTCGTACTTACATTCCTCACATAAATAAGGAGAGAGCTAGAGATGACTTAGTCCTGTCGGTACCCAAGACACCGCTAGACCATGAGAATATTGCAAAATAAGCCTAAAACTGGGCAACCTCTTACTAGAACGGCTTCAAAAGGCATGACAATGGTAGTTTAGGATGCTCGAAGGACGCTCACAAAGTTTTGTCACATTTCGATAAGTTTTGACATGATTAGGATGAAACTCAGTTATCAAATCCAGCTCCTATCTTGCTGAAAAGGGTCCTTATAATTACAGCCCCATTTTCAGGGTTTCAAAAAAGTATCAGACTACCGTCACTAAAATCCGGAACGTTGAAAAACCCCTCGGGACCAAATTTGGGCTCAATCGGACCTTCCAAGAATTCTGGGCCCAAATTACCATAAATGGGTAGGTTTCACACTGTTGCAATGCAACCTCGGTGAACCAGTTGCCATTTCTGGAAACTGACTTTTAACCCCTCTAGATGATTTTCAAGTGTTCATAGCTCGCTCGTTTGGAATATGAAAAAACTTAAATTCGGATACAAGCTAAGTCTCGACGAACCGGTCATTTTGACATATGGCACGCATCATGGCATGGCTCGAGACGAGAGATTTTCTAGAGAGAGAATAAGTTCAAAACCATAAAAATCAAAATTTTGAAAGAAGACATCCCGTACTTCACAAAGCAATAACTCGAGATCCGTAAGTCGGATCGATACTAAATCAGGTCTGTTGCGACCACATCGCGAAGGAGTACAAGTTTGTTATGGCTTTTATATACAATTAATGACTAATAGCACAAATTTTAAGGTTGAATATGGAAAATTTTTTTAGGTCCCCGGAATCTCATTTTTCGACGACTTCCCAATTTGGGGTTATGTTCTAACGAAAACGAAATTGGACAAAATTTGGTGCAAAAAGAAAATTGACAATGTTCCTTTTAATTTGTGATCAAAATGAGGACTTGAAACATCGTGGATCGCACCGGATCGGTGGTCGAAGTTTATGGATTTGGCTGGATTTTTTTCCCTTCATGAAAAATCCTTTTCAAGATGAAAAAAGGACATCAAAATGTTCAAAGCGGATCAAGCATCAATTCTACGATGATGAATCGTCCGAACCACTGCCACAAGCGTTTGAAAAAGCTTTTGAACTTTAGCAATGGCAAGAGGCCCCTCATGGAGGGATGATTTTGTCATTTTTTCAAAAGAATTAAGGTATATTTTTATAATTTTGTCCAAAAACAAGAATTTATTTGAATTCCATTAAATTGTAATTTTCTACAATTTTGCTTAGTTTTGCGCATGCCACCCTTGTTTTGTTGATTGCTCTATATAAGCAAGTTTAAGTCATTTGTAAACCTAAGTTGGGAAGCATAATAAAAATTAGGGTTTTGAAATTTCGAGCTTTGGATCATGTATAGCACCCAACTTCAAGAGAGAGGAGAGAGAAAACTTTACCACCTTGGGTAATTGCCCTTGGACCTCCTACTCCCTAGAACTTCTAGCTTCCATACATCCTAGAACCCCTAACTTCCAATAGTATTCCATACATAATACACCATACACCCTAGCCTACACCATAGTCCATACACCCTAAACTTAACGTAAGCCTAGCTCAGTCACTCTCTCCTCTCTCCCTTATTTCTCTCCCTCTCTCTTATCCCCTAACTGCTAGCACACACTTAGGAGTGTACACATCATCACCTCTCTCTCATCTTCATCAAAATCCCTCTCTCCTCTTCCTCAAAAGCTCAAGCTTGCACTTAGGAGCATACACATTGTCACCCTCTCCCCTCTTGGTCATTATCACACGTGCAAACCTTCCATTTTCTCTTCTCTCTCTCTTACACCTTGCTCTCTCTTTGCTTGTCTATTCTTTATCTCTTCTCCCTTTTTCTCCCATCCCTTTTTATCCCCTTAGTGTGTACTCGTGACACCTTCCTCTTTTCTCTCCATCCACCCTATCTTTTTTATTATTTTTCTTTATCTTTCCTTTCCGCTTATGCGCGTAGTCCCCAATGCGTTGTTTAGTCAAAATAACGTTATCTCTCTCCTTCAAGCCACTCTTCTCTCCTCTTTTCTCTCTCCAAATTCACCTCCTCTCTCTATCCATCACGCAACCATTTTCTCTCTCTTAATTTTTCCCCTTCTCTATCTATCACGCCACCAGTCTCTCGACTCAAATATCTTTCCCTAAATTTTCTCTATCCCTCTCTCTAACTCTTGTCACCTTAGCACGCTCCCAACTGCACCTTCCCTATTTTTTCTCCACGAACGCCTATTACTCGACACCTCCATCCACCGCCTATTACTCGACACCTCCATCCGCGCCCTAACCTCGCTAAAATAGTGTACGTCCAAATTTTCTCATCCTCACATAATCTTCCTCTCTCTCACACGTGTATATCCCTCTCTCTCCGGGGCCATTATCTTCTCTCCTTCCTATCCTATTCAATCTATCTCTCTCTCTCTATCCAAATCCCCTCTTTCTCTCAACTCTCCCAACCATCTTTATCAACTCTCCAAATCATCTCTATCCAATTCAACTCTCCCAACCCCTTGAATATCCCCCTCTCAACTCATGTATCTCTTTCTCTCTCTTCCCTCCATGCCACTTTTCTCTCCTTCTTTCTCTCTCAAACCTTTTCTCTCTCTTCTCGCTAATGCACCTCTCTCTCTTCTCCCTCATTCTACTTTTCTCTCTCTTTCCCTTATGCAACCTTGCTCTCATCTTTTCTCTCTCAAATCTCATCTCTCCCACTCTCACACACCCCACTCTTACATGTGAGTCTTACTCACACTTTATTACACACTCTCTTCCTCTCTGACCCGTCAGTCTATCTCATACTCACAAACTAACTCTTACTTGCACTCACACACTCATACTCACTCTCACTCATACACTTACCTCACTCTCACTCACACTCTCTACCACACACTCCTATCTCTACTCTCTTGCGCACCCTTTTCACACACTTCCACTCGCACTTCACGTATTCGAACCTACACTATTTTGTGCACACTCTAATCTTCACAACCCCTCTATTCTCTTATGTTGGTAGCTTCTTCTATTCTTTGTGTATTCGATTTGGTGCTACACTTAGACTTATTTTAAGTCCTCTCTATACAGTCGAGTTGAGTTGTGAGAGACGCATACACTCTTTCCCTCAGTCACTCGGGAGGAGTCATCCTGAGGTAGCAATCCATAAAGATCTGACTCTTTGACTGCTCTAATTGCTGAGTCTCGTCACAGGTACGGACCTTCCATCACCCCTCTAGCCTTTGGTTTAGACCCTTAATTTACCAAACTACCAATAGGAAGAGACCCCAAAAAGTACACCTTGAAGGATTTTTTTAGTGTGTGGATCCAAGAGCTGCGCAGGAAAGCGAGGGAGTCGAATTCAAACCACATTGTAAGGACAACCGGAGGGCTTTCGAGGTGATCTAAGAGGGCGAATCGCCCAGACGCGTCCCCCAAACCCAACAAGGCAAGGTAGGTGCTCGATCCCTTCTTTGTCGATTAAAATCTGTCTCTTTGTTGGTTCCCATCCGCATCACAAGCATACACGCACGTGGACCCTGCAGTTGTTTGAAAGATGATTCTTCCGACCGGGTCACCCATATCCTCCGACCCGGGATGACGAGAAATCAGGCCCAACCAATCAATATTATACTATAAAGATAAGACACACTTGAAAAATCAATTGAAAGAAGTTATTTTGATGCTGGAAAATCCTCTAGTTGATTATCTCGACCTTGAGATGTATGGATATTAAGAAAAAACGATTTTGAATCCTGAAATTAATCCATTTTATAACACATTATCTAGACCTTTTATTTATTAAATTTGTAAATTTTCTTAGATCTACTAAATTTGCAAAATTTTTTGAGTTTTAAATTTTACAATTAAAAATATAAATTGATTTTCACACCATTATAGAGATTTATGATTCTCAAAACTGTATCTTAATAAGATTTAGATGTTCACCTCTTATTTTGATTGTTTTTTTTGGGTAAGTCAGTGGAGGAAAAGGCCCCCTACCAGTTTTTCATTAATAAGTAAAAACTAAAAGTTTATAGCTCATTACTTTACAACTCTAGAGAGGGGCACCTGTGCCAAATCACTAGTTAACACAAGGCAAATAAAATCTGGTGGTTGAGAATGCTAAACAATAGCTTATAAATGAGATGTGGCCCTTTGCAAGAATATTAACCACCATATTAGTCTCACAAAAAATGTAGGAGAATGACCATCCACAATTGGAAAGACATTGTCGATAATTTGTTGCATCTATATATAACTTCCATGGAGGTTGGAAGCGTTCATGCATAACATTAACAAGAAATACTGAGTCACTCTCAATTTGAATATGGTAGCATTGTAGCTGATCACCTAGGATCACTCCTACTTCAAAAACAAATAGTTCTACATTATTATTAAAAGCAAATCCAACGAAATTGACAAACGCTGCAATAAAAGCACTATCATCAGAATTTCTAATAACACCACCTTCAGAATTTCTAATAACACCATGTCCCCTGCTAGGCCTGGTTATGCAATACACACATAATTATGGTTAAGGTTTACAATACTAGCAAACTTTAAACCCGAGCAAAAGATTTTTAAGGAAGGTGCACATTGTGTTATTTGTCAATACACGTGTCACATGGGTGAATATACAGGTGAGTGTAAGTCTGCCTTAAGGACCCATTTGTGTAGGAAGAAACCTGGAATCGCCCTTGATTCATCATTGAAAGTATTGAAAGGAGGTAATATACCAAACCAAACACTCCCATTCAATATTTTAAAATCCGGAGATTTCTTATTCGAATCAATGATCTGGATGGAAATCGGTTAGGACTGAACATGTTTTAGGATGGTACGAATCCATACCGGTTCCCCTAAAACCCTCCTTTTTGTATTTTTTTTTAAGCTTATTAAATGTTTTGTTAGGTTCTCTATAACTCCACCTTTTTGAACTCTTATTTTAATTTTAATTTTATTTCATTTATTTTTCATATTTTTCTTGATTACCAATTAAGACTGATCCAAACACAATCTCGATCGCAGATCACAATTTCTTTATTAATCAATTCTCACCTTGGAGAACCAGTTAAAACGCTAATTTGAATTGATGCTTCACCAATCCAAACTAGGTTTTCCTAGGGTCCACTTCTAGAACACTGATCCACCCCAATAAAAAAGAAAATGAAATTTAGAAGATGGCATTGGAAGGACAAGCAATTTAAGTATGGACCCAGTTTCTATACGGCCAAACTTGCATATGTAGAAATACGAACCCTTTAAAAAATCTATTTTTGAGATGGAATTTAAGACTTAACTTTTAAGGACATGTAATCTCTAATATGGAGATCATAAATATGAAAAAATAAATAAATTTTAAAATTAAAAATAATTATTTTAGTAAAAAAACATTTGGACCATTAATTTCTATTGTTTTTAGATGCAACACCTACTTTCATCCATCTTTTAAGATGGCCCGCATGAAAGAATTTTCCTTTTAAGTATATTGTACCTCCAACTTTTGCTTTGGGTTCTTTTGTTGGCGAGTATGCTATTATTGCACAATGCTTGTACCGAAGCACATCAACCATAGTTGTGTTTATGTGGATTCCAAATCTAAGCTTTTTTGGAATTATGAAAAAATCTAATCAGAGAGTTGATATACATCCACCTAAGGTTCCAAACGTTGTAAAATAAGTTCATTTTAAAAAGTAAAAATAATAATCCTAGTGAGAAAACATTTGGACCATTAGTTTTCATTATTTTTAGATGAAACACCTACTTGCAACAATCTTTAATAAGGATGATTTACACTTTTTTGACCGCTTATGTAGTTATATGGTCCAGCCCATGAGAATTTTTCATAAGTTAATAGTTTGTACATACAAAATTTAGTGATTGTAAAATAAGATATTTGTTATTATTCTGTAAATATTTTTTTATGCAAATTTCAGAGTTACTTTGGAAGAATTTGGGGGGCATTTTTAAAAGATTTAATACAATTTGGATAGAAATAGTTCTATTGTCCATGAGAATACATACGGATAATATGCTACACCGCTGTTTTTTCACTATATGTGTGAAATAATGCTTTAATTGAAGAATAAAAAAAAGAATGATGAGGTGCTTTACTACGTAAAAGCAAAATCTTTCTTATTCCATGTTATAGGTTTGTGGTCCTTTTTTTATGAAGTTTCATATGTATCATGCCGTAGAAGTGGATTTGGGACCTTGGGGAGTCCAAATGACTTGGTTGAGTTGAAGCCTGAGTCACCAACTTTTGAAATGCTGTTAGATATTCAAGAATCTAAAATTTCAAATTCTAGGAAAAAAAAAATATAATCCAAAAATACCATTTGTTATCTTTTTCCATGCTTGATTAATAAACAAGTTGTTTGTAAATTAGTTTCTATAAACATAAAAGATCATGAGACAAAGCTGTACACATGCACCTGAGATTCGCCAGAATGAAATTGGCTTGTGAATTATTTGTAGTTTGGATTAATTCAATCACCCGAATTTGGTTAACTAATTTCACTATGAATCGTAAGTTCTTTGAACTTGTCATTTCAACTCCACAAAACAAAGCATATGGTGCATATATATGAAGAGATATTTGCAGAAATCTTAAATAGGTTCCTACAAATAATAAATTAGTATGGATTTCAATCAGCTCTTGGAGAGATGTTTGTAAACATTTCAGTCATATCAATTCGAACACTAATAGTATGATTATAAGAAAAGGATGATTTAAAGCCATAACTCTATTTTCGCCGGTGTTTAAAAAAGGAGCAAAGTGGACCGGAACGGTGTGATGCTAAATCACAACATGTGGCACTTTCCCTCTTTCTAAGAGAAAATTTCGTCTCTTGGTTGAGACTCTTTAAAAGAGGTTATAAAGAGAGAGAGAGCCGCGCGGATGAGGTGAGAAGTAAAAGGAAGCACGCAGGCGTAAAGAAGAAAGAAGTGCGAGAGAGAAAGAAGGTGCACTGGCGTGAGTGTAAAAAAGGTGTGCGGGCGTGAGATTAAAAGGGGTATAAAACGAAAGAAAATGTGAGAAAGAAGATAGAGGCTTTTGGGTAAAAACAGAGAGAGAAATTTGAAGGTTTTATTGTGAAAGCGCCATTATTGGGGCTCATTTTGAGCCATTTTGTCGGCATTTCTTCGAGGCTACGGTGAATCGAAGAAAGGGATCGACTGTAGGTAGTTTTATGGTAGGAAGTTTTTTGTTTGAGCATTCATTGAGATTGTATGAGGTAACTTTGTATAACCCCAATCTTGTAATTTTTCTTTTTGATAGTGAATACATCTTTGCCGTCTTGCCCATAGACGTAGCCCATCTTGGGTGAACCACGTATCCCTCTCTATTTTCATTTGTGTTGTGGTTGGATGCTTTCCCGTATTGATTGATTTATTGTTCTTATATTTTTTTTTCAATTATATTGTTATTGCATATTGGGCATTTTATTTGAGTGGTAAAAGTAGGATTTGAGATTCCCAATTTGCTCAAAGTGGAGATTGGTTTATCCTAATTTTTCTACAAGTGGTATCAGAGATCAAGGAATTAGTGTAGGATTTTTGAGAAAATGGCATCTCACAAGTTTGAGGTGGAGAAGTTTAATGAGAAAGATAATTTTGAAATTTGGAAATTAAAAATGCAAGATTTATTGATACATCAAAGGCAACACAAAGCATTACATGGAAACAATAAGAAAATGATAAGTATGACCGATGATGATTGGGATGAACTTGATATAAAGGCAAGGGCTACTATTCGCTTGTGTTTAGCAGATGAAATTTTATTTAATATTGTTGGTGGCAAAAGATTTGTGGGAAAAATTGGAAAGTTTGTATCATACAAAAACTATTAAAAACTGAATTTTCTTAAAGAGAAAATTGTATACCTTGATAATGAAAGAAGGTGCACATTTGCCACAACACTTGTATGAGTTTAATAACCTCATTTGTCAACTTGAGAGTATTGGTTTGAGAATGGATGATGAAGACAAAATGGTCACCTTGCTTTGTTCATTGTCGGAATCCTATGATAATTTTGTTACTACATTGAGTTGTAGTAAAGATGATTCTCTTGATTTGGGCTCTGTGTGTAGTGCCTTACTTGTTGATGAACTTCAAAAGAAAGCATCTTTGGGAAGTTTGGTAGAGTCGAAGATGGAAGCTCTTGTGGCAAGAGGTCGATCGAATGAACGGGGTGATTCATTAAGGAATCATTCAAGAAGTAATTCAAATGATGAAGTGAATTCCGTGGTTGAAGGTGAATTCCGTTCAAAATGGGCTCTAATCGCACTTTGATGGAGCTTGCGAGATGCATGTAAGCAATGCCGACCTAGAACAAGAATTATGGGCGGAAGCAATATCAATGACTTGTTATCTTATCAACCGATCACATTCAGTAGCATTAAGAAGCAAAACTTCTAATGATGCATGGTATGGAACTCCAAGTGATTTTTTTGATTTAAAACTTTTTGGTTGTAATGCTATGCACTTATTCCAAATTGCCAAAGAACCAAGTTGGATCAAAGGTCAAAGAAGTGCATCTTTGTGGGTTATAGCAAGGGTGTGAAAGGGTACTGGTTATGGGATCCAAGTACCTGAAAATTATTACTAGTCGTGATGTGCATTTTGATGAATCCAAGCCATTGGCAAAAGGAATGATGATAAAGGATAATGGTCAAGAAGTGCAATAAGAAAGCCAAGAATTTTATGGCAACCCTGAAATACTTCAACTAAGTACAATTATGCCTTATGAGAATATACCCATTGATCATGGTGAAGAACATGAAGAATTAGGAAGTTAAGCTGAAGAGCCACATGACCATCATGATGAAGTTGTGCCTTTATCACAATGGCAATCTACTAGAGAAACTCATGCACCCAGGTAACGTGAAGATTATGTGGATCAAAATACTTTGTACGCTTTGATAACCAAAAAAGAAGAGCCAACATCATTCAGTGAAGCCATTGATAGCAATGGTATCGAGCATTGGAAAAGAGCTATGGAAGAGGAGATATTGGTCCTTCAAAGAAACAAAACTTGGGATTTGGTGGAGCTACCAAAAGGTAAAAATGCCGTCGGTTGTAAATGGGTGTTCAAGATAAAGAAGGGGCATGATGGAAATCTTGAAAGATATAAACAAGATTGGTAGCAAAAGGATTTTCGCAAAAGGAAGGGATTGACTTTAATGAAATTTTTGCACTGGTAGTCAAGTTGGTCTCAATTCACTTGGTTCTTGGGGTGTAGTTGCTATGCATGATTTAGAGCTTAAGCAAATGGATGTGAAGGTGGTTTTTTTGTATGGAGAACTTGAAGAGGAAGTGTATGTGCAACAACCAGAAGACTTCATAGAGAAAGACAAAGACAAAGAAGGACTTATGTGCAAATTGAAGAAGTCCTTGTATGGGCTCAAGCAAGCATCAAGACAATGGTATAGAACATTTGATATGTTCATGTTGAACATTGGGTACACAAGAAGTAAATATGACAATTGCTTCTATTTAAAGTTCTTTGATGATGGTACATACTTGATTTTAGTCTTATACGTGGATAACACGCTTTTGGTGTGCAAAGATAAGAGAAAAATTGATGAGCTCAAGACTTCTTTGAGCAGAAGATTTGAGATGAAAGATCTCGAGCCGGCAAGTCAAATCCTTGGAATTGAAATTGAAAGGGACAGACAAAATAGAATTTTGTCATTATCTCAAAAGGGTTACATAGAAAGGGTGCTTGAAAAATTTGCCACGAAAGATGCAAAGCCGGTAAAGACACCCTTAGTGCCTCACTTCAAATTGTCTTCAATGCAAAGTCCGAAGACGGAAGAAGAAAGAAGAAACATGGCTAAGGTTCTTTATGCAAATACGATCGGAAGTTTAATATTTGCTATGATATGTACAAGACCAGATATTGCGCATGCTGTTGATGTTTTAAGTCGGTTTATGGCAAACCCCGAAAATGTTCATCGGGAAGCAACAAAATGAGTGCTTCGGTATTTAACAGGTACAACTAGTTATGCAATCACATTTGGCAAGGGCTCAATTCCAATACAAGGTTTTGTGGATGCCAAATTTGCCGGTGATCTTGATAGAGGCAGGGCGACTACCACATTTGTTTTTTGGTTTGCAAATAGTCCGATAAGTTGGATGTCAAGGCTCCAAGACACGGTAGCAGTGTTAACTACCAAGGCAGAGTACATGGCGGCAACAAAAGCATAAAAAAAAGTCGTATGGGTTCAAGGGTTGATAGATGAGATGGGCATTATGTGCAAGCCCAAGGAACTGTTTTGTGACAATACGAGTGCTATCCATTTGGCCAAGAACCCACTTCACCACAAGAGGTCAAGGCACATATTGGTCTAATATCATTATATCCGTCAAGTTGTTGAATATGGAATAATTCGATTGTCAAGATCAAGACCGATGACAATCATACGGATATGCTTACAAAACCCATCCAAGTAGAGAAGTTAGAATGGAGCCTAACCTCTCTAAGTTTCAAGAAAAGAAAGAAGTGATGGATTGGTGTGATTTCACATCAAGGTGGAGATTGTTGGGGCGTGATGCTAAATCACACCATGTAGCATTCTCCCTCTTTATGAGGGCAAATTTTGTCTTTTGGTTGAGACCCTTTAAAAGAGGTTATAAAGAGAGAGAGAGAGAGAGCCGTGCGGATGAGTTGAGAAGTAAAAGGAGGCGCGCGGGCATGAAGAAGAAAGAAGCACGTGAGCGAGAAAGAAAGTGCGTGGGCATGAGCATGAAAAAGGCGCGCAGGTGCGAGCAGGTGCGAGATTAAAAGGGGTATAAAAGGAAAGAAAATGTGAGAAAGAAGATAGAGGTTTTTGGGTGAAACAGAGAGTGAAATTTGGGGGTTTTACTGTGAAACCCTAATGCCACCATTGTGGCTCATCTGAGCCATTTTGTCGGCATTTCTTCGTGGCAGCAGTGAATTGAATAAAGGGATCGATTGCAGGTGGTTTTATGGTATAAAGTTCTTTGTTTGAGCATTCTTTGAGATTGCATGAGGTAACTCTCTATAACCCAATCCTGTAATTTTTCCTCTTAATAGTGAATACATATTTGCCGTCTTACCCGTGGACATAGCCCATCTTGGATGGACCACATATATGTGCGTGTCCTCTATTTTCATTTGTGTTGTGCTTGGATGATTTCCCATTTTGCTTGATTTATTGTTCGTACATTTTGTCCAATTATATTGCACTTGTTATTGCATCTTGGGAATTTTATTTGAGTGGTGAAATTGAGCTTTGAGATATCCCAATTTGCTCAAAGTGGAGATTGAGTTATCTCGATTTTTCTATAACCAGCTGGCTCGGATTGGGAACCGGTGGGGTTGGTAAGTTCCACCAAATTATTGGGAACCTGTTGATTCTGTCAAAGAACCAATCCCAAGTTTTAATTTTATTTTTTCTTCAAAATTCGTTTTTTATCTCTAATTTGTTGAAATTTTTTAATGGCCAGTTTGCTCAGCCAGATTGCCAATCCGAATCACTTTTACTAAAGATGACGTACAAACACTGAACAGTCACATGGGCTGGAGAGGTATAGATGTGCTCATGTAAATCAGTCTCTCATTAAGCCATCATTGATATACACGACAGTACTCACGCCAAGAAGCTCGAGACATCTGCTCTTGCATTCGTCCTTCCAAACTTGGAAGTGAGGCATCAGCAATTACATTCAACATTTGAAGCTCACAAATAGAAGCAGATCAAACTCGGCAACAAACTCCAATCATGCTACCTCTTTTGGATGAAATTCTTTTTGTCTGGCAAAGTCATTAGTTGTGGCATTATCCGTCTAAATCACATAAAGTAGTGCTGCTTATTAAGGACCAAACACCTCAATTTCGCTTCATTCAATACCAGGCTGTTAAACTTTGTTGGATGCCTGTCCCTGATTGATATCCCTCCAAGTGTGTAGTTTGAGATGCATTTGCATGGATATCATCCAGTACTGAAAAAATTTCTATAAGAAAAAGAATATGAAATAAAAAAACATGCCCGAGGTCAATATTGTGTAACCATAGTTTTGGCACTTGATTTCATTCCCCCTGTTTATGTTGTTTTTATGGAAATATCTTTCTGCAAATTTCCCATAGGAGTAGAGAGCATAATCAAATATAATTATGGATTGTGGAATCATTGGATGGCTTGCAGTTTTTGCCCATAGGTATGTATAGAAGACCATGTTCCCCAGGAGCACAAGTTTTTCTTAAGGAGAACTATAATTTACAATTTTAGAAATTATTGACTCCCAAAGTTCGAATACCACAATTTTGACATGCCTCACATGTCCATCAGGGATCAGTCATGTACAACAATATGACAATCATTTTGACGCATAGAAAGTAGTAAGCACATTGTTTAGCACGCGCTACATCACAAGAAGAAGATTCCTCCCTTTAATATGCTCGTAGAGAAAAATGCCGACAATAAAAATGATAAGCATAACATGGAGTACATGCATCATAAACTTGTAAAAAGGTCCCGTCTTAGAAAAGATACACCCTAACCTTTGTAGACACCTCATTTTAAATCTGGCAAATTCTATGGTTTTCTGAATCGTTAGGATCACACTTAACCTTGTAAACCCAAATCCGAATTTCATGCAACCTATCTTGTGACCCTGAACCAGTCTGTCTGCCCGGAATACTGTAGAAACCCTGTTTTGATCTAGATTTCTGTAAACGCCCCGTTTTACCAAAACAATCATTAAAAATAGTAAAAAACGCTGTTTTGACCCAAATTTTCTCTGAAAGCTTCATAAGAGGTTGAGGAAGACACCCTAATTTAAAAACATCAATTTGGAGAAGTTTTGGTTTGGGCGACACAGGGCGTGCCGCCCAGGTGACACAGGGCGGGTCGCCCAAGTCATCAGTTATCCTATTTTACCAAAAATAATCATTAAAAATAGTAAAAAAAATCTATTTTGACCCAAATTTTTTCTGAGAGCTTCACAAGAGGCTGAGAAAGACACCCAAATTGAAAAACATTAATTTGGACAAGTTTTGGTTTGTCGCCTAAGTCATCTTGAAATTGCCCTGTTTTACCAAAAAAATCATTAAAAATAGTAAAAATAATCCGTTCGACCCAAATTTTCTCCGAGAGCTTCGCAAGAGGTTGAAGAACACACTAAAAATGAAAAATCTCAATTTCAACCAAAATTGATGTGTGCGACACAGGGCATGCCGCTCAGGCTACACGGGGTATGCCGCCTTGACGACACGACTAGTGCCGGCCAAGTGACATGGGGGGTGCCGCCTAGTTCCGATCAGCCCCAAATCAAATTTTGACTTTTTCAATTTACTTGGGTGACACTTCCCTTGCCGCCCGGGCGACACGACTCATGCCACCTAGGCGACACACCCTATGCCGCCCAGTTTCGATCAACCCCAAATCGCATTTTGAATTTTTCAATTTACTTGGGCGACACGCCCCTTGCCGCCCAAATCCATGCCCCAAATTTTGATATGTTTGACTAGGGATTTGTTGGTTATGGATGTATATCCTTTCCAACAGGTCTGTGCCCTTGTATATTCCTTTTTCATGGCTACTTAAGGGCAGATGAAGTTAGAAAGGGGAGATGGACGGACTTCTTCTAAAAAGGCTGAAAGCCCTAGGAAGGAGTTAGCTTCAAAAACCCTCACCTTGTGCCCTTGTATATCCCTTTTTCATGGCTACTTCAGGGCACAACCACCATATACTGAAGAGACTTGTTGGCTAATATCCGGATCAGAGAGACAAAAAAGGACCGGTTATGATACGGGCGAGCCCCAGAAGGCTCGGGAGTCTAGAGCCATTTGGTCCGGTTCGGTATCATTTTATTCCATTTTATCATTTTATTCCATTTTATCTCTTTTGCTTTTTTTCAGAAAGTATCTCTGAAGTAGATGGCGATTGGTAGAGTAACTCTTGATAGTAATTTTCGGTATGAATACTAAGCCCAACCCAAAACTTGTGATTGGTAGTAAAACATCGATCATCCATAGCATCTATAGGAAGGGTTGTAGGGCCAATGGGAACGAGAGAACCACCCAAATTAGATATAGGTGGAAGTGGGTGGAACGCCTTAGTATCGGGTGTAGCTTCCAGAATTGTTTTCATTTTATTTTGATCTGTTTATTTACTTAAAAATCGTATTTTGTAATGTCTTGGATCATGCTGGCCCCGCCACAGATCTTAGAGCAGATTTGCTCTTTTCCTGGCAGATCTCGCCTCAGATCTGAATTCGATTTTCCCTACCTTCTCTACCATTTCATTTTCATCATTTTAAAGTGACATATCTATGAGATCTTCGTCTGAAGATCTCTTTGATTTAGCACTGTAAATAACCGTACATTAAAATCTGAAAGCATGCCTTCATAATGTATCAAATATGAATATAAAAGTTTGAACTATAAGTGTATGAATATATCCCATTACACTACATAATTCACATGTGAGCAAAACATGCTCAATGAGTCATCTATGTGATCTATCTCAATTCAAAGAAAAGGGAAATAAATGCATGCATCTATCTCAACTCAATGAGTCATCTATGTGCACTCCAAATCATTTAAAATGACAGAACAAATGTGTTAATATGTTGTTTATTACATGTCCAATATAACACCTATAAAAGTATCTAACACCGCAGGTCATGTACGCATTTATTCGACATCAATTATTTCAACTTCCTTCAAAAAGCAGTAAATTAAGTAATCACTAGAAAAATGAATTTGTAAAACGAAATAGGTGTCCACACACACGATCAAATTTATACACATGCAGGAAAAAAAAATGCACGCATCTGTCAAGAAGCAGAAGTTATGCTATGCATTCCACAAAACCAAATGCATGAGAGGCGGTCAATGTCCTTTAATAAAATATTGAACAATAGGGGACATTGTTGTTGGGAAGGTGTTCTACTATGGCTTATAAAAGAGGCATTTTTCGGTGGTCAGAATCCCATTTTCCGGCTACGTCCTCAATTTAGAAAGTGTTCATTCGACATCGAAACGAAGATATTTTATGGAAA
The DNA here is from genome assembly GCF_054954075.1 of Amborella trichopoda. Taxonomy (NCBI): domain Eukaryota; kingdom Viridiplantae; phylum Streptophyta; class Magnoliopsida; order Amborellales; family Amborellaceae; genus Amborella; species Amborella trichopoda. The sequence continues at coordinate 26,893,738 of NC_142338.1, read as the reverse complement.
AATGACTGCAACAAGCTTCTCATCGATTTATGATGAAGAAAGTGGCCTGAAACGACGAAGAATGAGCAAGATTGAGAGTTCAAGATTGCAAGTTTATGGGTTTGGATAGATTTCGAGAACACCCTCAAAACTCCGCCTCAACCCTAATAATGCATACCAAAACGATCCCTTCGGCGTAAAGATCATTTTTCCGATGGTTAATCGCTCGAAAGCTCACCAAAAGACACCCAAAAGAGCCTCGAATGACAAGCAAACCATGATGCCCCTTTTTGGGGACCATCAAGTCATTTCGATGAAAGTTGTGAGAGGCAAAAAGTTCTTTTTTGCCCAAAAACGAATTTCACTTTTATTACAAAAAAAATATGTGTTTTGTAGCAATTTGGTTTACTTTTCTCCATCTACCCATGTTTGGGGCAATTTCTATATAAGGTATTTTCATTTCATTGTAACTTTAGCTTTTTCTTTGAGTGTGTGCTTTTTTTGTTACCCTAAGAGAGAGGATAGAGAAAACTTTTACCCAAAAAAGAATACCCTTGGACCACCCTACCCAAACCTAGACCATAGTCCCCACCTTCCAAACCCTAGTCCCTAGACCATACTCCATACTGCCCATACTCCCTATACCCTACCACATATCTTCCCTAAACCACAGTCCCTATTACCCATACTCCATACCAGTTTATCACCTAACCTCCACTAGTGCCTAGACCACTCAATCTATAGTCTTTAGACCATCCTAGCCTACCCAACCCAAGCCAACCATACTCTCAAACCCAATAAGCCCACTCAACCTAACTATACACCCTAGCCTACCCAACCCAAGCCAACCATAATCCCTAACCCACCAAACCCACTTGAACCCAAGACCCTAACTTAATCCTACACCTAGTCCTCACTCAAGGGTCCAAGCCCCTTCATCTTCAAAGGACCCTGGGGAAGCACATCCAACAGCGCATTTTCACCTCACCCGCTTAGTTAACCGGTCCCTTCCTCTCTCTTCTTCTTCTTTCTTCTTTTTTCTTTCTTCTTCTTATTCTTCTTTCTTCTTCTTCCTTCTTTTTCTTGTTCCTTCTCCTTTTTTATTTTTCTTCTTCCTTCTTCTTCTTCTTCTTTCTCTTGTCTCTCTTTCTTTCCCTCACTCTCTCTCACGTCTCTACCCTTCAAGTCAAGACAGTAGGCTAGCCGCTGCCCCACCGTCTACTCTCTCTCCTTCTCTCCCCTCTCTCTCTCAATTCGGGACAACGGCTTAGCAGCTATCTCATAGCTCTCCCACTCTCTCATCTCCCCAGAACCTCAAAGGGCAACGGGCTAGCTGCTGCCCCACTCCCTTCTCACCCTCTTCTCTCTCATCTCTCACACGCTTAAAAGGGCAGCGGGCTAACCGCTGCCCCTCTCTCTTCCCACCTCTCTTTCTCCCCTCTTTATCACCCAAAGGGAGGGCAGACTAGCTGTTGCCGCACTCCCTTCTCACCTTCTTTTACCCCCTCACTCTCTCTCACTCACACACTCTCTTTTGCCTTTTTCACTCACTCTTACTCACACACTTCCACTCTCTCTTCTCACCCTCTCTCCCACACTCCTCTCGCACTCACACTCTCTCGCTTGCCACTTTTACTCACACACTTTCTCACTTACACACTCAATCTCTTATCACACATTCGCTCTCTTATCACATATTTTTTCTCCTTTTCTCTCTCATCATCACCTTCACTTCCCTTATCTCTCTTAAGATTGTTTGAGCTATTAGTCCTTTAAGAGGCACGTAACACATGGTCTAAGGTGTGGGAGGTTTCTTCGCTCTTCTTCTTTTCGTATTATCTACTTCTCTACACCCCCTCCTTCTAAGACTGTCTGAGCTATTAGTCCTCACATCGCGAGGCATGCGACACATGGTCTAGGACACGAGAGGTTTATTCTCTCTTCTTCTATTTTTCTTCTCTACTTTTCTACACCCCTCTTCGTCTGCCCTCTCTCTCATAAGATTGTCTGAGCTATTAGTCCTCACTTTAAGAGGCATGCGACACACGTTCTAAGGCGTGAGAGGTTTCTTCTCTCTTCTTCTCCTTTTCTTCTCTTCTTCTTATCCCTTTTTTTTTATTTTATTTCTTCTCCTCTTCACTCCTCTTCTTCTCCTTGTTATACGTCGGTGCCCAAGACACCACGAGACCATGGGAACACTGTAGCAATGAGCCTAAAATTGGGTGACCTCTGAAAAAGTGTAAAAATGGATTCAAATTGTATGAGGGGGTAAATTTAGATACCTTAAGGACACTCATAAAGTTTCGTCATGTTCTGACGAGTTTTGAAATGATTAGGACGAAACTTGGTTTTCAATCCAGTTCCTATCATGTTGAAAATGGACCCTATAACTATAACCCTATTTTCTGGGTCTTAAACAATATGAAACTACCGCCATTGGATCCGAAACGTCGAAAAACTACAAATTACCAAATTTCGACTCAATTAAACCCTCCGGGATCATTATGGGCCTAAGTTACCAAAAAAGGGTAGGTATTATACATTATTGCGATGCAGCCTCGGTAAACCGGTTTCCATTTATGGAAAATGTGTTTTCTCATTTCAGAATGATTTTCAAATGCTCATAACTTGCTTGTTTTGAGTCATTCGAACACGAGCTAGATCTCGATGACCCGCATGTTTTGACATATGGTATAAGTCATGGGGTGACCTGAAACAAGAGAATTTTTAGAGAGAAGATGGGCTCAAAACATGAAAATTCAGATTTTATAAAGAAGAACATCCAATACTTTGAGAGGCCAAAGCTCAAGATCCCGATGTCGGACATCACAAGTATGGGTTTGATGTGACCGTGCTTTGAAAAGCTACAATTGGATATATTTTTTGTGAATGATAGGAGGACGACGACACAAATTTTGAGGTCAAAGAAGGCAAACTTTTTCGGTCCCCGGAATCTCATTTCTGACGACTTCCCAAAATTGGAACGTGTTCAAATGGAGACCAAACTGGATGAAATTTATCACGAAATGATCATGATAGTATCCTCTTCAATTGGTGATCAAAATAAAGGCTTGGAACGTCATAGATCGTGCCAGATTGGTGGTCAAAGAATCACAAAGTTTATGGACTTGATCGAGTTTTGGGTTCTTCCTTCAAATTCCATTTAAAAACGATCAAAGGGTATCAAAACGTGCGCAATAGCTCAAGTATCGATTCTATGATGGTTGATAGCCTGAATTACTACCGTAAGCATCCAAAAAAGCTCTTGAGGCCTAGCAATGACAAGAGGCCCCTCATGAAGGGATTATTTTTTCATTTGTTGAAAAGTGCCTAAGGGTATTTTGATCATTTGGTCAAAAAACGGGCTTAATATTTTAACTCATAAAATGTGTTTTTTATGACAATTTTGGGTGTTTTTGAGCATTCCCCTTTTTTGTGGTTTCTCTATAGAAAGAACTCAAGTCATTTATAATGGAGATTCTTGAATGTAAATTCTTGAATTCTTAGCTTGTTCTTTTATTTTGCTTTCAAGTTCAAGACTCAAAATGAGAGGTGAGAAACGTTACCTAAAGACAAAAAATACCCCTAGGAATCCTACACTCCGTAGAAACCCAAGTTCCAACTCCCTAAGGATTCCCAACTCCCAATCCCATATTCCTTAAAACTCCTAGCTTCCATACACTCTAGAAACCCTACCTTCTAATCCTGCTCCATTCACCCTACACCTTACCTTAGCTTGCCTACACGCTAGCCTATACCACATACCATAGTACATCATATATCTTAGCCTATCCTATACCCCTTAGTTATCTTACACCTTACCCTATACCATACACACTAGCTCTTATACATAACACCTCAACCTAACCTACCTAAACCATACACCTAAGCCTTACCCTAGTCTTGACCCACCAAGATCAAGACCCCTCTCTCATGTGCATGCAAAGGGACTGACAAAGGCGCACCTATGCTCAAGCTTGTTTTAGGTCTACTCTCTCTCCTATCTCTCTTTTTTCTCTCTCTTCCCTCTTCTTTTTCTTTCCCCCTCTCTCTCTCTCTCCCCTCCTGCTTGGACTTAGGGAGGGTCCGAGCCCTCCCTCTCTTTGCTCTCTTTCTCTCTCTCTCTCTCTCTCTCGTTCCAGCCCCAAACCCGCACTTAGGGTGGGCTCGGCCAGTTCCTTTCTCACCCTCATCTCACCCTCTCTTCCATACGCTCTCTCTTGTCCTCACTCCCATCCACCCCTCTCTCATCCTCATCTCACCCTCTCTCCCATCCGCCCCTCTCTCGTCCTCACTCACATCTGGCCCATCCTCTCTCTCTCGTCCTCACTCCCATCCTCCCGTCTCTTGCCCTCATCTTACCCTCTCTCCCATCTGTCCACCACTCATCTCAGCCTCTCTCCATCCGCCCCTCTCTCACACTTTCTCTCAATCTGCCCCTCTGATACTGACGTTATCCGCCCCTCATCTCACCCTCTCTTCAGCTGCCCCTCTCTCACCCTTTCTCTCAATCTGCCCCTTTCTCATCCATATCTCTATCCGGCCCTCATCTCACCTTCTCTCCATCTGCCCCTCTCTCGCCCTCTCATATTTTCCCTACCCTCACATACCCCTATCCGCCCTACTCTCTTTTGACGTACTTACATCCGCCACATGAATAAGGAGAGAGCCAGTGAAAACTCGATCCTGCTAGTACTCAAGACATTGCTAGACTAAAGTTGTACTGTGAAATAAGCCTCAAATTGGACAACTTGGAAAGAGTACTATCATGCCAAGAAAGTACGTTACAACTGTAGCTCTATACTAGTGGCTTCAGAAAAGTACTAGACCATTGCCGTTGTATTTAGAACATAGAAGAAAACCCCCGAGGACCAAATTTGGGCTCAATTGAACACCTAAGAAGGTTCTACGCCCAAATTGCCTCAAAACGGGTAGGTTTTACACCATCGCGGTACAACTTCACTGGACCAGTTCCCAATCATGGAGGCTGCGACTTCACATCTTGGGATGGACTTCAAGCATCCATGGAACCTTCGTCTAGAATAAAAAAAAGCTCAAAGTTGGACATGTTCTACATCACGGCGATCTCGTCATTTTGACATAGGGCATGCACCATGATACGACCCAGGGTCAAACTTGTTTTAGAAAGAAGATGAGCATGAAACTAGAAAAATCAGGGTCTCAAGAGGAAGATATCTCGAACCTCGTGAAACACAACTAGAGATCTGCACATTAGATCATCGCAAAACTGAGTTAAATGTGACCATCTCTCGAAGGGCCGCAAACTGATATAACTATTGTACTTAATCCAATGTTAGCCAAGCACAAATCCCAACGTTACAGAAAAAGCACGATCGCCCGGTTGCCGAAATCCCTTTTTCCAGTGACCTCTCAAATTAGAAAATACTACAACTGAAGACCAAAACAAACCAAACTTGGTGTAAAACGATTGTGACAATATCATCTTTCATTTGCTATCAAAGTAAAGACTCAGAACTTCACCAGATCGAATAGCATTGGCAATCAAAGTTCACGAATCTAACTGGACTTCCACCCCGTGGAAAAAGGTTAGCTCAACACGATTAAGGGGCATCAAAATGCCTAGAATCGAACGAACATTGAAGATGTAATGGTAAATCATCTAAACCATCGTTATAAGTTTCCAAAAAAGCTTCAAAGATCAGGCAATGGTGGGAGCCCCTTAGAGAGGGATGGTTTCGTCATTAGCACAAAAGATTTTAGGGGCGTTTTGGTCATTGTATCTAATTTTGGGATTTTATTCTAAATTATTTTAATTGTAATTATGCTTAGTTTTTAAGTATTCACCGCTGTTTGGTGAGTTCTCTATGTAAACAAGCTTAGGTCAATTGTAAATAGGTGGATTATTCATCACTAAAATAGAGGCATCACACTTGTTTTCACTTGTTTTTTGTTTCTAAACCCTTAATCTTGTTGAGAGGAGAGAGAAAACTTATTGTGACGACCCAAGACTTTTAAGTTAAATAATAATAATAATAATAAGAATAATAATAATAATAATAATAATAATAATAATAATAATAATAATAATAATAATAATAATAATAATAATAACAATAATAATAATAATAATAATAATAACAATAATAATAATAATAACAATAACAAATATGTATGTATGATAAAAATAATAAAATTTGAAATAAAATATAAAGTATGGACCATGATGTTAAAAGTATGCCATGGGACCATGCCTTTTATTCCATAGGATTTTGCATAAAAAAAAAAAAGTTTAAGAGAAACAATAAAATAATGAGGTGTCCACAATTAGTGTGAAGTGGCATAAACGAATGATAGGTGGCATAAAAAGAATAAAAGGTGGCACAAAAGATATGAGGTGGCTTAACAATTAAAATAAAATAAAATAAAAAGGGACACATGGTTGAACATGTTACACAAGCAAACCTCATTATAAAAAAGCTTCTTCCTCCTCATGAGCTTATTATCAAGTTCATCAAACAAGTAGCTATTCTCTCTCTCCAACGTGAGTCCTCTCTCTCTCCCTCTTAATCTTTTGATTATTATTACACTCTCATAATCATATTTTCTCTCCCCATCTCATGATATTAATAATGATGATATCATTATTCTCTCTAATTATGTTATCATCACCTCATAATACTATATTATCTATTTTATCTTTTTATTATTTTTAGTCTCTCATAATCATTATTTTCTCTTCCCCTCTCATGATATTAATAATGATGATATCATTATTCTCTCTAATCATGTTATCATCACCTCATAATACTGTATTATATCTCTCTACCCCTCTCATATAAAGAATATAGTTAAACGAATTTTATTTTTTCTCTCTTCTCCTCTCATAATATTAATTATAGTATTATTATTCTCTTTAATAATATTCATCAATCATTACTTTATAATATTATATTTATTAGTTTCTCATTCTCTCTCTATCTTCTCCTCTCATATAAAAACAAATTTTTATACTCACCTCTCTCTCTCTTCCCTTCCCATATTAATACTATAATATCCTTATTCCACTAAATTATAATAATTTTATTCAAGATAGTATATAAAATTGTGATGATGTAGAGACCATGTGTTATAAATTAGAGTATGGATAAAATGATAGATAATATCACAATCTTATACAAAAAATTTAAACCAAACCTTTCCTTATATTTTTTATATATTCATAACTACAATATTCCCACAAAAATGACATTTATTCCATAAAAATAGTATTAATAGAATTTTGATTCAATTACCTTTATGAACATATTTTATATATATACTCATTCTTTCTATATAAACTCATTAATCTATTTTTCCATACCTGTAGTCGAAAGCCAGTAATCCCAATTTTGCTCTGGCAATAGTAACACATCTCGTGACATATAGAGGTAAGTGACATCATCCTCCTGAAAAATAGTATGTTTTTAAAATAGTGATATTTTAGTCCATCATCTTTATTTTATAATTTTTATGCTTAAGTGACCTCATTGTCTTGAAAAATAATATTTTTTTAGTAAAATTGTGATATTTCTTTCATTGTAAAATTCATGTGCAAATGGCTGCCTCATTATCTGAACAATTGATATTTTTGCACTTGATTGTAGAATGGCCTGATTATTTACAAATTGGAATTTTCATAAATTGTGATAATTCTGTATTTAATTTTGGATTCCTATAAGGATTATTCTATTGATACTAGACTGTTGTCATGTTAGATTTCAAGAATGTCCTTTAGAATTACTACCTTTCATAAATTATTGCCAAAATATTTGATTTGTTACTTACAGATATTTCAATGAATGTGATTGTTTAACTTGCTTCAAGCGAATTCCTATTAATAAATTCAATGATGCTTTGCATATATGGTATTGATATTTTTTGAGGTTAAAAGAAATTCAGAGATAATTTAAGTATATTTAGACCCATCTAGGATGCTGGTGGGGTATTTGGACTCATCCGGTACGCCGGTGACGTATGATTGGACCTGTAGGTATTATTTTTGGCCCATCCAGGACGTTGGTGGGATATTTGGACTCATCCGGGAAGCCGGTGAAGTATAATCAGACCCGTAGGGATTGTTTGGACCTATCTAGTTATGTTGGGAGGAATTGTTTGGACTCATCTGGTACACCGGTGAGGTATGATTGGACTTGCTGGGATTATTTGGACCCATCCAGGAGGCTGGTGGGGTATATAGGTGACCTACTTGGGACGCCAGTAGGGTGGGTATTTTGTGAAATCTTTTTAATGATGCATTTATGTTAAAATGCTGATATATTATGTTTAATTATGCATTTCTGAAAGTGAAATTATTATTTCATAAATGTTTTTGCTCAAAGTTCCTCTTCAGGTTGTTTTTAATATACATTCTTTAGAAACCATTTATATCTTCCAACTATGATTATTTTTAGGACCATGATGATCATTTATTGAGTAATCAAGCTCATGAAACAGTTATGAATCCTTTTTAGAGTAATGGCAGTCTTATCATGAAGCACAAGTAGCTTGATAGAAATAATAATCAAGATCAAATATTTTTGTAACTTTTGGTTCTATCAAAATTGTAAAATCTACATGTTGACATAAGCTGAAAATGTACTTTGTAATGATGGAAAATGTTTGTATGGACTTTCCTGTTAATATTTGTTATGAGTAGACTTTGTACAAACACTTAGAAATGGAAACATATCTAGCCTTCATGTTAATACCAGTTGTGAGCCCACTTTATAAAGATTAAAATTACATTATTTGATGCAATAAAAATATACAAGTAGGAATTTTAAATTTGTTCTATATATAGATAGTATAAAAATGGCCCGTCGCACCTCAAGAGTGTTAGTGAACTTGGGGTGTGACACTTACAGAGGGAGAAATTACCCCTGAGTGCGCAGTTCCATTCCCTCTCTTTCCTAAACTCGGCTACGCCCCAAGCCTTCTCTCTCTTCCTCTCTAATTGTTACCTACCCCACGCAAAAACCCCGTCCGCGACAAACACGTGGTCCCGACTGAACCCAAGAGTTCTAACCCTCGGATTACCGTTCTAACTTCATCCAGTACAGTCGAGTTGAGCCGAGAGATACATAGGGAGGAGTAAGCCTGAGCTGGTAGCCAAGAGGGATCAAACTCGTTGGTCACCTCTAGCACCCAGGCGCATAGCGCTTGCGCAGAGAGGAACATCCTCACCCTGCTTCCACCACATCCTTTCCTTTTGCTAGTTAGCCCTGTTTGAGAGGATCATCATGGAGGGGGATAATCGAACCCGCATCATAGTTTGAAGCACGAGATAAAGAGAAGTGACTTGTTGAAAGTCTGAAGAGAGTTCGTGTCTAAACCGTGCTAGCAGACAACCAGAGGGTTTCTTCATTGTTCTAAGAGGGCAAATCGCTTGGGTGTATTCCTGAACCCCAAACGGCGACATAAGTATCTGAATGTATCCCCATTGTAAAATCTCTCTCTTTATTGGTTCCTATCCGCACTCAGGAGAGCTCGCGTACCCGTACCCACAAGTGTGCGGTGCGAGCGGGCCCTTTGCGGTTGTTTGATAGAGGATATCCTCCCAGCTCCATCCATCCACATGCAAGGACCACAGGAAATCAGGCCCCGACTAACTGGTGACTTCACTGGGGATATGCCATCTTATAGTTGGGTCGGACTGTTTTTAGGCAAAAATTTCTCTTCTTCTCTTTCAAAGATTGCAATGGGATTCCGCTATCCCTCCTTTGTCCAGATTAGGGATTTCTTCATCCCCATATTTAAGACCTCATCTGTGGCGAGCGGATCAGTTGATCCTGCTTCCCCCACATCTTACTCAAGCAGCTTGACTGGCTCTGCCATCCTAGTCCAACCTAGGAAAACTCGGGGCACGGGCGCTCAAACCCCTTGTCCTTCCTCCTCAGGCATAAAAGGGAAATCCATTGATATCAATTGCATGAGTGGCACCACAGCCACCCCCTCGCAAAAGCATCCTGCCTCTGGCGGGTACCTCGCCGGTCGCAACCTTCAATGTGGTCCTTGCGCCACTACTGCTCTTTGCTCGATGGGTTTCAATAAGACCACCGTCTCCGTGGGTAGCCAAAAGGTAACCCCACCCGTGTTGCATAAGGGTGCCGTTAACACTAGCATGCCATTACACACACCATGCTCTGTCAATTCTTATGCCAGTCCGCGCGACCCTGCAATCGCCGCTTACACATGTCATCGCTGATGATCTATCCGTCACTGTGACGAGACAGGGCAGACAACAACCCACTCCAGTCTCCTCAACTACTTTGGGTTTCTTCAGACCTAGAATCAACACAGGTGGTTCTAATACCACCGATGCCATGCATATTAATCCTACAGCTCAAGGCAGCCCAAAGGTTGTAACCAAATGAGCACATGACTTTCGAGATAATCGAAGGTCTCATAAACAAGTGCACATGCATGCTGGAGGCCCTAAGGCCCCTCAAATCAAACGGGCGAGTATTGCAAATACTCAGCCTCTCACTTCACAAGGGGTTGGGCCTAGAACCACCTCAAACACTGCTATGGATAGTGCACACACATGCATGTCCAAGTATGCTGTCGATGGGAGGGGGAAAAGAGTGTCCACTGCACCCCTAACTGCTCCGAAGCCGCTCGTTACAAGGTACTCGAAGAGCTTCCCTTTGAGCGTTATCCTCTCCACTCCTCCTTCCTTACACACGTGAGCATTGGCCACCAAAGTTCACGAATCTAGCCGACTTCTACCCCATGGAAAAAGGCTGCCTCAACACAATTAAGCAGCATCAAAATGCCCAGAATCGAACGAGCATTGAAGATATAATGGGAAATCGTCTGAACATCGCTACAAGTTTTCAAAAAAGTTTCAAAGATCTGGCAAAGGGGGGAGGCCTCTTAGAGATGGATGGTTTCATCATTAGCACAAAAGGTTTTAGGGGTGTTTTGGTCATTATACCTAATTTCTGGATTTTGTTCTAAATTCTTTTAATTTTAATTAAGCTTAGTTTTTGAGCATTCACCCCTGTTTGGTGAGTTCTTTATATAAATAACCTTAGGTCAATTGTAAAAAGGCGAATTATTCATCACTGGAATAGAGACATCACGCTTGTTTTCACTTGCCTTTTGCCTCTAAACCCTTAATCCCGTCGAGAGGGGAGAGAAAACTTACAAAGAGAGTAAATACCCCTTAGTACGATGTTCCATTCCCTCTCTTTCCTAAACTAGGCTACACCCCAAGCCCTCTCTCTCTTCCTATCTAATCATTACTTGCACTGCGCAGTAACCATGTCTGCGATAAACATGCGGTCCCAAGCGACCCCAAGAGTTCTAACCCTCTGATCTCAGCTCTACCTTCCTCCCGTACAGTCGAGTTGAGCTGAGAGATGCATACGCTCTCTCATTCAGTCACTATGGAGGAGTCAGCCTGAGCTGGTAGCGCTGGTAGCCAAGTGGGACCCAACTCTTCAGTCACCTCCAGCACCTGGGTGATCAGCACCTGCTGATGTGGGTGGGGTCCTGGTTTCCCTTGAGTTAGGAAGGGGAAACCCTCTCTTGAACAATCGCGGAGGTTTGGCATGTGCGTTGCGTGCCGTCCCTCCTTCTTACAGATAGGTGCCGACGGTGAGAGAGATTTTGCGACTGGAGCGTGAATGCTCTTTACACCACTTGGGGGGTTCGAGGAAACGCTTGAGTGGATAGCCCTCTTAAAGTAATTACGAAGCCCTCTGGTTGCTTGCCAGCTCGATTTGGACAAGGGCCCTCTTCAAGCTCTCAAGCTCTCTCTCCTCTCTCTAAACTATTGGAATGGGATCCGAATGTCCCTCCTCCTCGGTTGCCCTCTCGTGGGGACTAGCTGTCAGTAAAAGGGGATGTGAGAAAACCCGAAGGTTGAGGCTTGTGAGTTTAATCACATCCGTGGGCTTGCAGGTGGACGCAGACTATCGCGTGGGAATGGCTTCACACGCGAAGGCGAGAGTGAGAGGGAGAGAGTGAAAAGGGATGACTCAGCTCAAGAGCGAGGGAATATGACCCGCACAGGTAGGGTGTCCACCGGACCACACACTTAGGGGTATCTTCTCTCTCTCAAAGGTTTCTCTCTCCCTCTCTCCTCTCCCGCGGGGATTGGGAACTCTCAAGAAAAAAAAAAAAACTAATGAGATCTAACCTTGATTCTTCCCGGCCTTTGGGGGAATTCAGGCTTCAAAGAGGCATCTGGTGCAAGTGAGTTAAGCTTGCTTATATAGAGGATTCACTAAACATGGGTGAACGCTCAAAAGAAAAGCTTAATTACAGTTTAAGAATTTAAAAGTAAATCCTAAAATAAGGCACAAATGACCACAATTTCCCTGAGATCTTTTGCACGAATGATGAAACCGTCCCTGCATGTAGGTTACTCTTGTTGGCTATGTGGCCTTTCAAGGCCTTAAAGCCAATAGTCTTACGCTCAATGGGAGTTTTAGAGAGACTGAATCTGGGTACTTAGCGCACTGGGGCCCAGATTCATATACCCCGAGTATTTGAGGCATTGAGAGTATACGTTTTGAGAGTGTGAACTCTCGGGGAGGTGTGAGGGTCACCTCCCAGTCAGGAATATATTGATTAGAATGCCTCATAGTTGCTGTGATAAGCCAGCGCTTGGAGAATCCAATCGAGAATAATAGAACTGAAGTATTTAAAAGAGTATTCGCCCTGTATGGAATGGTCGGCTCATGGAACATGAGCTCGTATCCTGACACGAGACCGTTCCATAGCATGTGTACCCACAGTCGTATGGAGAAGTCACTCTTTTATAGTATTATCCGACTTAGAAGAGCTAGTGCACATGTGCTTTGAGAGGACCCCTGTATTTGATTAGGAACATGTCTTATAGGGGTGCACCAGTAATCCATTGAACCCTCGATAACGGGAAGCTTTAGCTCAGCGACTTTGATGCGACTAATTATGTGTCTCAGCCATAGACTGTGGAGCATAAGTCTATTGGGTCTGCTTGAGATGCTGGTGGAACGTCATTCGGGTTAGCTCAATGGAAGACTCCGACTAGTATGATAAGTCTAGAGATCTCATTTACCTTTGGCCCAAATTAATCTAAAATTGAAGAGAAAAGATTTTATATTGATGAGAAATTATGTAATAATGTTGAGAAATTATTTAGAGAAATTTTGAGATTTTTGGAGAATTTTTCAAATTTTTTTAAACAATAAAAAATGTGACTTTCAAATTTGTTTGACGTAAATACTAAATAAGAACATCCTATGGGGATGCCACATGGATCCCAAGTGGCCATAGGGATGCCACGTGGCACCCCCACCTCCCAACTCTTGGATGACATCATGTTGACATCATATCCATGTGGGGACCTATTTGTCATCAATTCTTTTGTTGGTATTATGTTATAACAAGTTATCTTGTTATTTAAAGGGTTATATATTGTTATGAATTAAGTTTGATTTAAGTCACATGTTTTTTTTAGCTCATATATGTCATTTTTGGCATGTGTGAAGTCATGGGATTTTGAGAATTAATTTAATTCATATTATTATCTACATATGATTTTGTAGCATGTGAGTATATCTTATGTGGTATCACCTTATGGGCTTGACCCATGTGAAACTTTAGTGTTGTTAAAATCCTATTGGTGGTGTCATAAGATATTTTATTCACACGTGTAGATGTCCCATATTACCTTTATATCCATGTCCTTATATTTTATTGACTCTCACAAATTATTCAAAAACTATGAGCATAAGTGTAAACATGAATTTGGACATAATGAGAAATAAAACATGGAGAGTTTATTCATAGACTAAGATTAAAGCGTGGGTGGATCACCCAAAACTAACCCTAATTCTATTTGAATTAAAAGAAATAAGAAAATATGGTACAAAATGACTGATTTGGCCCTGCATAACAATCCATGGAAATCCAAAACAGTCCCTCTGCTGCCCTAGAACATGCATGATCCTCCGTGGATGATTCGGGGTTGCTATGGTGCTAGTTTATTTGAAAGATGATTGTTTTATTGTAGGGCTCGACATGGATCGTGTTTATAAGCTACGATCATGCGACTTGAAATTTGGATGAATCTTGAAAACCTCGGATCGATAGTGTGCTCATTTCTTGATAGTTTTCCGTGATTTATTTGCTAGATCACACTAAGCATGTTGTCATGATCGCATGGCAATAAACACAACATGATTTTGTGCCCGGACGAAGATTTCCCAACTTTGGAGTTTTGGCCGGAATCTGGAATTTTGGTATCGAAATTTACAGTCACTTTATTGGCTTTGTGTCGAAATTTATAGTCACTTTATTGGTTCAGAGCAGAGATAGCCCTAGACCTTACGCATACGATGGAACTAGTCTCGTGTCAATCCGATGTGCAAGCTTTGTGATTTGACCGCTTGAGCGAGACGTGTCGCTGTTGATTTTTCAGCAACTTTCTTCACGGATCAACAACTTCTCTCTAGCCTTTCTCCTTGTTCGGCCGTCATCACGGGGTATGCCACATATCGAAACGCTCGTCTTGAAGAGACGAACATGCTAAAAAAATTTAAGCATAATCTGAACCATGACAAATGAGATATGAACCCCGAAAGTTACTGTTCATGAATGTCCCTTTAATGGAGATTCATTGTTGAGTGGCCGCACAGAAATAAGGTGCGGCTCTTTCTGTTTCAGCCTTTTAACCATAACTTCTTCTTGGAATATCTGTTTAAGCTGAAATTTGACCCTTGGGGGTTTTCTTGTGCTGAATTCAATGGCAGTAGTCCCATAGCCATTTGATGCTCCGAGAGTAGGGTTCCTGTTATAGAGGTCTATTTCAGAGTATTAAAGGCTGATTCTACTGAAACTATTTCTCAATCTACATTGCCTTAGAGATGTCGAAATGCGACAAAACTTGACAAGAGGCTTTTTGGAGCCCTTATGAAGATCTTAGCTAGTTTTGGAGTCATTATGAGACTGTCAAAATTTCCACTGTTTGTTAGGCTTTATTGACCGGCTTCTCCCTTTTATCTTACATCGGGGACCCATGGTGCTGAAAAATGTCTTCAAACAGCACGCCCCACCGAATGTTGTGCTTTGAGAGAAGCGAAAAGGACAACATTCAAAAAATTTCCTTTGTCTTTATTTATTTTTTCTTCTTAGCCACAAGACTATGTGAATGCCGAGGGGATTCACGCAATGTTGTAACTAGGATGCTCAAACGTTTGGATGCAATGTATAGGTCCATCCGTGGAGAATTTAGGGGGAGAAGATACTTTGAGGAATCTTGTCACGGTCCTCACCCTTACGGGACCGTAGGGGTTAGTTTTTAATCTCTTCACCCTGTCAGACGAGTTTACAACATGGAGAGATTGGTGTTTACAGTCCTCACCCTATCGAATATTACCTTTGAGGTCGATTTTGTGTTTTTGAGGGATCTTTCGGTCATCGTCCTCACCCTCAAGGCCTCTTCTTATTTTTAGAGGGATCTTTTGGTCATCGTCCTCACCCTTAATGACTCTATTTATTTTTGGAGGGATCTTTTAGTCATCATCCTCACCCTCAAAGACTCTCTTTTTTGTTATTGGTGTTTGCGAGATCTTGTGAGGCTCTCACTCCCAGGTGAGCCATCTTGTGTTTTTGATTGGATCTTGAAAGCTGAGGATCTTGTGTGGACCTCGTTAGCCAAAATTACATATGTTTCGCAATTGGGTGCCGACTGAGGCTGTGGTGTTGTGTTAACCTGCTTTATTGGTTCAAGCGCCCTTTGCGGGTTTTCACCTGGACTGGGGAAGTGGCACCGTAAAGACGGTTTTCACCAACCTCCTTTTTTTCTAGGCTCTTTTACCCAAACCAGTTTTCATCTATTTTTTCTCACGGTGCCCTTTTGGGGTTTTCACTGTGCTCGAGATTTTATTTTTATTTCCCTTTTAGGGAAATTGGAAGTGGATAGTGGTGACCCACTAGCTGACGGCGAATATGGATGGCGAGATGGTTTGCCGTTATGTGAGCTTGGTAATGAAATGAATGGACTCATTGGGGAAGGCATGCATGAAAATGCACGTAAAGGGCATGTGCTCGTATTGAGGGGGAAAGTTTAAGGTCGTGCCTTCTGGACCTGTGCAAAGCAGTTTAATGCAATGCGATTAGGATGTGCACTATGGTTTAAGATCACATAGCTTGGATCGTCGTTACGCAGTTTAGAGTCATGCAACTTGGACCATGTAGCTTGAGGTCGTGCAGCTAGACCTTTGCTACAGTTTAAGGTCATATAGTTTAGACCATGGTGCGAATCCTTTTAACATCATGTGGTCAGGACATGCATTGTAGTTTTGGGTCATATAGTTCGGACCATGACTATGCGGTTTAGAGTCATGCAGCTAAGACTATGTAGTTTAAGGTCGTGCAACTAGACCTCCGCTACAGTTTAAGGTCATATAGTTTGGACCATCCGGTTTAGGGTCGTGCATCTAAATCGCTGTGTGGGTTGCCATATAAGTAAAGCTCCGTGGGGGGATAGAGTGGCCCGGTTAGAAGTGGACTCACTGGAAATTTATAGGGTAAATATGACTCCACAGGGATAATGAGCAATGATATGCATGTATCTTCGTTGATGGCAGACTGAAGTACAGATGTAACCCCATTGGGGATTGAAGAGATAGAATGATCCTAACTCCACTGGGGATAATGGGCTACAATATGGATGTGACTCTTATTGGGGATGAGGGACAGTGACCTACATGAAGCTCCACTAGGAATGACAGTCCGGAGCATAGGTGTAACCTACTAGGCATGGTGGTAGAATACACCAGGTGGAGAGGTGCATCCATTTCACAATTTAAAGTCATGCACATGAACTATTTGTTATGCCATTTAACATCTTGCTACAGGGACGTGGGTTACAGTTTTAAGGTCTTGTAGCTCGGACCATGGCTATGCAGTTTAAAGTCATGCAGCCAGGACCATGCAGCTTAAGGTTGTGCAACTAGACCTCTGCTACAGTTTAACCGCTACAGTTTAAGGTCATATAGTTTGGATCATGAAGTTTAGGGTCGTGCACCTAGACTGTAAGAAAATGCGGTTCCATGGGAATACAGTCGTGACTAAAGACTTGACTCCCTGAGGATGCAAAATGGTGGCCATGTGCATGACACTACATTAGGCCTTGATAATGCGCACGACAATAACTTATTGTGAAGCGCACGATGATAGCTTCTTGTGAAGCGCACGACGATAGCTTCTTGTGGAGCGCACGGCGAAAGCCTCTTGTGAAGTGCATGGCGATTGCCTCTTGTGAAGCGCACGACGATAGCCTTTTGTGAAGCGCACGACGATAGCCTCTTGTGAAGCGCACAATGATAGCCTCTTGTGAAGCGCACGACGATACGTGATAGCTTCTTGTGAAGCACACGACGATAGCTTCTTGTGAAGCGCATGATGATAGCTTCTTGTGAAGCACACGGCGATAGCTTCATGTGAAGCACACGGCGATAACGTTTTTAATAAAGCACGCGGTGTTAACATCGCACAGTGTTAAGGCATAGACGACAGCAGGTTCATGAGGCACATGTGGTAGCGAGTCGCATTTGGGTCTCGGGCTTGACCGACCCCAGCCTGGACTTATCGTCATCTGAAGACGAGGACTGGAGCATCATTTCGAGCTTGTGAAGGGTACTTTGTGTAACCCTTGCCTATAACAGGGGTAAAACCCCATTTTACTGTTTCACCTTCGGTAAAAAGTGAAGCGAGTTTTAGAGCAAGAGAGAACTCCCGGCAAGAGCTTCCGATGAGAATCATAGTGTGCAGAGACTTCACCGGCAACACTTTAGTGAGTTTGAAGGTATTCGCAGAGTACTTGCGAATATTTTTTGAAAGTACCAAAGCTTCTGGAGAGGGTAACAATGGATTTGCGGGGATCTACGTGGCTTTGGGGGGATCTATCGAGACTTTTTCGATGAAGAACGATAGCCATTGAAGCTTCTGTGAGAGAAATAGTGGTGCCATCAGGTTGCGACACTATTTTTGATGTGCACATGGACTCTTTGGTGGACTTCTGACAGTCTGGCGGTCACTGGCAGGTTGCAAAGGCCTCGGGGACACCAAGAAGGAGAACAGGGACTGCTGACACTTGCATAGGGTTTTTCGGTGACTTCTCGATGTTTTTGCAATTGCTGTCAGGTAGAACGGAGCTCGAACGGTGGTTCTACCAGACGCTCAATGATTTTCTGGTGAGTAGGAGAGTGCGAAGAAGGGAGAAGGAAACCTAAGGGGAGCTTCTACTGTGGTTTCGGTGATTTCTCGGTATTCCCGGCTATAAGGGGAAAGAAGAGGGGGCGTCCCTAGTGGGCAAGTGTTTTCAGCGAGAAGAAGAAACGATAAGGGAGGGGAAACAATTGGTTTAGATGAGGGTTTTCGGTGGACGGAGGAGAGTTTCTGACGAAAACTCGAAGGGTTACGAGGGAGGCGAACGGTCGTGAGAAGGTTGATCATTACCGAGAGGCGACAATTGGGGAAACCGAAGAGGCACGAGGGTTAATGTCCCTTGGGAATGGGAACGGTGGGAACTGGGGCCTCACAAAGGCATGTGTGGCATTAAGTCTCATGCTATGCCTTCGTGCGGCAGTAAGCTGTGCGCAGTGACAGCCACGCTCGACAGTGTGCCACTCGCGGTAATGGTTGCTCGTGGCATTGGATCGCCCACGACGATGGTCACCCGCGGCGTTGAGTTGCGCGTGGCGATGACCATGGACGGTGGTGCCTTGTGGGGTTCAAGAGTGATGGCAATTGAGTAGGCACGACCATTGTGGTCTGTTGGAAGCCAAATCCTCTAGCACAACAGTGAAGTCCATGTTGTTTTGAGGAAAGGTGTCCATCATAGGCCAGTTCCTTGCCAGGGATGTAGACTCTATCAGGGTACTTCTTTCCTCTCTAGCCATGCCTCATCAGATTGAAGCTAACTCGGAAATGGTTGGTCCTCCTCTGAAGCGGGAGCAATACTTCAACGCGAATAACCTCTTTTCTTCTGAACTGTTGATACTATATCTGTAACCTCCCTGATAATGGGCTTTTGCAATAAAAGAAAAGAATTTCTTTTGAATTGGGTTGCTATTTTTCTTTTCCATTTTTAAATTGGGTTGCTATTTTTCTTTTCCATTTCTTTCTTTTTACTGCATGCACTATATTTTAAGAGCACATAAGGGATAATACTACTTTAGGTATCGCCCATTGATAGGGGGCATTGTCTCCTCTCCATCAGAGTTTGCCCATTTGGTGTGACCTTTTTGACTGTGAAGAGACCTTCCATGCATGACAATTGGTCTCTTGACTACTAAGACTAGATCCCCATGAGCGAACGAGTGAACCTTGACAGACTTGTCAAAGGTTCTCTTCATCCTCCCCTAATTGAGTTCAAGGTTTTGCTGGGCCTCTAGCTTAATTTCATCAAGAGCATCCAACTCTTGATAACGGAGCTTGACGCTCTCTTCTTCAGTCAATCCTTGATGTATAGTGACACGGAGTGAGGTATTTGAACTCCGAGGGATAAAAGTGCCTCACCTCTATAAACCAGAGAATAAGGAGTAGAGTTTGTAGCATTCTGAGTGGTGGTGCGATACGCCCATAGAGTCTCAGGAAGCCTCTCAGGCCAATTCTTCTTTGACTTCAAAACTGACTTCCAGAGCACCCCACATATATTGAACACCTTAGCTAAACCATTGACTTGAGGGTGGTACATGGTGGAGTACTTCCACTCAAAACCAAACTGGTTAACTACGTGATAATGTGATGGCTTCTGAACTGAGGGCCACTATCAAAGATTATTCTGCCTGGAACCCCATACCCGTATATGATGTGGTGATGCATGAAGTTGGCCACAATGGTCCTTGGAACCTGCTTGAGAGGGACCGCTTCAGCCCACTTGGAAAAGTAATATGTCGCTGCTAGGATGAAGGCATGTCCCAAGGCAGAAGGAGGGTCGATGGGTCTTACAATGTCCATACCTCACTGGGAAAAAGGCCATGATGCCACTGTAGGATGGAGAAGCTCTGGGGCTGATGAATGAGGGTTGAGTGTATTTAGCACACCTGGCATCTTTTAGTATAGTTTTGGGCATCAACCACCATTGAAGGTCAACAATACTCGAGTCTATGTATGCGCTCGTAGAGCTTAGAGCTGGATTGTTGTAGCCCACAGATACTCGAGTTCACTTCTTCCAGTATTTATTTGCTTCTCGTGCATCAACACATTTGAGGAGAATTCCATCAAATGATCGGTAAAAGAGAACATTTCCATCGAGCAGGGTGTACTTGGTGGACATCTGTCGTATACGTTGCGTTCCATGCTTTATGAAGTTTATGATAGGCTCCCTCTAATCTTCCACTTGTTCGACCTCTACACATATTGGGTCGAAGAATTCCGGCTCTTGCTTCTCAACCTTGGATTCTTCATCTTGGGACATTTGTTCTGCCTTAATGACATCCTTGGCTGCAAGGAGTGCTCCAAATGGATAGGGCAGGCATTCAAGGAAGACATCTCTCTTATCATCTGCATCAACTTCGGTTCTCAAGTCAACATGTCTCCATTCTGTTATCCATACAGACATGGCCCCTGGTTAGGACAGTTGAATGGTGGCCCCGAGCTTTAAGAGTGCATCAGCCTATGAGTTTAGCCTTTTAGGGATATGACTTAGGGAGAAATCATTGAACTGGGCCATATAATATTTGGCCATATCATGATAAGGCTTGAGAGTATCCTTCCTTATGTCATAAATCCCCCTAAGCTGTTGGATGATCAGCTCATAGTCGCCGAAGATGTTCAGCTGCTCCAGGTCTAGCTCTTGGGTGATCTCCAATCCGATTATGAGGGCTTGATATTCAGCCTCATTATGAGAAAATTCTTCTAGGGGTGAGAAGGATAGAGGAATCATTCCACCATCGAGAGTTAGGAACAGGACTCTGGCACCCCCTATATCAGACTGGAAGGCCTGTTTGCTGCAAACTTTGGCCGCGAAACTCTTGCCAGAAGTCTCTTCACAGAAGCTCAGCCTCTCTCTCTCTCTAGAAACTCTATAACTTTTTTACCCTTCTGTAAAACAGTAAAATGGGGTTTTCCCCCTTTTATACTTGACAGTGCCACAAACTGCCCCTCACAAATTCGAAATGACGCTCCAGTCCCCAGCTCTTGACGACAATAAGACCAAGTCGGGGCGGATCAAGCCCAATACCCAAAAATGTTATCGGCGTGCTTCACCCGAAGGCTATCGCCGCATGCTCGCCATGAGTTACCATTGCGTGCTTTGTCAAGGGGCTATCGTCGTGCACCTCGTCAAGGAGTTATCGACGCGTTCTTCGTCAATAGTCTATCACCAAGAGCCTCGTCAGAGGACTATTGCCATTCGTGCATCATCTAAGCGTAATGCCAGGTGCGCCATCCAACACTTAGTGTTATGCGCATGCCAAGGCACTCTCATCTGGACCATCGTCCTGCATCCTCACTAAGTTTATTTCCTGCACCTCGGTCTCACTCCTCGGGAAGTCCAATCTCTAGTGATGGCTCTGTTCCCAATGGAGTCGCAGTCCCTCACCACATAACAGTCTGTGCTGTATGATCTTAAACTATATAGCCACGGTCTATGCTGCATGACCTTAAACTGCACAGCCACGGTCCGTGCTGCATGACCTTAAACTGCACAACCACGGTCTGTGTTGCATGACCTTAAACTGTACAACCACTGTCCGTGCTGCATGACTTTAAATTGCATAGCCACGGTTCGTGCTGCATGACCTTAAACTGCACAGCCACGGTCCGTGCTGCATGACCTTAAACTGCACAGCCATGGTCCGTGTTGCATGACCTTAAATTGTACAGCCACGGTCCGTGCTGCATGACCTTAAATTACACAATCATGGTCCAGATGCACGACCCTAAATTGCATGGTCCAAACTATATGACCTTAAATTGCAGCGTAGGTCTAGTTGCATGACCTTAAACTGCATGGTCCTAACTGCATGACTTTAAACTGCATAGCCATGATTCGAGTTACAAGACCTTAAAACTGTAACGCACGGCGTGACAAATATCCATACACATAACTTTAACTGTGAGATGGACCCCCTCTTCACCAGGTGTATTTCAGCAACATCCCCTGTGGAGTTAGATGTATGCAAGGTTTGTGCCTACCCCTTCAATCCCCGATGGGTCTGTTTCGCATCAACATCCCAATGAGAGTCACATCCTATTGTGCCCCACTATCCCCATGGAGTTAGGGTCATTCTCATCTTCTCAACCCCCAGTGGGGTTACAACTATGCTCCAGCCGGTCATCCCTAGTGGAGTTACATGCATACCATTAATCATTATCCCCATGGAGTCACACTGGCCCTCACAATCCCAAGTGAAGTCTACATCCGTTTGCCATTCCTAGGGCCATCATATTCATCTAAAGCTCTCTGCTTGTGTATAGCCTTAACTATTTTTATCCCCACGAAGTCAGATTGTTATCCACAACCTATCCCCTATGTAGCTTTACCTACATGGTGACCCACACAACGGTCAGTGCTGCATGATTTTAAATTGCACAGCCACGGTCCGCATTGTATGACCTTAAACTGTATAGCCTTGGTCCGTGCTGCATGGCCTTAAACTGCATAGCCGTGGTCCAAACTACATGACCTTAAACTATAACGGATTTCTAGTTGCATGACCTTAAACTGCATGGTCCTAGTTGCACGACTTTAAACTGCATAACCACAGTCCAAGATGTATGACCTTAAACCATAGTGCACATCATGGTCGCATGACAATAAACTGCTTGGCCCAAGTCCAAGAGGCATGACCTTAAAGATGCCCCCACATACGCGCACACGCCCTTTATGTGCACCTTCATGCATGTCTTCCCAAACCGACCCGTTCGTGTGCGTAAACCACCTTCATTACCTCTCCAGTGAGTCCACATATGCGCACATGCCCTTTACGTACATCTTCACGCATGCCTTCCCTAACTGACCAGTTCGTATGCCAACACAATCCATCATTCCCGTGAGTCTTACCCATGCTCACAAAACGGCGACCCATCTCACCACCCATACTCGTCGTTAGCTAGTGGGTCAGCACTCTTCACCCACGATTCTTTCTTCATAGGGTAGCCTCATGGTATCTCCCCAAAGTTAGTCAAAACCATCACCATACTCACTCCATGGCCTCTACAGACTGTCATTTATCACCACTACGATCCAGCTGTATGACTCTAAAACTATAATACACGTCCTGACCGCATGACGTTAAAAGGCTTCGCACAGATTCTGAAGGCATGACCCTAAAAACGGCTTTACAAAAATGGGCATGGTGTACATCTCGACAAGGGAATGCCATGAGTAAAAATGACGAACGGGCATGGTCATGAAACCATGACTAAGTGATTTTTGTGAAAACAAAAATCCAGGCACGGTGAAAATCCCAAAAGAGCATTGTGAGAAAAAATAGATAAAAAGGGTGGACATGACCGCTATGTCATGGGTAAAAGAGCCCAAAAACAAAAGAAGTTGGTGAAAACCATCTTTATGGCACCACTTCCCCCTTGTTCAAGTAAAAACCGGCAAAAGGATGCTTGAACCGACAAAACAGGTTGACGCACTACCACAGCCTCAACCAGCACTCAATTGCCAAACATGCATTATTCCATTAAGGTCTACCTAAAACCCTCAACTGTCAGCATCCAATCACACCAAAAAAAAAAATGGCTCATCCGGTAGTGAGAGCCGCATAAGATCTCCCACACTTCAACATCAACAAACAACAAGAGTCATTGAGGGTGAGGATGACGACCGAAAGATCCCTAAAAATGTCAAAGACCATCACGAAGGCAAGAAACTAACGAAGCCAGATTTCAGGGTTATTCCTCACCATGAGATGTCCTCGCTTAAAACCTTCCTTAGACAACTGGCCCAGACCTTTTAGACCCTATAGGGTGGGGCCCACGAGGCTGCCACGTCAAAATTCCCCTAGCCGACAAGCCCAGACTTTCGGGATAGGTCAAAAGACCCCAACTGAACCCCACTAGACGGGACTGTTGGAAGGTATTTTTCTTCAACATGGGGGCCTCGCTCGATAAAGCTTAGCAAACAGTGGAAATTTTGATAGTCTCAAAATAGCCCTGAAATCAGTCAAGATCTTCATAAGGTCTGTCAAAAGACTGAGAAACAATTCCATCAGAATCGACCTGTAGCACCCTGAAATGACCCCTATAACTAGAGCTACATTTTTAGTATCTTAAATCGCTGTGGGACCACCATCATTACATCAAACATGGTCGAAAACCCCCAGGGGTCAAATTTCATCCCTAACGGACACTCCAAAAATATGTTATAGGCAAAAACATGAAACATGAGGGGTCGCACGCTATTCCCGTGCGGCCACCCTGCAAACTCCACACCATGGAAGGGACAGTCACTACCAGTGATTTTCGATGCTCATATCTTACCTGTCTCAAGTCGAATAGTGCTCAAATTTAGTGAGCAAGTTCGTCTAGTCAAGACGAGCAATTCGATATATGGCACGCCCCGTGACGACCCTCGAGCATGAAGAAAATCTAAAGGGAAGTTGCTGGTTCGTCAAGAAAGTGCAGAAAATTCAGCAGCATCATGCCTCGCTCTAGCGGCCAGATCACATCGCTCATGAGCCCGATCATTGGGAGACCAATTCCATCGTGTGCGTAGGGTCTCAGGCTATCACTAACCTGAACCCCATATGTAATGAATGGTCGAATTTTGCACACAAAGCCGATGAAGCGACTTCAAATTCTGTTGCCAGATTTCTAGATTTTGACCAAAATTCCAAAGTTACAAAATCTTCGTTCGGGCACTGACTCGAGCTGCGTTTGTTGCTCCATAATCGTAATGGAATGCTTAGTGTAATTCAGCGATGAAATCACCGAAAAGCATCAAGGAACGAGTACATTATCGATCTGAAGTTTCAAGATCCATTCAAATTTCAAGTCACATGATCATGCACTAAAAACACAATCCATGGCTCGAAGTAGGTATCAAATTGATCGTCATGCCGAACCTTACAACAAAAAAATCATCTCCCCGAATTAGCCATGTAAGATCACACAAATTCTAGGGCATCACAGGGACTGTTCTAAAATTCCATGAATTGTTAATAAGGGGCAAAACTGCCATTTTGAACCCTATTTTCTAATTTCTTTTAATTCAATTTAATCTTAGTTTCCAATAATTAGGGTTACTTTTGATCATCCACCCATATTTGGGGCCAATTCTATATATACGTATCAGCATTATACGCACTACAGGACTCAACCTTTCACAAAAGAGAGAGTTTTTACTTAATCCATTTTTCTCTTTCTTCTCATTGTTGGGTCACGTTTGAGAGAGACAATGAGGTGAGAGAAACTTTTGATCGGTACGCCTAGGTTCGAGGTAAATCTTCTCTCTCTTCTTTTCTTTTTCTTCGTCTCTCTCTCTTCTTTCCTCTCTTCCCCCCCTCCTTCTTCATCTGAGTTCCTTGCAGGGGTCATGCACGGTAGTGGCAGTGCCGTGCATGCCTCCCCGGAGGTTACACAGGTTGCGCATGACAATGGCAGTGCCATACGCTAGTCTCCTTCTCCTTTTCTTCTATCTCTTTCGTCCAGTGGGGCCTTGTAGACGACGCTACCCATCGTCGTCCATAGACATAGCTTGTATGTATTAGTGAAGAACTTAGACGGCGAAACTCGTTGCCGCTCATAGGTGTCCATCCCTGTTGTGCATCTATAGTAGATGACGATATCCATCACCGCCTGCTATAGGCCTTAGCAACGTCTATTGTCGTCTATGCGCTTCCTTCTCTTGTTCGGCATTCTTCTTGCGTCCAATGCTTATCGTTGTGTTCCTCGTGAGGATGACTGCCACGCACTTCACAAATGACCATCGTTGCGTGCTTCATAAAAAACTATCGCCGCCTGCACAGGGGCGTGTTGTTTTCTTATGTTGCCAACGTTGATTCCTAGTGCCATCTATAGTTCATTTCTCACTCTCTAACCATGGGTAGTAGTGTCAAGCGCCGTCCAAGGGCCACGACACTGCTACTCTACAGTCGTGAGTGGCAACGCCTAACTTCGTCAAGACCTCATCTCTCTGTCGTCTCGTATCTTCTTTTCATTCTCTTGTCTCTTCTTGCTTGATTGAGGGTAGACTTAGCCTAGCACCACCATATCGGTCTCGGTTTCGACTAGAACTGCCACCGTGCTGGTCCTAATAGTCATGCCCGTCATGCTACCACTTCTAGTCGATGACTTCCCGGCTGTAATGCTTGTCTCGTCTCTTCGTCAAGCTTTTTTCCCTTTTCTATCTTTATTTGAACCTTACGCTTCATCGCCCCCTCGTGTGAACATACATTACCCTAAGACAAGGGTGGGTCTCTTTGACCTACTTGTCTCGCAAATTAACCATATAAGTGTTGTGCAGAAAACAAGAGGATTGTAGGTCAAGGGAGGTGATTCCGAACCAGCGAAAGCAGCTGGGGCGATTTCTTCGTGATTTAAGAAGGTGCCCACACGAGCCACGTCGAGTAAGTCCCGAACTCACCTTCAATTCCTTTCTCATCCATTAGTATACCTGCCCTTGTTTTAGGGCAAGGTTCCGAGAGAGCGATCTCAAATCCCGGGTTCGCTAGAAACCCAAGATACATGCCCCAGATCATCTAGATCCGGAGGGCTAGATCGAGGCACCAACCAGGGACCTACAAAGTTACCCTGGACGTCAAAAGCAAACCTGGTGTTGCAGTGAACAATGCCGATCAAAGGTTCATAGCACTTGGCCTCCAGATACACCCGATTCTGGATGATGAGGTCCCTACAAAATCCTCAAGCTGTCAGAATCATAAATAGTCCCTTGAGGGTGAGGAATTCGACAGGATCCCTCAAAGTTTTTTTCTTTTTCCCCAAAAGTCTCTACGGATGGACCCGTACATTGCGCCCAAACGTCCAAGCATCCTAGTCACGACATTGCGTGGACGGCCTCAGTGTTCATGTAGTCCTTGTCTAATCGAGAGAAATTTCTTGAATGATTGCACTTCTTGATTCTCTCGAAGCACAACATTTGACAAGACATCCTGTTGGAAGATATTTTTCAGCATCATGGGGTCCCCGCTCAATAAAATCCTAGCAAATAATGGAAATTTTGATAATCTCATAATAGCGCTAAAACTGGTCAAAATATTCATGAGGACTCTCAAAAGTCTCCTGCCAAGTTTTTTCACATTCTGAAATGTCTAAGGTAGGGCAGACTGAGAAACAGTTTCGACAGCATCAGCCTCTAGTACCCTGAAATAGCCCCTATAACTAGAGCTACATTTTTAGTGTCTCAATTTATTATGGGACCACCGCCATTGGATTCGGTATGGTTGAAAACCTATAGGAGTCAAATTTCATCTTAAACGGATATTACAGAAAGAAGTTATAGGTAAAAGAGTGAAACAAGAGGAGCCGCATGCTATTCCCATGCGGCCCCTACAACTCCACACCACTAAAGGGGCATCCATAGATAGTGAATTTCAACACTCATATCTTGACCATCCCAAATTGGATCACGATCAAATTTGGTGAACATGTTCCTCTTGTCAAGACGAGCGTTTCGATATGTGGCATGCCCCGCGACGCCACCCCCTCGTGATGAAAAGCTAGAGAGAGTTGCTGATCTGTGAAGAAAGTGCAAAAAATTCAACAGCGTCGTGCCTTGCTCGAGTGGCCAAATCACTCCACTCATAAGCCCGATCGATGTGAAACCAATTTCATCGCATGCATAAGATCTCGAGCTATCTCTGACCCAAACCCTGTACATGATGAAAGGTTGGATTCTGCACACGAACCCGATGAAGAGACTGCAAATTCCATCACCAGAATTCCAGATTCCCACCAAAATTCCAAAGTAACAAAATCTTCATCCGGGCACGGAATCAACTTGTGTTTGTTGCCCCACAGTCGTGACAGCATGCTCATTGTGATCCAGCGAAGAAATCACAGAAAAACATCAAGGAGCGAGCACACAATCAATCCAAAGTTTCAAAATTCATTCAAATTTCAAGTCACATGATCGTATCCTAAAAACACGATCCATGGCTCGAAGTTGGTATCAGATCGATCGTCATGCTGAGCCCTACAAGAAAACAACCATCTTTCGATCAGACAGACATCAGAATGACCCAGATCATCCATGAAAAATTATGCACGTTTTAGGGCAACATAGGGATTGTCTTGAAATTTTACTTGTTAAAAAGGGGCAAATTTTTCATTTTGCACCCTATTTTTTAATTTATTTTAATTCAATTAAATCTTAATTTTCAACAATTAGGTTTAATTTTGATCACCCACCCATGTTTGGGCACACTTCTATATATACCATGTACCATCATTGTACGTAAAGGCTTGGACTTCACAAAAGAGGGAGTTTTAATAAAGTTTCTCTTTCTTCTCATTGTTGGGTCACATTTGGAAAGAGAAAGTAATGATAGAGAAATTTTTGGACCGGTACCCCTAAGCTCAAGGTAAATTTTCTCTCTCATCTTTTCTCTCTTATTCTTATTCTTCGTCTGCATCCCTCTTTCTTTCCTCTTTCTCCTTCCTGTAATTCCATAGGGTGCGCATAGTGATGGCAGCGCCATGCGCGAGCTCCTTTTCCCCTTCTATTTGTGTGTCTCCATCTCTCGACTAGATTTGTAGACGACACTACTCATCATCATCCACAGGTGTGCCCTTGACATCTCAGTGAGGAATGTGGGTAGCGAAGTTTATTGCCGTCCATGGGGGCTTCACCCTGCCATGTGACTATTGCAGGTAGAGATGTCCATCGCCGTCCAAGAAGGGTCGCGACAATACTCATCGCTGTCCGTGAGCTTCTCTTTTCCGCTCGGCACCTATCGTCGTGCGTAGGCTTCTTCCGTTCGCTCAGTGCCCATTGCTTCCTTGCCTCTCTGCATCTATCACCATGCGCAAGCTTCCCTTGTGACCCACGCCTATCGTCGTGCGCTCCACAACAGGTAATCACCATGTGACCCATGAGAAGTTATCGTCGTGCGCCTCACCAGAAGATGTCGTCGTCTGCAAGAGACATGTGGCCTTCTCGCGTTGCCAATAGCGATGCTTCTTGTCGTCTGTGGGTTTCTCTCGTGTCCCACATCTAGGCCATGTGCCTCATGGGGAGCTATCACCGTGAGCGTCACTAGTAGCTATCGCTGCCCACAAGGGACGCAATATCTTCTCATGATGCTAACGGTGATGCCCATTGCCGTCTGGATTCTCCCCCCTTCGCCATCTCGCTTTCTCTCTCTTCATACCCTTTCCTTCTCTTCCTTCTTTTCTCTTCACAGTTGACTGAGGGTAAACTTGACCTAGCACTACCATATCGGCCTCGTTTACGAGTAGCATTGCTGTCGCGCTGAAATCGAGTACCATGCACGTCTTACTACCACCCCGAGTCGGTAACTTTCCAGCTGTCACGCTAGTCTCACCTCTTCATCAAGTTCTCTTCTCTTTTATATCCCTATTTGCACATTCAACTTCATCACTCTAACTTCTCACATTCTTAGCCATGCGAATGTGTGTTGCCTTAAGACAAGGGTGGGCCTTTCCACCCAGTTGTCTTGCAAGTTAATCATAGTAGTGTTGTGAAGAAAACAAGGTGTTCACAGGTCAAGCGAGGCGATTTCGAACCAGCTAAAGCAGCTGGGGGGCTTTCTTCGTGATCTAAGAGGGTGCCCACGTGAGCCAGCCCGAGTAAGTCTCAAATCCACCTTAAATTCCTCTCTCATCGGTTGTTATACCTGCCCTTGCTCTTGAGCAAAGTTCCTGAGAGAGCGATCTCAAGTCTCGGGTTCACTAGAAACCCGAGATATGTGCCACCAGATCATCTAGATCTGGAGGGTGAGATCGAAGCACCTAACCATGGTGGAGCAGGGACTTGAGAGTGTCCTTCTGAGTTACCATGAACATCTTGGTGCTATTGCATCTTCTTTGCCAAGAGCTCGTGGAAGCTAGTGCATTCGCTCAGGTCATGGCCTTGTATTTGATGATATGGACACCAAAGGTTCCCAATTCCTGGAGGTAAGAACTTGGGCTGCCTTGTCGACTTCGGTGTGATGAGACCTTCTTCGTGCATTACGGATAATATTGCACGGAGGACAGTGGATGCCTCATCATCCTCTTGGATTGTTACTATGTGAGAAGTCGTAGTTGCCCCGATTGTTTTCTTTAGCTCTTCAAGCTTTATCTGGCCCTTGTTAATAAGGGCTTTGATAATGCCATTGAGAGTAGAGCACTCTTGAGTGGGATGGCCTATTCACCGGTGATATGCGCAATATCTCTCAACTGTCTCTTGTCCAGCCTGCTCTGGGGATTTGGCCTCCGGTAGCTGGATCATGTTTTGCTTTAGTAATAACCGAAGCAGCGTATGAACCCACTCCCTCTCAAAGGGGTATACCTTGTTCTGGTGTTGGATCTAGTAGTCACTCCGATTTATATTTTTAAGCTGCGGGAGTTGTGTCCTCTCTAGGCTGGGAATTGGCCTCATGGTGAGGAGGAGAAGCAGGGGGCCTGGAGGTCTCCAGGTGATCCATCTTTTCGAGAATGGACTGCATCATCACCTCGAACCTGTTCATCCACTTTTCTTAGGCGTCACCCAGCTCATTGATCACCATGACACTAACCATTTCTTCTAGAGAGTTAAAGCCAGGTGGAGTAGTGGACTGCTAGGGTTGGTAAGTCTGCAGGGGCCCAGCATGCCCCGACTGCACTCGAGTCTTGTACGCAGACCATGTGAGGACTGGTTCTTGACGATCTTGGGACCGTGACTTCTTGACAGCTCGGTCTTCCCTTATGACGATAACCACTGAGCAATGTTCTTGGACCTCTTATTCAAGCTTTAGAATCCGAAGAGGGAAGAGGTTGTCAGGCAGGAGGTCATCAAGAGTGGTAACCTCAACTGCCTTAGGGGCCTTTCTAGTCAGGAGTTGTAGGCCTCTCTTCTGCTTGATCTTGAGGCTGCAATAGACTCCACTCTTGAATTGAGCCTGAGATTTGGACTGGCCCATCTTTCTTGAGCATGCAAGGTAAGTGTCTGTCAACTGGAGCAGAGAGTGAGGTCCAAAGATAAAGGGCAATCTGGGCTACTGCCTTGGAGGTTGTAGGCTTCTATCTGCCATCACGCATTTGCCTCGAATTCCCTTGTGAGGTATGGGTGCATGGCTGACCTAAGGTGGCTGACTCAAGATGGTACTATTAGGGAAAACCTTTGAGTACCAGGTCTCGAGGTGTTTGCTTGACAAAAGAAAGGTGATAAAAGATGAAACTAGCTCGCGACTTCGCTTGAGTTAGGATCGGGGAGGCAGCTATGAAGCAGGTGCATGTGCATCTTTGGAGGCAGCCCTCTCGGTTACTTGGGGGTTAACACGGGCTCGGTCAGCTGGTTTGACCTTATGAGGCCGAGACCTACAAGCTCGTGTCTGTGAGGGACTGGGTAGGAACTGATCTCTCACAGGGTAAAGTCGTGTGTGCTGAAAGGGAGGACGAAGTGGTCAACCCTCGTGTGCTCGAGCTGGCACAGAATTGGTGCTGCCCTGAGTTGTGGGATGCAGATGCATGGCACGTGCAGGGTTCAGCTCGAGGAGGCCTAGCCTTGGACGCGAGCTCAAGACAGCATGAAAGTTGTCCCAAGATGTGGCTCGAGTGAATGGACCACGAGCCTTTAGGTTTGTGCGAGAGGTCGAGGCCCCAAGACCTCCGCCTTGGTGTTTCGAGCCTCTAGGGATAGAGGTTAGAGGTGGTGAAGGAGTACGGGGGCTGGCCTTACGGCGACCCTCAGGAACGATGGCAACCTGCTTGCCTTTCATGAAAGCGGACATGGTAGCGTTTCGGCGTACCTTAGCAATACGACTGGCAAGGGACTTGCCAGTAGTATGGTTCGTGCTGTGAGTAGTAGCAAATGTGCTACCAATACAACGGGCCGTGGTGGTGGGTCCACTAAGATTAGAAAGTGGGGAGCTAGGGACCTTCAAGTCCGTTCTTGCACTAATCCTGGAAAGAACTTGGGAGCCGGACTGTAATTCCTAACTCAAAAGGAGTGTAGGGAATGAGGCTTGAGAAGCCCGCTTCCTGGGACGGTCATGAGTGTAGGGATGAAAAAATCCCCAACTCGGATGAACGAGTTGAATAAACCAGATGCCATGGAATGCAGTGCAGAAAATAAAAGGTGATGCCGATCAAGCAAGAGCGAACCGACGAAGGGGTAGCAAGTCCCTAGTGGAGTCACCAAACTGGTCGGATGCATTGATCTCTCCTCCCCAGATCTAGGTGATTGGGTGACATGTGTCTCGGGTTTGAAAGACCCCGCACCTGAGACCGCTCTCTCGGGAACCTTGTTCACAAAACAAGGGCAGGTGCTCCACTGGTGAGAGAGGAATTTTGAACATGATGTGGGGATCAATCTCACTTGGGTCTGTGACTTACTCGAGCTAACTCGCACAAGCGCCCTCTTAGATCACGACAGAAAGCCCCCAGCTACTTCAACTGATTTAGACTCGCCTCCCTTGACCTGCAATCTCCTTGTTTTCTGCACAACACTAACATGGTTAATTAGCAAGACAAGTGGGTTGAAGGACCCACCCTTGTCTCAGAACGATGCACATTCATATAGCAGAGAAGATGAGAAATTAGGGTGATAAATAAGAGGAGAAAAGAGAAGAGGACTCGACAAGGGGATGAGACTAGCATGATCATTGGACGAGTACAGTGACCGACTTAGAGTGGAAGCAAGATGAGCACGGTAACTCAGACACGGCACGACGGCAAAACCACTTGAAACCAAGGCCGATATGACTATCCTAATCTAGTGTGGCAACAAGACGGGCATAGTACTCTGAACCAGCACGACGGCAATACTGCTCGACAGCCAGACTGCTATAACAGTACTAGGAAAAGTCCATCTGTCACACCCCAAGTTTACTAACATTTCTGACGTGCGACAGACTATTCTTACACTATCTATATATAGAACAAATTTAAAATTTCTACTAGTATATTTGCACTAAAATAGTTTTTCCATTTCTTTTAATCTATGCAAAGTCTACCCACAACTGATATTAACATGAAGGGCTAGAAAATACATCTTTTGATAGAACAAAAATTACAATGGTGCATTTGATCAAAAGTAACAAGGGGAATGTCAATCATGCTTATAAATTCTTCAAAGATGGTCCTGCTGCATTTGAACTATGAGACTGCAGTTACCCTGAAAAATATTTACCATAGTTTGATGAGTTTAGCTACTCAGTAAGTGATTATCATGGTCCTAAAAAATAATCATAGTTGAAAGATATAAACATTTTCAAAAGAGATAACTATTAAAAACAATGCGAGCAAAAGTATTTATGGATAACAATTTCTCTTTCTCAAATACACAACTTAGCATTATCCAAATGATTGAAATGCATAAAAACAATTTAACAGAAATGCATAATTCAAAGGATTTCACAAAGTACCCTACTGGCGTGTCAAGTAGGTCACCTATATACCCCACCAGTGTCCTGGATGGGTCCACATTATCCCTGCAGGTCCAATCAAACCTCATCGACGTATCGGATGAGTCTACATAATCCCTACCGGTGTACCGGATAGGTCCACTTTGACATATGATTCATATCAGGATCATTAATAATCTAACTTTAGTAGTTTAAAACATGACTGCAATTGAGTATTAGATATGATCAAGCAAACATTCATAACAATAGAAGTCCTGTAATAAGTATTCACCTCAACAGAAGTCCTACAGTAAGCATTCACAACAACATTAGCAAGCATTAACTAAGTCACTCCCTAATTTACCTACTCCTGAAGTAAAAGCCCTATTCATCAGGCAATGTCAAACCCATTGCTTAAGACTTTTACCATCTCTCTAGAAGGAAGACAATGACAAGTGGATGGCCCACTTCGTAATGCCTTCACACACACACAGCTCACCTCGTGTACTTTTTAGAAGTCCAAGACCCTAACGCCATTGACACTATCGTTGGGGCCATTGCCATTAGTGTTAGGCCTCTGGAGTTTCAGAAGGTCATTTTACCCTTAGGGGCTTGCTGTTGGCCTTTTCGGCCTTTTCTGTTGAGTTTCAGGGAAAAGGGTTTGGTGCCATTTGTAATGTCGCTAGGACCCTAACCCTCTAATCTTCAACTGTGACCATCTGACACCATAGAGCTTAGCTGCCATTGACATTGGCGGTGGGATCCTTTTGCCCCGGACCGTCTTCCCTTTGTTGGTAATGTAACTTTACCGCTTTCCTTCTTCTCATGCCTCCACGACACCTTTTTACGTGAGGGACCCTCTTCCCTCACCCCTATCTTGCACCCTGAGTAGGGTCATACTCGACTCTAAGCTCGCTTTAGATTGATGTAAGTTTTACTTTTCATTTGAGCCGCGCTTCGGACCCCTTTAGCCCAAAGCGCACATTGCATAGCACCAAGGTGCTCGATAATTAGTCATTGGCAGGGTGCCTAGCCCTCCACTTTCAGTGCTTTGATCAGGTCCACCGTATTAAAGCGCACCCCACTAGGTGTTATTAAAATGCCTCGTGTTCACTTTTGCTTGAGAACTATGTTGATTGTTCGACACACTCTTTCACGTGCACGTGTGCTATTTGTCATACTTGAGAGCACAAAGGTCAAACTTTCTCAAATATAGTTTTTGGAGACCTACATCCGACCTTCATGTTTTCGAAGTAAGCACCTAATTTCTAGAGGAAGAGTAGTAGGGATCGTGGGCCCTTAGTGGGAATACCCTCTCCCTAAACTCGGCCTCTAAGAACACCCTGCAATACTTTTGACCCATGTTCACTTATAGGAGTGGCCCGTACCAAAGGTGGGTGTACCCTGTTACCTTACCTCATTTATAAACCTAGATATTACCCTAGGTAGTAACTCTAAGCCTTGCTTATCTAACAGCGGTTTAGAGGTACCCATGTCTTTTTGTTTGAATTGTGTGCCTAAGTACTGATTGTTTTAGGGCATTTTTCTACACTTGTATCCGCGATGAGAATAAGGAGGAAGCCAATCGCGACTTAGGCTCATGGGTGCCAAAATGCCTACGGACCACATAAGTGTTATTGAAATAAACCCTGGTCTGGAGAAATTTTTTGAAAGGTGATAGATTGGTCGAAAAACGCATGTGGAGGTAGCACTTGAATCCTTAAGAACACCCGCCAAGTTTCGTCACTATCTGACGATGTTAAGGTGGATCAGAGGCAAAACTAGTTTTTGGATTCGGCCTCTAACATGCTGAAAATACACCTTACAACTACGGCCTTGTAACCAGACCCTTTTGGACCATTATGTGACCAACTTACCCAAAAAGCGTACGTTACATACTATTTTGGTGCACCCTCAGTGAACCAGTTTTCATTTATGGAAATGAAAACTGTGTAATATGATTTCGGGATTAACTTTGAAGGCTATAACTTATTCATCTTAAGTCAGATCAAGTTCAAATTTCAGGAGGATCTTCGTCTTGTCGCCACGCACATTTTGATATATGGTACGACCCATGACGTGACTCGAGACGGAAGAAATATTAGAGAGAAATCTCTTAAGAAAACTCATGTGTTGCAGATTTTTACGAAGAGGAGATCCCTTCAATCGAACGGTCATATCGCGAAGCCCCGACCTCGGCTCAACTCGAAAGTGCGTCTGTTGCGACTGTGACGTCTAAGGCTTCGATCCAAAGTAAACATCATGCGTGATAAGTGACCAGAAAGGCTGTATTTCGAGGTTGCAGGAAAGGGTATTTTTCGAAAACAGGAATCCAAAATCCGACAACTTCACTAATTCGGAAACTGACTGTTCGGTCACCAAATTGACTCATTATTGATACCAAGCAATCGTGACGACTTCCCCGTCATTCCACGATGGAAAGATTGAACTAAAACACCAAGACATAGACAAAATCCGAGATCTAAGATCGCAAAGTTCCCATCTTTTGACGAATTTTGCCAAGAGCTCAACGCTTTGATTCGAGGGTCAAAAGATATGTCAAAATGATCGCCTCGTCGAGGCCATCACCTTCACGTTAGTCTTTTTGTCGGAAGGTTATTGGAAAGAGCTGCCTCAGATGACCACCATAGCCTATGGCCCCTTTTTAGGGACCATCTTACCATTTTCGAGATTGTTAGTAAGGATAAAATGGTCATTTTGCCCCAAAAACGGGATTCAAATTTAAATCATAGAAAATTTATTTTTTAACAATTTAGGTTAGTTTTGAGTATCCACCTTTGTTTCAAGGCGGTACTATACAATCATTTGTAACCCTAAGTTCAAAAAAAGGAACAAACGATTAGTGCGACTTGGCCCATGAGCTCAAAATTCAATTGAATTTCCTTTGGTTTGCAAATTTTTCTCTACTCCTTTTTTACCCAAAGAGAGGAAAGAGAAAAAAATTTCCATAAGCCACTACCCCTGGAACTTCTCACTCCCCACTTGGAATCTCTCACTTCTTACTTGGAACTCTTTACTCCCAACCTAGCCACCAATCTGGTCCAAGTATCCCACTAGATAACCCCTCACCCTTTCTCTATCCTCCCTCCTCTTTCTCTCTCCTTCTTCTCTCTCCCTCTCTCACTCTCTCTCTCTCCCACGACCAATCGGGCCGCTGACCCACCTTCTCTTCTCTCTCTTTCTCTCCCTCTTTCTTTCTCTTTCTTTTCTCTCTCTTTCTCTCCCTTCCTGTTTTTCTCTCATTCTTTTCTCTCTCTTTGTCTCCCTTCCTCTTTCTCTCTCTTTCCCTCTAATTCTCTCCTTCTCTCAGCTTCTCTCTCTTCTCTCCCCTCTCTCTTTTCCTTCTTTCTCTCCCCTCTCTCTTTCCTTCTTTCTCTCTCTCTTCTCTCCCCTCTCTCTTTTCCTTCTTTCTCTCTCTCTTCTCTACCCTCTCTCTTTTCCTTCTTTCTCTCTCTCTTCTCTCTTTCCCTAAGCCTAACCCTCTTCTCTCTCACCTTTTCTCTCTCACTTTTCTCTCTACGTTTATCTCTATTTTCCCTCTCCGTCTCTCTTCTCTCTCTTTTCCCTCCTTTTTTTTCTTTCTTTATCTCTTCTCTCTTTTCCTAAGCCTAATTGGCCATTGGCCCACCACCTTCCTTTTTCTCTTTCTCTCTCTTTCTTTTCTCTCTCCTCCTCTCTCTCTCTCAGCCAACTGGGCTGGTGATTTAGCCTTCTCTTCTCTCTCTTTCTTCTCTCCATCTCTCTTTCTCTTTCTCTCCCTTTCTCTTTCTCTCCATCCTCTTTCTCTCTCTTTTCCTCTCATTCTCTCATTCTCTCTCTCGATTTCTCTCCCTCTCTCTCTTTTGCCTCTTTCTCTATCTCTCAATTTCTCTCTCTTTTTTCTCTTTCTCTAAGCCTTATCAGACCCACATCTAGGCCGTCGATCGACCACCCTCTTCTTCTCCTTCTCTCACTCTCTCCTTATCTCTCTCTTTTCTCTCTCCTTCTCTCTCCGCTCTCTCTTTACCCCCTTTCCTTCTTTCTTTCTCTCCTTCTCTCTCTTTCCCTAAGCCTAATCGGGTCGACGGCCACCACCTTCTTCTCATTCTCTCTCACTCTCTCCTTCTCTCACTCAGTTACTCCCCCTCTCTCTCTCATTCGGCCCACTCGGATCGGTGGCACTCTTTGCTTCCTCCCTCTCTTTCTCTCTCTCTCTCTCTCTCTCTCTCTCTCTCCCTCTCTCTCGACCTAGCTAGTGGCTAAGCCACCGGCTCCTCTCTGGCTCCTCCCTTTCTTCTCTCTCGCTCTCTCTCTCTCCCTCTCGGTTTCTCTCTCACTCTCTCCTTCTCTTACTCGGTTACTCCCCTTTTCTCTCTCTCATTCTTAGTTGTCGATCCCCTCTTTTCTTCCTCCCTCTCTCTCTCTCTCTCTCTCTCTCTCTCTCTCTCTCTCTCGATCGATTGATCGAGCTGACAGCTAAGCCGTCGGCTCCTCCCTCTCTTCTCTCTTCCCCTCTCTCTCCCTCGATATCTCTTTCTTTCTCTTCCTCATTTCTCTCTCTTTCTCTCTCCTTCTCTCGATCTCTCTCTTGTATTCTCTCTCTCACTCTCTCTTTCTCTCGATTTCTCTCTCTTCTTCCTCTCTCTTCCTCTCGGTTTTCTCTCTCCTCTCGCTCTCTCTCCCCTATGCTCTCTCTCTTCCCCTCGGTTTCTCCCTCACTCTTTCCTTTGCTCTCTCTCGTTCTCTCTCTTCCTCCCTCTCTCTCCTCCTCTCAGTCTTTCTCTCTCTTACGCTCTTTCCCTCTCTCGCTTTCACTCTATCGCTCTCCTTCTTTCTCTCTCTCTCTCTCTCTCCCTTTGCTCTCTCTTTCTCACCCACTCTTTACTCCTTCTCTCAATCTACTTCATTCTCTTTTCTTTTCTTTTTTCTCCTCTCTTAAAACCCTTTTTCTCTCATCTCTTATAAAACTCCTCCTCCTTTTTCTCCTAACTCTCTACTTCTTCAACCCCCAGGCTATCTCTTCCACTATCATCTCACCCACATCATTTTGATATATATATTTATTTGATTGTTTGTTTACTCATATGAGACCGTTTGACAAGACGGCGCCGAAAGGCTGTCAAGATAACAAACAATCTTGTATTATCCCATCTTTCTGCATATATATCTTTCTAATGACAAGTCAGGGTCTTCTGAGTCACTTGTTTGACAACCTTATGTGTGTGTGTTCATGAGCCACAGAGCGCGAACAAGGGGCTAAAGCCGAACCATCCTTAGGGTAGGGGGCTTTCCATCGTGATCTAAGAGGGCGCTCGTAAAATGTTTGAGCGTGTCACAAACCCACTATGAGGTAGGTCCCACCTCACACCCCATAATCCTCTCTCAGTAGTTGGTACCTGTATGCATATACACCTCATGCATCACGGTTCTTGAGAGAGATCTCGAGCCGGACCCACACATCTGGTTCCCCACATGGTCATCCGACCCGACGAGATCAAGGCCCAACTAGCGTGGTGACTCTACTGGGAACATCGCTACCCCATCGTCGGTTTAGTCTACTCGCCAAGCATTCTGCTCGTCACACATGCACACATGTCTTCAGGATTATTTATTCCCTACATCTGAGTTGGGGACTTCGTCATCCCTACACTCGAGAGTTTGTCCCTTGGGGATGGGGTTCTGCAAACCTCGCTCCCTATTTTTTTCTTAAGTGTCAACCAAGTTTCGTTCTCTCGGGTTCTCACCCAGCTCGAGGTGAGAAGGGACCTTCAAATCCCTTGCTCCCCATCTACTGCATCAATGGACCATCCGTTGATGTCACTTGCATCGGTGGTACTACCACCTCTCACATCATTCACTCAGTTATTGGCAAATCACTTGCCGATACCACTGCTCGGGGCAACCGAAAGGCCTCCTCTTTATCTTTTGCAATTGGCAGAGTGCCTGTCATTGCCTTTGTGGGTCACCTTGCGGCCACCCCCCACTCTCAGTCACTCCGAGCCACCACTTCCGAAGGTTCGACACAAAAGTGAGGCTTCAAGGCCACTCACTCTCACCCAGTTGCAAACACTAGCGGCTCAGCCCCAAGACTCCTCTGGTCCACCATCACAAGCTGAGTCTCTTAGGACCTTGCCCCATACACGCAGGAGACCCAAACGTTGCCTCACCAAGCATGTTGCATCCTTATCACTCTGCTCTGAGTGGCACCAAAGCCACACCTCCACAAGGACATGGGCAACGACCCCCACGTCGACCCCGCTCACACATATCTGCATATCCCATACGGGTGGTCACAAGACTGCTTCATTATGCACAACGTCTCGTGGGATCGGCATTCTTAAAGCCGGGCTATGATGTAAAAAAAACCTCGATCACATCCATAAGAGTGAAGACGTTAAAGCCTCTTTGAGTCTAATACTGGTGATGACCCCAAAAACTACCTAGGTCGGTCCAACCTGAGTGACAACCCTAAAAGCTCTCTCCCCTCTTCTATACCCGATTCTTTTAACCCTTCTTCTCTTACTTTCGAATGCCTAGACTTTGAGGCCCTCGATGAGGAATTTAAGAGCTGTAACGCCAACAAGCAGCATCACAAATAGTTGAAAAAGAAGGTAGCACAAGCGGCTGGATTCTTAACGATTGCTTATGCACTAGCCTCCAAACCCAAAAAGTCTCGATGGCCCCCTAAGTCTGACCCAGAGCAACAATGGAGAGATACGAATGGGCTAGTTACTCTTCTTATGAAGCATGCCGCAAGTCTCTGGGGAATAGTCAAGGTCAGTTAGATCGATTTGAGGTCTAGGAAGAAGCTTAACCACTCATACATAAGCCTAAGCAACCAAGGCTCTTGAAATAACCAGGTCCACCACTGATGCCACACCCAAATATTCCTTTCAATCCACCACCCCTCCTCAAATACCCTAGACAGCCCTTAGTTTTATGCCCAAATCCATCCCCGACTTTCATCATAAACCCTCAACCCTCTCAAGCCACACCAGCCTCGATTCTACCGCCACCTGCCCCCGTTATGCCACCAAGCCTGCCCATACCCATTGCAACCAATCCATCTGACCAACCTACACCCACTCCGACTGTGCAATCAAGCAAGTCTACTTGGTTGCACAATCTAGCCAGTCCGCACCTGCTCAACCTACCCCGACCATGCAATTAAACCAGTTCACACTCACAAACAATCCTCCTAAACCTGTTCTACAACCTCCCATACCATCAAAGCCAGTGGCGAGCCCGAGAGTCCATGAACCAAATGATGACAAGGTCAAGTATGATGTGGCTGGACACCTAAGGAGACTCCCTGCCCTATTGAGTGTCTATGATGTTCTCATGTTATCAAGTGATTACCGCATGGCTCTCATACAAGCTCTCTCCCATGCTGAAGTATACGAGACCAAAGTTGAGCGGATCGAAGTGGATCCAACGATCCTTAACACCTATGTGGTCGTCACTTTCTCTGACAACGACCTTCAGTTGGGAGGAAAATTCCACAATCGCCCCTCTTCGTGACTGGTGAGTTGCATGCCCATCCCAATCAGCCGAATAATGCTAGATGGAGGTTCTGTAGTAAACCTTATCCCAAGAAGAATTCTCACTTGCATAAGGTTGGGACCTGGAGATCTCACACCAACAACCCTCATGGTCCAGGGCTTCAATCAGTCAGGGGAGAAGCCAGCTGGCACTATCCGTCTCCGTCTCAAAATTGGTGACTTGAATGACTATGCCCAGTTCCATGTGATTGAGACAGATACTTCATATAACATCTTACTTGGTCGTCAATGGATGCATGATCAAGGGGTGGTGCCATCCACACTGTACCAATGCTTCAAGTACAGTCGGGAAGGGAGACGGTACACTGTTTATGGTGATAAAAGACCTTTTCCCATAACTTAAATCCATTATGTGGATGCAAAGTACTACTTTGCCAACCTAGAGTCACCTCAGGAGATTGTGATGCCCGCAAGAGCCGATCTCGCGAAAAAGGTGTAGGGATCTTCTCATGATGATGCAGAGGATGTGGGAAGAATGCTCCTTGGCATGTTCCAAGAGGAGGAGAGGAATGGCAGGATCCTCCATCTGATTTCTATTCATGCAAATGTCCCCTGCTCTCCCTTGGAGGAGCCACCTGAATACCATGAGGGGCAAACCTCATCTCCCATTCTCTCGACTTCAGAGTCACACATAGTGATAAAAGAACCGGAACCTGCTACAAAGTATGAGGAAGTCATGGACATTGATACTCTAGCACCCAGGGTAACTTACACACCGGATTATCAAAAAGTCATGTATATTCTCATTCCCCTCCTAAAGGCAGGAGCATCACGCCGGACCATCAAGGCTAGCCAAGTCGACCACAAGGTCTTGCGCATCCCAACCACTTTAAGAGGGGAGGACATCACTTACCTTACCCAAAGGTCAGCTCCTATGTGCGATTCCCAAAAGATCTTATACATTTCAGATTCCTTGACAAGAGGGGATATGATTCACTCAGTTATAATTGGGACTCCCCCATCGCCAGCTCAAGCTCCTAGTAACACCCATCTTCCTCGGCTCGACCACTTGGATTAGGCCACCATTGTTGATCTAAGGAAGCAAGCTCAAGAACTCCTTGGTCAACTAGAAGTCATTAGAAAAGGGAAGACTAAGGTGGAAGAGGTCCCCTTGAAATTTACAGCTGTGAAACCATTGCTGAGGTTCGTTTCAGAGACCCAAAATCCTGCGGCACTTGGGGCCACTAAAGGACCGCCCTACAAAGATGCTAAGGTGCTGCCAGAATGGGGTCTCTACAGTCACCAAGCCCATCAAATCATAAGGAAGATGAATTATACGCCCATGACCAATCAATGACTAAAAGACAACAAAGGGATGATTGCTCCATTCAAAGCCACTAAGGTAAGTGCTGCTCAACATGACAAGAGAAAAGGGGTTAGATATACCAGAGTTTTTCACACCTCTGCCAGCAATATGAAGTCTGTCATAGAATCAGTATGGTGGCCCTTCCCAATTCATCACCACCATCTTCTGAACTTTCACTCCCATCCCCTTCACTTCATGAATTGCCCCTCTCTCAAGTTGATCCTTCCCGAGTCACAAAAACGTTTCACCTCCACCTGTTGAATCTTCCCTCTCTAAGCCAAATTTTCATCGACCCGTTACGGTCTCAGAGGCAAGACCTTAAAACATGCCCTCATGTCTTGGTGTATGACCCTAAACACACTTTTATTACGGTCTCGGCGGCATGACCCTAAAGTTGCCTACCCAAAAGATGGACATGACTAAAACCCAAGAGGGTGTCATGGGTAAGAAAGTCAAAAGGAAATAAAGAAAAGATGACAGGGCATTATAGCACCATCAGCTATCGTGAGTAAAAGACGGGAAAAAAACCCAAAAAAAGAATCTCACGGGGTTTTGCGAAAACAGAAATTGCACACCTAAGGGCTTGAACGAAAACCTGAAAGGCCGTTTAAGTCAAAGACACATGGGGGAGGGGGTGAACGTGTCCACAAAAGAGGCTCTCGATAGCTCACCATTCTCAAAGAGACAGCAACAGAGGGCAAAAGAATGCAAACCACAAAAATGAGAAAAGGTGGATTAAAACATAAGCCAAAAAGGGGTATTTCATTCTATATATCTTGTCAAGGTCCATGTACAAGTAAGGGCTAAAAGCAGTAAAAGAACAGTGGGAAGAAGGGCGCCCAACGGCCTCACCGATCTTTGCTCTTGCCTCCTCGGAGTACACAATAGCCTTCTACGTACGTTCCCTGAGATCAATCACTGCTTGGGAAACTTGTGACACGAAGGTAGTCCCAGACTCAATGGTACAACTGAGTCCGGTCAGCTCATCATATAAAACTTGGCTCCGCTCTCCATTGGTTCACTTCTCTCTCCATCTCACTATACTCTTCCGTCATCCTCAGTATCTCCGCCTTCAAAGCCCTCATCTTGGTCAAATGGGTTGTCCTTGCTTGTTGAAGGTGGACTTTTGAGCTATCAGAGCAGCCTTCCTTTTGATGCATACATCTACTTGCTCATGATGCAGCGCAAGCGAAGCCTCCAATGAGGCCAGTTGAGCACCATGTAGCTCGCTTACCTCCGACTCCTCTCAAAGCCTCTACTCGCCAATTCTCTAGCTCGCACAAAAGATTGTCAAAATGAGTAAAGGCTTCCTTCTCACAGTCTAAAGTACTCAGGGAAGCAGCACAACCATGAAGATTGGCAATCTCAAGACTAAGTTCCGCAAGGGGTCACCCCTTCAATGATTGAAGACCTTATCATAGCATGCCCAGGACCATGGCTGAGAATCCAGTAACATCTACTGCCGGACCACCCTTTGCAACTGCCGGACCGCACTTTACACAATGCCGAAGCCCTA
Organism: Amborella trichopoda; assembly: GCF_054954075.1. Classification (NCBI taxonomy): domain Eukaryota; kingdom Viridiplantae; phylum Streptophyta; class Magnoliopsida; order Amborellales; family Amborellaceae; genus Amborella; species Amborella trichopoda. The sequence continues at coordinate 26,849,890 of NC_142338.1, read as the reverse complement.
ATGCCAAACCACCCTTTACAAAGTGCCAGAGCCCTATTGCCAAACCACATTTACACAGTGTTTTACAAAGTGCCGGAGCAGCCCTACTGCCAGACCGCACTTACACAGTGTCGGAGCCTCTATTTTGGTGGGATAGAAGAAAGAGGCTCTATTTTGGTGGATAAGGTAAAAGTAAGGGAGGGTATTTGAGGGGTTTTTTTATTTTTTATTTGGTTGGAGGGGGGGGGGGGTGTATTTGCACAAAAAGTGTATTTTGGATAAAAAAGTGAGAGAAATAGTTAAGTTGAAGGTAAGTTGTATAGAAAGTATAGTCTTTGAGAAGGGGGCAGAAGTATTTGCATAAAAAGTGTATTTTTGAAAAAAAAATGAGAAAAAATTAAGTTGGAGGTAAATTGCATAGAAAGTGTAGTCTTGGGATTTTTTTATAATTTCCCTTGAAAGAAATACTTTCTTCCAAAGGGGCAAGTGGCTGGTGTTCGGAAGAAAACTAGTTTTTGAAAAACGTATACTTCCTATCTTTGACGGGGAAAGTTGAGAGATGGCTAGTCTTGGCAATGGGCCAAATTGCCCTACCTCGCCATAAATAACTAAGGCATGGGCCACAAACATCGTGCTTGTGCCAAGCCAAGACATGCTCTGCCGACCTACATATTTTTTCTCTTTTTTGTTTTCTTTTTTTCTTTAATTTTACCCGGCCACGGTCGGCCCTCAAGGGAATAGGGTCAGACTAGGGCCAAGGTTGTCTTAGCCCGTTGCCAGCCCTAAAGATGGCATCGCTTGTCCCTTCACTATTGCAAAGAAGCAAACAGAAAGCCACAAGGAGGGAGGGGGGTTAGGGCAAATAAGTGGGACGGTGAATTTCTCGCTATTTCTAATAGAAATATTTGATATTTTATGAATACTTAAGACCAGAAATCGAGTACAATAGTGTTAACGTACTTTATTCTGTGCCCATGCCTTAGTTGATCGCTAGTTTGTTGCTGCTTTTTTTTGGTCTTAAATCGCTAACAAAAAATAACTCCACCATAGCTGGTCCCAAACCCGGATGAGGTAAAAGGTGGGTTTGTTAGGTTGGTATCCAATCTAATCCTGTCACATCTCCATCATGAATTTTTTTATTTTTAAAATTACATGTCTTTAAAAATTAAGTCCAAAATCCATCTCAAAAATAGATTTTTAAGAAGTGACTTATTTCGACATGAACTCATAGAAACCGTGCCCTAGATATAAACATATGATAATAATACTCACCATTTTATATCCTTTTCCATTAAACCCACCTGATAAATGAATGGTAAAAGAAAAATACAACATGTCACTGCAAAATTAACACATTACATACTCTAGTCTTGAACTAACCTCTGAAATGATGTGATCTTGCATACTTTGAAAATTGGGCATTACATTCTTTTACATTTAATTATTCTCTCTCTTTCTAAAATGCCGACCCACTACCTTTGGTTTTTCCAAGCATCACATCTTTGGCTTCATTAATCTTCGAAGCAAGGTAATGGCTGCCACCTGCATCGGGGTGGTTTGCCACCATTACCCTCCTATGTGCCTCTTTCACCTTGTCCGGGCTTGCACTTTCCCTGCACAAATATAAATGATTGAGAAGATATAGAGATGGAAAGGACAATAGTTGAGACAAGGGAAGAGCATTACAAATTCATTAGTAGAAGAGTGGGTCTAATGTTTGGCATTTGAGACCTACCTTTTTTGTAGAATCAACCCTTTTTTCTTTCTTTTTACTCCATATTCTGTGTTTGGTTTTGGGTAGTAAGTCGGTGGTTAAGCCATATGTTAACACAATATGTACATACAATATGTACATACACATGAAGAAAGATTCTGCGAGCTAACATGTTTATGCTACAGTATAAGCACTGGGGTAAAACACATGCAGAGATTTTTTTTTTTACTGAATTTTTCCCATTTTTGTTGTGTTTTTAATCATCAACTAAAACTCATCAATGCAATCATATTTTACAAGTCTATATTAACAAAATTTATCCATAAGGACTCTGGGGACACAATCTTCAAAAATGGTTTACTGGAGGCCTTCTTGAGCTAGATGGTCAGCAATTTCCTTTGCTTCCTTCCATAAGTGACGGGGAGTAGCTGAGATTGCACTAAGTATTAAAAAGACTACTAAAAAACACATGCAGGCCTTCAAGGTGGAGTTCTTTCCTTCTTTGCCAGAAAATGACATTATTTGAGTCACTCTATTCCAAGCTCCCTACACTCTAGTTTTAGACTTTGCACGCCCAAGAAATAAAGCCCATGCCTCCACCTCACGAACTTCACACCTAGTAGGCAATCCAAATACTGCTAAGTGATCCCTGCAACCCCCCAACTCCAACCACTCCTGGGTTACCTGGGAATTGCCATCAAAATTGAGTTTCATCTTTTGGTGGTGCCCACTCCACAGATCCACTATCAATACTCAAGGAACTATTCATAATTGAATGTTGTTGGTTCTCAAATTCTTCTACTGAACTCCCCAAAACTCCTTCTGGACTCGAGCCCATGATGCAACTATAGCTTAACCCAGTCTCGTAATCAATCATTCCAAGGTATCTCATTTTAATTGCATGGCTATTTCTCACAATCTAGATAGCCCACAGAGTTGATACACATTTTCCATAGTAAAAATCCTCTTTGAGGAAGAGTTGGGGTCATCTGCAGCTTCAACAGCTATTGGATTAATCCTGGGATAACCCCTTGAATCTGAAATAGTGTCAGAAAATGATAATAAATTCTTCCTGCCATTTCATAATGAAGAAATAGATGGTTCACATCCTCAGCCTCATCCGCGCACACAACACATTTATTGGGGAAATACATCCAATATCCGTTGACTAATCAGGGGTTCAGTAGTTAGGACTTTGTTCAGTAAAACTACGCATCCAAAGGCTTGAATTTTCGGTCGGGCTAAGTCAGACCAAACTCTAGACTATATTCTGGGGGACTTCTTGATGGAGTACTTAAATTTTGTAAACAAATTCAACTGAAAATATATTAGAAGTCCAGATCAGCCTGTCTTCTTTTGCTGGCCTCTAATAGAAGTCTTGGAGCTCTCAAGTATCCCCAAAAGGGCTTCAAGCTCATCATCTTTAAAATATGTTCAGTCTAGGCATCCAGACTCAAGAAGGATTTCAAAATAACTTATCTTGGATCGAGAAATAAATAATAAAAACAAAAACAAAATCAGCTTTGATTTCTTGAAGGCTAAGATCATTTGTCCATCAAATATGGTCTATGTTCATCAAAAGAGGCAAACTTCCCCCTTTTCTTTGTGCAATTTTAGATTGTTTTTTATCACCAATGATATGTACATGGATACAAAATTTGGGGTCCAAGAATGACCACTAGCTCCAACGGCCTCATGATAGTGTAAGCCTTTGGGTTTGCAAGATCTATTTCTTATAGGAAAAAGGAAGACTCTATAAGCCAATGTTTATGCTATAGAGTAAGACCAACCTAATGATGCAGGGAAGATGAAGGCATGAAACAATAAAATAAAAACAATAATAAAAGGCGAGAAAATATGCCCTGTCTAGATCTACAAGGAAGTCCACCCAAAAGATCTTTTCACAAGACCCAAATTCTTCAGTCAAATCCAATTCTCTGCTCTAAACTGAGGGACTTCTTTCTTTTAAATACACTTTGAAGATAAATAAATAAACATCTAGATTTCAAAAAAAATAAATAAACCACAAAATATAAACTCCTCTCTAAAACTCATGTACTCTCTAAATCCTTATTTTCTCTCACGTGGAGCCTCCATATCTCTTCCTTATCTCCCTATTTTCTTTCACCTCCTTATCTCTTCCTTATCTCCCTATTTTCTTTCACCTCTCTTCCTTCTCTCCCGAAATCTCATGTTATTTGCTCTTTCTAAAAGATAATTTCTACTTATCTTTAAAGATAAGTTATTTCCAACAGATAGGCCTTCTGAGTGACAACTAATGCTGCCATCCTAAAACTCACTAGTCGGGCCTGATTTCTCGTCGTCCCAGGTCGGCATGATATGGGTGACCCGGTCGGAGGAATCCTCTCTTGAACAACCGAACGGCTTACGCGCGCGCGCGCGTGTGTGTGTGTGAGTGATGTGCGGATAGAAACCAACAAGGAGATATTTTAATCGGCAAAGAAGGGTTCGAGCAGCTACCTCGCTGTTTGAGTTTGGGGGACACGTCCGGGCGCCCTCTTAGATTATTTCGAAAGCCCTCCGGCTGTCCTTGCAGCGTGGTTTGAATTCAGCTCCCTCACTTCACTGCACAACACTTGGATCCACACACTAAAAATGGCCTTCAAGGTAAACCTTTTTGGGATCTCCTCCTATTGGTAATTATATGATAGATTGGGGAGTCTAGCCTAGGGGTTAAGAGTAATAGAGAAGAAGAAAAGAGAGAGAAAAAAGAGAACAAAGAGAAGAATAAGAGTGAATTGTTGGGGAGTTTAGTTTAAAGGTAAAAAGAAGAAAAAGAAGAAGATGATGAGATAGAAGAAGTGAAGATATGACCCGAGAATTCGGCAACCTCCCAGCGTAACCTCTTCTAAGAGGTATTACCAGAGACAAGGGAAAGCATTAGGCTCAAAGCCTTGGTACCCGGAGGATTTGAAAGTGCAGTTACAGGACAGAGCTTGTAACCATGTCACTAACGCAAAGTGCCCCCTAAAAGTGATCAAGGGAGAGAAGAAAGTGTGAGAGAAAGAGCAAAAGTGATGGAAGCCCCTCACCAACCCAAACACTGTGTCACTTGGTGGTTTGAGTAGTGTAAGGGTTAGAACTCTAAGAAAAGTTGACTCAAGATGACCCAACCCGAGTGATCGAGTATAAGAGAATCGGTATCTTTTACGACTCAACTACACCGTACGAGCTGATGGTTAGAGTAGCAGTCCAAGAGTTAGAACCCTAAGGCACTATCTCAGGAAGACCCCAAATTGAGAGCTCAAGGGTGAGAGAAGCAACAAGTAAAGAGAGGAAATAAAGAAATGATAAAAACAAAATAAAATGAGTCAATGAGAGATGAATATATGGATTAGAAAGAGAGAGTAATTAGCATGAGAAAGAAAAGAGTGAAAGAAGTTAAAAAAAGATGGACCCGCCTATGGTGCGAATTCAAGTGTCTTATGTGGTAGGTTGAGGTGAGGGAGAGAGAGAAAGAGTGGAGTAAAAGAGTGAGAGAAGAGAATTAGAGTGATGAAGAGAAGAGGGCAGACCCGCCTATGGTGTGGGTCCGTGTCTAAGGCGATAAGAGAGAGGTGATGAGAGAGGGAGAGATCAAGAGAGAGGCTAGACCCACCTACGGCACGGGTCCGTAGCTTGGAGGGAAAGAGTGAGGGAGCGAGGGAGAGTGAGTGAAGGAGGAGAGAGGGCAAACGGACCCACCTATGGCGCGGGTCCGTGACTAGGAGAGGGTGAGAGGGTGTGGGAGAGAGATATAGAGAGAGAGGGAATAGGCCTGCTTTTGGCGCGGGCCCGGAAACTAGAAGGAGGAGGAGAGGGTGAGGGAGAGTGAGAGAGAGAGGGAAAGGGAGACGGGCATGCCTCTAGTGCAAGTCCGTGATTAAACGGGAGAGAGAAGTGTGAAAGCAAAGAGAGGGAAAAGGAGATGGGCCCACCCAAGGTGCAAGTCCATGACTTTAGGTGAGAGAGAGAGTGAAAAGAGAGAGAGAGAGAAAGGGAGAACAAAGAGAGAAAGAGAGGGTGGGAGCTTGGACCTGCCCTGGGTCCGAGTGAAAAGAGATAGAGAGTGAAAGTAAGAGAGAGAGAGTGAGATCTCGGAACCGCCCTGCGTTCGAGTAGAGAGAGAGAGAGGGCAAAAAGAGAGACAGAGAATAGAGAGAAAAAAAGAAGAAGAAGAAGAGAGAAGAAAGAAGATAGAGAGGAAGAAAAGACCCAGGAATTGGGCGACTTTCTGGCGTACCCTCCCCTAAGAGGTATTACTGGAGACAAAGGAAGGTACTAGGCTCGAAGCGTTGATACCCGGAGGGTTCCGGAAGCGAAGTCGTGGGCTTAGCTTATCAGAAAGTCACTAACTCAAACAGCCTCCTTTTTAAGTAAACAAGAGAGAGAAGAGAAGAAAGAATGAAGAGAGAGAAAGAGAAGAGCGAGAAGAAAGAGAAAGAAGAGTGAAAAAAGAAGAGAGAGCGCAAGAGGAGAAGAGTGGACCTAGGCTGGCTTGGGTTTATGTGAGCCTTTGAGGGTCCCCTTTAAGCGCCCCTTAGAGAGATGTGAGCTTTGGGGTTAAGGTTTAGGGTCTAGGTCTAAGATGAATGAACCTAAGTGGGTTAGCGTAGTGTATGAGATAGGGTGTATGATCATCTAAGGTGAGGAGTATGGTATAGGGGGTAGGAAGTTGGGACTATGGAGTAGGAAGTTTGAGGTTCTAGGTAATAGGGAATTTGAGGTTCTAGGGAGTTGGGAGTTAGAAGTTGGGAGTTGGAAGTATGAGGTTTGGAAGTTGGGAATTGGAAGTGAGAGGTTAGAAAGTTGGGAGTTGGAAGTGGGAGGTTTGGAAGTTGGGAGTTGGAAGTGGAAGGTTTGGAAGTTGGGAGTTGGAAGTGGGAGGTCCAAGGGCAATTACCCAAAGTGGTAAAGTTTTCTCTCTCCTCTCTCTTGAAGTTAGAAGCTATGGACAATCAAAGGCTTGAAGGGGCAAAAACCCAACTTTTTATTATGCTTCCCAAAATTAAGTTTGCAAATGACTTAAATTCTTTATATAAAGCAACCCCAAAACAAGGGTGGATTGCTCAAAAACCATCAAAACTATAAAAAAATGCACATTTTATGAATTAAAATATTATTCCCGTTTTTTGACCAAATGATCAAAATACCCTTCAGCACTTTTCAACAAATGAAAAAATCATCCCTCCATGAGGGGCTTCTTACCATTGGTAGGCCTCAGGTGCTTTTTCAGATGCTTATGGTGGTATTTCCCCCCTCTCTCTCTCTCTCTCTCTCTCTCTCTCACAAATACTGATCCAAAAAAAAAAAAAAGGGATAATCTACAAGAATTTCATGCCAAACCTCATGCAAACACATACATACGCATGCACATACAGATACTAAACATATACACACACATATTCACAAAACACACACATAAAACAACATAAGGCCCCTACCCAACACCCTTCCCTTAAGGCCGCTTTGTGTCCAGGCGCCCGCCTAGGTCGCCCAAATCCCTAGCGACCGCATCTGCCTTCTTGAACATTGTGTATGTGGATACACACACACACACACACACACACATATATATATATATATATATATATATATATATATATATATATATATAAAAGAAGAAAGCCATATAAGCCAAACCAGCCTATGGAATAGTATAAACCTGATGGCCCTGACTGGTCCGAGTAGGAACAAATAAAATAACATAGAAAAGTAAGGGGCCATTTGGGTACCTGAAAATCTATTACAAGAATATATATTACAAGGAAATATGAGATTTACCATGTTTAGATACACTTCAATGTAAGAAAATGAAAATAAATTACACCAGATTTTCCCAAAATACGTGAAATCTAATACGCGCATGATAGCTATGAAATTCATTACACGCTTAACGGGTAATCTAACTACGCGCCTCTCTTGCCCAAAAAAAAAAAAAAATCCTATATCTCCCGCCATTATCCCTCTCTCCTATGCACATCCATTTCTACTTTTTCTCTCTAAACTCCACTTATAAGTGTTTGTGCACATCCATTTCTACACTCTCCTGCGCACATCCATTTCTATATCCCTCTATCCCCAATTTAGGTTGTAACCCTCATCTGAAGCCATCAGCTCTCATATTATTATGTCATCGCTCTTTAAGCCCTTGAAGCAATTTTAGGTATGTTTTGTGTTGTTTTAAATTTTTCTCATCAATTTAAAGGGATTTGGATTGATGGTTGTTGCAGAAGATTTTTGAGATCTCCTCATTAAATGAAGGCGATCTCCTCATTAGATGAAGACTGGACCTCATCAATCCAAAAGGGAAAAATTATAATGACTACTAAATCTTTTGAAAAAAAAAAAATGAATTTTTTGGGATTAGGGTTTAGATCGAGACAAAAAGGTGATAAATTATATTTTATTTAAATTATAATGATTACTCTTTTGGAAAAAAAAAGGATTTTTTGGGAATAGGGTTTAGATACAGATAAAGAAGTGATAAATTACTTACAATATATTAGATATTTTTATTTTTTCACATTGGCCTCCTCCAATATCTCAATCTAATTTTTAAGATACTTTACCATTTCACAAGAAATTGTTTTTAAAATACATCACAATTTACTAATTAAACTACAAATTAACCATATTTAAAGGTTGTGACTAAAATAGTTCACTCAATGTTTATGACCAATATTAATTCACACTATTAAGTTATTATTCTTTGATGACAAGCATGGTATAGTCATGTTATCTATACATATGCATTTCAATATTAAATAGGAATGTCTACAAAGAGACCATTTATCTTTTGTGAATGGAGGTCACAATCATTCTCAAATATTAGATGTCAAATTGGATAGCTTGAAGTGAGTCATGAAGTGAATTATTTTTTTGAACTTTTGTATTTATTCGATGACACTAGTACAACCACCCATTTGAAATTTAAAGGACAATAATGATTGTGCGTACAAAAGATAAATGGTCTCTTTGTAGACAATTCCATATTAAATCGCTATGTCAAGTAAGAGCAAGTTTCCCATATTTCTTCCCACTGTCTCAAAAAGCGAACCGCCCAGTGCCTAGGCGGCCTCCTAGGCAGATATCCCTGGGCGGCCGCCTGAACCCGCCTAGGCAGCCACCAAGGGCCTACGCCCCACCCAAAGGCGGAAACACTGTTTCTTCCAGACATAGCCAAACAGTAACAATCCATTTGCCTGTAATGTATTACGTAGTAACGCATTACGCCAGTAATATATTTGACAGACAATATATTTCTAGGTATCTAAACGACCCTTAAAGGAAAAAGCTAAGAAAAAGGGCCGGGCCAGGCCAACCTAAGCTGGGAGTGGTCCAGGCCCTAGATATTCAAGGTTGGGCCGGGACACCCGGTCCAATGCCACCACCCCTATTTGAAGGTTTCGAAAATGATTGGCCACGTTTAGAAACAACATAATCTGAAAAAATTAGGGATCTAGTGGACCCTAAATTTTGCAACACTTGTGCTCTTCATCTAGGTCTCCAAATAACTAAACAAATATGGATATGCATGAAAAATGTGGGACAAAATGTTTGAAGTTCTCTGTTGTTTAGAAAGAGTGTGTACATACACATACACACGTGCATCTATGTACGTGGGTAATCTACAATTCACAACCCTTTAAAATATAAAAATGAATGGTAAAATGAGTCGTAAAAGGTGGATTTACTAACCATGTGGTTTCTTTTTTAAAAAAAATTGCTTTTTATGGTATCTTGCTCATCAAATAAGGGCATTTATGAAAATATCACTAAAAAGCAAGTGGTACTTTTATCATCTTTATAAGAGGCAAAGTTGAAATTTGTATTAAATGACAATGGTATTCTATAAATACAATTCCAGGACACTAACTTCCTAAATATCATTCTACTATTTTTGTAAAAATTTCAAATTTACTATTACTTAAGGATTATGTTACTTAATGTTTCATCATCATCATCAAAGCCTTTTTCCCAACTAATTTGGGTCAGCTACACGAATCATGGTCCGCCATTCTGCTCTATTAAAGGCCATACCCTCAATGGGGCCACAAGTTCTCATATCTTTCCTCACTACTTCCAACTACGTCCTTTTGGGGCCAACTCCTTGCCTTTTTTTAGCCTTGCAATGGAACTAACTCGCAACTCCTAACAAGGGTTGTATGGGGTTTGCTCTGCACATGGCCAACCCCCCAAAGTTTGCTTTCTCTTATCGTATCACCTATTGGTGCCACACCTAAATTTTCCCAAATGCATTCATTTTGAATTTTATCCCTCGTCTTACGACTCATCCATCTCAATCCTCATCTCAGCTACACTCATTCTATAGTAAGTTGTTTCTTGACAGCCCAACATTCCACCCAATAAAGCAAAGCTGGTCTCACAGCTGTATGACAGAACTTACCCTTCAGCTTCATTAGTATGCGGCGATCACATAAAACTCCGGTTGCACATCTCCACTTCGCCCACCCAACTCTAATTCTATGTACAATGTCTTCCAGGATTATCAATCCAAGATATCGAAAGTGCGCTCTTTTTGGTATTTCATGGCCGTCAATCCTAACTACTTCCTCGCCTCTACTCTTATTATCATTTTATATACTATGTCTTAGTCCGACTAATTTTAAAACCTTTAAATTCTAGAGCATCCCTCCAAAGTTCTAAGTTTGTGTAGACGTTGTTTCGGGAAGATCAAAACTATGTTATTTGTGAACAACATACACCATGATACCTCATCTTGTAGGTTTCTAATCGTCCATAACTAATCTTATTGTCATTGAAGATTCACTCGTCTCTTCATTAGTTGTTCGCACACTAGTTAGCGCTTCCTCATACATATCTCTCACCAAGTTGATATAGTGTCTGGAGACTCCTTTCTTTTTCAATACCCACCAAATCAAATCTCACGGTATTTTATCATAAGCTTTTTTTAGATCAATAAAAACCATGTAGAGGTCTTTTTCCATTGCGCTAAACTTCTCAATCAGTTGCCTAAATAGGAAAATAGCTTTAGTTGTTCACCTCCCTGGCATAAAACTGAATTGTTTTTCTGATACACTTGTTTCATGCCTTAGTAGGTACTCAATCACTCTCTCACACAGCTTCACAGTGCGGCTCATAGTTTGATCCCTTGATAGTTCGCACAATTCTATATGTCTCCTTAGTTCTTGTAAATAGGTACCACTATTTTTTTTCCATTCATCTGGTATTTTCTTTGTTCTCGACACCTTGTTGAATAGCTTGGTCAGCCAGTTAATGCCAATCTCCCCCATGCACATTCAAACCTCATCGGGATACCATATGATTCTAAAGCCTTTCCTATCTTTATAGAAAATGGAGAGATTCTTTTATTACAAAACAATGCAAGAGTCCAATTGGGTGACATGAGTTTCAAAAACATTATTCTCACATTTTAATGGTCGTTATAATGATGATCGCCTAATTGACACTTGCCTCCATGATATTTGAAGCTATCGCATATTACGCACAATATAATGGCTATTGCAACAGTAACCAATTTTATACCTTGCTTAAATGGAGTCCATATTGTCAACTGGATCCTCCTCCCCTCTCCTTTCCCTTAGGATATTTCTATATATTCTTACTACCTTGTTCCCTATGACCTAGAATTTTTCATATAAACCAGGAGACAAACAAGCAAGCTCCTCGCCAAAGAAAAACCACCATCTTTTAATCATTTGCAGAGTTTGATGCCCTTGGACACATTAATCTAGAGTGTTTTCTTGGTCCCCCAAAATTCCAACGGGATATAAGGTAAGTGAATGAGATATCTCCATCAATTTGGATCACTAATTGAAAACCTCAAAGAGTCCGAGTCCTAGTAGGACTCTCCCATGTCACTCAGAACTGGCACCATGGTGCTGGTTTTGGATGTCCCTGATTCGGGTAACCTGAGTTTAAACCAAATGTCAACTGAGTCTTGGCCAAAAATCTCTCCGGATCTTTTAAAAAATAATAATAATAATTCTGATTCAAGTTGAGATTGGTTTGACTTGAGGGGTCGACTCAAACCGGTTCCATATTTAGTTCTTGGTTATAAAGTAAAGCTTTGGATCCTAAAATCTAGGAGCAGACTTTGATTTCTTTAATTTCAACTAATGGGGAAGACTTTGCACTAAAATAGCATGTATAAAAAAATCCTCCACATTTTCTCCTGAAGCCTCAATTAAAATAAGGGCATCATTGCATGTCAATTTCTGTAAATTCAACTTTTTGCTGGAGAGAGCTCACACCAGCCTAGCACATATCTAATGTAAAGCCACCTTTTATCTTGAAGCCTCTTATGCAAATAAGGGTATGGTCAACATATTGCAAGTGCATGATTTCAGTAACCTTCAAAAAAATCCCAGAACCTCAAATGATCCATAAAACCCAAACAATCCTGACTCTCCTATCAACATTAAGAAAACAGCAGATGAACTAATGGGTCACTCTAACAAATATCATGGTCTGACAAATATCATAGGAAGTCAGGAACTAAAGAAATATCTTAGAAAGGTTTAATGAAAACATCATGAGCACATATTTAGTTATGATTAAGACATCACACGTAGAAGCAAATCCAAGCTCTCCACATCCTAAAACCCATTGGGCATAATCACATGCAATTGTTTCTTTGTTCATTATAATTAATATTGCATAAATGGGAGATTATATATGCGGCAAGTTGTACCCAAGCAGATGTGTACAAACAAGAGCCATACATCAAAGAAGGATTGGGATTTTTTACTTGACTGGGAGGGAGCTGGGGGGGGGCGAGGGGGAAGGGTGGGGGTGGGTTGGGGAGATTGGTGTACGACATATAGTTAGCACATGGAATGCACAAGCCAAGTAAGGGACTCCATAATGGAAGTATCAAGCCTCTAATGAGATTGCATAGTCAAATGCATTCTCATGATTTAGTATTAGGGATAAACGAGTTAATATAACGTTTCCTCTGGAATCCAATGACTCATGCATCAGAAAGCTTCCGGGTCAGAAATCGAGGGAAGTCTAGCTCAAAGAAGGTGATTCTAATACCAGGTTTTTTCATATGTCTACTTTGGTGAGGTGTCGAAGTGATAGGACTTTATTTCTTAACAATGCAATGGGAAATGCTATCTCTGTTCATCCTGAGGTAGAATCCCATATATTGTCCTTTTTTCAAGAATTCCTTATACCAGTAAATCAAGTTCCACCACAGGATGCCCCATCGCCTTTTAATTTCTTACCATAGGGGTTACATTCCAATCAGCAAAGAGAAGATTTATCTAGAGAGATCTCGATGGAAGAAATTCGAAAATGTATTTGGAGTATGAAGAGTGAAACTGCGCTTGGTCCAAATAGTTTTGGGGTTGAGTTCTATAAACTTAGTTGTGATATTATTTGCCAGGATCTTTTTGCAGCACTCAGGGATTTCTTTAACGAGGGAAAGTTCTTACGGGAGGTTAACTCTACTTTTATTGCTTAATCCCAAAAGTATAAGTCACCTCGTACCCTAAAGGACTTTAGGCCCATCAGTTTATGCAATGTTTTCTACAAAATCATGGGCAATATTGTGGCTAGCAGACCACATACAGTCTTGGATGCTCTTATTATGCCAAATCAAGTGGCATTTCTAGAGGGTAGACTCATCACTAATAATGTCCTTATGGCTAATGAAATCATTTCAATGTGCCACAAACCAGCCAGCAAACCCAAAATGTGCCTCCAATTAGATATGAGCAGTGCCTACGATAGGGTATCCTAGGACATTGTGTTGAAGTGGTTGACAGCTTTGGGGTTTCCTGATAAGTTTATAACCTAGGTAAAGCATTGTGTTAGTATGCCTAGCATTTCCATATTGGTTAATGGCTCGCCTAAAGGTCATAAGTAAGCAGGGTTGCGACAGGGTGAGGGTGATTCTTTATCTCTTTTCTTATTATTAATTGTTATGGATTTTCTGAGTAGCCAGTTGGAGGAGGCCTTTAAAAATGGCTCCCTACCGACAACTTTCCCCTTTGGCTCGAGCTATGGGGTTTCTCAACTACTCTACGCAGATGATGTCCCAATTTTTTATGAGGCATCTCGTAAGGCAGCAATTGCAGTAAGTAACATCCTGGATTCTTTCTGTGGGGCCCCAGGGAAAAACTCAACACGATAAAAAAGAAAATTTCTATTCTTTGGTGGTGGTGATGGACTCAAATTAGAAATTATGGATATTCTCCATTTTGGGGAAGGGGGTTTGCCAAAGAAATATCTTGGGTTGCCTCTCTTTCATGGCGCTCTAAAACACTCCCATTCTTAGGCTTTGGTGGGGAACACAGTTGCAAAAATTCAGTCATGTTAAGCTTTAACACTATCTTTTGCAGGCAGACGTCAGTTGATTAAGTCGGTCTTAAGTGCTTCCTCGATCCACTGGATTCAGTGTTTCAAAAAACGTTAGGAGGCTCTTAGGCGGTCTGGGGGGTCCAGGCCGCCCAGCGCCTAGAACCTGGGCGGCCCAGTTGAATCCAAAAAGGATGCCCATTTGAATAAAAACAGGACATATAGTATAAAAAATAAAAATTAGGTATTTAAGGCACTTGCTTTGAGTTTGATTGCTCAATCTTAAAAAAAAAACCCCAACAGATTTGTAAAACATCAAAAATTAAATCTAATATCAATGGGTGATGTTTTGATCAATTTTTGTCAACTTTGAGAAACCCTTCAATCCTAAAAAAATCACCAAAAACTAGTTTTTTGGAGGCTTTCTCTCTCTAAAATGGGCTCCAATAAGTTTTAAGTTTCAAATGAACTTAAAACCATCCTTCTAACCCTTTATATTTTTTAAAAAAAATCAATACAAAAAAAAAAATTTCCGCCACTGGGCAGGCGCTAGGCAGGCTCCATACCGCCTAGGCGAGGCACAGGCCCTGGGCGGACGCCCTGGGCTGGGCGCTCGCCTAGGCAGGTTCCATACCGCCTAGGCGACCACCCAGGGACTGCTGCCCAGATTGGCTGCCTAGGCCTGGGTGATGCGCCCAGGCCTTCTGGACCACCTAGGCGCTGAGCGGTCCGCTTTTTGAATCACTGACTGGATTCTAGCCTTCCTTCTGCTAGTTCGGACGTGCAATATTTTAAATAGATGTCAGCGAAACTTTCTTCGGGCAGGTACTTCAGATATGAAAGAACTACATCTTCTAAATTGGGAGACTATCTGCCTTCCCTTTGAGGAGGGCGGTCTTGGTATTAGACATTTACAGAATGTGAACTTGGCTAGCATTGATGAAGCTTGCTTGGAGGCTGGTTGCAAACCCCTCCTCTCTTATTTCTAGATTTTCCCACACAAGTATTTCAGAAACTCCTCCATAGCTATCTAAACTCAAGAACTCGTCTCATGCCTGGAAGGGCATCTCTTCTGGTTTAAATAGACTTTGTGGATAACGATAATTTCATCCAATTTTGGGTAGATCCATGGCTTTTGGAGGTCTCTATCTGGGATAAGTTTGAACATAATATACATAACTTGGCTCTACCAGCAAAGTCTAGTCTAGCTGATTTTCTCTCTGCTAACCCCCAACAATGGTGTCTGCCTGATCGCACCACTGGGCCCTATTCTTTGCGAAGAACTACTAGTGGGCCTTTGTTTCGAGCTTGGATAGCAGTGAAGTCTTTCACAGTCCCTATCCAATCTTTTGATGATTTCCTTGTATGGATTCACTCCCTGGACAGATCTTTTTCTATTAAGAGCGCTTGAAACTATATTAGAAACAAGCTCCCCACCAGAGAGATCTTCAAATCTATATGGGCTTCTCATTCCCACCCTCGGACCAAATGGTTCACTTGGATTGCCCCTTCATATTTGCCTCCCTACATCAGAACTATTACAATCCAAAGGGATCCATCTCCGTTGCCCCTTGTGCCTGAATGAACGTGATTCTATTAACCATATTACTTAGTTATTTATTTTCTCGCAGGTTCTCTGGTGCTCTATTATGTGCCAATGTGGCAAATGTTTCCCTATAAGCCCATCGATACCTTCAATATTTGAGAGCTAGGTCAAATTCCGGTTCTGATCGACGAGATTATGTAACATTTGGATCCCTCTATTCTCCACAACCATTTGGCTCCTCTGGACTGCAAGGACTTTGTGTATCTTTGAAGGAAAGAGACCCAAAAGAGAACAATTGTTGCAATGGATCATTTCTATTGTTGCAAAGGAGAAAGGATGGACTTTCCACGTGTCAGAGAAGCCTATAGTTGACAACCTAAAAATCCAGTGGAACCCTAAAACTTCAATTTTGGCCTCATGGTCTCCACTCTCAGCAGGTTTCTATAAATTAAACATTGATGGCTCATCTCATGGCAAACTTGGAGTGGTTGATTGTGGCGGAGTTATCAGAAATGACATGGGAGGGTTTTGTGCCACTTTTGTTGTTCCTCTAGGGCACACATCCAACAATGTTGCTGAACTTTCAGCCCTTGAAAGTGGCCTTCAGCTAGATATGGAGCTGAATTGCTTTCCACTGCTCATTGAAAGCGATTCGCAGATTCTAATGCATTCCCTTCACGGCCGCCATAAGCTCCCTAGAATCTCTATATTATGACAGCAAACTGCCTTTACCACCTGGATGGTCACCCTTAGAGTATTACGCATGTCTACCGAGAGGCCAACTCGGTGGCTGATCACCTGGCCAAGAGTGCTGCAAGTGTCTCTAAGGCCACGGTTTAGGCCAGGACTTTGCATGAAAGAATTGTACCGTAAACTCTATATCCTTTTGTAACATTCTTACTTATTAATGAAAAATGAATAGGGACCCAAATCCCCACCGTGGGTGTAAAATACCTGCTCTGTGATTTGTAAGTGGAGGGCATTTTTTTTATATGTACGAATTTTTTTTATATGTACTATAACAATGTGCGCAACATGAGATTGTGCGTGGGTGTAAAATACCTGCTCTGTGATTTGTAAGTGGAAGGCATTTGGATGGTTTAACAAATACTAAAACGCTCAATGGAATATTATATATAGATGGAATTTTACATTCTTTTGAAAGATAGTACAATATAGCATATCCAAAAAAAAAGAAGATAGTAAGTTAATGATAAAATATTTACCCAAAATAAAGATAATGAATAATATAGAGAATATATCAATAAAAGAGGCAAGGCACTAGCACAGAAGCAGGTACAATACAGCATATCCAAAAAAAAAGAAGATAGTAAGTTAATGATAAAATATTTACCCAAAAAAAAAGATAATGAATAATATAGAGGATATATCAATACAAGAGGTAAGGCACTAGCACAGAAGCAGGTCTGGCAAACAGAGTGACCAATATAGTGGTCAGAGTTCAAGGTATGATGATCTAGAGAAGCACACACACACAAAATGCACCCCCACATTTTAAATGCGATTTACCTAATGCCTAGGATAAGAGCAGCCTCCCTTCTAGTCATTGTCTGTTGAAAACCACCATCAAAAAACTTCCGCATCCGAGGTGCAACTGGACGTGCCCTGAATGCTTGCCATGCTTGGACTCCGTATCTACCAGCAAGAGCAGCAGCAGCAACTGCCAATCCTGCAAGAAACGGTGTAGCCTGCAAAATAGATTAGCATAAGAATGGCAAACAATATTTTTTAACCTTGATAATCTCAGGATGCTGCAAATTGATGATGATGATTTTAAAAAGGATGATGGAAGTATAGTGAACATGGTATAAGAAGAAGCAGCCTTTTTCTGGACAGATGAGATTAATAGATTTGAATACACATTCTAAGCAACAGAAATGTTTGAGGATTGGACAAATAATGTAATTGACATTTGTTATTTACATAGGGAAACATAAATCAATATCTAATGGTTTAGCAAACTCAGGTGTACGCAAGGAAGGACTTGGGTTAAAAGAGTCTTTTGCCACCATAGATTGGTGCGGCTCTTGTTATGGCTTATGAAATACCTCTTATGCTTTACTGAGTTCTAAAACTCATTGAGTTGACTTGGGTGAGTCATGAGTCAACTGGACTAGAAACCAGTTAAGTCTCATGGAGCATCACAAGACAAACCCTCATCGTTCCATTTTATGTTGCTCTCTACAAAGATTCAAAGTAAACAGATTCAACTAAGCTTGGGACCAGGCCATGCTCCGAGCTGAGTCAAAGCTTAAACTCTTCAGATTCAACTATCTCATCAATCAAGAAAAACCAGAAAAATAAATTAAGAGAACCTTGAAATTCATGATATTGATAGCTTTTTTAGTTCAATTAGAACATTCTACATATATACCAAGGATCTAACAGATCTACTTCCTCCATTACACACAATGTAATCAAGCAATGAGAACACCATAACATGTAAATTCTGGAAGAACAGTTTATTAGTCGTTTATTTCATGTAGAGTGCATGTGGCGTGCTCCTAAGCATATTGCATATCTACTCCTCAGGCAAAAGACCTACTTAGGAAAATTTTCTCAATCTGAAATTTTGAATCTACTTTAGAATCACTAGAAGGGTATTTCCCTAAAATGAAAATTGAATTTCATTTTCCTAAACACTTAGATCCGATTGTCCAAAAATTTGACGGTCTTTGTTCAATCTTAGGACATTTATTTTTCAGAAACATATATAGAATGTATGGATTTCTTTTTTTGAAGTTTGTCGCTAAAGTAGGGGTTTTACCCAAGTGAATCTAGGATATGTTCCTATGGGAGCATGTAACCTTTTGGCTTAATTGGACACATTTAGTAAT
Organism: Amborella trichopoda; assembly: GCF_054954075.1. Classification (NCBI taxonomy): domain Eukaryota; kingdom Viridiplantae; phylum Streptophyta; class Magnoliopsida; order Amborellales; family Amborellaceae; genus Amborella; species Amborella trichopoda. Next base: position 26,831,481 of record NC_142338.1, on the reverse strand, counting down.
TTATCAGCATTTATTAGCCTTTTTTTATTATACTTACATACTAAAAAGGAGATGAATCAGCAGCCTAAGCAAATGAAATCACACACATCTAATGCTACATTAGATACTCTTAACTTACCCAATTTTTTATGCTGCCAACTTAGACAGCATTAAAATCATCTGATCATAGCATTCAACAAATTCATATAACAATCATAACATTGGTTTTTAAGAAAAACTAGTACTGAGAATACTTTCTTCTCTTTTTTCTATAGCTGTGTTGTCACTCTCTTCAAATTAACGAAAGAAAGCTAAAGATGAACCAAGATGCCAAGAAGAGCCCCAAGGGAGAAGATAAGTAAAAATGCTTGCACATATGTCTCATTATCTTCTAAATATATGTCCTTCAAAGATTCATTGCAGTCTGTACATAACAATTTTAGAGAGTGGTGCCTTCAAATGAGTTAAGAATATAGAGTTATTTAAATAGGAAAGAAAGAAAAGAAAAAATGTGCAAACCTTTCGAGTTATGACATTCAACTAACAGCTGCAAAGTAAACTTACATATTCTTCAAGGAGATTATTGTCATAGCATATGAACAAAAACGTAGAATGGTATGAGACATGTCCAGTCTTGTTGTTCTAATCCATTAGAGATGGATGCAGTGACAACATTTGCCTATGATCTAAGCATTAAGATGTGATGGAGCTCTCTCTCTCTACACACACCCACACACTCTAAGCATTAAGATGTGATGGAGCTCTCTCTCTCTACACACACACACACTCTAAGCATTAAGATGTGATGGAGCTCTCTCTCTCTCTCTCTCTCTCTCTCTCTCCACACACACACACAGACACACACGTGCCTGTGTGTGTGTCCGTGCGTGCTTGCTTGAATGCGTGTGCATGAGCAGCAAAGAGTGGGGCAAAGAGAAAGTTCTTAACTAGCTATAGATCCAACATGCAAACCTGACCTCATTGAAAATTGGACCAATGCCGAGGTCTTCGACTTCAAGCCCTAAACTGAAGAGAAGTGAATCACTCCCCACTAAAATGAATATATGAGTAACATTTTCAGAGTACCCCCCATATACATAAAAGCAGTCATTAAATATAAAAAAATTTGAAAAGTATAACTCATAATATTCATATGTTCATAAGATATGCCTTTATATTAAAGATTTTATAGAAGTTGCAAGCTATACATATCTCTTATTTTTACAGTCAAAATACACTTTAAGACTTCTCCTGAATCTTCCAAAGAAACGAAGTGCTTCTCTTTTTGTCCAAAACGAAGAGCTCTCCAAAGCGAATTTAATAACATTGATTGGGATGTCCGGACCCAGGCAAACCTGACCCAATCAAGTCACTTGGGTTGGTTAACCCAATCTGATCCAGCCTGCCCTGTGGATTGTACTTGAGTATGCAAGGGGCTAAATGCACGCCATACATATTAGTGAAAAATAATTTGAAAATTCGTAAAATCTTCAAATATTCTCATGTTGCAGCTCGAAATCAATGAAGATGTTAAATGTCGCAACTATGAAAATTAATGAAGCAGTCTTTTTGAATGTGATATTTGTTAACACATGAAAATCTTAAACTTGCACTCTGCCTTTGTGCTGGCCAGTCCATATCACAAAAATCAAAAAGATTATCCATACAGGTGATCCTCACTTCTTCTTTTTCATCGATGAAAATGATCCCTATTGACGTTATAATAATGATATGGCTCACTGAAATAATAGAACAAAAGTACTTGTTTCATGACTCATTGCTACTTTGGATCTCCTTTGGCATCTTCTTTTGTTTTGGAAGAAAATGCCAACAATTATACATCCAAAAGGGAGCAAAAAATAAAATCCTTGATGCATCTTTATGTAGAAGTGCCTCCGAAAACTTGTTCTGACTCTTCAACTTAGCAAGGAACATCCATTTTAAAAGAAATGGGGGTTGGGTTATAACTCAGCGAACATCCATTTTAAAAGAAATGGGGGTTATAACTCCAATTTAATCAAGCAAATTTCCTTTTTTTGAAATTGGATTGGCCATATAACCAAGCAAATTCCAGTTTGTAAAGTACAATCCTGGTGCAAGGGACTGTGAAGGCTTGGTAACTTCCAATGAAAACCTATCATATACCTTCCCAGTTTATTGTGTATTAATTACACCATATAGCTTTCCAGTTGATGAATACACTGCAAAGATATCCCAGGTAAAGGTCCCCAACCAAGCCATAAGGATGTTAATGAGTCAATCTGGAGGTATTCAAATCTAATGGGATCACTAATCCCTTCACAAAGCCATAATACTTAAGTGGATAATATTCTTTTCCCCCTAACTGTGCAATAAAAAGAAGTGTTAAAGTTTGTATCAATTCTTTTCATTTGCAATATTTTGACATCATTCCTCAATGCAATTTATAATCAGAACTAATACCTCTGCATGGCCTCCAAAGAAGGCTGGCTAGCTCCATGAAAGCCAGAAATAGAATATGTTCAATAGTTAGAGTGACCACCATAACAAAGCCTCAAATTCTACCAGTCCTTCCAGTCATGGAAAAGCAACATAGGTAGTGAGAGGATGGACATTCAAGCCAAAGCCACGCGTCCAATACCTTGGATAGAGTGCACCACCAAGATAAAAGGTCGCAGAACCCAAATGAAGCAATAAAGTAGCATTGTCAGTCAACATGGGAGGTATTCACATCCAAATGGATTACTTAGCCCTGAAAATTCCCACCGTAATATTTGAAGGATCTTATTCTTTCTCAATAGTTATGAAAGAAGATCATTTTCTTTTAAAAATTTGACATTATATTGTTTATGCCTCAACAACTTGCTTTTGAATTCTTTAAATCATCCTTCAGTTACAGAACCAAACAAAATGATCCTCTGATTCATTTCATAAATACAACGCATATAATATGTAAGCCCCACTAAGGAGGATCGGCCAACGCCTAGTTGTCCTTCAACTTATTAAATGTCACATCATAGTGGTGCCTCTTGGAAATGAAGCAAGAGCCATGGCTCAAATATCTAGGTAGTAAAAGACGAACATTCAAGCAAGAGCCCTGGGCACCCACAAGACATTGGGACGAAGGGCCCCTAACCAAGACATAAAGTAGGCCCTCATGAGTCAATGCAAAACAAACTTGCAACCTCAAACCCATCATAATATTCAAAGGATCTTATGGTTTTCTCATAATGCGCCATTTGGCAACCTAGTTATTTAAAGAAACAAAAGGAATGGACATTCAAGCAATATTCCTGCATCCAATAGTCCTTTTGGACCTTTACTTCCCAAATAGGCCCCAAGTCCTCCTCATCACAGTGTATACAAAAAAGAAGAACGGTACTAGGAGACAAAGACAATGGGATATCTCTTGGACAATCATATTGTCTCACTGCCTTCTCATAGCTATTTCTCTATGACATGATGTCAGTATTATAAACCAATGAGCTAACTCACAACATGGAATAAGTGAATGAAAAGGTAATCTATGTTAGGGTTAAGACAAGCATTCATGTATCTACCTAGACGAAAGACAATACCTGATGGCATATCACTGTCATCATTGGTCAAACAAGTTGATAATCAATTTTTATTTTTTTGGGTAAGTAGTTGATAATCAAATTCAAATGTATACAACCCAGCAAAGATTTAGGGCTTATATCATCCCAAATGAAAAAAACTAGGAACAGAGGTCGTTAATGTTGCTTTTCATTCATAATCTAGAAACATCCCAAGCCTGTCCATGAAATTTCATTTTTTGCTATTGCTATCGCCCGGCGGCTCTCGTTACGCTCATGCTCCTTCACAGAAGGACACTATCGCTACTCTGGGAAAGGCATAAGGAGGTTCAGTCAAGCATAGTATAGTGCGGCTTATGGTTCAACATATTCGCATTTTTACCGTGAGTACAAGTGTAAAACATAAAAACAATGAACAAAACTAAAGAAAAATTAATTTTCTGCGAAATAATATAAAATCCACTACTAAGAAATGTACAAGCACTTATCCCTCATTAAGGTCACATGCAAGCTATGGAACTACCACAAACGAAAAGCTTACTCTATCAATCTCAGTATATGTTAATGCCCCCAATATGTGACATGTTTGAAACCCGAAATATAAAACCTACTGCTGTCATCATTGCATATGTCAAGCATAATAAATTAACACATCCAGATTCACATCCCGCAGTGGGACATTTGATCCAGTCTAAACGACAAACCAAACCACACGTATATTACTCCTCCAAATAACCCACAATTCCTTCATACAGTTGCATTTTCAACTGGCATAATTAAATGTACTTCAGCTAAGATTTATAATGAATTCGCATAATTTTCAGAAGATACATTCAGAAAAAACTAATGAAAAGATGCTGTAAAATTGTTCGGCTTGTATTAAAGAACCTTTTAAGTTGTAAAATGATATTGCTCCACTCCTAGGCAGAAGCAATTGAGTCAGTTTAAACACTGAGTTTGTAACTGACTTCCATGGATTGTACAAAATATCAAGCATTAGTTCATAAACTCCATCAATAGCACTTCATCAAAGAAGAGATAACAATATCTAGGTTTCTCTTTCCTCTCTCTACACATGGTGGAATTATGGGGTGCAAGGTAAGCTCACTATAGCCTAAAAGGCCCTCAAATAAAGAAGAGATGGCAATATGTAGGGTTTTCTTTCTTTTCTCTACATATGGTGGGACAATGGGGTGCAAGGTAAGTTCACTAAAGCCTTAAAGGTCCTCAAATAAATGACAGGTCATATACAAGTTATAAACCATAGTGTCCCCAATTAAGAACACATAATTATAGGATACCTTCATTGTTTTACCCATTAACCCAAGGGAAATATGATTGCTTTGGTTGGATAGAGTTCTGGAGAACCCCAAACAAGTTCAGAAACAGTTTAAAGAACCTCAGGTACAATATGGAACATAATTTGAATTTGCTTGGATTCAATTTCTCAGTTTCTCTCTTAAGGAAGAAAATATAATTAGTTTAGCTAATTCAGCTAACAGAATTCAATAACTGTCCAAACCATTGTTCGCAAAACCGGCTGATCTAACCGCTAACCGCCCGGTAAGATTGGAACCAGTTTTGGGCAGTTTTGGTGATCAACAGATTTTTTAAAGTTTAAATAGAATACTACTTCACATTTATATCAAATGTTTTAGAATGGCGTATTTGTTAGCATTGGCGACTATACGCGATACGAACCACCGTTCGAATCCCGCCATCAGCGGTTTTGTTTTTAAATATTGGTGTGGTTCATTTTAACAATTATTCTAAGAATTCATTACATTGGTGACTTCAAAAAATTTACTTGCCCACATGAATCGAACATCAAAGTTCTTGTGAAGGAATAATTTGTTATTAAACCCACTAACCGCACCATATACTATTTAGTTGCCTATTAGATCTATCAACCAATATGTCATTTACTGCGTATTTACAAAAAAAATGGTCTACATCGTATGTAACTTAATTTTTTTTCATTTTCTTTTAAAAAAAGAGTTGGTCAAGTTGAATTCTTAACATTATTTTAATATTAGTCATTGATACTCACTTTTATATTTTCCCATCTTTTTCAAAAAAAAATTAAAAATACCCCCAGGCACAAACCGATTCTTTAAAATTCATAATTTTCAACTTCATTTGAGTGTGTTTTGTTTTAATCACATTCTTTATATGCTTTTCATATTTTAGTAGATTTTTTTTTGTATCTTTTTTATTTTTTTCAACACTTTTTTTATCATTCGAAACTTGCCCCGTTAGTGCTGTTGAATCGGCCGGTTTACCAGTTAAACCGGTTAAATCCGGGGCCCATGTCCGGTTAACCGTTCTGGTTCGATTTTGCAAACACTGGTCCAAACAAAAAATAAAAAAGGTAAAAGAAAGTAAAAGTTACATACAGTGATAAAGACTATAAAATGAGGGCAAAGAACAAGAAAGAGAAGAAAAACAAAGGAATGAATGGGGCACGAACTATAAGAATCCCATCAAATCCAATAACTGTTCCAAACTCCTTCATCATGCTTCTAAAAAAATAGAAGGATTCTACATGATAAAAGAACCCAAATGATCCATAGACGAAATTAATAACTCCGCAAAAAAAACCATGAACCACACTGGGAAGTTAAAACCCCTAAAACCCCTAAAACCCTACATAGAAATGGATATAGGGAGAGAGAAAGATGGTAGAGATAGAGAGGAGACAAAAAAAAATCAATCTAAACGAATCAATCATGGATTGATTTGAAGTTTTAGAGCTCACCATTTCTCGTGTAGGGACTCTGCATAGAGGCGAGGAGTCGCCTTCGTTATAAATTTCGGTGATTTTGAGCTTCCTTTTTCACTTTGATATGTCCTATGACACGATGATTTACGAAACGCTGATTTTTCCTTGCATTCACAGAGAGATTTGCAGCCACTTTGGATGTGTCATACACGTGAGAAAGGGCCACTTCTTTTATTGGTGTGTGGAATCGGACAATGACTATGAAAGGCGCTGACTTACTATGAAATGACGTAAGGGTCCCTAAACTTTAGTTATTAACGGGGGAAACGGAACAAGGAGGCAACAACTCATTATGAACTTTTGGATGGGAAATAGGGGTGACATTTATTCCATCGACAAAAGCTTAAATTTCAAAAAAAAACTTTTCAAACTTTAAGACGTATTAAATTTTATTTAAAAAAGTTATAAATAAATATAATCATTTTATATCAAAAGTAAATGATCTTAATGTACAATCTCAATTGAAAAAAACTTGTCCTTTTTAATTAAAAAGATTAAAATGGTCTCTTGCATTGTAGAAACAAACTAGAAAGATTGGGACCCCTAAAAAATTTACTAGTAAACAGCATGTACATAATTTTGGAAGTTTCATCCAATAGATTAATTAATGATAAAAATTCAATAAATCAAACACAAACAATAAAAAATTAAATTTTTTTAAAATAGAATGAGAGATGTGAAGAAAGAGGGTAAATATTGCTAAACTTTAATACTACAATAGATATCACAATAATGTACATGTATAAAATTTAAATTTATATTTAAATTTAAATATATATTTATACATATAAATTTATACATATAAATTTAAATATAAGTTACATACTAATTTACCATTGTGTCATGATTATCATACAATTCTAATTATATTCAATGGTGTTATTAATATTTTTGAAATAATTTGACATTATAATTTTTATATAATATTTTATAATAGCAAATAAAAATTGATATAGCAAAATAGGCAACATGTCGTATTATTGTAATTATTAACCGCATTGATTCAATTACAGATATTATTAAAAAAAAATATCTCTTTACCCTTTATTTTTTACTTCTTTTTCATATCAAAGTCAAGTTTTGAAAATTTACTTGTAACCTAAAATCTTCAATTTTTTTAACTTGCAACTTCTCTCTACCCCTTTCACAATGAATTTTTGACCAACACAAATACCTATCACTCGAAGCACTCTCGCTCTCAAATCACCGTCTCTCTCACACACTCTCTCTCTAATACCCAAAATTGCCCTCTCTAAATGGTCTCTATCTCCTCTCTTTCTAAACAAACAAACCCCAAACTCTCTAAACAAACCCACAGCATCATCTCTCTCTTTGAAATCACCATCTCTCTCTAAAATCTCCATCTCTCTCTATCCCAAAGTTGTAAAGACCCTCTCTACATCGTCTCTCTCCCCTCTCTCATAAGCTGAATATAGCAGCGAGTCTCTCTCTCTCCACCGAATTTCTGAATGTTACTAAAGGCAGTCAAACCTTTCAGCAAAATCACTCTCTCTCAACCAAGCGCAGTAAAATATTTTCTCCTTGTAAAGTCTCTCTCCCTCTCTCTCTCTCTGAGCCAAGTCCTGGTTGTCACAGAGAGCAATACTATCTCTCTTTCAAATTTCTCTCCTTCACTCTGTAAAATCTCCCTCTCTCTCTCTCTAGCGGCAAAAACTTGTGTTGCAAGGAAAGCACCAAACACTTTTAAAATCTCTCTTTCTCTCCCTCTCGTATCAATTGGAACTTTCAAGCTCTCTCTCTCTCTTTCTCTCTCTCTCTCCCTCTAATACCTAAATCCTGTGTTGCAGAGAACAACAAAAGCTCTCCTAAAATTTATCTCTTCTTGATATTCTCTCTCTCTCAACAACAAACAGTTGAATCTCTCTCTCTCTCCCTCCTTCCCTCCACCACACTTAACAGAGAACAGCTGAATCTCTCTCTAATATCCTGCCCCTCTAAAATCCTCGCTCGCTTCACAACACATACTTTAACAGATAGCAGTTAAATCCTCTATCTAAATTCCTCCCTCCCTCACTCTCTCTCTTTCTAGTGACCATCAAATGCCCCCCCTCTCTCTCTCTCTAAAACGGCTCTGAAGGACAAAAGCGAAGAAAGATCTGAAAAAAAAAAAAGAAAAAAAGAAAAGGCTGCATTTTCCTTATTATTTTTGTTTTACTTGAGTTCTTTGTTTTGAGTTTTGGATTTATTTACTTATTTTATTTTATTTTATTTGTGAGAGGGAGGACAGAGAAACAATGTAGAGAGGGTCTATACAACTTTGAGTATTATAGAGAGAGAGACGGAGGTTTGAGAGAAAGAGAGTGATTTGAGAGAGAGATGGTGATTTGGATTTTTTTAGGGAGTTTGCGATTTTTAGAGAAAGATTGGAGATAAAGACGAGGTAGAGGGGCAACTTTGAGTATTAGAAAGGAAAGAGTGTTGAGAGAGAGAGACGTGATTTAAGAGAGATATAGTGCTTTGAAAAATAAGTGTCATTTTAATTTTTATGTAGGTTAAAAATTTAAAGTTAAAGGGATACAGGGTGGCAAGATAGAAAAAATGAAGACTTTACGCTATAAATAACATTTTCAAATATTAGGTTTGATGAGAAATAAAAATAAAAAATAAAAAATAAGTAGATATTTTCCCTATTATTAATCCCTCTCACCCTCTAACCGGTAACCAAAGAACCCTCACTCGCATCCACCTCTTGCCTCCGATGTCCAATCATATGTGCTTCTCTTCTCCGGGTTTTAGAGCACCTCTGACTCACACTATCCAAGTAAGATTCTAAGATTTTTGCTAATTTATTTATACTACTTAGATGACCAAATATTTATTCATTCTATTGCAAGAAATAAATCATAAAACTTTTTTTCTTTTCCCTATTGCTTCGTTCATGAATACCAATCACGAAGTGTTTAGGCCAGCGTTTTAAAAAATGCCGAGTCGAATCGGACTCGCCCGGTTCGACTCGGAAATCGTGAAAAGGGGACCGGATCGCTTCAAAAATCGGAAATCGTCTGGTTCTAGAGAGAACCGGACGATTCTGTACAGTGAATCGCCGATTCACTGTACGGAATCTGCGAGTCCGAACAGTGAATTGGCGAGTCCATACGGTTTTTTTTTTTTTTTTTTTTTTTTTTTTTTTTTTTTTTTTTTTTTTTTTTTTTTTGTAATCCATGATAGATTTTTTTGTAATACTTGATCGATTTTTTTGTAATACTTGATCGATTTTTTTGTAATCCATGATCGAATTGTTTTTGTTTTTTTGTAATCCATGATCGAATTTTTTGGTTTTTTGTAACCCATAATAGAATTTTTTGTAATCCATGATCGAAATGTTTGTTTTCTTTTCTTGTAATCCATGATCGATTTTTTTGTTTTTTTTTTTTTTTTTATAACCCATGATAGAATTTTTTGTAATCCATGATCGAATGTTTTGTAATACATGATCGAAATGTTTGTTTTTTTTTTGTAATCCATGATCGAAATGTTTGTTTTTTTTTTTGTAATCCATGATTGAATTTTTTGTTTTTTGCTTTTTTTGTAACCCATGATAGAGTTTTTTGTAATCCATGATTGAATTTTTTATAATCCATGATCGAACTGTTTTTTTCTTTTTTTGTAATCCACGATTGAATTTTTTGTTTTTTTTTGTTTGTTTTTTTTTGTAATCCATGATCGAATTTTATGTAATCCATGATCGAATTTTATGTAATCCATGATTGAATTTTATGTAATCCATGATCGAATTTTATGTAATCCATGATTGAATTTTTTGAAAATTTGTGATTTTTTTTTTTTAATCCATGATCGAATTTTTTTTTGTAATCCATGATAGAATTTTTTGAAAATTTGTGATTTTTTTTTTAATCCATGATCGATTTTTTTGAAAATTTGTTTTTTTTTTTTTTTAATCCATATTATTCAAAGAGAAAATGAGAGAGATGATGATTCTGAGGCCACCCTATCCCAGCCATATTATTCACATATCGAGTCCCAACAGCAACAGTGTAGAAAAATATTCGCATAGTCATTCAAAAAATCTTAATGGAGTACCCTCATTTTTTATTGAATTCCTAAAAAACAATATTTATAATGAATTTTAATAATTTTTTCGAATTTTTTTTAAGCTTTATTCTGACCGATTCACCCGATTCCCGATCCGCATCGCCGATTCGCCGATCCGGATCTGTTTTTTGGAAGCCCGATCCGGGTCACCGATCCGTTTTTTAAACCATTGGTTTAGGCTATTGCATCAAAACCTTTGGTTTTCTCCATTTAGCTACTCTAAACGCATATCACCTATCGTTTACACTATTGCTTTGTTTTTTCAATTGATATGTTCATTAGCTCACATCAGGAACTTTTTTTTTTCTTGTGGTTATTTGACATTAAAAAAAAAGAAGAAGCCTAATTGTTGATTTATGAAATTTATAACTTTGTTTCTTTTTCTACATGATTTTTTTGGAAGTATAGCCACTGTAAATTTGAAGAGACTTGGGTTCTACTTGTGAAATCACTTCCAAATTTTTAACGTTCAAATGAGGTAATTATTCGAAATAGAATCAGTTATCTGATTTCATTGATTTTTTATCTCACCCATATCGATTTATTCAAAAAAATTTGAGTTTTCTAAGCTCAACGAAAGAGGTTTTGGGCTCAAAAAGGTTTAAAGTATATCCGTCGAATAGGTTTAAATTAATTATCTATAGATTCCTAGGTTCTAAGAAGAACTTGTATTTTTGGCAAAGTAAAATTCCCTTCTTTTTAAGCACCCAGGCTTGACAATAGGTACATACTATTGATCGAATGCTGATTTTTCCAATAATTGTTTCACATTGTGAGAAAGGACGGGGTGAGGATAAATTGGGTTGTTCATCTGCACCAGATGTCTCTGCTCCAATGATTTTGGATCAATTTTTTACTTTGTATTACATTTAGAATGGGGCGAATATCATTGCTCATCTTATCAGGGCTTTCAAGCCCATTAATAAACAAGCCCGAGAAAATATAGCTATTACCATGAAAAGCTTTGGCGCTATTGACGACGCTCACCTTGTCAAGGCTTTGAAGCCCAAAAGGGCAAAACCTAAACAAGTGCAATATTTTGTGAGTCTTGTATCTCAAGAAGGATATCATGTTGTTGATCCTTGATGTTTGCTTAAATTATCAAAGTGAAGAAAGAGAAAACTTTTGTTCGTATTTCTAGTTTCAGTTTACATTACAAGTCTTATCATTATTTTGGATCGGATTGCATTAGTTTTATGAATTTGAATGATGCTTTTTGGTGCTTTGTACCAAACTTGAAATCACACTGGTCTGTACTCTTATTTGCTATATCCATTTCCAGGTATGAGGGAGAGAGGGGTATGCCTCCATGCATGCATCCATCAACACTTTAAGCATGTAGGAATGGGTGGTTGCAGCAAGTGCGTGTGACAAATGAGGAAAGGAAATCGAGCAGGTGTATGCATGCACACCCTCATTTACATTGCATACGTTATTTCCATGTGTATTACATCTCCATGCTCATTCCAAAACACATGTATTCACTCACTCTTTGGATATGGCTTTCGAATATGCTTAGGATTGATTTGGACAAGCGAAAATTGCAGATACCCCTCAGGTTTGAGCATTTCGGACAACTTCCCTCCAACAATTTTTTTTTGCAATACCCCAAATCATACTTTTCTAACAAAAACACCCTCGAATAAAAAAAAGGGTAAAAAAATACAAAAATGCCCTCCTTTCAGTTAAAAGGCCTCTCTTTTTTTCAGTCGTGGTCTCGGTCCGACAAAAGGACAGGCGGTCCAACACTAGCTACACATTGTCCGACGCATCCAACATTCGGTCTAGCAAAAGGAAATGCGATCCGGCACTAGGTGCCCTTGGTCCGGCAAATTTTTTATGGGGTCCGGCAGTTGCCTTACACGGTTCGGCACGTGATGACTTCGGTCCGATACGTCTTTACATCGGTCCCGCACATCTTTACGTCAGTCCAGCAATTGTTTACTATGGTCCGGTAGTCAACGTTTAGTTGCGTATTTTACGAGGATGTGACGTGAGCTTGTATGGACAAGGGCATTTTGGTCTAAATAAATATAACTTTTTGACTTGGGGGTATTTGCTAGAAAAGTATTTTTTGGAGGCAAAAGTTGCGAAAATAAAGTTGGTTGAGGGGAGGTTGTGTAGAAAGTCCAAGGTTGGGGATATTTGCAATTTTCCCTTTGGACAATGATGATGAATACAAAGAAAAAAATACTTAACAAATAAGGACTCGAACCACCTCAACCTCAAATGCTTCCAGAGTTATAATTAATGAAGGAACTATTTCATCTTAACATTATGATAAGGAAGGGCGATGCCTATACATTATAGGGCATTCATATGATCAAATGCATAAATGAACATGTGCTGTCTGAGCCAACTAAAAAGACCATTTACCAATTTTACACAATAAAATAACACAAAGCTTCATAAATTCTGCAAATCTTCCACTTGGTCCTCTCAGTACTCCAATATACATTGAGAACAGGAAAGAGAGATCCTTTAACTTCAAAGATTCATACTTGGGTAAGTTCATGATAGCACTTTGCTGCAGCACTTAAACCTTCCTTAGTCCGTGATCTCTTCAAACCTATTTTCATGTTACATGAGCACAATCAATAAATGAAATACCAAATAATCATATAAGTAATAGATGGGAATACAATCATAATATATGCAAAAGATGGAATGAAGAAGTTTAAAGAAACGATGGAATGAAGGCATCTGTTTATTTCAATAGGAGCAATAAGGAGTCCAGTATGCCCAAATGAGACACCTTGTAATTTCGATTTCTAAATAATGTGAACTTCTGCAAATATCAACGACCACAAAAATTTCAATCTTTGTAAAATAGCAAACATCTGTCGGAGCAAACTATGTTACATCCATGGCTGTAGAACTTTTTCAATAGGGAAAAGTTTATATAAGGTTGCAACCTTAAAATGTAGAATCACATATGCATCTCAACAATCTATAGGAAAGGTTGTTTTAACGTAAATAGCAAAGGAACAATTGCGGGAGACTGCTTTGCCGGATTGTGTGGTATGAAGCCTCTGAATCCAAACAAATTATCTCTCTCAAGAAAATAAAATAGTGTTTAGTGTAAGGATTAATGGCTAACAACCGGCTAAAGAAGATGGGGCACAAGTTCTGAAGCTACTTCAGGAGAGAGATGGAAGAAATGGTGGAGGCTTCATGATCTAAACAAGTGATGAGAAAGGGGTCGGCTTGAATCCGAGGTTGTTTCTCTCTCTAAATGATTCACTTGGAATTTTGAAGGCTCGCTAAAATGTTCAATTTACAAAGATCTTGAAGGGACGATGCAGGCCATATTAAAGACCCAGACTGAATAACAAACGTTCAACTCTATACAATGTTCTTAGGGGAGCTCTTATCGATGACAGAAATTGAGAGGAGTAAGCATGGAACTGATTCGATTTCAAGATGCTTCAATGAGATTGATTCTTTGTGAGGAGGAAGAAATTCTTATTTGGATTTCAATTTATTGGGAGGACAAATAGGGCGTTCACCCAACAAAACTTGAAAAGAAACCCTAAAAGAAAAAACCTTTTATGATGGATTTTTGGGAGATGGAAAAACCCTATTAAGAAAAAAACCTTTTATGATGGATTTTTGGGAGATGGAAAAACCCGAGAATGTTTACTTGGGGAGTGGGTTTTGGGTTTGGCTTGGACGAACACCACAAGCGTTGTGGGATGCTTCCTGTTCTCACTTTTTATGCAGTGAAAAGGCAGTATCTCAGTTACAACTCCCCACCCTTCTTCTTCTTCTTCTTCTTCTTCTTCAAATAGTGAACCCGAAGTAGCCGTGGTTACAGTCTCTGATGATTCACAACTGACGAAGACTAGGCTGAAGCATTAGGAGCAGGCTGTTGCTTGCTCCATTATGCAGTCATACTAAGTGGCTACAAATCAAAGACAATAGGTGTTTCGGCACAAGGAGGAGGATCGTTTTTGGTGAAGGATGGTTTTTGGTGGAGGTGAATACGGAAAGGCTGAGGAAGGGGATGGAGCTGTTGTGGTCACTATCAGGTATGATCTGTCATGAGGGCTTCTTTTAGGTGTGAACTTCCCACTGGTGGGCTCCTTCTCTCCCCCATCAACGGACATCTTTGGCTTGTCTGATTGGGCTAGAAGGAGTTAGAGCCTTTCTTATACTCCAAAGGTCAAAATTATGGGGGAGAATAAGATCATCTTCTTTCATCGGTCTAAGGAGGATTCTTTGATGGATATGAAGAATCGTTTTGTTCGTATTACGGGCAAGTTGTTGTCCCTTGATCTGTAGAAACCGGACTCCCATCTTTCATATTTGAGAAAAGAAAGTACGTGGATCAGGTTATCAGGTATTCCTTTTCATGCTTGGTATTCCTTTTCTGTGATGTCGATAGATGGCTTTTGATAGGGTTGACCTGTGATTTGTTAGGATCCGAATATGAAAACTGAGTGGGGCCCTCATTCCAAAAAATCTAACTCCTCAGGTGGGTCAAGAATTTTTTTCCATTGTAGTAGTGTAAGAAACAAAGGATTTAAAAAGTAACTGTCCGGGTCTACAAAAAGTTACTAATGGGGTGGTGGAAAAAAATGGATGGTAGGAGGTGGTTCGTCGTTGTAGACCTTCACCGGTTAAGGTAAATTCCAGCCATTTGCAGTGGGATGGTCACCAGAATTTTAGGACAGGGAAGAGGGATTTTCAAAATTTGAAAATCCATAAGTGGTGGATCCCAATTGGCCGTTTTGCTAAGTACCCGACGATCTCTTTGTCGAGCATTACTCACCGTGTTGATTGACCACGCGAACGCGAGGTCAATGAGGGACCATCAAGGATAGAAGGTTGTCAAAACAACAAAAAGGAAGGATTTGCTTGGCGGCAGGGAAGTGAGGCATAGTTCTCGGGATTCATGCTGACGGCAGATGGTGGCGATGTGGTGCCGCACAATTTCCCGCAGGGTACAAAAGGTAGTGCCATCTTCCCGATGCCTATTTTGAAGGCGGTGGATAGCAAGAACTTTGCATTTTTGCACGTTGGACTGAAGGAGGTGGATAAAGTTTTGGTTACAGCCATTGCGATGCTGTTAATAGGTCTTCGCCTTCGGTCGATGGTTGCGCTCCAAGTGGTGCTCGTTGTTCTTGCTGTCATGTATCCCCTGTGGCACCGTCGAGTAGCTAGGAAGGACCGTGCGTTTTAAAGGCCGGTTTTTTATCCATTGACTATGAACTCGATGGCACCGTTTGTAGTAGATGACGATGTTGAGCCCATTGCAATGGTGGAAGAGGAGGTGATGGGAGGCTCCCCGATGGCTTTAATAGAGGATGGACTATCGGTGCAGGTAGAGCAACAAGCGATGGTGGTGATGTTGAAAGATGAAGTGACTAACCCCTTGTCTGTAGTTTGTGAAGATCGGCCAGTGCTCCTGCACCTGTCTAAGGTGTCAACTAGTGATACAATTGTGGTTGCTTCTGACTTGTTGTCCCAGAGTGCTTACGATGCGGCTACAGGTAGTTCGTTGGCAAGTGAGAATCAACCTCTGAGTGATCAGGTGGAGGCCAATGTGGGATCCTTAGTGCTCGATAGCAGGATGGATTTTGACTTGCCAATAAGGGTGGTTTTTAAGGAAATTGTTGACAAACTCAGGGTTGAGAAATCGAGAAGCGTTAATGTTAAGAATAAAAAAAATGAATTGGAGAAACATGGTGGTGTCACTGAGGAGAGGATCCCTGCTAAGGATGTAGAAAAAAATAAAAAGAAAGGCAAGAGCCCTATGAAGGGTACCCAATCGTTTGCTCGGCTGATGGCTCGTGGACATCATCCTGGTGGTGTGGTTGGTAATTGTTATTTGAGACGAATAGGTGATTGAAGTCCCTTCTTCTCCGTCTTCTATGCAGGATGATTTTGATGAGACCATGGAGGAGGCTTTGATGATGGAAGAAGTCTTTTTTGGGTCTAACAAGGATGGTTCAGGTTCTTCCCTTCCTTAGTTTCCTTAATGCTTTTGCTTTCTTGAAATGTAAGAGGCCTGGGTGACCTTAGATGGAAAAATGATGTTAAGTTTTTGGTTAACAAGTATAAACCTACTACTATTATTTTGCAATAAACCAAACTTCCTAGCCCCACTCTTTCTGGGGTGAGGGAAGTCTGGGGTCATGGAGCAGTAGATTTTGTGGATATCGATTCAGTAGGTCAGTCTGATAGTATTTGGATTTTGTGGGACCCTTCTGTCCTGCACTCTTTTTGTGTCATTAAAAAAGACTTCCTTTTGCTAGTGGGCTTTGTGGGTCCCGCAGCTGATTTTCAATGGGGTCTTATGAATGTCTATGGTCCCCATTCTGTTGCCCAGAAAGAGAGTTTTATTTTGGATATATCTGAAGTTATTTCTCAGTTTGATTTTTTGATCTGTATTGGGGGGAATTTTAATTTTATTAGATGGCCGGAAGAATGTTCTTTTGGAGGGGTGAGGGGGGGGGGGGGGGGGGGGGATTCCAACAACCATGCGTCTCTTCAATAGGTTCATAGAATCCCATGCTCTCATAGATTTACCTATTGCAGGTGTGAATTTCACTTGGACTAATGAGAATATTTCTAATCCCTCTATGTCTAAGATTGATAGGTTTTTGGTTTCTGCTGAGTGGTCTGAAACCTTTCCTTTAGCCTCTATGAAAGCCCTCCCTTGACTTTCATTTGATCATACTTCTATCATGTTAACTTCTAAGCTTTGGTCGGGGGGCACAAAACCTTTCATATTCGAAATTGGGTGGTTATAAGAGAAGGATGTTCTTGACTTTATCAAGAGTACCTGGGAGAATTCTATTTTGGGTGAGACTCTTGACTTCCAAATCCATAAGAAGTTGTTGAACATTAAACATAAACTTATGGATTGGAAAAGAGAGAAGTGTTTTTCTATTAAAAAGAAAGTGGAAGAAGTGTTGGGAGCTATTGAGGAGGCTGATAAAGTTATGCAGCAGTCTGGGAAGTGGTCTGAAGAGATGGCTGGTTTTGAGAAGCTGCAAATTAAATGAGTTACAGGAGCTAAGAAGAGTGGAAGAGGTGTACTGGAAACAGAGGTCAAGGGTGAAGTGGCTGAAGGAAGGTGATATGAACACTAAGTTTTTTCATGAAATTGCTAATCTTAGGAAACGTCAAATGATGCTTTTGGTCTTATTATCCAGGGAGTTGATGCTGATGATAGTAATGGTATGGCCCAAGCTATTATGAATCACTTCCAGTGTGCCTTTATTTCTGAAGTAAAATTCACTCCTAGACTCAGTCGTGTGGGTTTTAGAGTTCTCCCGCCTAATCTCATTCCTATCTTGGATAGGGATGTCTCTATGAATGAACTAAAAAAGGTTGTCTTTGCTCTTTCGGGTGATAAGGCATCTGGTCCAGATGGTTTCCCATTAATCTTTTTCCATAAGTTTTAGAATTTGATGTTTTGTGAAGCTCAGATTTCTTAGGTTACCGATATTGCTATATTGCTTAAATGTTGCGAAGTTGCCTTAGACTTAAAGGTTAACTTCGGGAAAACAAGTGTTGTTGGCTTAAATTGCAGTGATGAGGAGGTGTTGTCAATAGCACATTGGCTGGGATGTAAGGTAGAAAAATTCCCGATTACTTATTTGGGGATGACGTTATTAGATGGACGTCTGCCAATTGCGTTATGGGATAAAATTCTACAGCGCATCCAAGTTAAACTTGATCTATGGAAGTTTAAATATCTCTCCTTTGGGGGAAGGATTACGCTTATTAAGGCTTCTCTGTCGAACTTACTTGTTAATCAAATGTCAATTTTACAGATCCCTTCTTCGGTGGCTAAGAAAATTGAAACGTTGATGAGGAACGTTTTTTGGGGATCCTCAGTGGAGACAAAGAAATTCCATCTTCTTCGATGGGATAGGGTGTGCAGGCCTAAGAAAGAAAGGGGGCTTGGCATTAGGAAAATCAAAACTGTTAATCAAGCCTTACTCTGTAAGTGGTGGTGGAGGAGTTTAATTCTTAAAGATCACCTATGGTACGAAGTCATTGCTTTGAAGTATGGGTCGAATTGTTTTGGTATGTGGGTGGGGGCTAGAAGTGGAATTAAGGGAATGTCTACTTGTTGGAGGTCTATTCATTCCTACAAAGGTTTTATTCATAGAGATATTCATTAGTCTGTGGGCAATGGCAGCAATATTTCTTTCTAGCACCACAAATAGGTGGGGGATTCTCCACTGAAAATACTCTTTCCTTTGGTTTTCCAGAGGATGGCCAACCCCAATGCTACTGTTTCAGATAGTTTTGTTCGTAGGGGTGACCAAGTTGTGTGGAATATTAATCTTCCATATAATAGAATCCCAGACTCTCTTTACTCTCAACTCTCTGGTTTACTAAGGTTATTGGAGGAAGTCTATATCCCTCTTAATGATGAGGATGAGGAGGTATGGGAGATTGATAAAAATGGGGTTTATTTGGTGAAGTCCATGTGCCTATTGCTTTTCCACGGTAGATGGAGATAGTCTATGCTTGAGATAGCCATCATCTGGAAATGGCCTCTTTCTCTCAAAGTACAAGGCTTTTTATGGCTGGCGGTTAAAAATAAGGTGCTTACGATAGATAATATAATCAAGACAGAGAAAATTCTGTCAAATATTTGTCTCATGTGTAAGGCGGATGGGGAATCTTGCAACGATCTCTTCCTTCATTGTCCGTTTGCTCTTCGCCTATGGAGTTGGTTATTTGTCTAGCTTGGGATTGCATTTGTAATGCCACCTTCAGTGCTTGGGATCTTACAAAATTGTACGGTTGATTTGTCACTAATCGGGATTGTTATTTGGCAAATTACTAGAGGCGTTATTCTTTAAGAAATCTGAAAAGAGAGAAATATGAGAGTTTTTGAGGGGAAATGTTTGCCTGTTGGAAAAATCTTGGAGAGAGTTTTGCACTCAATTTTATTATATCTTTCAATTACTAAAGTTGGTCAGGACATATCGGAAGTGGATGTCAGAAGAAATTAAATACTTTGTTTCATATGGGTTTCTTTAAAGGTATACCTATAGCAAGATGGGTGGCTCCACCCCTTGGTGTATCCAAGCTTAATTTTGACGATAGTTTGATAGGGAATCCAGGCCCAGCTGGCTTTGGTGGTGTGCTTAGGAATTGGATGGGGAACGTGATCTTTCCTTACGCAGGTCCACTTGGGACGCGTACAACTAATTTTGCACAGTTGTTTGCTCTTTTCTATGGTCAGCGTATCTTTATGGAAAAGAATGTGGGGTGTTCTTGTATCTTTGAAGGGGATTCTCTTAATGTCATTCAGTGGTGTAAAGGAGAACAGTGTCTTGGGAGCTCAAATCTTTGCTGCTTCAGATTTTGGACCTCTCATCTTCTTTTTCCTTTTCCTTTGTTCATATTTATAGGGAGGCCAATGTGTTGGCAGACTCTCTTGCTAAAGTAGATTCCTACCTTCCTGAAACTATTGTTTCTGATTCAGTAATTTTGTTCTAGCTTATTACAATTGTGAAATTTTTGTAAAAAAAAACGTCTTTGAGTCCCAAAAATAGTGCATTTTGCAACACATTATCTACACCATCCATTTTCAAGAGTTTCATATGTTTAAAGATCTTCTTGATTTTAACCATTTTTGAAGTTTAAAAATTTCTAATTAGATATGAAAATAGTTTTTAAGATAATCCTAAACAAATTTTACAACAAAATTGCATGTTATGATAAAATTTGGAGGTGCGCTTTTTAAGGTTGCAACCTTATAGAAACTGCACCCTTTTCAATATCAGAAAAATATAATAAACAACTACATATATGTTTATATATAGAAAAAAGCTAACAAACACTGACAACTATAATGAATAGTAGTATAGGTGGAATCACAATCGTTAGATCTTCATCATGTGGTTCAGAATGAATTTCAATATTTTTTCTAGAAATCGGATCATAATGAAATTTTAGATGTGTGTATTAAAAAAAAGGGCTCACAATTAAAAAATATAAAAACAATGTTTCACAAAATATAAAATAACTGAAATACCACTGAAAAATGATGGGGATAATTTAGTCATTTTAAATTATTGAAAATAATATTTCTATATTTTTATGTAGTGCGCAATAGTGTTAGGTATGTACATCCACATTTTCATATTAATCAGATTTATAAAAAAAAATTATAATTAAAATAGTGATATGTATTTTGAATCACTCAATAAAGATTTTACGGTGGGGATTTCACCTATATTATTGTTATCTAAGCACCCTAGGTGACTCTATATTTTCTTTAGATAAATAATATTTAATTATATTAATAAGTAAATGCTGTATAATTATAATAATTAAAATCAATTAATCATGATTATTATTGTTATAATTATAATATTAATTTCGTATTGTTATTAGACTATCATTGTTCTTTAATAATATATTATAAACATATTACTTATATCCAATGATCATAACATTTAACTGGCTAATGTTTGTAGCATTTAACATAAAAAAGAATTCCTCGAAAGTAAATTAGCAGACAACCTGCGAGGTTCAATTTCTCGTCAATATATCCAAACCGAGTAAAATAGAAAGATGTTTTGCGATATATTATAATAATATTTAAGCTCCCGACTTATTTATACTTAGTGTAATGTTATAATAATTTGAATAATTAATAGCCTTGCGTCTCAAGTTCCATTTCTATGGGTAAAAGCCTTATTCCCACTAAACCCACAAAAACAAAAAAAGTTAAAGTAATCTACAAATAACTAAAATAATGAATAATCATGAAAAATAAAATCCATGAATAGAAGATTTAATAAACTACATAAAAGTAATATAATTAAACAACAAAAACAAATGGGAAAAAGGTAAAAGAGGAAAATAAAATGAGTACAAATCTCCAATAGAGTTTTTCTAAGGATTTTTTGAGATATTTTTTTTTTTATTTTTGAAGGTTTTTTATCATTAACTTTGTCGAAATTCAATAAATTTGTGATATTCGTAAGATGTAATTAGAAAGTTAGGGAGATATTATAATAGTTTGCCTAGACTTTGGGTACAATTGAACAATATTATTAAATCCATGAAATTAATGAATTAATCATAAAAATATATATTACTCGCACCATTCAATCGGGTACTCCGAACAAATCAATGAAAGAGCATGAATTAATAGTGTTTAGTAACTGAAAAATACCAAAAATGAAACTTAAAAGGCAAAAACTTTATACTTGAGCGTCCACTTCTTCGTGATTCGTAAAGGCCTACAATAACAAAGAAAGACCAACAATAAAAAGAATTAATGCAAAAATATGTGAGAGAAACAAATGAACGAACCTAGAGAGAGAGATGGATTGGATGTTGGGTCTTTTCTTTCCTTCATCAACTTGAATGGATGATGGAAATGTTTTATGTTATAGGATCTAGAAGAGAAAAAATAGGAAAGATTAGAAGGGATATGGTATGTGGTAGCTACGTGAGATAGGATATTTAAATGATTTAATAAGAGAGAGAGTTAGAGAACGATAGCGTGAGGTGTTTTAAGAAGAGAGAGAAAATAGTCACATGTAAGGTAGAGAGAGACATTTAAATTATTTACCCAAAAAAAGTTATTTAAAGTAGGAGGTAATACATTAATACACGTTAATAAATAAAAATAGAGTAATCTTAAACTAAGAGAGAGGTTGTCATAATAAATAAAAGAGAGAAAAATATTGAAGGAAATAATTGAGGGCAAAGCTGACATTATTAATAAACAAAAGGGTAAAAGAAGAAGAGAAAAGGACACTGGTTGTGAAAATAGGAATGGTCATCTTCTCGCTTAATATATAAAATAATAATGGATATAGAGATGGATTGAGGTAGGGGAAAGATTCATATGTGACCATACCACAGATAAAGTATATGTGACCATGCTCTTAGTTGTCTGATATGAGTAGATGGTTAGGATGGCTTGAGTCCCAATGATACAAGTTGGCTATTAAATGTAAAATATTGATCTAACGACTTAAGAGTGTTTTGTTTTTAATTTTTATTCAATACATCATTTTACAACAAAACTGGGGGTGTGCATACATCTGATAGGGGCTTTCTCACAACCCAAGTGCTATGTGACCTTGTGATTAGAATAGCGAGAGGGTCAGAATTCTAGAGAAAGCTGACTCAAGATGACCCCGACCCGAGTGACGAGTGCAATAGAATCAACATCTCTTATGACCCGAATTCACTGTGCGAGAAGGTGGTTAGAGTAGCAATTCTAGAATTAGCACCCTAAGACGTTGTCTTAAAATGACCCCAAGTCGAATGTTTAGGCAGTAAAAGAAGCAACCAGCAAAGAGAGAGAGATGAAACGACGACGAAATAAAATAAAATAAATTAGTAGTTAAAGGAGTATGGTTTAAAGAGAAGAGAATGAAGAATGTGGATGCAAGTGTAAGGGATAAAGGGCAATTAGAGGCAATGGGAAGGTAAGGGTGGATAGAGGTCATGGGGTGTAGCAGCGGGTAGGAATTACCAAGGGAATAACGGTAGACAAGATGTTAGGTGAAGATCTAGGGGCGTGTAGGGGTTGTAGGAGTAGATAGGGATGGTTAGATGACGATCTAGGGGTGGATAGAGGTAGTGGGGATGAGAACTGGTAGCAATTAGTGAGTGCACTAGGGGCGGATGGAAGTTAAGGTGTCATAGGGGCACATGGAGATGTAGGTGTGATGGCGCGCATGAAGTAGGTAAGAGATGGAGCGGATGGGGGAATTGTAGTGTTTGGCGTGGACGGAGTGAGGGAGATGAGAGAGGCATCGAGAGTTGGACGGCGTGTGCGTGAAAGCGCGAGTGGAGAGTTGGACGACCTCACATAAGGCGCGGACCCGTCACTTGATGGGGGAGGGTGAGAGCAAGACGAGAGAAAAGATGAGGAGGGAAGCTGCAAGAGGAAAGAAAAAGGGAGGAAGCTGGGTCCGCGCCTAGATGCAGGTTTGTGATTTAGACGAGAGATAGGGAGTAAATGAGTAGAGAGAGAGAAGGAGAATGAGAGGTGCTCGAACCAGCCTTGAGTTCGAGTAGGAGAGAGAGAGAGGAAGGGGGATGGGGGGACTTAGCCCCGGGTCTGAGACCAAGAGCGGGAGGGGGAAAGAAAGAAGAAAGAAGGAACAAGAGAGAAAGGAGAGAGAGGGGATAAGAGAGAAAGAGAGGGAAAACTGAGAGAGGGGCAGAGAGAGAGGGAGAAGAAGAGAAAAAGAGAGTGAAGGAGAGAGAGAGAGGGGGAAAATTGAGAGAGGGTGAGAGGGAGAAGAAGAGAAAAAGAGAGTGAAGGAGAGAAAAAGGGAGAGAGAAAGAGAGAGAAAGAGAGGGGACCGGGGGCTTAGACCCTAGTCCGAGACTGAGTGAGAGAGAGAAGAGAAAGAGAGAGAAGAAGAGAGAGAAAGAGAGTAAGGGTGGTTACCTAGTGTGGCCCTTGAGTCCAGACCGAGAGGGGGGGGACTAGGTTGGTCGTAGTTTTTTTGATGTACCATTGAAGGTGGGTCCAGTACTTTGATGTTGAGGTGAAGGTGCAGGGTTAAGGCTTATGAATTAGGGACTATGGAAAGTGGGCCTAAGGTTTATGGGGTAAGAACAATGAGAGATGTGACTAGGGTGTATGGGAGTAGAGATTAAGGGAGATGAAAGTAAATGGTTTTAAGTTGGGAGTGGGAAGTTCTAAGTTGGAAGTGAGAGATTCTCTCTCATTTCTTTGGGGTGACGAAGATAGAGTAAAAAATCACAAACTAAAGGGAACCTCAATGTTTTTAATTAACTTTTTGCCAGCACTTTGAACTTACATCTAACTTAGGGTTTCAAATGAGCATAAGGTGCTTATATTTCATTCCCTTGAAATAAGGATGGATAATTAAAAGTAAGCCACATTGTAAAAAATTCCAATTTTTGTGAATTAATATTGAATCTCGTTTTTAGGGCAAAATGACAACTTTGCCCTCACCTAGAATCTTGAAAATGATGAGATGGTCCCCAAAAAGACACCATAGACTATGGTGACCGTTCGATGCTTATTTCGGGCACTTCCGACAACCTTCTAGCAAAAATAACATCGTAAAAGTGATGATCTTGATCAGATAATCATTTTGATATATGATTTGATCATTGAATCGAGGTTTCAAACCCTTCTTGAAATCTAGTGAAAGATGAGAAATTTGCAATCTTGAATGCTTGATATTATCCGTTTCTATAGTGGTAATTCGAGCGACCAAATGCTGTAGAATTGATGCTTGAACTATTATGTTTGTTTTGATACCCTTTGATCGTCTTGAAATGGATTTTTAAGGATGAACCCAAACTCTGACAAAGTTCTATAAACTTGTGATTCTTTGACTACCAATCTGACACAATCTATGGTGTTTCAAGTCTTCATTTTGATCACAAATTAAAAAGGATACTATCACGATCATTTTGTGATAAATTTCGTCCATTTTGGTGTCCATTTGAGCACATTCCAATTTTGAGAAGTCACCGAAAAATGTGATTTCAACCACCGAAAAAGTATGCCTTCTTCAGCTCAAAATTTGGTGTTATTTGTCCTCCGATCATTCATAAAAATTGTATCAAACTATAGCCTTCGAAGCACGGTCGCAACGGACCCATACGTGCGACGATCCAACATCGGGATCTCGAGCTATGGCCTCTCAAAGAATTGGATGTTCTTCTTTTTAAAATCTGAATTTTCATGTTTCGAGTCCATCTTATCTCTAATAATTCTCTCATTTCGGGCTATGCCATGATGCATGCCATATGTCAAAATGAGCGTATTGTCGAGATCAAGCTCGTGTCCGAATTTGAGCTTAATGGGACCCAAAATGAGCAAGTTATGAGCATTTGAAAATCATCTCAAAATGAAAAAAATACAGTTTCCATAAATAAAAACTGGTTCACCGAGGCTGCACCGCAATAGCGTAAAACCCATTTTTCAGTGAACGGTATACCAGTGGCCTTCTCTCGTGTGTGGCCTTCTCTTACCCCATGCAAACCCCACAAACAACCCGACTCTCTCGCTTTGTTTCTCTCTCTAAAAACCCTCTTACGCCTTGCAAAAGGAGTTTCAAGCATAGCACCTTATAAAGCCAGAGGACTCACCAGGGTAATCACACCGCCAAGAACCCAAATCTCTACCCTACTCAAGCCCCTTTTATCTCTCTACCCAAGCTCCTTCTCTCCATCTCTGCAACCCCAAGCTCAGTCAAGTGACGTTGCACACGACTCAACGTGGTCTCTCTTTCCCTCTCTCTCTCTCTCAAATTGATCTCTGTTTCAAAGTGGTCTCTCTCATTCTCTATCTTGGTCGCATAGGTATGCATGATGCTTATGAGAGAGAGATGTTTCCCAAGGAGAGGTATCTACTGTTGCTCGCTTTCATTATATATACTTTTCTATATATATGTGGAAACGGATGAGCTTAGCCCGCTCGTGGACCCCATTCATATGCACCCGACGACTGCGATCAAAAGTTGGGCAATTGATGGTCAAGATGCGTTCGCAAAGGTCCTACCATGTTGAATTCAAAAAACATCTTTTCAATAACCCACTGACACACAGTACTGACCCACTGACACATAGAAAAATGCGAGTGGCTCTCGCTTCCAAATCACGGGGTTTTCTCTCTCCTCAAAATGCGAGCAGCTCTCTCTCTCTCTTCAAATTCAGGGGATTTTTTCTCTCTCTCTCCTCCCTGGTTTTCTTTCTCTGTCCTCCTTGATTTTCTGCCTCTCGCTCCCTGTAACTTCTTAAACAAAAATCGCACGCCCCATTGATAGGAGCTTAGCCCCTCCGCTCTCTCTGTCTCTCGCTCCCTATGCCAAGCCCCTCTCTCTCTCTTTGCCAATCCTACTGCTGGTGCACCCTCTCTGCCTCTTTCTCCCCTAATCGCTTAGAAAATCCCATCGGCCCCTCGTCTTCCCTGTCCAAAGGCCCGTCCCACAGGGAAAAACCAAAGGCCGCTAGCGCACTGGCTCTGCCCCTCGAGCACCGTCTCGCGCAAGTACTCTCTCTCTCTCTCTGTATTTGACTCATACAATCTATTATAAACAATTTCCATTATCGATTTGGGGGAGTTTGGGTTTTTAGTGGAATCCCAAACAATTTTGGTGGAATCCACCTCAAATTTTCTTTTTGATGCAAATGTCACGTACGTGGTATGTGAATAGTGGAAAGTCCGGATGAATTTATCGAGTCTCTATTGGGAGCGCAACATGAGGTAGCTACTTCATTTGGTGTAAACATTGTTCTAGTGGAGAAATACATTTCTCGACCACGACATATAAAAAGTCCAGGTATAGTTCGTCTGACTGCTTAACCTCTTCAGTAGGGCAGGACTGTTTGCATGGTTCATCATATTTGGCTGCAACAAAATTTTACTAATTTGCTGGACTGTAAGAGAGAATCTTGTGGTTCTAGGTGGTTGGATGCCTAAATTTGTAGTTTCTTATATTAAACTGCCCACAACATTTACATATTTGGATTTTTCAAAGAATGCATTCAGCCAGATGGTCTTTACCAAACTACAGGAAATGTCATGCACCCAATTATGAAGCCTCTTACAATGGATTTTTTTTATGACATTCAATGATTAATTTTGTTTTGGCGGGCATATTCAACCTCACAATGAGCATTGATCTATTTTAGCCATGGTTTTTCTGTCCTTTCTGGCCTGATACACGACATGTATTTGTTGATGTTGGACTTGGATTTCATGAAGAATTTATAATGTTTGAAGCTTTGGAGTTTATATTCGTAAAGGAAGCAAGACTTGCCCGGTAAATCCACCTCTACTGTTATTCTTGAACTTGAAGCTTCAGTTGGTAGAACTCGTGCTTTTGGATCACATGTTTATATGCTTTGTGTGTTTGAATGCAATCTAGAAATGACCACTAACCTTCATAAGTTATTACTTTTAGCAATTTAATTCCAATTTCAGTGTCCTAGTTGTCAAAATAGTTTTATCTTGATATAGAACCATCTATTGAAACATGATTAAGTACACATCAAATTATACCCTCCATAATACATCGAAGTATGTGAAGGGAAAATTAAGGGCCAGTTTGGATGTAACCAAAATCCTCATTTTTATTGATGATTGTTTGAAAATCTATGCCAAAGGGTTAAAAGTTTATTATGGATGTTTGTTTGAAAATGTATTTTTGTAGTTTGCAGTTTCACGTTGGGTAAGTCAAAAAACTGAGATAGATCCTAAGAATCCAGTCAGTGTGACATCTAGCACATGCCCAAATATAGGCAGCATTGATGAAATCCCTGACGGTGGTTGTGGCTCACCAAACAAAGGCCATGAAATAGAAGAATTATGTATAGGAATGATGTTTGGATAAGAGGATGATGCATATGAATTCTTCAAGTCTTATGCATTGACCAAAGGTTTTGGTATTCGCAGGGGGAGTAATCATAACAAGAAAGGTAAATGGATCGATAGGGTTTATGTTTACTCGAAGGAATAAACAAGAAAAACCTAATAAAAGTGAAAATGTTTACCCTGAGTTAAGGTGTAGGTGCAAGGTTAGGATGTGTATAAGTAGTCAAGAAGATGGCGAGTAGAAAGTGACTAGCATCGTTAAAGATCATAATCACTAGAAAAGCTCATCTAATTAGCACACATCGATCATTGTCGAGTGCTACGAAGTCATTAATACATTCAATGAGCTCGGCAATGGTTAAGCCTAGACATATTCTTAGAGGAGAAGAGGGCAATTTAATTTTGCAATGGCTCTATAAAAAGAACCAATCGAACCGATCATTTTTCTATAAATTGAGATTAGATGATGATGAACATATTTACAGTATCTTATGGGTAGATTGTACATCTAAAGTTTCCTATCAATGATTTTCTGATGTGGTTACCTTTGATACCACATACAAGACAAATACGTTTGGTATGCCCTTTGCACCTATACTTGGTGTAAATCACCATTTCAATACAACTTTATTTGAATTTACACTCATATTTGAAGAGAAGATAGAATCATTTATATAGGTATTTGAAAAGTGGTTGGAAGCCATGGGTGGATGGCAACCAAGTGTTAGTCTCACAGATCAAGATCCTGCAATTTCATATGCAGTGAGACAAGTTCTTTACCAAAGTAAGCATCATTATTGTAAGTGGCACATATTTGCGAAAATCAAAGAAAAAATGCGTCATGTCTTGCGTATGCATCCTTCTTATTTAGATACCTTTAGGAGGTGTGTGGCTAGCCCAACAATTGAAGATTTTGAATCGAGATGGAAATCAATGATCGAGAATTATAAGTTGGAAGACAATGAATGGCTCGGTAGGCTTTATGGTTGTCGCATGTAATGGGTTGATGCATACTTGGTTGGCACGTTCACTGCGGGTATGACCTCTACTCAAAGGAGTGCAGGAATGAATAAACACTTTAAGATGTACTTGACACCCAGAACAAGATTGCGTACATTATTAGAAGCTGTCGCAAAAGTCCAAGATAAGAAGGTACGAAAAGAGCGAAAAAATGACTTGACAGATATTCAAACAACTCCAGTATTGCAAACAACCACTTTCATTGATTCACATGCATAAAAAATCTATACTCAAAAGATTTTGAAGATATTTGGGGAAGAGGTGGCTAATTGCTTTAATTTTACGAGAGAGACAGTTGAAGACAATGGACAGGTTGCTATGAACCATGTCAATGAAGATGACAATTCTGATAGTTGTAGTAACACACCAAATGAAAGTAACCATTGCCGCAATGTCCTTGAACCTGCACGAGCACAGACAAAGGATGACCGGCCACTAAAAGATTGAAAGCTCGTTCTGAAGGATGGAAGCCGAAGACAAAAAAAAAGAAATGCACAATCTGCAATGGCAGTGGACATGACAAAAGGAACTGCCCGTCGTTCGTTTGTGATAGGTACAATGGCATACCTTTATATTATTTTGATTTGCAATTATATTATCTTCATTATTGTTGATGTATTTGATTTACAATTGTATTAGCTTCAATTGAAATGCTAACATATGAATTTATCTTCCTCTTACAACGCTAAGGACAAAACATGGTGTAAGCTTCAGACCCATAAGAAGGCAGCAAATGCGAGTTGATGGTAAGAAGCAATTGCTTGGAAGGCATGTTTGCAAGTTCATTTTGAAATATTTTTATATGCGTGTAAGTTCATATTTGTAATTTCATTTGGAACACTATTGTCACTCATCATAATGTGTTTTATGTCTCAGATAGAGACGACAAATTCATATGGAACAACTTCAAAGGACGAGCTATGTTGCTTTTTTTTTTGAAAAGTTTGTTGTTAAACAATTGGCATTATTGATGTATGTTGTATGCCATTCACTCAAAAAAAGGATGTAGGTTATATGCTATTGTACTCTTTTCACTTCTTTTTGGGTTGTAAGGTGATTGGGTACAAGAAAAGAACGATTATTTGAAAAAGGGCAGGACTACTGAACTTTATATGAACAATTTTGTTATTGAATGGAATACCCCATTTGGCAGGTAATTGATGAATTGTATGTAATATTATAGTTATCAAATACAATGTATTATCACTATAGCATGAGTCTTTCAATTTGTTAAGTGTCCAATCCAAGTAATGGTATACTACATTTACGGAGACAAAGAGTAGAGAGAGAGAGAGAGAGAGAGAGAGAGAGAGAGAGAGAGAGAGAGAGAGAGAGAGAGAGATGGACGTGCAAATATGTGGTTTTCAAAAATTTTGATATCTAATTGGGTAATGTATGCCTTTTGTGAAGGACACTATTTGAACACATTTTTCCGCACCTTGAGTCCCTAATGCGAAATAAAAGAGAGGCTGGTCAATAAAGCCTTGACGTACAGTGAAATTCCCAACAGTCTCAAAATTTCCCCAGAACGGGTCAGAATCTTCCTAAAGACCTCAAAAATCTACTTGCCAAGTTTCGTTGTAATCTGGCATGTTTAAGGCAGCGCAAACAAAGAAACAATTCTAGAAAAATCAACCTCTAACACCCTAAAATGGATCTCGTAACCAGAATTTTATTTTCGATGCTTCAAATAGCTGTGGGACCGTTACCATTAGATCTGACACGGTTGAAAACCCCTATAAGTCAAGTTTCAGCTTAATTGAGCGCTCCAAGACAAAGTTATGGGTGAAACATTAAAAAGGGGTAGACCGCACGCTCTTCCCATATGGCCTCCCTTCACCAATGTCCATTAAAGGAGGCTGGTCTGTGCTGTCCCGAGCGGCAACTTCAAAGACCCGTATCTCACTCGTTCGAGTCAGATCGCACTCAAATTTGGTGGGTGTGTTCATCTTGTCAAGACGAGCATTTTGATATGTCGCACGACCCCATGATGATATCCGAGCAGGGAGAAAAGGTAGAGAGAATTTGACAATTCATGAAGATAGTTGCAGAAAATTCAGTAGCAACATGCCTTGCTCGACCAGCCATATCACAATGCTCGCGTACTCAATCAACGTGAAACTAATTGTATTATGTACGTAAGGTCTGAGGCTATCTTTGGTCTGAACCTCGGGTACGATGAACGGTTGGATTTGGCACATGAAGGTGTCAAAATTACTGCAGATTTTGGCCTTTGGATTTTAAGATTCCGGCCAAATACCCAAGACGGCGAAATCTTTGTTTGGACACAAAATCGAGCTGCGTTTGTTGCAACGTATTCGTGACAGCATGATCAATGCAATTCAGTGAAGAAACTAATGAAAGACATCAAGAAACATGCACACTATCGATCAGAAGTTTTCAAGATCTACGCAAATTTCGAGTCGCATGATCGTGCCCTAAAAATGTGATCCATGGTTCGAAGTTGGTATCAAATTAATCGTCATGCCAAGCCTGACAAGAAAGCAATCATCTTTTGGCCAAACGGATGCCGGAGTAACCCTAATCATCTATGGGAGATCACGCAAGTTCTAGGGCAGCAGCAGGGATTGTTTTGAAATTTCATCTATTGTTAGGTAGGTGCAAAACAGTCCTTTTGCACCAACATTTAGAATTTTTTTTAATTAATTAAATTGTAATTATCATTAATTATGATAGTTTTTTGACGTACACTCATGTTTGGGTCCAATTCTATAAGTACATGCTAAACATAATTGTTAAAGGACCCTTCATTTTTCAATACTCATCAATAAAATTTGAGAGTTTTCACGATCAAATTATGGGCACGTCTTGGAGAGAGGAGAGAGAAAAAAATATCTGATACCCTTTGATGAAGGTAATTTTCTCTCTCCTCCTCTCATCTATCACTTTCTCTCTCCTCATCTCATATCTCTCTTTCTCTATCCTCCTTTCATTTCTTTCTATCTCTTTTTATTTCTCTTTCTCTTTCTTTGTCTCTATCTTAATCTTTCTCTCTCCTCTCGTTTCTATCTCTCTTTTCTTTTTATTCTTTGATATTTTTTATTCACTTTCCTTCTCTCTCTTCTATCGTTATTTTCTTTTTCTTCACTTTCCTTCTCTCTCTCTGTGTTTCTCTCTCTTTATTCTCTGATCATGCATGGTGGAGCCTATCGCTGAGTGCGATGTCCTCCTACTTCTGGGGCATCGATAGTGGGTCGAGCCTTAACTGAAGTGGCGGGCCGGGCCTTTGTCAAGGTTCCTCCTATTCCCTTGTATCATGGATGGTGAAAGCTCATTGTCATCCATGGTTTCTCTCTCTTTTAATTCTTGTGTCACAGACAGTGGAAGCTCATTGTCATCCATGTTCTCTCTCTCTCTTATTCCCCTGTATCATGGACATCAGAAGCTCATCCCTGTCCATATATTCTCTCTCTTTTAATTCTTGTGTCATGGACGACGAAAGATCATCATCGTCTATGTTTTCTCTTTCCTCTTCTCTTCTATGTCTTGGGCGGTAGAAGCTCATCGCCGTCCATATTTTCTCTCTCTTCACTTCTCTGTCATGGACGGCGGACGCTCATCGCCATCCATGTTTTCTCTCTCTTCTAATTCTTGTGTCATGGACGACGGAAGCACATCGCCATCCATATTTTCTCTCTCCTCTTTTCTTCTTTGTCTTGGGCGGTAGAAGCTCATCACCGTCCATGTTTTCTCTCTCTTCGCTTCTCTATCATGGACGGTAGAAGCTCATCGTTGTCCATGTTTTCTCTCTCTTCTCTTCTCTATCATGAATGAAAAAAGCTCATCGCAGTCCATATTTTATCTCTCTTCTCTTCTCTGTCATAGACGGCGGAAGTTCATCGCCATCCATGTTTTCTCTCTCTTCTCTTCTTTGTCATGGACGGCAGAAGCTCATCGCCGTCTATGTTTTCTCTCTCTTCTCTTTTTTGTCATGGATGGTGGAAGCTCAGCGTTGTCCATGTTTTCTCTCTCTTCTCTTCTTTGTCATAAACGGCGGAAGCTCATCGCCATCCATGTTTTCCCTCTCTTCTCGTCTGTGTCATGGACGGCGGAAGCTCATCGACGTCTATATTTTCTCTCTCTTCTCTTCTCTATGATGAACGGTAGAAGCTCATCGCCATCCATGTTTTCTTTCTCTTCTCTTCTCCATCATGAACGGCGGAAGCTCATCGTCTCCCCCCGCCCTCGACTACCGTACTTACGCGGTAACAAGCGACCGAGCGCGGGTTCGTGATCCAAGGTAACGTTTGTCACTCAAGAAGAAGTGGACTGAACGCTTTTATTTTCGGTAATCGAGCAAACCATGGAAAAAGAACTAAAATAATAACTTAACTAACAGGTGAACATCGACAATCCCAAACACCAAAAATCCATTATATATAAGTTTATTCCAAAATGTTACATTCAGTTCAGGGCATTTAGGCCCAATATTACATATATCAACAAAGAACAAAAACCTAGGGTCAAACACCCCTGTCATAAACAAGATCTAAGCACCTTCTTCGCGAAATCTAACTTCAACCTCCCGCTGCAAAACACGAGTTCCCAGCCCTGAACCTATCGCTATCAATCTACGAGGACAGGAGAAAAAAATTGAATGAGCTATAAAGCCCAGTAAGTAAATCTAGTATTATGCATCTATAGTGATTCTATTCGTATGTGATAACAATTCAATCCATCAATATAAAATCATAGTTTAGCACATATGAATATTAGATAAAGACAGCGATTATGAACATTTCATTTACACGACAAATATTACTAAATTTGTGCGATCATGAGCATTTAATCAGCGAAATCATTAACATTCAATCAATGCAATCCTAAACATTCCTTATTCAGAAATTCGATCATTACTCACTCACTCCCTAAATCAGCTACTCCCATAGTAGATGCCCTATCTATCAGTCTGAGCCAATCCCATTGCTTAAGACCTCTACCATCATATAGGAGGGAGGGTAATAACAATTGGGGTAATCCACTTCGTAATACCTTCAACACACTCACACAGTGCCCAACGCACATTGAGGGTTCAATAGGACCTTACCTTGCAAGGTATCAATCATTTCATAAATCTAGGGTATGACCCTCTATCATTTCCCTTAACCTGTTCCTATCATTATGCAGGTTAGGGAATATGCCGGCATCACTTTCCTTATTACTGATGAGTGTCCCATCGCGTAGCAGACGATATCATAACAATATCCACTACCGGTGAGTGTCCCACCGCGTAATGATCAATATCAATATAAGCGGTGGCCATCCATCATAATATTATAATAGTATCCACTACTGGTGAGTGTCCCATCTCGTAATGGTCAATATTAATATAAGCAGTGGCCATCCATCACAATGTCATAACAATATCAACTACCATTGAGTGTCCCATCGCATAATGGTCAATATTAATATAAGCAATGACCATTTATCATGTTCAAGCATTCAATTCATTCACATCAGTCAATGTCTCATACAGATGAATCATATTTCATCATATTATTTAGCAAAAGTCATTTATTTCATAAGCTTTCACAGGGCGTTTAAACATAAGTCTTCTCAATTGCAATTGGCATTCATTATGAATTCACTTCATCACTATTGTACTCGTGGCCTCGATTATCTGACATAGCACAGTCATAAGACATCATTCACATATCTTTATGGCATTCACATGAAATTCATCATATGGTATTCACATTTATCACATAACAAGAAAGCTTAGTGTCTCACGGATATAAAACTGGTACAATGACATGCCCCTCTTACAAGGACGTAGCTCCCAATCTAGGGGGAGTTTCAAAATGCCTCAAACATGAAACTTTAAGCTTACCCACATACCATTACAAAGATAATAATTTGAAAGAATTTGGGTGTCATTTGATGGGTCTATAGCTCAGTGCAAAGTGAGTATTAGTTGCTGGAAATCTTCCCTGCAATAGCGCGCAATGACATGTTCGTGCATTTCGGGGCATAATTTAAAATCCGTAAGGAATTTCAAAAACCTCACTACGTGCAACTTTGAGTACATTCACAAACCTTTCCAATGGTGGCATATTTAAGGTGTTTGGGCACCATTTTCTGAGTCAAAAGCATGGCCCAAAGAGGGCCATAGTTGCTGAAATTAGCAATGACTGTGAGCGGTGTTGTGTCTCGACGTCTTAGGCCATATCTTTTAATCCATGTGCAATTTTATCATGGCATAAAAAGTAAACTTGGATTAGACATGTATGTATTTCAATTGGAACCAATTTGGTCCCATTTGGACACAATTTGGCCATCGAACATTTTGATACAAAAACAATCAAACTTATGGAAATTCTTATTCTCAAGTTAACATGCTTTTAAAGAACACTTAGTATGTCCTGGCCAAGCTATACTTTGGGCTCGGAACCTTATTCATGATAAGGAGTCTCACATTGAGCAATTTCATGAGTTTCCATAAATAAAAAGATCATATATGTGGTAAAAACAGTCATGACATTTAGAAGCATAAATCTGAAATTGCAACTTCATGTTAACCCATTTATGCTTCACATTTTTTTCATTCTATCATCTTACCCATTCTAAATATTTGTTCTTTACATAAACCATGGATGCATAAAAGCTAAACCCACTTACCTTAAACTCCCACAGTATCTCAAATCCCCACTCCCTGCCTTCGCGGGCTTTCCCCTAGCTCCACCAGTGGGTTGTCTTCAAGGGGTAGTAGTGAACTTCAAGAGAGAGAGAAAGAGTTGAGAAA
The DNA here is from genome assembly GCF_054954075.1 of Amborella trichopoda. NCBI lineage: Eukaryota > Viridiplantae > Streptophyta > Magnoliopsida > Amborellales > Amborellaceae > Amborella > Amborella trichopoda. Next base: position 26,796,013 of record NC_142338.1, on the reverse strand, counting down.
ATGGAAGAGATGGTGCTACCCAAGGGAGGAAAAGGCTTAAAAAGGAGAGGGTGGTAGGAAAAAATTGTGGCTGACACAATCGCACGCGGCTTTGACTTGCACGAAGCGGCACTGACAGGTGGCAACTATACAATTTGACCAAACACACACAACAATGTTCCCATCCACAGCCGGTGATGCTCACATACACAGTCGGCGCTGGCCCTCCACACGTGGCGCTGCCTCTCGCACACGTGGTAATGCTCTACTATCTCCCTTTTACTTAGGCGGCGTTAGGTCTTAAATTTACAAACGGCGATGGGTCTCTTTACACAGCTGGCGTTGGGTTTCCTTTATACAGTCGACGCAACCTCTTCTCTTACACAGCTGACGTTGGGTTTCCTTTACACAGCCGACACGACCTCTTCTCTTACACAGCCGGCGCTAGGCTTCTATCTCACTCTTGCTCACCGTGCACGTCATTAGACTAGGAAAAAAAAGTTGTCCTTACATCATCTTCCCCTTAAAAAGGATTTTGTCCTCAAAATCATATATTAATAAAAAAGGTGGGGGTATTTCTCTTTAACCTCATCGTCTCGTTCCCATGTCGATTCTTCCCTTGAATGATAATATTGTCATTGCACTCGGACCAAAGGAATTTATTTATTGCGCAATGCTTGTACCCTACTGTCTAATACCCCAATTGATTGTTCGACATAAGTCAAATCCTCCCTGAGCAGAATTGGTTCACAGTTCAAGACATGGGTCGAGTCAGGTTGATATTTCCTCTGCAGTGATATATGGAATACATTGTCGATGCTGGCCAGTTTAGGTGGCAGAGCAAGTCGGTAAGCCACGCTTCTAATTCTTTCCATGACTTCAAAAGGTCCAATGAATCGTGGGCTCAATTTCACCATTTTACTAAATCTCATAACACCCTTGGTTGGTGATACCTTCAAGAAGACCCGATCCCCCACTTCAAACTCAAGGTCTCTCTGATGATTATCGACATAGCTCTTTTGCTAACTTTGGGAGGTCTTGAGCCGTTCTTTGATTAAGGCAATCTTCTCAGAAGTCACCTGAACTATCTGGAGCTCTAATAATCTTCTTCGCCCACCTTATCCCAACAAATGGGCGACCTGCATGTCCTTCCATACATGGCCTCATAAGGTGCCATTTGAATACTGGCTTGAAAATTGTTGTTGTAAGCAAATTCTATCAAAGGTATATGGTCTTCCCAACTTCCCTTAAAATCAGTGACACACACCCTTAACATATCCTCTAAGGTTTGAATGGTTCTCTCTGACTGTCCATCGGTTTGGGCGTGAAAGGCAGTGCTGAAAGTAAGTCTGGTCCCCAAAGCTGATTGTAGATTTGTCCAAAATCTAGAGGTCAATCTGGTGTCCCTGTGTGACATAATGATGATGGGCTCCCTGTGCAATCTCACAATTTCTCTGATGTACAACTGGGTCAGCTTATCTAGAGTATAGGTCGTGCGAACTAGTAAGAAGTGACCATCTTTGGTTAATCGGTCCACCACGACCCAAATACTATCATGCCCTGCACTTGATTTTGGTAATCCAATAACAAAATCCATCGTGATGTATTCCCATTTCTACTATGGTATGGGTAGGGGCTGCAATAGTCCAGCAGGTTTCTGATGTTTTGCCTTTACTTGTTGGCACGTCAAACACCTAGCAATAAATTGTGCCACATCTTGCTTCATGTTGTTCCACCAGAAGGCCTTTTTCAAATCCTGGTACATCTTCGTACTCCTTGGGTGTACTGTGAAGCGGGAATGGTGTGCTTCCTTTAGGACAACCCTTTTTATTTTCTTGTCATTAAGAACACACACTTGGTCCTTAAACCTTAACAAGTCATCACTACTTATGGAAAAATCTTCGTTTCCCTCCATTTTCAGTTCTTCAAGGATTTTTATTAGCTGAGGATCTCCTTTTTGGGCGGTTCGGATTTGTGGAAGGAGTTGGGGTTCCATCCTTAGACACGACATCATTCCTTCCCTTTCACTACGGCACTGAGATGGGTGCCACTGCACCACATCCTCTAATAGCTTCCTTTCTCAAACCATCAAATGTGTCACATAGACCACAACTTTTCAACTTAAAGCGTCGGCTACTACATTAGTCTTGCATGGTTGGTAATCAATTGTACAATCATAACCATTCAATATGTCCATCCATCTTCTTTACCTCATATTCAACTCTTTTTTGGGAAATAGATACTTGAGGCTTTTGTGGTTCGTGAACATCTTAAAACTAGGCCCCTTAAAGGCAGTGCCTCCAGATTTTTAAAACGAAGACTACCGCCGCAAGATCCAAGTTGTGAGTTGGGTAGTTCTGCTCATACGGTTTTGGTAGCCTGGAGGCATACGCAATGATTTTACCTCTCTACATGAGTACACATCCGAGCCCTTTATGAGATGTATCGGTGTAAACCACAAAGTCTTCATTCCCCTTGGGTAAGGCAAGTATTGGGGATGTGACTAGTCTCTTCTTAAATTCCTGGAAACTCTTCTCAGACTCCTCTGACTATATAAATTTTGCATTCTTCTGAGTCAATCGAGTCAGGGGAAGCGCTATCTTTGAAAATCCTTCTACAAAGCGTCTGTAGTACCCTGTCAATCCTAGAAAGCTACGAACCTCGGTCACATTTGTTGGCCTTTCCCACTTAAGTATGGCTTCGACCTTAGAGGGAGCCAAAACTCGATCTTGCTCAACTTAGCATACAATCTTTCTGACTTCAAAGTTTGCAAGACAATTCTTAGATGTTGTTCATGTAATTCCCGACTCTTAGAATATGGCAAGATATCATCGATAAAAACCATTACAAAATCATCTAAGAAGGGTCTAAACACCCTATTCATCAAATCCATGTACACAGAGGGAGCATTGGTTAACCCGAACGGCATCACAAGAAATTCATAGTGACCGTATCGAGTTCTGAAAGCGGTCTTTGGGATGTCCCCCTCCTTGACCTGCAATTGATGATACTTGATCAGAGGTCAATCTTTGAAAATACTTGGGCACCTTAGAGCTGGTCAAAGAGGTCGTCAATCCTAGGCAGAGGGTACTTAGTTTTCACCGTCACTTAGTTCAACTGCCTATAGTCAAGGACTCATCCTTCTTCTTCACAAACAGGACCGGTGCACCCCAGGGCGACACAGTAGGTCGGATCAATCCCTTATCCAATAATTCCTGCAACTTCTCTTTTAACTCTTTCAATTCCACTGGAGCCATTCTATATGGGGCTTTGGAGATGGGAGCAGTGTCAGGTACTACTTCTATCTCAAATTCGATTTCTCTTTCTAGAGGTAGGGATGGAAATTCCTCTGGAAACACCTCCGAGTATTCTTTTACTACTGGTATCCCTTCCAATAGGGTCTGAACACCCGATTCTCAACCACATAAGCTAGGTACCCTTCACACTTCTTAGCCAGAAGGCTAGAGGCTCGGAAGGTAGAGATGAGGTGTAATGGGGGACTGTCCTTAATGCCACTGAAGTGTATTTCTGCTTGATCGGGACATTTAAAAGTTACGGTCTTTCCATGGTAGTTGACGATGGCATGGTGTGTAAACAACAAATCCATGTCTAGAATCACATCAAAGTCTTGAATATCTAGGTGGATTAGATCCACAGGTAGGTCACACCGATCAATTGTAAGCTTACAATGCATGTATGCTCTATCAGTTTCTATAGAGCCTCCCACATGCGTGCATACTACTAAAGTATCGTTGAGACATGCAGGGGCAACATTCATGTAATGGGCAAAATGGGGTGCAACAAATGAGTGAGAGGAACCAAGGTCAATTAAAACTTTAGCATCAACATCACAAATTGAGAGCATACCTCTGATCATCGAGGTGGATACCTTGGCCTCTTGTTCAGTGAGTGTGAATACTCGCCCTTGGGTCTTCAGGTAATCCTCGACCTTCATCATAGGGAAGTCCTTCACCCAGTAGTCAGGCTTAAGGCATTTCAAACATACATTCTTCTTTTGGTAGCATTTCACGGTAGTGTGGTTGCTTCTCCCACAATAAGCACAAATCAGCCATTGGTCAATACCCATATTGCCTGGAAGACTCTTCCGGATCCTCAAGTTAGGTGGGCAAGGCTTCCCTTTGGTGTTTCTCCTCGAAAACTGTTGGGGTTTCTTCCCAAACTTTCCCAACGACATTGATTTCGTTTTTCCTTCCTTCCTTAACAGGCTATCATCGCAGTCGTTTTCCATCTTCAAGGCATGGTCTACCATTGGGGCATACGACTTTATATTGGCCGACATGACTCTATTCTTCATATCCGGTAGCAAGACCCTTTCAAATTTTGGCTGCCTTTCGTGCCTCGGTATTTATGATGTGGGGCGCATACTTAGAGAGCTCTGCAAACCGGGCAGTGTGTTGTTCAACTGTCAAACCCCCTTGCTGAAGTTCAATAAATTCTACTTCCTTCCTTTCCTTGATTGAGTCAGGGAAGTACTTTTCGTCAAATGCTGCTTAGAAGTTTTCCCAGGTGACCTCGATCCCTTCCTCCCTCCAAGTCTGCTTCACCGAGTCCCACCAGTACTTTGTTCCCCCTTACAACATAAAGGCCCCTAGCTTAACGTTTTGCTCATCCGAGCAGTGTAACACCTCTAAAATCTTCTCCATTTGCTTCTTCACCTTCTCAGCCTTCTCCACGCCTCCATGCCCCAAAAAGGTGGGGGGTGCCATTCTCCTAAACCTCTCCATGAGGCTACTGTCATTCTGCTCTAGTGTAGGGGTAGAATGGGTTGGCATCGATTCATTCATCATTTGGGTCATAGCCCCCAGAGTTCTATAAAACTTACCGAGTGCCTCGGTATTGTCATTACTGGAACTCGCGTTGTGTGTATGAGCTCTCGACATCCTTTACCTAGTCACAAGAACATCCAATCACTTGTCTACCCCAATACTAATCTAAGGACTCTACTAAACTCCCTAGTCCAAGAATCCTATCCTGGCTGCTCTGATACCATATCCGTCACGACCCAGCCCCCGACCACCGTACCTCATGCAATGACGAGTGACCGAGTGCAGGTTCGTGATCCAATGTAACGTTTTTCACTCAAGAAGGAGTGGTCTCAATGCTTTTATTTTTGGTAATCGAGCAAACCATGCAAAAAGAATTAAAATAATAACTCAACTAGTAGGTGAACATCGAAAATCCCAAACACCAAAAATCCATTATATATAAATTTCTTCTGAAATATTACATTCAGTTAAGGGCATCTAGGCCCAATATTACATATATCAACAAAGACCAAAAACCCAGAGTCAAACAGCCCAGACATAAACAAGATCTAAGCGCCTTCTTCACAAAATCTAACTTCATCCTCTTGCCACAAAACACGAGCTCCAAGCCCTGAGCCTGTCGCTATCAATCTACAAGGAAAGGAGAAATAATGGAATGAGCTATAGAGCTCAGTAAGTAAATCTAATGTTATGCATTTATAGTGATTCTATCCGTATGTGATAACAGTTCAATCCATCAATATAAAATCATAGTTTAGCACATATAAATATTAGATCAAGATAGCGAGTATGAACATTTCATTTACATGACAGTTATTACTAAATTTTTGTGATCATGAGCATTCAATTAGCGAAGTCATTAACATTCAATCAGTGCAATCCTAAACATTTCTTATTCAGAAATTCGATCATTACCCACTCACTCCTTAAATCACCTACTCTCGTAGTAGAGGATTGCATTTCTCATTCAGAAATTTGATCATTACCCACTCACTTCTTAAATCACCTACTTTCGTAGTAGAGGCCTTACCCATCAGGCTAAGCTAATCCCATTGCTTAAGACCTCTACCATCATATAGGAGGGAGGGTAATGACAAGTGGGGTAATCCACTTCATAATACCCTCAACACACTCATACAGTCCCCAGCGCGCGTTGAGGGTTCGATAGGCCATTACCTTGCAGCGCATCAATCATTTTATCAATCTAGGGTTTTCCCTTAATCCGTTCCTATCATTATGCAGGTTAAGGGATATGCCGGCATCACTTTCCTTACTACCGATGAGTGTCCCATCGCATAGCAGGCGATATCATAACAGTATCCACTATTGGTGAGTGTCCCACCGTGTAATGGTCAATATCAATATAAGCAGTGGCCATCCTTCACAATATTATAACAATATCCACTACCAATGAGTGTCCCATCACGTAACGGTCAATATCAACATAAGCAGTGGCCATTCATCATGTTCAAGCATTCAATTCATTCACATCAGTCAATGTCTCATACAAATGAATCAGATTTCATCATATCATCATATCATTTAGCAAAAGTCATTTACTTCATAAGCTTTCACATGGCATTTAAACATAAGTCTTCTCAATTGCAATTGGCATTCATTATGAATTCACTTCATCACTATTGTACTCGTGGCCCCGATTATCTGACATAGCACAATCGTAAGACATCATTCACATATATTTATGGCATTCACATGAAATTCATCATATGGTATTCACATTTATCACATATCAAGAAAGCTTAGTGTCGCATGAACAAAAAACTGGTGACATGCCTCTCTTACGAGGGTGTAGCTCCCAATCTAGGGGGAGTTCAAAATTCCTCAAACATGAAAATTTAAGATTACCTGCAGATCATTACAAGGATAATAGTTTGAAAGCATTTGGGTTTCATTTGATGGGTTTATAGCTCAGTGCAAGGTGAGCATTAGTTGTTGGAAATCACAATGACATGTTCGCACATTTTGGGGCATAATTCAAAATCCTTGGGGAATTTCAAAAACCTCAAAACATGCAACTTTGATTACATTCACAAACCTTTCCAATGGTGGCAATTTTAAGGTTTTTTTGGCGCCATTTGCTAGGTCCAAAGCACGGCCCAAAGAGCACCACAGTTGCTGAAATTAGCAGCGACTGTGAGTGGTGTTGTGTATCAACGTCTTAGGTCATATCTTTTAATCCATGCACAATAATCATGACATAAAAAATAAACTTGGAGTAGACATATATGTCTTTCAATTGGAATCAATTTGGTCCCATTTGGACACTATTTGGCCATTGAAAATTTTGATACAAAAACAATCACAGTTCTGGAAATTCTTATTCTCAAATTAACATGCTTTTAAAGAACACTTAATATTTCCTGGCCAAGCTAAACTTTGCGTTTGGAACCTTATTCATGATAAGGAGTCTCACATTGAGAAATTTCATGAGTTTCCATAAATAAAAAGATCATATATGTGGTAAAAATAGTCATGGCATTTAGAAGCATAAATCTGAAATTGCAACCTCATGTTAACCCATTCATGCTTCACATTTTTTTCATTCTATCATCTTACCCATTCTAAATATTTGTTCTTTACATAAACCATGGATACATAAAGCTAAACCCACTTACCTTAAACTCCCACCGCATCTCAAATCCACATTCCCTGCCTTCATTGGCTTTCTCCTAGCTCCACGAGTAGGTTGTCTTCAAGGGGCAGCAATGAACTTCAAGAGAGAGAGAGAGAGAGAGAGAAAAAGTTGAGAAAATGGGAGAGACAGTGGTGCCCAAGGCAGGAAAAGGCTTAAAAAGGAGAGGGTAGTTGGAAAACACTTTGGCTGAAGCAATCACACGTGACTCAGACGTGTACAGAGCGGCGCTGACAGGTGACAGCTATACAATTTGACCAAACACACACGACGATGCTCCAATACACAATCGGCGATGTTCTCTTACACAGCCAGCGTTGGCCCTCCAGACGTGGCACTGTCTCTCGGACATATGGTAATGCTCTTCTCTCTTCCTTCTACTTAGGCGGCGCTAGGTCTTAAATTCACAGATGGCGATGAGTCTCTTTACACATCTGGCACTGGGTTTACTTTACCATGTTGCCGCCACCTCTTCTCTTACACAACCGGCGCTGGGTTTCCTTTACACAGCCGGCGCCACCTCTTCTCTTACATAGTCGGTGCCACCTCTTCTCTTACACAGCCGGCACTGCTTCTAACGGGGCTAAGCCTATATCTCACTCTCCCTCTCTAGGTGCGTCACTGGACTGGGATAAAATTATGGTCCTTATACATCGTCATCCATGTCTTCTCTCTCTTCTAATTCTCTGTAATGGATGGCAGATGCTCATCGCCATCTATATGTTTTCTCTCTTGTAAATTCCCTTGTCATGGATGGTGGATGCTCATCGCCATCCAGGCTTTCTCTCTCTTCTTCCCTCTTCCTTATCTCCCTGCTTTCTTTCTTCTTCCCCCTTTCTCTTCATTCTTACTGCTCCTTTCTTCTTCTTTTCCTCTATCTTTTTCCTTTCTTTTTCTGACATGCACGACATTGATAGTACTGTGCATGCCCTTTCCCCCTCTCTTTCTTTTCTCTCTTCTTCTTCTTTCCCTCTCATTTGATCAAGGGAGGCTAAGTCAAGCACTGTTATGGTAATCTCATCGTCTAATAGTAACATCGCTGTGCCGGGTTTATTTACCATGCCTGCCTTACTGCCACAATAGGTTAGCCATTGCGCCAGATTGGTCGATGATCGTTCTGTCATTTAGTAGAATTGTCATTGTGCTGATTTAGTTACCGTGCCCATCTACGTCAAGTCAATCACTTGTTGCTTTAGCTAGTATGCCAGTCTAGCCACCTAGTCAAATTCTTATCTCCCCCATTCCTCTATTATATATCTTTCTTCTTCTTCCAGCTATACTCTTCCCTTTTTTTTCCTTCTTTTGAATGTGCAAACCTATGTGCATTCGCCCAAAGACAAGGAGGGGTCACTTGACCCACGTGTCTTGTAAATTAACCATGTGTATGTGATTGCAGAAACATGAGTACGGGCCATGGGAGGCGATTCCAAACCAATTCTATGACGGGGGGGACTTTCTTAATGATCTAAGAGGGTGCTCATGCGAGCCAGCCTGAGTAAGTCCCGAACCCACCTTAAATTCCTCTCTCAACGGTTGATATACCTGCCCTTGCTCCTGACCAAGGTTCCGAGAGAGCGATCTCAAAGTCTCGGGTTCCCCCAAAATCTGAGACGTGTGTCGCCAGATCATCCAGATTCAGAGGACGAGATCGAGGCACCTAACCAACTTGACGACTCCACCGGGGACTTACTACCGCTTCGTCTGATCGTTCTTGTTTGGCTCGTTTCTCTTTTGTTTTTCTGTTTTCACACACTATATGGCTTCTGGGTTCTTTAACCTATTCATCCGAATCGGGGATTTTTTTATCCTCTCATTCTCGAGCTTCCCCTGGGAACAAGTTCCTCAAACTTTGTTCCTAACCTTCCTTTTAAGCAAAGACCCAGTGTCTAGCTCCCAAGTCTTAACTTGGATAGGCGTGAGGAGGGACTTAAAGTCCTAACTCTTAGCTCTGGTTGAACTTCCGCCAAGGCACCCTATATCGGTAGCACATCTACTGCCACTCACAACATGCATCTTGCCACCGACAAGTCACTTGTCGGTCGTATTGCAGAGGTACACCGGAAGGCTGTCCAGTCCCGTTTTGAAAATGGCAAGCAAGTTGTTACTTTTGTGGGCCGCTGCAAGGCTCCCCCCCACATTCCTGCACCACCATGAGTCTCTTTCCTTAGAGGCCCGACACATCAAGGTGGAGACCCTGGGGTGTCCGCCTCTCGCACACAGTTTAAGTCTCGTGGGTTATCCACTCGAGCCACACGTCAGGGCAACCCTTATGTTACCTCGAGTCAGCGCCCAAGATCAGGCCTCCTAAGGATAGGTCCAGCACATGTTATGCATGTGCATCCCACTGCTCGGGGCAATGCCATTGCTCTGCCAACCCAAACACATGAGAGACGATTTCTTCGTCCTCCCACTCAGGACACACTAGCGCACCCTGTAACGAGCAGGTTTCCACCTGTTCTCCTATAAACAACTACTCACAGTTCTCGGCCTCCTAAGGCCAAACCACTTGCTCGAGCTTGGGCTGGCCCCCAAGTCATCTGTGATCCTTCTTCAAGGGGCGCACACGCGTCGTCGTCACAGATAGCCCCTTGCTCCCAACTCAGTCGTCGACATGAGTCAATCCTTCTCCTGCATGTTCCTCCGCTTCCGGGCAAGCACCTCCAACCTTGGTACTCGAAGATCTTCCCCAAGAGTACCATCTTGAACCAGCCCCATCATCTCGGTCATGCCTGTGGTGCCCATAAGAAGGCTTGGGACAAAGACCTGATGGGAGATCAAGTCCTTCATCATCCCCAGCCCAAGATGACCTCAGTTCCTGGTCAACACTCGTTGCTTCACCTAATGAGAACAACTCTTTCTTGTGCAAGAAGAGCCGACTAATCGTAGTCTCGATCGCAGTTCTGGCATGAGGTCCATCAAAACCTCAAAGCTGAACGCGATAAGGGTCTGCAAATTTTGACTAGGGAAGCAATCAAGACAGTCGGGGCAACTAGCTCTGATGACCCTCTTCGTTTGAACCCCTTCTACCCTCTTCAGATGACAAAGCCTAAAGAAGAAGTCCATGAACCCTACACTGTGGTTAGTGTCGTAGAAATTGAGGCAACCACTCAGAAGCCACGGTCCCAAGACCGTCAAGAACCGATCCTCATGCGACCGGCATACAAGACTCGAATCCCGTCGGGGCATGCTGATCCTTGCTAACCAATCTGCCACGTGCGACCCATCAAACTCGGAAACCCTCAACTGCAACTAAGGCTAACCTCCCTGGAGAAACGGTTAGTGTAATGGTTGTAAACGAATCTGGTGACTCTCAAGAAGAGCGTATGAATAAATTCGAAGACATGGTGAGCGCAATGATGGAGAAGATTGATCATATAGATGTCGCGCGACACTCTGCTAACCACAAGGTCAACTCCCATCATTCAGATGATGCGCCTCCAAGGCAGCCTCCTCCTCTTGCCTCACAGGACAATTCCATCCCTCATCCCGTTTCACATGCAGACATTGATGCTATGGTAACCCATAGCTTAAAGAACCGACAAATCCCGGGTATACAGGGAGCAACGCTTTATCAAGTTGTATCCCTCTTACATTGATCAGGTGCCATTTCCCTCAGACTATAAGAAAGGGAAGTTTCCCCTGTTCAATGGAACCACATCCCCGCATCAGCATATCACCCACTTCCAAGTAGCATGTCGATAGACAACGGCTGACGGGAGTCTCCTTCTCCGTCAATTCATTGAAACCCTTGATGGTCCCGCTTTTCACTGGTATGCTAGGCTTCCTTCAAACTCAGTGCATACTTGGGGGGAAATGGAGAAACTATTCCACCATTGCTTCTATGAGGTCAAGAGAGAGGTCCAAACCATTGAACTTCTCACCTTGACCCAAGATCCCAATGAGCCTGTGGATCAATTCATATCAAGGTGGAGAGATTTGGCTACACGTTATCCCAATCCCATGCATGAGAAGGAAGCAGTTCAAACCTTTGTGCGAAACATGCAAACTAAAATTGTTCTACATGTTGAGGCCTCCAATTTGACCACCATGTCAGAGCTGATCTCTGAGTCAGTCCACATAGAAAGCCTGTCACGCCACCATGGCGGATCACGACAACAGTCTCCAAGCTTAGAAAACAATCGGGACATTGGTAGCTCTCCGACCAATACCCGGGGAAACCAACAGAAAGGAGTGATAAGTACGGCCATCACTGTAAGCGACCCAAAGAAGGCTCCCTCTAAGACTTTGGACCTCTCCAAAGGGGTAAGCACATCAAAGACAGCGCCTCAGGCAGGCAAGCAACAACAGTCGTACAATCGAGTACTCCCACCTATGAACCTTAATCGAGATGATTATTGGACCAGGTAAAAAAACAAAGTCTACCCCTTTGAAAAGGAATGGGTTCTTGCACTACTCCGATTGTTACTGGAACAGAACATGATTGAGCTCCACGAGACCAATTTCCCTGATCAGGCTCGACTCGATACCCATGCAAATCGCTGTGCTTATCATCGGTGGATAAACCACCCCACAGAGGACTGCTACACATTAAAAGACATTATCGAAGCCCTAATCTAGAAGGGTTAGATAAAACTTGAAGAGCTAAAGAAGGCATTCGGGGTAGCAGAAGCCTCCCAGTAGTGACAGTCCAAGAGGAAGACAAAGCGCCTGACCTCCTTCGGGTCGTGTTTGTTATGATTCTTCAAGAGGGCCTCATCACACCAAAACTAACAACACAGCCTCGACGCCTTGGTCAGGGGACTGAGGACCATTGGTGCCCGTACCATCAGATATGGGGCCATGGTCTGAGCGAATGCTCCAGTTTCCATGATATCATTGCGAAGAAAATGCAGGGATACCAAGAGTCTTGCAATGTTTCAGAAAGAGATCCCCAAATCACTACTCCATGAGTACGAGAGGACCTCCTGACACAAGACCTGGGTACAGATGACTCAGATCCTGCTAAACCCTTGACTTCCTAGCCATGGATAGTCCATCACGGACGGAGCAAATTCAAGTCCTTAAGGCGAGAAGTAGTTCGTTAAGCTAGGGTTGTTCATAAACCTAGTGAGACGGATCAACCACTGCCAATGAAAACCAGAAAGAGACGGGCATCAAGGGCTACTCACTGGAGAAACAAGACTGCTCAATCGCTAGCTGAGCAGGAATTTCTCAGGCCCCTTCCCCCATTGCCAACTTTACTGGACTTTATCCCCAGCACGATCATCTTTCCTTCCTCAGCCCATCAAGAGGATGTCCCCGAACCATCTTCTATTCAGAGTACCTTCAATGAGGGTGACAACATTAAAAGCACTCCCCAACGATCTAAGCAGAGGAAAGACCTAAAAGACTCCCTGCACACGTCCAACTCTGGCTATGATGCAAAATGCTGCCCAGATTGGTCTAATGTGGGGAACGACCTTAAAGGTCCCTCACCTACTAGCTCTTCTCCTTTTTCTTCTTCTTTTTCTTATCCTTCCTCTTCTATGTCTCTTGCACGTACAACCTTGAAATGTCCAGATTTCGAGGCTCTTGACAGAGAACTTGAAGGAAGTAATAAAAGTAAGACGCATCGGAGGCGATTGAAGAAGATGCTAGCCCAAGCAACTGGATTCTTAATAGTTGCTGATGCCCAGGCAGCTCGAGCCAAGACACAACCATCTTCTTCCACTAAGAAGTACAAGAAGTCAAAGCCAAAGAAACCCCAGTGGCCTCCTGAGTCCGACTTTGAGCAGAGGCATGGAGAACTAGGAAGCAGAGCTTCTATTCTCATGGAGTTTACCACACGGTGCAGATATCAGAAGCATCACCCAACAAGGGGGCAAATGAGCCTCAGATTGGGGAAGACGAGCCATGCACCTTGAAGTTTTCTGGTCCACCACTTGTCCCTCTCCCCAATACTTCAAACAATACACCCATCCTCCAGTTCCTTGGACTACTTCATCACCCATGTACCCAGGACAATCCACTCATCTTCCAATTCCCTGGGATGCCGCTGGTCCCATGTACCCAGCCACCTCTAACTTCCATCACCCAAACCAAGCTGGCTGTGCAATCAAGTCAGCAAACACACCAAAGTAAACCTCCTCCACCTAAACCTGTTCCCCAACCTACTATGCCACCCAAATCAGTGGCAGGGCCAGGAACACAAAAGGCTGACGAGAAAGGTGAAATATGATGTGATGGGGCACCTTAAGGAAGCTTCCAACCCTTCTCAGCATCTATGATGGTCTCATGCTCTCAAGGGACTATCGTATGACTCTGATCTAGACCCTTTCCAATCTAGAGGTGTATGAGGCTGAAATGGAACCCATCGAGGTGGACCCATCGAGTGGATGTATGACGAACACCTTCTTAGAGGATGACTTGCAATTAGGAGAAAAGTTTTACAGTCGCCCTCTCTTTGTGACTGGTGAGTTACATGCATGCTCCATCAACCGAATTATGTTGGATGGAGGGTCAGCAGTTAACCTTATCCCAAGGAGAATACTCACTCGGTTGAGATTAGGTTCTGAAGATCTCACTTCGACGCATATCACAGTCCAAGGATTTAACTAGTAAGGAGAGAAGCCGACTGGCAGTGTTCGCCTTCCTCTCAAGGTTGGTGAATTAAACGACTACACTCAGTTTCATGTAATCGATACTGACACCTCCTACAACATCCTTCTCGGCCGCCCGTGGCTCTATGACCAGGAGGTGGTTCCGTCCACATTGCACCAGTGCTTCAAGTATAGTCGAGATGGGAGACAACATACAGCCTATGCTGATAAAAGACCGTTCCCTGTAGCCGAAGATCAACTATGCTGATGTCAAATATTACGTTACAGATTTAGTATCATCTCAAAAGCCAAATGATGACGATTACATGTCTGTAAGAAAGATAGAATCTTTCTCCCATGAAGATGTTGAGGACATTGGGCGAACACTGGTAGACATGTTTAAAGAAGAGGAAAGACGAGGCAAAATTCTCCCTTTGACTCCCCTTCATCCTAGCATGCTATTCACTACCCTTGAAGAAGCTCCGACTCCACCTAAAGATGAAGCCCCCCCTTCTGCGTCCAGTCCAGAGTCACCTTTACAAGAAGATGAACCAGAGGTTGCTCTTGAGATTGAGGAATTTATGGGGATAGAATTCTCGGCTCCAAAGGTCACCTACACACTGTACCATCAAAAATTCCTGCATGTCCCTATCGTACTCTTGAAAGCATAAATGGTGTGCCAGCCACCACGAAAGATTTTTCAAACCCCAGTTGCTATAAGCATAGATGATGCTCCTCATCCCACTGCATGATCTGTTCAGACTAGTAGTCACCCACAAGTTCTGTGCTTCTCTGATTCTGTGGGAGGAGAGTAGTCTGAGAAAGGACAACCTTCTTGCCCTCAGGAACAGGATCCCCTAGTAGAGTTAAGAATCGAAGTTCGCAATCTCCAGAGCCAATTAAAGGTTATGCATATCACTTCAAAACTTCAAAAGGAGTTTGTGGCTGAGACCAAGAGTTATGGTGCGCTTGAAGTAAATGCACCTCGAATGGAGGCCAAAGCCCCTCCTAATTGGACTATTTATAGCGAGCAGACTTATCAAATAATGAGAAAAATGAATTATGAGCCCTTATCCAATCAAGCGTTAGGGGCAGAAGAAGAAATTATTCCCCCATTCGAGGTCATTGAAGGCACAACAGCTTGTTATAAGACGAAACAAGGCCTAGGGTATTCTGTCCCTTGAGACAATGAGCATTTGGAGAGGTGGTCAAGCCCCAAAAGAGGCAAAAGAGGTGCAGCGAAGTAAACGAAGAATAAAGTCATGCAGCAAAATTAGCCAAAAGAGAAAAATAGGCATTTCGTTCATAAATTCAAAATTTTTACAAGTGCTGACAAAGAAAGGACACTCTAAAAAATGGCAATGATCTTAGTGATCTCTGCTCTAGATACTGCAAAAGAAGCCCCGACATGCTGATACTCTCCTTTAGCTCGACCATCATTTGAGCCTCTTGCTTCATAGAAGCGGTTTTTTATTCGATGGTGCGAGTGGGTCTTGATAGATCCTCAGCCAAAGAAGCATCCAAGGCCCTTCTCTAAATCATTTCCCTCTCAAGAGTAATAAACTTGTCCTTTAGCTTTCATATCTCCTCCTTTATGCCTACCATCCTATTGAAGCAAGCTCTCCCCTCCATCTTGAGATCAAGCTGACGAGCAATCATAACGGCCTTCTTCTGAGCACAAGCATCTATTCCCTCGTGACGGCGTGAGATTGACTCCTCAAAGGAAGCCAGCTTGTTGGTCTCAGCCACATGATGCAACTTCCAGCTCTCCAACTCTTCTAAAGTAGCATTAAAATGAGAGAGGACTTCTGACGCGTTCCCCAAAATGCTGGTCACAGCAACAAATTCACTGAGTTTGACTATTGCCTCGCCCGGCTCACTCAGAGGCAGCTCCCTTAGACCCTGAAGACCTGCACGGAGCATGTCCGCAATTATGCCATAAATTCCACTGAAAGTAGGTCTGGATGGTACTCCCGGGTGCACCATCGCTGAAAGAACTTCTGTTTCAAGGGCTGAGCTCGAAGGGACGATAGCCATGTGAGTCACTGGCTCTTCTGAAGAAATTGTGAATCCCAAAGCCTCCAGCACCTCAGGTTCATAGAGCAACCCCAGCCTCAATTTGCCTGGCCTCTTCAAAACCAGCCTCATCACCCTGACTCTTGCCTACTGGGGCCCCCACTCCTACCCCATCATGCTCTAAAGGAGCCTCTTCCTCTGGTCTCTCACCCTCTACCATGGCCTCAATGAGTTCAAGGCCAGCTTCTCTTCCTTTTTCCTCACTCTCTTGAATTGTCACTTCAACCTCGACAAGTTCAGGAGCCACTTTTTCCCTTTGGCCTTCATCTTCTAAGGTCACCACTTCAAGTTCAGCAATGGCCTCTTCCACCTAGCTTGCATCCTCTATAGCCAAAACACTTGTCACAAAAAGCTCAACCCCTTCATCTTCCTCACCTGTGCACTCTGGGGTAGTAGCCTCTTGATGCTCAAGAGCCTGGCTACCTAAAGGCCCCTTCTCAAGAAGAGGCATGGGCCCTCATCATCCATTACTGCAGCCTCTATCTCAGTAGGGGTAGTAACCTTCTGAGGGTCAGGGGCCATGTCTGTGTTAGGTTCCTTTCCTTAGGCAATGATTGCAAGGCCTTCGGCCTCATTGACCTCCATTGGAATTAGATCTGATTCAGGAACCCCCCTTGGACCTGGAGACACCACCCCAAGTTTCGGAGTCACCTCTCGATCAGAAGTGATAATAATAGACTCAGAGGGGCCGGATTCATCCACTTCAGTCATTGAAGAGGTAGTAAACAATTTAGGAGAGGCAGAAGATGATTGAGAAAGCACAGAAGGTAACACTGTGGGAGCAGCTAATGAATCGGAGGAGGAAGAGCTACCTCATGATTGCAAAATGACTGGAAGTTTGACACCCCTTCGTCTTCGAGTAGGTGTAACAGCTTGAGCCGGTTTACGAACGCTGGTAGGGCTAGAGCATTTCCTTTTCCTCCCTCCTTCAAGAGGAAAAGCAGTCGCCTCATAACTCCCCACTTGTGAAGAGCCTACGACAAGAGCACTGTGGGGAGCGCTCCCAATCAACGTGTTCAAATCCTGGATTAGACGCCCTTCATGACCTGGGACCTTTCAGCCCTCCTTCCATTCGAAGATAAAGATGAGTTTATCAAAGATGCTCCCAATCTTTTTCTTCATGACAAGAAATTATGGAAAGGTGTCATCAGTCGCTATCCCTCGAGGAATCCCAAGAGCCTGCCAATTCCAGGGATAGCCCAAGTCAAAAATCTCATCAAGAGCAGGAGCGTTGACAATCCTCCTTTGTTTAATCTCGACGCCAATTGCAGCTTCCCCTTTTCAGGGGTGATCAGCCTTCCAGTATCCCGAGGTGGTAATCCTCCACCAGCGTGCATAGGCCTCAGTCACCTGGACCCTTCTGCCAAAGTGGGGTAGCACATACTTGCTAATCTCCTTCTCCTCGAAACATGTGGACCATGCGGTCCATACATGCTCTGGCAACTAGATTTCTCGAAGAGTCCCAAGCTCTTCCTTTTTCCCGATGTTTACTTTGTCGCGATGCTTTTCGAAAAACACAGAGAAAGGGAAGCTCTGATCAAGACCATGCTGACTGACGAAGCAATGAGGGAAGTACCCTTTCGGTCCGGCATAGTGCGTGGTCCGATATGGAAACCCCCCCTAGCGCTCAACATGAACATGAGCTCCCTGATAGTCGTGGGAGCGCCGTCCAACTCCTTCCCCAGTTCATCAATAAAAGCACGATCAGTAAAGCTCCCAACTGGAAATGGGACCCACCCCATATTTTAGGAGTCATTCCCAAACAAGCTCCGAGCCTCCCCTAGGCTATGAAAGACAGCCTTTTGATCAACAATTCTCATCAAGAAGGGGAACATTTTCTCCCTCGAGCCCTGACTCCTGACATAGGTGGAAGGGCCACCCATACACATAATGGATGGGGAATGGAGTCTTAAAATCTCCAGGAAAGGCTTCTCACCCAACAATGCCATTTCCCCCCTCTTTGCCTTTGTAGGCTTCCCCCCTAAAGATGGCTCCCAGTCTGTGGTAGATGTTGCATAGGATTGGTTGAGAGAGAGCGTACTGGCGTCCCCTCGCTATATTGCAAGCTACATATAGTGTGCCTGGTCGGATGTCATCTGCCCCTCCAGGAATAATGAATTTGCATAAGAATAAAGCCAGGTAAGCAGCCAAGAAGACAGAGTTGTCACTGGTCTCAGGTTGATAGATGGGAAGAGCTGCCTTCCCCTTTCTTCTTGAAGAGCCTCGACCACCCTCGGGATTATCCCCGCAAAAGAATTTCACCCATTCAGTGAAGGTCACCCAACCGTTGCTAGACTTAGAATGAAGCGACTGGTATATCTCGAAAACTTTTTGAAGATTGGCAAACCGTTCCTCTCTCCTTAGCCGAGAACTACCAAAGATGACTGAGTTCTAAGGGACGAACTCGTCATACATGCCCCGATCATTGGAACACCGCCAATAAAATGAAGATCCAATAAGGAGATTCTTGCCTCCCCGTGCCCAAGGAGCCATGTGTTGCTAACGTGACTCCATGTCCCCAGCAGAACCTTGACAGTATTGAAGCACCAATCATAATAGCTAGCTGAGCATTAAATTGCTGCTAGCAGAGAAGCACGCTCTATAATTCTTTTGTGTGACCCTAGCACCTCAATGGTCCAGGAAGAGTACCCTTTTAAATAGTAATGCTCCCCCTACACACGAAGGCTGACAGAAGACCACATCAGCTTCTTGGCCTTCACCATTCTCTTCCTCAAAGTGGGTAAATTGGCACTGGAGGCCGCATTCCTATGCATGCAATGGAGAACTTTGATACAGATATTTTCGTCATCATCCTCTCGGACTTCAAAACGAATGGGGTCTGTAATAAAGGTGACGCTGAGAGGTTACTCTGGTCTGCACAATGCATCAATAAGCCAAATGAGCTCACCCCTCACTAGACTTTTACCAGTAATTCACCAGTGCTGACCTCTCCTCCCCTCGGAAGGTTCTTCACATTAGGGATCTTATGAGAAGGCCCGACCATCTTAGGAGGTTTAAAGGACTCACTCCTGTGTATGAACCACTAAGGCACAGGCTAATGCTAGCTATGTTTGCCAAAACCTAGCGCTGACTATGTTCACTAAATTCCCAATGCCGTTTGTGTTCACTAACGCCTAGTGCCGGCTGTGTTCACTAACGCTTAGCGTCGTCACTAAATGCCCAACACCGTCTGTGTTCATTAACACTTAGTGTCAGCAGTGTTCGACAATGCCTAGCACCGGCTGTGTTCGCCAATGTATAGCACCGGCTGTGTTCACCAATGCCTAGCGTCAGCGGTGTTTTCAAAGGATTATCGCCGCTTGTGTTCAAATCTCCTGCACGTGCTACAGATTCTGCACATGTCACCTCAAGCCCCACTGGGCTGCCTAACAACTACCGCCACGACACGACCTGATGCACGTCCTCGCACATGTGGACTGACAACCGAT
This sequence comes from Amborella trichopoda, assembly GCF_054954075.1. NCBI lineage: Eukaryota > Viridiplantae > Streptophyta > Magnoliopsida > Amborellales > Amborellaceae > Amborella > Amborella trichopoda. The sequence goes on along the minus strand of NC_142338.1, from coordinate 26,776,530 downwards.
CACCTCTCAGTGACCCTTCGTCTCCCCGGTGACTAATCACCTCTCGGTGACCCTTCGTCTCCCTGTAATTGTTCACTCCCTACAACCTCTCAATTCCCACCGGAAACTCCCCATCTCCTGCCGAAAACCGACTGAGAAACCTTTCCCCTTCCTACACCCTGCCGAAAGACACCAGAAACTAGCAGAAATCCCTAGGCAGCCCCCTGCTGCAACTTTCGCTTATTTTTCCCCTTCTCCGGAACCCCCCAAAATCAAGGCTGAAGTCTTTGAAGCTTCCCAGCAAACTCCTTATTTTCCTCACTACCGTTGTCAGCAAACTTCTGCAACCATGTGAATGCCCCTTTGTTCTCTCCGATGTTCTCTTTTCTTAGCCCGAACCTACCCCTGCTTGCCGGCAAACTCTTGCAAACCTCACTTGAGTACTCTGCATGCTTGCCAGAGTTCTTGCCGGAAGCTCTCTCTCCTTGAAGGCCAAACAACGATGGGCCAGATCGGGTCGGGCCCGGACCCAAGGCCCGAATAAAGGTTTACCACAGCCCATGAAAATTTAAGCAACAAGGACCAGGACCAGGACCTGGTCGGGCTTGAACCTGAGGCCCAAACACTAATCTGTACCCAACACCGGCTGTGTTCTCAACTGCCTAGTGCCGGCTTTGTTCTCAATGACCCAGCACCGGCTGTGTTCTCAACGACCCAATGCCGACTGTGTTCTCAATGACCCAGCGCCGGTTGTGTTCTCAAGGACCCAGCGTTGGCTCTGTTCTCAAGAACACAGCGCCGGCTCTGTTCTCAAGGATTTAGCGCCGGCTGTGTTTTCAACGGCCTAACAACGGCTACGTTCTCAAAGCATAGCGCCGACTGTGTTCTCCAAAAGCCTAGCACCTGCTGTGTCCTCAGGTTTACTACCACGTGTGTTGATATTGCACACGTTAGCACCACGTGTTATCTCCACTCGTGCTAAACCCCACACATGTCAATGCTTCTGCTTCTCAAGTCCACTGCCGTGTGTGTTACCTTCCCACACTAGCGCCACATTTTCTAACACCACACGTGCTAGAACATGTAACCATTGTGTATGTCCTACCACTATCCTTAACAAAGTTGCACTCAGGCCTCGACTCATGTTCCACAGTGGAGTTGCACCCAGGCCATGACATGTCATCCCCAATGGAGTCGGGAGTGGGCCACTATCCCTCATCTTTAGTAGGAGTCACACCTGTATTACAGCTTATTATCTCTAGTGGAGATAGGAAAATTCTTACTTCTTCAACTCCAGTGGGTCTGCCTTACATCGAGTCCTTATTCCTTTGTCATCTTATCCCCAAAGGAGTTAGGTTACCTTCCATAAACCTATTCTCCATGGACTCTCACCTTTTTACCCCCTGAGTGTCACACTCACCTCCTAATCCCCAGTGAAGTGTGCTTTCGTTTGCCATCCCTCGTTGGGCCACCATCTCCATCTGAGCCCTCTGCTTGCGTATGGCCTTAACCATTTTATCCCCAGGGAGTCGGATTACTATCCACAGACCTATTCCCCATGGAGCTTCACCTACATGGCAACCTATAATGGTTTGTGTTGGATGACCTTAAACTGCACAGCCACGGTCTAGATGGATGCCCCTAAACTCCATGGTCCAAACTATATGACCTTAAACTATAGCGGAAGTCTAGTTGCATGACTCAAAACTGCATGGTCCAAGTTGCATGACTTTAAACTGAACAACCACGGTCCAGCTGTATGACCTTAAAACTATAGCACACGTTCTTAACTCCGTGGTCCGAACTATATGACTTAAAATTGTAGCGAAGGTCTAGTTGCACGACCCTAAACTGCATGATCCTAGTTGCAAGACTCTAAACTGCATAACCACGATCCAAGCTATGTGACCCTAAACCATAGTGCACATCCTGACCGCATGACGATAAACTGCTTTGCACAGGTCCCAAAGGCATGACCTTAAACACACCCTCGCACACGCGCATACCCCCTTTGCATGCATTTTCACGCACGTCTTCCCTAACTGACCTGTTTGTGTGTGCTCACATCACCTTTATCAACTCCCCACTAATCCATCTTCTTTCATTACCTTCCATCATTTCCCAGTGAGTTTCACCGATACTCATCTTCAGCTAGAGGGTCACTACTTTTCACCCACCATTCATACATCATCTATCTTTCATAGGTAGCCTTGTGTTATCTCCCCAAAGTGAGTCAAACCACTATCATACTCACTTCATGGCCCCAATAGACTGCTATTCATCACCACTACCATACTCACTCTATGACGTTAAAAGGCTTCGCATAGGTCTCGAAGGCATGACCCAAAACACGTCTTCCCAAAAAAAAGAAATAATGGCAATGGTGTATACCTGAACAAGGGAATGTCATGAGTAAAAATGACGGATGGGCATGGCCACGAAACTATGAGTAAGAGAGTTTCGTAGATAAAAATCGGGCAGGGTGAAAATTCAAAAGGGCACCGTGAGTAAAAATGGGAGAATGAGGGTGGACATGGCCGAAAGGTCATGGGTAAAAGAGCCTTAAATAAAAAAGAAATTGGTGAAAATCATCTCTACGGCGTTGCTTCCCAAATCCAAGTGAAAATCTACAAAGGACGCTTGGATCAATAAATAGGTTGATGTAGCACTCGCCTCAACAGGTGACTTTAGCTCACACTCAAAGAGGAAAATCCCTAGTGTCACAATACCAGGACCTCAAAAATACGAGCTTTAAGGAAAAATTCTAACAGCCCAAGTCCATTCGCAAAAAGGACTCGAAGGACAAAAAACTCGTCAAGAAGGCAAGATAAGTCTCATGAAGAAGAACACTATTCCCACAAGGTCACTAACACACTTCAAAGATGTTGAAGACGCCCCAAGAAAGACAAGTCAGCCATGACTTTGGACCTATTATGCAGCAATTAGGATTGAATCCTCAGCGGTCGTCTTAGACAAAGAAGAGAGGTATCTTGATTGTTGAAACTGCTAGCAGTGGGCATGGGTTATATCCAAAGCCGGTCACCTTGATAAACTGAGGTACCCTACCCGCTAAGGAATGTCTGGTGCGCAACGTAAACGGATGCCAACCAAAGGGCCTTCAGCAGACCATCCAGAACAAACAAAAACAAAATGCTAGAAACGTGGATCAACACCAGAGGATGCAAAAACCCAAACTAAATGGGAAAAAAGCCCTTCAACACGGTACTTGACTGCCAGATGAGTATGATTCTGACCAACGAGGTCCTTAAAAAATCCTCAGCTATCAGGATCACAACTAGTCCCTTGAGGGTGAGGACTTCGATAGGATCCCTCAAAAAGGTCTCTTCTCCCCCTAAAGTCTCCACGGATGGACCTGTACATTGCATCCAAACGTTTGAGCATCCTAGTTACAGAATTGTGTGAATCTCCTCGACGTTCACGTGGTCTTGTGGCTAGGAAGAAAAAAGTAATAAAGTCAAAAGAAATTTTTGAATGTTGTCCTTCTCACTTCTCTCGAAGCACAACATTCGGCGGGGCAAGCAGTTTGAACACATTTTTCGCCACCTTGAGTCCCCAATGCAAAATAAAAGAGAGGCCGATTAATAAAGCCTCGAAATATAATGAAATTCCCGACAGTCTCAGAATTTCCTCATAACGATCAGAATCTTCCTAAGGACTTCAAAAGGCCACCTACCAAGTTTCATCATAATCCAACATGTCTAAGGTAGCGCAGACAAAGAAACAATTTCAAAAAAATCAACCTCTATCACCTTGAAACGGACCCCATAACTAGAACTTTATTTTCGATGTATCAAATAGCTGTGCGACCACAGCCATTAAATCTGGCACGGTCGAAAACCCCTATGGGTCAAGTTTCGGTTTAATCGGGGGGCTCCAAGACAAAGTTATGGGTGAAACATTAAAATGGGGTAGACCGCACGCTATTCCCATGCGGCCTCCCTGCACCAATCTCCAATCTCTATTAAAGGAGGCTGGTGTGTATAGTCCCGAGCAGCAACTTTAAAGACCCGTATCTCACTCGTTTCGAGTCGGATCCCGCTCAAATTTGGTGGGCGTGTTCGTCTTGTCAAAACGAACATTTTGATATGTGGCACGACCTGTGACGATACCCGAACAGGGAGAAAAACTAGAGAGAGATTGACGATTCGTGGAAATAGTTGTAGAAAATTCAACAACGGCATGCTCGCATACCCGATTGACGTGAAACTAATTGCATTATGTACATAAGGTCCGAGGCTATCTCTGGTCCGAACCCCGCTTACGATGAACAGTTGGATTCAGCAAATGAAGGCATCAAATTTGTTGAAGATTCCGACAGCCGGATTTCAAGATTTCGGCAAAAAACCCAAGACAACATAATATTTGTCTTGACATGAAATTGAACTGTGTTTGTTGCAACGTGATCGTGACTACATGCTCAGTGCAATTCAGCAAAAAAATCAAAGAAAAACATCAAGAAACAAGCACACTATCGATCAGAAGTTTTCAAGATCTATACAAATTTTGAGTTGCATGATCGTGCCCTAAAAACGAGATCCATGCTTCAAAGTTGGTATCAAATCGATCGTCATGCTGAGCCCGACAAGAAAGGAATCATATTTAGGCCAAACATATACTGGAGCAACCACGAATCATCAATGGAAGATCACGCAAGTTCTAAGGCAGTAGCATGGACTGTTTTGAAATTTCTTCTATTGTCGAGCAAGGGCAAAACAGTCCTTTTGCATCCATTTTTAGAATTTATTTTAATTCAATTAAATTGTAATTATCATCAATTAGGATAGTTTTGAGAGTTTTCACGTTCAAATTGTGGGCACGTCTTGGAGAGAGAGAGAGGAGAGAGAAGAAAAGGTCTAGTACCCTTTAGTGAGGGTAATTTTCTCTCTCCTCCTCTCATCTCTCTCTTTCTCTCTCCTCCTCTCATCTCTCTCTTCTCATATATCTCTCTCTCTCTTCATCTGTATCTTGCTTTTTCTCTCTCTTCTCGTTTATATCTCTCTTTCCTTTTTCTTCTCTGATCTTCTTTATTCACTTTCTTTCTCTCTCTTTTATCTTTCTTTTCTTTTTCTTCACTTTCCTTCTCTCACTCTATTTTTCTCTCTTTCTTCTCTTATCATGCATGGCAGAGCCTATCGCCGAGTGTGATTGTACATACCTATGTGCATTCGCCCAAAAACAAGGAGTGGTCACTTGACCTAATTATCTTGTAAATTAACCATGTGTGTGTGATTGTAGAAACAGGAAAGTACAAGTCAAGGGAGGCGATTACGAACCAATTTTACAACTGGGGAGTTTTCTTTGTGATCTAAGAGGGCGCCCACTCGAGCCAACCCAAGTAAGTCCCGAACCCACCTTAAATTCCTCTCTCATCGATTGGTATACCTGCCCTTGCTACTGAGCAAGGTTTCGAGAGAGCGATCTCAAAGACTCAGGTTCTCCCGAAACCCGAGACACGTGCCGCCAAATCATCCAGATCCGAAGGGTGAGATCGAGGCACCTAACCAGACACATGCAGAGCAATCTTGTGGAGGTTCAACACTAATGTTGTAACTAATTTTATAACTGATTCAATTATCCCTAATCTTCTACGCTCAAATTATAACCGATTGAATTTTATTTCACACATTTGTGGAGGAAATCGTATACGCTAAAATTATTTAGTTTCGAAAATGCACAATGCTAATAACAAAGGAATACTAAATCATTCACGATGTAAGTAAATTGTTCACCATTCAAACCACAAAAAATTCACACTTACTCCTTCAGCTTTCACTATTCAAACCACTCAAGAATATCTGATGCATGAGCATTATAAAACTCAACGGTATACCAAATCATTCACAATACATTGTTCAAACCATAAAGCCAACAACATTCAAACCACTTAAGAATATTTGATGCTTGAGAGAGAGAGAGAGAGAGAGAGAGAGAGAGAGAGAGAGAGAGAGAGAGAGAGAGAGAGAGAAATAGAGAGTTCCAAATCACACTAATGTATAAATATATTAAATTTAACATTGTTATTCCATAGAAGATAGAGAACTATAAGTGTATATAATTATAAGTATATAGATACCATAAAACATATACCCATACTTTTTACAAAAAAATAGGAGTACAAACATCAATATCATAAATAAAATTACACATATGAGAGTAATTTTTTGAACGTCTGCTTTCTCAAGGACCATAGCAATAGATTTACAATTCTCTTTTTCAGATAGAGATGCATCTACTCCATTAGCAACACAAGCATCTAGCATCTGAGACACAAACCTTTTAACCACATGCTTCCTATCTTCACTTAGAATTTCATCCACTCTAAATAGCCGCATCCAGTCTCATTCTAGCTGCTAACACGATAAGATAAATGTGTGTTAGATATATGCTTACAAATACACACCAATATGCTACATTATGTTAATCAATAAATATTACATACCTTCCTATTAGAGCATTTATAGAAATGCGTATTGTAGTTATCGTGTGTCATTGATATAAACACACGCATTCAACTACATCTTGGTTTTTTCGTTTACAAATCCTTGGAGGGAATTGGTCATTGAGATCCATTCTCTAAAGAAGTCACAACGAATATATTAAAAACGTCATCACTCTATCACATCCATGGATTACATCAGCCATTGAAGTAAAAAGAGTTATTTTCAAAGTCAAAAGTTTGGAAACCATGTAATATTCATGTAATATTCATTTAGGCAAAACCATGAAGACCACAGGAAGTTAATGGAGAGTTCATTCTTCTTTGCATACACTGTAGGCATGGTTTAGTTAGCACAGCTGTGAAGTAGAGTTCATTCTTCTTTGCATCCATTGCATAGGTTAATGGGGAAGAAGACGCATGAATGACCTTTTCAATTTTTTGATTGAAAATATTTGAAACCAAAAATATGGTTAACCAATTAAAGAAAAAACAAATCATGTATGATTAACCACTTAAAGCACAAAACAAAAAATAATGTAATTGGAATGAACACCATATATGATAACCCTGGGATTCATTTGACAGCTACATAAAACATGGTAATTGATCACAAAGGAAATTCAAAAAAGACATTCATATGCGCATGACCTTGGCTGCAGATACAATAGCTTCACCCAATTGGGAACAAAATCTATTAGTAATATTTGGCTGTATTCAAGAAGTAGACATGATTATCATATAATGGCAAAAAAGCAAGCCACAATTAACAATATGAAAATGTAAGAAACTAAGACTTACTGCTGGAGCCTCCTCAATTATCTTCTGGTGGCTTCGCTGAACACTGCAGTCCCTTTCATTCAAATGTATGACACTACCATGTTTGTCTCCAAAGACCTGAAAATGCACTCAAAATAAGCATATTAATCACAATGGTCCATATTCAATGGGTGGCAAGACAATCTTTCAATATAGATCTTTAAGAGCACCAATGCAACAAAAGAGAAAAAAAATCTTGTGTATAAAAGGTTAAGAAGCCAGAAGAACTATACCTGGACTTCTATATGTCGTGGTCGAGAAATGTATTTTTCCACTAGAACAGTGTTTACACCAAATGAAGCAGTTGCCTCACGTTGTGCTCCCAATAGAGACTCGATAAATTCATCTGGACTTTCCACTATTCACATACCATGTACATGACATTTGCATCAGAAAGAAAATTTGAGGTGGATTCCACCAAAATTGTTTGAGATTCCACTAAAAAACCCCGAACTCCCCCCAAATCAATGATGGAAATTGTTTATAATAAATTGTATGAGTCAAATACAGAGAGAGAGAGTACCTGCGTGAGATGGTGCTCGAGGGGAAGAGACAATGCGTGAGCGGCCTTTGGTTTTTCCCTGAGGGACGGGCCTTTGGATAGTGAAGACGAGGGGCCGATGGGATTTTTTGAGCTATTAGGGAAGCGAAAGGCAGAGAGGGTGCACCAGCAGTAGGAATGGTAGAGAGAGCGAGAGGGGCTAAGCACAGGGAGCGAGAGGCAGAGAGAGAGAGAGGGGCTAAGCGCCTATCAATGGGGTGCATGATTTCGGTTTAAGAAGTTACAGGGAGTGAAAGGCAGAAACCAGGTAGGAGAGAGAGAAAACCAGGGAGAACAGGCTTGACACAAAGTTACAGGGAGTGAGAGGCAGAAAACCAGGTAGGAGAGAGAGAGAAAACCAGGGAGGAGAGGCTTGACACAGGGACGAGGAAGAGGAAGAAAACCAGGGAGGAGAGAGAGAGATAAAATCCCTTGATTTTGAAGAGAGAGCCGCTCATGTTTTGAGGAGAAGAGAGAGCCGCTCGTGTTTTTTCTCTGTGTCAACCGGTCAGTACTGTGTGTCAGCGGGTTATTAAAATTTTTTTTTTTGTAATCAACGGGGCAGGACCTTTGCAAACTCATCTTGACCATCAATTGCCCAACTTTTGATCACAGCCGTCGGGTGCATATGAATGGGTACGCGAGCGAGCTAAACTCATCATTTTCTTTTTATATATATATATATATATATATATATATATATATATAAAAGTCTTCCCAACATCCCTAAGCGAAAAGCAACAGCCATCACACCACCGTCCACCGTCTTGTTCAAATTAATTCAAAATAACGATTGAGATCTGCTCCAAACCCAGCACGCGAAAAGCTGTGATGGACTCAAAAGCTTCAAACCTATCAAAATTTCACCTTCTATCCTCCTTTGCTCCGCTAACCTCCCTTCTCTCTCGTTCGCCATCTCTACTTTTCTGCGGAGGTCCCCCCTCTCCCGTGTGAAGGTCCCCTCTCTCCCGTGGCCCTCTCATCTCTCTGCACTGTTGTCCTCACTCTCTCTGTGATGCTGCCCACACGTCGTCTCATCGCATGCCTCCTTCTCTCAAGGCCTTTCTCTCTCACTAGCTGCTTTAGAGAGAGAAGAAACCTTCTTCATGGAAGAAACCCAAAAGGTTTTAGTTCTCTCTCTATTACGATTTTGCATCTCATTTTTCCTTTCGCCATTGATATATGGAACACGAGCTCTCCATCTCTTAACTTACTTTTATTCAGTTTGTATCATTTTTAGGCTTGGTATGGATTTTTTTTTGTGCCCTTTTACCCAATTTTTTTCTGGTTAGTTCTCTCTCTATTACGATTTTGCATATCATTTTTCCTTTCACCATTGATATATGGAACACGAGCTCTCCATCTCTCATCCTGCATTAATTCAGTTTGTATCATTTTTAGGCTTGGTAGGATTTTTTGTTGTGCCCTTTTACCCAATTGTTTTTTCTGAATTCAATCACAAAAACAGCGGAACAATGGTTCAGTTGGATTTTATTACTTTCTTTTATTATTGATTCTGAAGGAAAATTGAATTAGATGGTTATAAATGGGTTTCACTGCACAGTTTTTATTGTTTGGATCTATAACTTGAAGAAGTTACAATGAATACAGCTGAATGCCCTAACAGAAAAAATAATATCTGTCTTTCAATTGAAATTTTAATACAATTATTTGATTTTATGTCATGCTTTTATTCTCTATTTCACAATGCAACTTTTTCTTTTATTTTTTAAATAAATTTGGGTTCAGTATTCATTTCCCTGATCTGTGATTTTTTTTGTTGGGAATTTGAATTTCGTCATGACCAGGCAAAATGTGTCCATTGATAATTCAATACCTTTAAAAATGTTGATAATTCAATACCTTTAAAAAATGTTGATAATTCAATACCTTTAAAAAATGTTGGTAATACTATTCAACAACTAAAAAAGGAATTATTTGAAGCACGAACCTCGGCAACTGGAGTAGTTGGAGCTACTAGAAGGACACAAGAGCTGCTGATGATGAACATAGAAGCCAACCGAAAGATTGAGGCACTTAATAGGGAACTCACAGAGAAAGATAATGATGAAACTCCTTACAAAGTTAGCCAATGCTCTTTCAAGTAAAGAATGTGACTCACAGAGAAAGCTACAAGCATTTCGTGGTGAAAACGCTCAAAAACTACTTGCTTGTCAAGAAGAAATAAACAAGATGAAATGTGATGTAATGAGATAAAAGATATTGAAGAAAATTTTTACCAGGGAGTGAAAGAACCAGTCGAGGAGTTAAAGGAGAAAGAAAGTGAAATGCAAAGCTTGGAAGAGCTAAACAATGTTCTTTTAAGAACGGAAAGAGAAGCATATGATGAGCTGCAAGCAGCTCGTAAACCCGCAGTTGAGGTATAGTCGTACAACTCTTTTGGCAAAATCGAACCCTCAAAATTAAGATTTATATGTTTTAAAAGACAACAATAGACTGGTATACCTTTAATTACACAGGCATATTTTGGAGGACCCACTTTTTTTCATGATTCCTTTCGATGTATAACCATCTTTTGTCAAATTTTATTTTTTGATGATTGTAACTTATGCAGCTGACATATATCCATTCTTGCAGTATTTTGAGAAGAAACCAAATAATCGCTCATTTATAGGTGTGAAGAGATTGGGGGTCCTTGATGAGCAGCTATTTACTCGTGCTGTATAAGCAAAGCTTCCCAATGAAGAATGGGATTTGAGGGCATCAGAGTTATGCTCCTTATGGGAAGAACGCACAAGAAACCCATCTTGGCATCCTTTCAAGACGGTTACTATTAAAAGCATGGACAGAGTATGCAACTCTGAATTTTGTGAATTTTTTCAACTGCATATGAGTGATTGTAGGTATTACAAAATGTGCACATCACCATATATGCTTTCAACTGCAACATATTGACCTATTAGATGTGTGTTAACTTCCCGTGTGTGTATCTTCTTAAATTCTTGATCTTATTGAGACATTAATGAAGTCCTTTTAGTTCATTTTAAATCATGCTTCTGATTTCATGGGAAATTCTGGTGATGGTGCAGGAGGTCATCGATGAAAATGATGACAAGTTGAGAGAACTCAAAACGAATATGGGGATGAATTTTTCAAGGCTGTGGAGACGGCAATGTTTCAACTCAATGAATACAATCCAAGTGGAAAATACCCCGTTCCTATTCTCTGGAGTTTCAAAGAAAGAAGACAAGCCACATTGGAAGAATAATTCATCATTTCGTGAATCAAATCAAGAACAAAAAGAAGATATGGCATAGATAGTAGTGTTTGTCCAGGGTATTGACTGTTAGATATGTCAGGTTTTATTTATTGACCTAGATTTTGGCCCTACACCTTGGAGATGTTCATTATTTTTAAAACAATATCTGCTGTATAAGAATTAAAAGTTTAATCTTATCAAATTACATATGAGGAATTGGCCTGCCGGTCAAAGATCAGCAAAGATGAAGGGCTATAACGCACCATACGGAGAAAATAAACCAATATGATGCAAGTGAACTTATGCAAGTTTTAGGAAACAATTAGTTCCAGTTTATCCATGCTTTGTCTGTTGTCTGGAAAATTGAGAATTCAAGAAATTCCAATTTCAACTCAACGAACCACGTGTTTGGGTTGTTCTGTTGCATCGCCTATCTATTGGAACTTGAGTATCAAATCATGCACCCAAATTCAACTGTTACTAGTAAAAAATGAAAAAAAAGGACATATCAGATGCCTTGAACATGTAACAGCACGAACCATCACTTACTGAAAATTCGAGAATTTTTCCTTTTTTTATAGTACTTTTTAGTGGCAATTTCTTTGTGACTTGTGCTGAGTAAAGTCTACTTTTTTGAAGTTGACAACTCTTGGCATGGCATAAACCTTAAAAGAAAGAACTATGGGCACCTTTTATGCTTTCTTTTCTTTCTTATCTAGCGATTGAATCATATGCAAATACTTTGCAATTTCAAATACATGGCTGGTATTTTATACTGAGTGGTGGATTTAGTATCATCATTTTTTATGATTTTCTCTGGTTGAACAGTGTATGAGTTCTTTGGTACGCTGGTTTTAGGAACTAATGCCTGTGTAACTATTAGTATTCAAGTCATTTTCTCTTGATCATTCAACATGAATCTTTGTGCAGTCTTCTCAAGCAGCAGTGAATCAGCTAGTACCACCTAGCAGAGTTTTGTAGTTCTGAGCCTTTAAGACTTTGATACTTTAGACCGAAACTTTCAAGAATTAAAACTCAGATAAAGAGTATGTTATGAAATGACAAACCACAAAGTTGTTTCTAATTTATAATCACTATGAAGACGAATTCTTTTTATGAACAATGTTATATGGCCCTTAACCAATCCAAACATAGAAAGGTACTCCAAGCTGCATCCACGGTGTGTTCCCACTGCAGGATGGTTGTTTATCAACGTCCCTAGTTGAATGTCCTGTTGGCCCCTTGACTTCGAGTATCATGTACAATAGTCTAATAGCAGTGATGTGCTTTCCCTTTTACTATATTTACTAAAATGACTTATTCCTCACCTTCCACGTGCATTACTTAAATTGCAACCTACAACCCAGAGTCTTATACAGATGTGCGGGATTTGTCTTATTTGCAACAACACCTTGATCAATATCCACACTCTGCCAAGTACAGGTTTGGTGCTTCCACATCAGGCCTTATTTTTCACTTTGCTTGAGCCAAAACTACCTCACTCTTCCATTGCAGGAAACTCACCAAAGAGCTATGCGAGATTATTGAAGATTATGATCTGGTCAATTTCACCACACTGGATATTCAGGTATCTCAGAGAGTATGCTTGCTGCTTCCAATGATGGAGCAAGCTCGGAGGTCGGTGAGCAAGCAAGAAGGGTAGTCTTGATGTTGTTAGAGCAGCTTTCCCACCCTTCTGGTCTAAAAAACTCAGCAAAGCAGCGACGAAACAATGAGATGGTTGCTTGAATATCTCACATATGGAGAACAAGCTGCCATGGAAGTGCTGATACAACACTTTGAGCCTCATTTGCAAAATTGGGGAGAGTTTGATAGGCTTCTGAAGGAGCACCAACACAACCCTAAAGATGAGAGCTTGGCTGGGAAAACAGCTGCTCAGAGTTTGCTGTAGAGAGCATCTGAGTCACTTAAAACCAGCTCGTCTGGAGAGAGACTCAAGGACATGATTCTAGAGAGAGGGATACTGAAATAGCTGTTGAGAGGTGTTTGACCTCTTTTTATTTTTTCCTATTTCATGAGGTGTTTGACTTCCTTGTATCTTTTTTCCTATTTCATGAGGTGTTTGACCTTCTTGTATCTTTTTTCCTATTTCATGAGGTGTTTGACCTCTAGTGGTTTGTAAATGATTGTAATTGGTTGTTGTTTAATTAATGGTAATCCAGTGATTTGTAAATGGTTGTAATTGGTCATTGTTGAATTAATGGTAATTTTTGTGAAAGAAATTCCATAGTTTATGGTATTATTCAGTTTATGATTTTTTTTTTTGAGACACATACATAAAGAGAGAGAGAGAGAGAGGGAGATATATATATATATATATATATATATATATATATATATATATATATATATATATATGGTCCTCAGCTACAATGGAGCACACAATCTTTTGTGAATGAAATTCTCTGGTTTTTTTTTTCTGTATGCCCTCTGGTGTGGTAAAAGGTGAGAATGGATCAAACGCTCAACATAAAAAATAAAATAACGTGAGAACTGTGGGGATATAAATGCATTTCATTATCCAAGTAAACCTACATTGAACATGTTAATGAAATACATGGAAAGAAATAAATGTCACACATATGTTACAAAAAAGTCACCAAATAGGTTCTTTAGATGCCCACAAAGAGGTCTTTTACATGCCCCCATAGAGGCGTCCTTTACATGCCCACAAAATTATATGAATATTGAATATTCACATAACCCCCAAAGTCAACTACAAAAAAGGGTATTTACATGTCTCCAAAATTCAAAAAATTAGTCAAGTCCTTTGCATTCCCCATAAATTAATCAAAAAATTAATCAACTCGGCTCGAGGTCCTTAGTAGCTCTACATCCCACGTACCTTCACGGGACAGTTACGTTTGTCATGTCCACTCTTATTGCAAACTTTACACTTTCTTCCAGTGGGTTGCCCTTCCTTCAACTGTTTTTTTTTGCGTAGAAGATTTTGGCCCTTCCTCCCATGAAGGTTTTATCCTTTTAGTCCTTGGTCATCCAACTGCTCGTGCATATGGTGGATCGAGTATAAGGGGGGAGGCATCAACTGATTTGCTACTACCACATACTTCATCTTCAGCGGCATTGCAATGGGTGGAGGCTGATGGCGCATAAGTATTCGACAAAGACACTCTTGTTGCGTTGACCTCCTCAACTAACTTGGAGATACCCAACTTCACTTTTTCTAATAGATCATCATTTTCTAATGCTGGCTTTACAATTTTTCTCACAAGATCATAAAACTCATGACGTCGAATGAAACTCGAAAATTTAGATATAGTAGAACTACTAGCACCACATTTGTCTTTGACACCCTTCTTTGAATCTATTGTCCAACGGCTCAAAATGTATTTAGATGGGATCTTTAATACATTCCTCATGTTGAACAGTTTGAGCATATGTGAACAAGGGATCCCAACACGCTCGAAGATTTGACATATGTATGTACACTTCTACCCTGATTCAATGAATGTAACCGTCCGAAGGATTGGCACACCACCAATGTCTTCCACCTTATATTTGACAGAATTCATCATTGCCTTCTATTAATTTGCTAAGGAAATTTGAAGACCTTACCTCCTCTTCTTGGGACTTTCTAAATACTTTTTGAGTGTATGTCTTTGCTGCATACTCCTCAATAAGAAAGGTTGTCTTTAGAACAGGTGTAGATATAAGATCTTTACAGTCTCTCTCTTTTTCTTTGATGAACTTCTTGTTTTGCAACTCTTCAATAGCATTCATGAATTTTTGTAAACCTGTACCAGAAGTGACATACATCTTTAAATAATGATTAAACCCCTCACTTCGTTGTGTGGTTTTCATGCCGGCTGTGAACCTATCACCTATGTACGCATCAACCCATTGAGTGCGACAACCATATAACCACTTGAGCCAACTTTCCTCTTGAAAAATCATATTTCTGAATCATAGCCAACCAATCAGCCTCAAACTGCTCAACTGTGTAGGCTGCAATACACTTCTTGAATACCTCTAAGAATAATGGGTGCGCATGCTTAACATGGCTTAGATGTGTTTTAAACTTTCCCATAATGTGCCACTTGCAATAATGATGATTAATATTCAGGAAAACTATCTTGACTGCAGCCGTTGTCAATAATTGTATTTGGTTGGCGGCCTCCCATTGCCTCTAACCAGTTCTCAAATAACCAAATAGAGGTTTCTATAGTCTCATTGAATATGAGAGCACATCTGGGTAAAATTGTGTTCACGTTATGATTAACTCTAAGGATTGGGCCAAACGACATACTGTAGTCATTTGTTTGGTACGTGGTGTCAAAGGTTACCACGCCATTAAAAATTTGGTATGACAATCTACACTTTGAATCAACCCATAAAACACCAAACAACCTCCCCATCTCATAAAGTCGAACTCTATAAAAGAAATTAGGATCTAATTCATTCTTCGAATGCAACCAATTTATAACAATATTACCCTCTTTCCCTTTTAGTTGTTTTCTTTTTCTAGTTATGTGATTCTCAAAGTCGTTCTCAATGAAAGTGACATTTTCTGCCCCACCAGCCTCTTCAATAAGGTAATCCATCATAACACTAGGCTTAGTCATAAAAGACTCCAATGTATCAATCACCTTTTTCATAGTGTTTGGTATCTTTCAATGAGAGCGAATGAATTTAGTCTTGTTGGGCGTTGTGAGACTATGATTATGTTATTTTACAACCTTCACAATAACCCATCTATACTTCTCATTATTTTTAATGCGGATCTTTGCCAGACATCCACATTTTGTCTGGGGGCGAGCATTTTCATTCCCATCATACATCTCACTACGAGAACCTTGCTTACAACATTCTAAAATTTGACTAATTCTTCCATCATGTTTCTATATGGTCATTCCCTTTCTTATACCAAACCCTACCAATTTTGCGTACTTATTATAATAATCATAAGATTTATCTTTATCAGTAAATGTCATTCCTATTGCCAGTTCGATACTTACACCTCTTTCTAGGGCTGCCTCAGCATCTATAAGTAATGGATCTCCTTCTCCATTTATTTCAACTATGTCCCCATCAGATGGAAAATCATGGCAAGCTTCATCCACTATAGCCTGAGCACCACACTCATTCCCATTTTTTGAATTAGTAATGATTAGGGGAGAGGAGGGAGATGCTGATGTTGAGGCATCCATGATACAAGCATATTATGCCCGTTCAACCTCCTCCGTTAGCTCTGCCGTAGCAATGGGCTGTGTCGGGATCTAATCCTCCGATCGGGAGCTACTCTCTCCAATGTCCCCAAGTACATCATCATTCGCATTGTTCTCCTGGGGCTCCTCTAATGGGATTGGACAATACTTTCATAGGTAGCTGAATACCTCAAGAGCACTGTGCTACGGTGGATGTCCTCCTACTACATTATAACACCAAATGTTAATTAGCAAAAATAACACAATAATGAATACTAAAGTAATTCAGAGAAAACAAATACTATTGTTTATCTATCCCATTAATTATAACAGAGAAAACAAAGACTACTGCTTATCTATCCTATTAATTATAACAAAGAAAACAAAGACTACTGCTTATCTGTCCCATACTAGAGATTTTCGTCCCTTTCTTTCTTCTCCAAGGATCTACAAACCAGAAATACAGGCTCGTATGACATGGCGCTTGTTTTCACTACTCTCAAGCATAAGACTGTCCAAGAGATACATTCAATAACCGATTGCAATCACTTATCAATTTTGTTTTCTGTTCTACAAGACCTCAGATGACAAGAAGAGCCTCCAATACTTGAGACAAAAGCTCATCTTGCGTGTAACTATTTGCACCACTAACAGAAAGTAAGCAACATAAAACCCTAAGATTTCATTTCAAACTTCAACTCCGGAACCCAAAGTTGAAGCTGAAATTAGATTTCAGTCTATTAAGAATTTAAGTTAAACAAAAAATCAAAGGGCAACTACATAATCTCTTCAGATTCTTGACTGAACTTCACCCAAATCCTAGATTCAAATGCAGGAAAATTCACCATTGTCATAAAAAAGAGGAGAAAACCAAGTTCATATCTTGGTTCAATTATGACCATTACGACCAAAACTGGTGATAAAGTGTTATGACCATTACGACCAAAACTGGTGATAAAGTGTTATGACCATTACGACCAAAATTGGTGATAAAGTGGCTGACAATTAGATGCCTGCCATCAGCTGCATTCACATTTCAGCATCTTGAAAAACAATTTAGAACTCTATCAGCTGAAAACACCCAAGAACCCCTCCCCGCATTTTGATGAATAATGCCCAAATCTCTTCTATCAATCTTACTAACCAATTGGACACGAACCCACTTCCCCAAAAGAGAACAAATAAAATACGCGGAGGTGACTGAAGAAATTAAATGAATATGACCAAAATTTCCATTTCTCATATTCAAATTCTCAACAAAAAAAATCACAGAACAGGGAAATGAATACTAAACCCAAATTTATTTAAAAAATAAAAGAAAAAACTGTATTGTGAAATAGAGAAGAAAAGCATGACATAAAACCAACTAATTGTATTAAAATTTTAATTGAAAGTCGGGCATTATTTTTTCTATTAGAGAATTCAGCTGTATTTATTGCAACTTTTTCAAATTATAGATCCAAACAATAAAAATTGTGCAATGAAACCCATTTATAACCATCTAATTCAGTTTTCTTTCAGAATCAATGATAAAAGAAAGTAATAAAATCCAATTGAACCAATGTTCCTCTGTTTTTGTGATTGAATTCAGAAAACAATTTGGGTAGAAGGACACAACAAAAGATCCATACCAAGCCTAAAAATGATACAAACTGAATTAATGCAAGCTGAGAGATGGAGAGCTCGCGTTCCATATATCACTAGTGAAATGAAAAATGATATGCAAAATCGTAATAGAGAGAGAACTAACCAAAAAAAAATTGGGTAAAAGAGCATATAAAATAATCCACACCAAGCTTAAAAATAATACAAATTGAATTAATGCAAGCTGAGAGATGGAGAGCTCGCGTTCCATATATCAATGACGAAAGGAAAAATGATATGCAAAGTCGTAATAGAGAGAGAACTAAAACATATTGGGTTTCTTCCATGAAGAAGGTTTGTTCTCTCTCTAAAGCAGCTGGTGAGAGAGAAAGGCCTTGAGAGAAAGGGGCGAGCGAGGAGACGGCATGAGGGTGGCTAGGCAGAGAGAGTGAGGGCAGCAGCGTAGAGAGATGAGAGGGCCACGGGAGAGAGGGGACCTCCGCAAAGCAGTAAGTGAGGGCAGCAGCGTAGAGAGATGAGAGGGCCACGGGAGAGAGGGGACCTCCGCAGAGCAGTAGAGATCGCGAACGAGAGAGAAAAGAGGTTAGTAAAGCAAAAGAGGGTAGAAAGTAAAATTTTGATAGGTTTGAAGCTTTTGAGTCCATCATAGCCTTTCACGTGCTGGGTTTTGGAGCAGATCTCAACCGTTATTTTAAATTAATTTGAACAGACGGTGGATGCTGGTGTGGAGAGATTACTGTTGCTTTTTGCTTGGGAAGATTTTTTCTATATATATATATATATATATATATATATATATATATAGGAAGATATCACAAGCAAATGTAGCAGAATACCTATAAGAAATTGTGGAGAGAGCAAGTTCGATAAATATTCAGTAAAAAACCCATGAGACGCTACAAACAAGTTATAGACAAGGAAAAAGGCTTCAAACAAATTATAGAGACACTAGAAATGGATTGTAGATAGAGATCACAAGGAAGTCCCATAAGAGAAGAAACCCGACAAAATCAATAGATGGATAGAGAGAGAGAGAGAATGGCAGAATATGACTGGATCTCACAAGATGAGAGGTCAAAATGCTACTGAGAGAAAATGAACAAAAATCTATAAAGTAATCAACTGAGTGAAAACTACCACATTATCAATGTCTTCTCAACATCATCATGACAAAGCAAACAACGGTAGAACTAGATGCCGGAGTTCTAAAACTAGATGCCGGAGTTCATGTTATGCTTTCACACCATATGTGTAATCATTCCACATATGACTCGCAATTGAATCCCGCAATGCAAAAGCAACTTGATCTTGACTTGATAGGGAAGCATCTTCTAATACCTGTATTTCAGGCTGATCCTCCAGCTTTTCTTCTTCAGGTTCAGTTTCGCTTTCATATCTTGTGAAAAGCCAATCATTTCTATTCTCCTGGTGGACAAGATTATGTAAAATGCACGCTGCTTGGACCAACTTGACTTGTGTTTTGTATGGGTAAGGAGGTGGCGACTTTAATATAGGGAAGCGTGCTCTCAATACAGCGAAAGTGCACTTAATTGCATTTCTTAACAACAAATGTCGATAGTTAAATAGCTCCATCTCATTTTGTGGTAGCTGATCACCCATAAATTCATTCAAGTGGTAACGGACACCTTGATACGGAGCCATGAATCCCGAAACATTTGAATGTGCCTCATTGACGAGGTAGTATTTACCTAAATCATGGAGAGCTTTTAGGCTTACAGGATAAACAAACCACAGAAGTAGAAGATATCTACACAAGATTCCTGATACCTTCAGGGACTTGAAATCCATTTGTCAATGCTGATCTCAATACATGTGAATCTTCAGCCGAGCCTTCCCAACCCGCGAGAACAAATGCAAATCGTAAATCAAATGAACACGCTGCCATAACATTTTGTGTAAAAAGTCCATTCCGATTACGAAAACGTGGTTGATCTTCGACGCCAAGCATAGCAGGGATATGTGTCCCATCTACCACTCCAATACAATCCTTCAAGAGAATAAAAAGAATTGAGTGGCAAAATATATAAGAATGAATAAGAATGCATAGGTGGTCACTAGTTGATTACCTTGAAATAAGGGAAGTACTTAGAATTCTTGTGGATTTCTTCAGGGGTACTAGTATTGGGAAGTTGAATGAGATCCGACGATAGTTTCAAAATTGCATGCAACATGTCATTAAAATGTCGACTAATGGTTTCACCAGAATGTTGAAATCGTCCCTGAACTATACGATTACGCTGGTTATGGCCAATAGTAATCAAGAATATTGCAAGCCGCTCTTCAATAGTAAGTTTAGATGTGTTACGCAGCAAGCCTTTGGATAGAAGCATATCACGAAGCTTATAGAACACGCACTTATCCATTCGCAAAATCTTGCGACAATATGTTTCTTTGCCATTGAGTACTTCCTTTACGTACTTAGTACCACTAAGAGATGAATTATAAAATGGTTCTTTTGACATGTGAGTATACCAGTAATAGGCAACAGTTGCAGCCGCCAGTTCCATCTCTTCTTCAACATCCGACTCATCCATGGCAACTATGCAAAAGCCTACTATAGTTAAATGCAAGAACAACACAAGTCACATGCCCATTGCATGAAATGTAAGAAGAATGCAAGTCAGCTGTATTAACTACAATGTCAGGGAAGGTCTCAACCAAACCCAAACGAATTTAAAGAAAATTTTACAACTTATCACATCAAACAACTAGGAGGAGAGGGTCCAACAGCATGCAGTCATAATCACATATGCAACCACCACCTATCAAACATGTTCATCTTGAGTTTATACAAGCATTGCACACAAAGAAAGATAAAGAATGAATGCAAAGTCACATGTTTAAGATAAGCTACCCAAGTAAATCACATCATCATCTTGTGTTATGGTGTTTATTCATACAAAGCACCAAAGAGAGAGAGAGAGAGAGAGAGAGAGAGAGAGAGAGGGAATATCGAGCCAGTTCAGACTCACATATGTAAGTCAAACTACCAAGTCAATCACATCAAAAATATCTGATGTTCCTCCAAAAACCAATTCCAAAAGCAAACAAAGTGCATCGACATGTTCATCATTTAAATCAACACATGCACTAAAATGGCAAAAACAAATAAAAAGTATACAAGTACATCGACCAGCTAATCACATCCAAAGGACATACATCAAAATGGGGAAACATAGAAATACACGAATACATTCACAAGTTAATGACATCCAAAAAACTCTATCAAAATGTCAAAGACAAGAATATATGTTCATTACTTCCAAAAGATGTAGATCAAAATGGGGGAACAAAAGGAAATATACAAGTACATCGAATGTTCATCTCTTCCAAAGACACACCAAAATGGGGCAAAGAAAAAGGTGATTATAAAACATAAACTCCATGAAGTGCGGACACAGAAGCTACAGTGCATCACACATCTCTTTAACCCATAATAACCGGCGATGGCCCTTAAGCGTCATAAATACAAGAGCATTTTTTTCATCCTTTAACATTTTGCATGCTTTCACAAACAGCACATCATCCAAGTTTTCCATGGTCTGTAGTTCTTCTATACAATTTTTTAACTCTTGTTTTGAGTTAGCACCCGTGATAAGACTTGCCCTAAACCTTGAACTAGCTGCCATCTCCTGGAGGGCCGCTGCCAAAGCAGCCAGATCAGTGCCCTTTCGCTCTTTTTTGCTATGACACGAGGAAGTGGGTGTCACATATTTACGCTTGTAGCGTTGATATGATGCATTCATATCCTCACTTGAATCTGATTCCTCATTCTCTGATTGTAGAGCTACCATTCCTCTCGCGGCTTCTTCCAACACCTCTCCACGATGACTTGATGGTAAAGCTTTGCCATCAGCAGCTGAATTTCCAATTATCTTGCCCATTTCTCCCAACAGTGGCAAGCCCTTCGTTAAGTATTGTTTAGCCTCAGGGTGTGCCTGCACGTAGAACATTAAGGTACTCACACGAGGCATACAATTTGGGAATTTTATTACATATCCAACATACCAATATGTAGCGATCCCAGACTTCAGGTTCAGCCGTCACAATCTTTCTGCTTTCATCCCAACCAAAATCACTCTGGCTAAGAAGAGTCTTGACAATTTTGTACTCTTTCTTGTAGTAATTGTAGCGGCTTCTAAGCTGCTGCTGGTTGAGGTTTACATTGAATTTCTTGTTAAACTCACTGACTATGTAGTTCCACGATTCTTTTGTGAATCCCTTGTCTCCCTTTCGCCCTTTGTTTACTTCGTCGACCATTAGGCCAACAAGAAACTCATCCCAAGTGGGTGTCCACTCTAGCCTTCTCATTGTTGCATTACTTTCAAGTGGTTGACTACCCATAATTCATAATCCCTGCATTTGTCTAGGAGTAAACTAGAGGTGTCTCATAGTATATTAATTTTATAACCATGTAGCTTATCAGCATAAAAGCACCATGCATAAAGAACAATTTGATAAAATAATATGCTAAACCCTTTCTTATGAAGAGCATGCCCAAGCAGCAAATTTCCCATCAAAATTAAAACTCATAACACTGGATACATAAATAAAAAAAATACATAAATATGGTGTTAATGCAAAGAATCGCAAATCAATTAACCCACAATCTAAAACAACTGGATGCCAAAAAAGAGTGAAGAATTTCAACATTGGAGTGAGTTTTTTTTTTTTTAGGTCTTGCACTGAGAATATGACTCTTATACATATCGTAGACATGACCCCAAAGCATTTAATTTTATAAAGAACCCTAAATCTGATTTAGTAGGCTCTCTTGGCAAGGCATGTTATATGCATAGACGTGAATATCGACAAACTTGCCTAAGTGAACTTGACTAGTTCAATTGGTGAGTTCTATAAATAAAAAACTAGGGATCTATCTGATTCTTTCTTATTTTCAATTTTGTTTGACCAATACATGGTCTCTTCTAGTGTGTAAGCATCGCAATGCCTCAGGTGACAAGCTGGGAACGATTCCCATATTGATGTTTTGTTTTTCCTAAAATTCTTCATATCAATCTGAAGAATTTGCCAAGCTGTTGGAAGTTAACTATTTGACTAGGCAAGTTGCTCATTTTTTGGCAGTCAAGAAGCCGTTCAAGTTTTTGAAAAGTAGCACATAGAGAGAAAGCATGATAAATCCTCGATAGAGAATAAATATTTTAGTTCCCATACTTCCTAGTACCCCAAGAAACCATAATGAGAATCATTGCTTGTTCATAGAAATATGCAAGCCCAGAAACTAGGAAACGCGAGGGAGGAAAAATACAAGGGACCACGGAGTGGAAGAGGTATCATTCCCTAATTGAAGCTTAGGCTTTTCATGAAGTTAAAGAAAGACAAAAAAACTCAATCATGCTTTTATAAATATCACAACCCTTCTTTTTATTGGTCCATTAACAAGTATTATTCCATAAAGGAAAAGCATAAAATATGATCATTTACTTTTGGTAAGAGGTAACAATCACCCTCGACTATTGGCCGTGGAATCCAATGGCTGAAGTTGTAGCATTGACTAGGCTTCTAGACCCGAAGAAAATTTATGTCCTTAGTGATATATCCCACAAGGTCAAATTTCATATTTGATGGTTATAGGTGATTGTAACGTCCTTATATCTCACATAAAGTAAATGGTCCCATAGTGTACAACCCCTTCCATAAGAACCCATAACCATTAAAAAAAAAGAGAGCTTTGATCACTTCATAATCTCAAAAATAAAAACATTCTTAAACAACACAAAGCCAATCCTATCCTTACTTTTTTGTTTTTGGGATTTCTTTAAAGTAACACACCTAAAAGGCTAAAACCAACACCAAGCTGATGCAAAAACTAAAGGCAAACACCAATCTAAGATAGCAGGCCTGAAACACAATATGAAGTTATGAAACATCATTTCCTTGTGGATGTGTATGCGTGGGTGGGTGGGGAGGTGTATGTGAGTGTGAGTGTGTGTGTGAAGAGAGAGAGAGTCAGATATTAGAATAATTTGACTAGAATATAAAATATTTTCCAATCCATATCAAAGACGGAAAACTCTACACAAACAATACTTACATTAATAGAAGGAAAGAGTTTATATATGGTTGCAATACTTATACTATTGAAGTAAGGTATGCCTAAAAAAATCCTATAGAAGATGATCATCTCTACTTCGAGATGTATGGACATGAAAAAAAAGAAGAATTCCAAATCCCAACAATAGTGCATCTTGACACCTTATCTAGAATGTCTATTTTCACAATTCTTAAGTGTTTATTGATCCACTCGATCTATACCATTTTGTAAACTTTAAATTTTATAATTAAAAATAAGAATTGATTTCAAGCCATCATAAGGTTTCGAATGCCGGAACAAAATCTCTAAGCATATTTTAGAGGTGCTCCTTACTTCTACGGTATAAGGAGGCAACCTCACCCTTGAGAGAAATCCAAACCATTAATTCAACTATAACATCAAAAAGTTTTCAACCCAGTCCAATCCATATCAAAGACGTAAAACTCAATCCAAACAATATTCACCTTTAAAGAAACTTTGATAAAACTCAATCCAAACAATATTCACCTTTAAAGAAACCCAAACCATGGGGGAAGGAGGGAGTCGAGAAAGAATCCACATATTCAAACTACCACATACTCACAAACAAAGAAGTCGAAAGGATAAATCCTAATTAAAAAAAAAAATTGAAACAAAAATATACAGAGAGGAAGATGGCAATGAGAAAGAGAGGAGAAGAAGAAGAATACAAAAAAAACCATTCCTAGAACGAAATAACTAGAAACATAAGAACGCAAGAGAACCCATTGCTCTATGTGGGTTATCAAACGAAATGAACAAAAAAAATTCAGAAGAAAATATAAAATAACCACTTATAACGAAGGGCATAACGGAGCAAGTATAACATGAATACGTAGAAAGACGAGATGAATCGGGAAAATAAATAAAAAATAAGAAGTTAATAGATTGCGCACCAAACAACCACGACTAAAGGAGTAAAAAGCAGAGAGCTATGGAGAGAAGAATGCAAAGAGATCAGTAAAGTAAATGAATGAAGGGAAAAGGAGCGCAACTTGCCTCTGATCACTGCTGAAACCCAATATCTGCAACAAATGCCCACTAACAAAAAGTTAGAGAGAGAGAGAGCGATGGTACCAGGTTTGCGGGTCGTTCGGTGGTAGCCCTAACCCTTGGTTGTGCTACTGCGGTGAGTGATAAGAAGAAACGATATTAGGGTTTGTTTGTTTGGGGACACTAACGCCCACAGCGAGATAGGGCGTGGCGTTTCGAGGAGACTGTTGTTCCCAAATCCCGCTAAGTTCAAGTGAGACAAAGAAACACAGGTGATACTTGTATAAAATCAGTGGTGTTGCCGTTCTTGAGGGGAAACTTGGAACTGTTTGGACGCACCATTGGGGTACCGAATAGGTTATTCATACACCGGAATCCTTCTCCGTTATTTTGAGCTCTCCATAATTTGATCACGTATCTGTACTCCCAAAGACCATGATGTACAATTACTCCCCCACAAATAGGTGATCCATTCTTATCTATCGCTTGGTGGCCTCAGGATTTCTCTAGCATCGTACAGATAGTGCAGACTGACATGAGGAAGTCGAGTCGAGGGCCTGGCAATCTTGGATCCTAGAGGGGACCTTGGGGTGACTAGTGAAATGTAGTCGACAGGGCATAAGATCGTGGAGCATGAGGGAGGTAGTGGTGCGTGACCGAGAGATGGCGGTACACAATGCCAATGCATGACCAAGGATTGGCTACACTTTACCCTTGTAAGTATGCTCTTCCGCTATGCGGTGACACTGAGCAAGGCTGAACCTGGCATCCAAGTATTGCCCGCTTGGACGCCAAGGATGCATGGGCTAGGCGATGAAAATCCCATGTGACAGATTGTATCAAGCATGGGGCATGGTGGCAGCAGTGGAATTGGTCACGTACCGATGATCATGTAGACCACCTTGAGTACAGTAGAAGCTACTTGCATTATGATGAAGGCACGAAGTTCGTGTCAAGACCCAAGAGGAGCACTTGGACGACATCCACGGGAAACAACATTGGTCATGGCAGCATCAATGGACCTAGCCATGAAATAGATATAGTTGTGGCATGAGGTACAAACCATGCAAGTGGTAAGTGGGACGTGGTGGCGGGAGAGCTGACCACTCAATAGGGTCAATGGTAGCTAAACGAGGACTTGACCGTGTGTGCATGATTGGGAGGCTCGGTGGCTGAAATGGACACAACCATTGTGTGGAGCTAGGCGTTGGTAGGAGCTAAAGTTTATGGGGACCCAATAAAGGCCGAGCGTTCGACGAGGACGTTGGAGTTTAGGTGGGGAAGGATTGTCAAACCCCATTTCTCCATAAGCCTCATGTGACCCGTGTGATGTGTGTGTAGGCAGCAAGGTCTAGAGGGCCTGGTGCAGGGGTACCAACAACACGGACAAGTGAGAACTAATAGGAGGAAGCTAGGGACCTGACAGTCTTGGATCCTAGAGGGGACCTTGGGGTGACCGGTGGAATGCAGTCTACTGGGCATAGAACCGTAGTGCATGAACGAGACAATGTTTCATGACTGAGAGATGGCATTATGCGATTAGAGGCCGACAATGTGTGACCGAGGATTGGCGGCAGGCAAATGAGGAGATATTGTTACTCAGCACATGTGGGCCTGTTTTGATGATATTTATCTTAAGAAAAATTTATTCAAATGCCTATAAGAGATGAACTATTCAAACTTCGATACATATCTTTTGATTTAATTTAAACATATCTACCAAAGAACTTAATCATGAGTTATAATAATTGGAAAAGGAATGTTGAATAATTTGTTTTCTTTGGATATTTTGATATCCCTTAATTTTATTTGGAATTTACTATCTTATATAATTTAATATATTATGGATAATATTATTTTTGTGAGTTGCTTGATAGTGTCTTATTTTTTATTATTTCACTTTTTTAGTGATTTCCAGCTATTTTAGTTAATTCTAGCAAAAACAGATGAGTTCAACAAAGTACTTTTGAATGAAACAAAAAAGTCCTCTAAAAAAAGGTAACTTTAGATGTAAAAATATTTATAAAGTTATCTCAAATAACCTTATTATGGGTCCTACCAAACAACATATAATTCTTTACCAGGAATATTTAATTGAAATTGTAAATTATAGGTCATAACAAATACATCTAAACAGGTCCTTGGCATACTTATAATTGGAATTTGACCCAAGAGAGTGAATGGGCAATATGCTCCTTTGGGAGCATATATTATTCAATTGCAATCTTCATTAAAAGCAAGACACTTAAAACACACATAAAATGTGGCATCCAAACAAATCATTAGAACCCATTGTGATCAACACCATAAAAGCCGCTCCAACAACACTTTAGATATAGCCAAGCCCTTAATTTAGAGTTTCCTTATTATGATTATAGAAACTCTTTTTCGGCTGAGGGACTTTCAAGAAACTGAAAACTTTAGAAACTGTAGGGATTTTAACCTAATCACTTTTTTGGGACCGTAAACTCACTAACACTCAAGGTAGTTATCTTATATACCCCTGAGCCTAAAAACATACCTCAAAGTTGTTATCTTATATACCCCTGAGCCTAAAAACATAGAAGACAAACCCGTACATACCTTCAACACCCAAAATCCTAAAGCTACCCCAAAGTCCAACCTTGTAGGTCCCATAAAACTCACTGAAAATGGACCAAACATAAATCCACACTCTAAAGGAGGTCGTACCGTCTAATTGCTCAAATCCGACATTCAGTTTGGAAGTTATGACCCAAGCACATTTGTTTACAAAACTTCCATTTGGGTCCCTGTTCATGTTGTGTTAACATGTTAATACAATTCAATGTGAGCTTTGTTAAGAGGCAGGCGTATTTTGTTAGCACTCAAAGCCCTTTTCGCCTAAGAAACCACCTGAGTGCATGTTTTTGTCAAGATGCATTCGTGCTTTGTTACTACATAAACTCTGTTTCTGCCCATACTTTCCAAGAAACCACCCTAAGTACGTGCTTTATGAACACACTTGCGTGTTAACAAGCATGCAACCCAGAAAACCACCAAAAGCCTATTTCAGATCTAAATCTTCCCTAGTTGATCCTAAAAACTGATACAGGGAGAAAAAACAATAAATCAGAAATAAAAAATTCAAAAAATTGATATATTATATTATCTCTCTGGGTCTGCAAGGGAGTCCACCCCAATATATTTTCACAAGATCAAACTCTTTATTAAATCACCAATCACTTTATTCACAATGAGGGACTTCCTTAGCTTAAATACAAATAAAAAGAAATAAAAAACAAAAATAATAAAAAAAACATAAAATTCTTTTTCTCTCTCACGCTCTCTCTCTCACCCTATTTTTCCTCTCACTTTTCTCGATCTTTACCTACTTTTAATCTTCCCATATTTAAATCCCTTAAATATCTCAATTCTTATACAAATCTCTTATTCTTCTCAATCTTTTCTTCTCCTAACATGAGACCCCATAAATCTCTAACTAAATCTCAATTCCAAGAAAATATGACTTTTCCATTTTAAGCCACGTTAACCCTCACCAACCTCATCCATGAGCCTTATCAAGAAAGCAAGAAATACCCACGTCAACCCTAAAAATTAGAAACTTCATATCCTACCCAGTTCCTAAAAAATGTAAATCAATTTTTTTTTCCTATTTTTTAGCTACATCATTTTTCAGGGGTTGGGAGAAGCTCAACCTCGAGCTAGATTCAAATTGCATCCCCTTCATCAACATGCAAGATTATTTCTGGAACTTGATCTTCTTCTTGAACTTAAGGTCCATGGCTGATGTAGAAAGACCTCGTCTTTAATGGTTGATTGGAGCCCATTTACATGTCGAGCAACTTTTTTGTCCTTCCGTCTCTTGGAGGTTATTTTGAGCTACTAATCGATAAAACTATTTAGTATAATTCTTCTCTTTCTTTTCACTATGTCAGAGAATTTGGAGTTCTTAAAAAAAATTTGCTTATAATCTACATGAAGAAAATTTTCTTTTAATTTCTTTTTCATCTTTTACAAATCATGTAATTTTTGTCTTTCTACTACGAAAATCGAAATTGTTGAACTTGCTCCCAACAAGCCACAACATACCCATGGAGTTTAGTTGCAACAAATTTAGCATTATGCTCATTTGGCAATTCACTCTATTCAAAATAATTCTCAATAGCATTACGCCAATCAATAAAAGCCTCTATGTGGAGTGTTTGAACATATTTTTCATCACTTTAGTCCCTGATAGGAAGCAGGTCAATAAAGCCTAAAAAACAATGGAAATTCTTGACAGTCTCAAAATGGCCTTAGAATTGGTCAAAGATCTTCGTCAGCACTTCAAAAGACCACCTGCCAAGTTTCATTGCGATCATACATGTCTAAGGCAGTGAACACAAAGAAACAATTTCAGCGAAATCGGTCTCTAGTACCCTGAAATAGACCCGATAACTAGAGCCATACTTTTGGTACATCAAACAGCTGTGGGACCACTGCCATTAGATTCGACACAGTCGAAAACCCTTATGGGTCAAGTTTCGGCTTAATCGAGCACTCCAAAACAAAGTTATGGGTGAAATACCGAAAAGGGGTAGGCCATACACTATTCCCGTGTGGCCCCACTCCATCAAAACACCATTAAAGGTTGCTGTGTTTACAATCACAGGCAGTCACGGGGCCTATATTTCACTCGTTCGAAGTCGGATCGTTCCCAAATTTGGTGATCGTGTTCATCTTATTAAGATGAGCAATTCGATATGTGGTACGCCCCGTGACGACACCCGGGCCGAGAGAAATTAAATGAAAGTCGCTGATTTGTGAAGGAAGTTAAAGAAAATTCAATAGTAGCATGTTCAAGTAGCCAGATCACGATGCTCGCATACCCAATCAACACGAAACGAATTGCATTATATGTGTGAAGTCCGAGGATACCTCTGATCCAAACGTTGCATACGATGAATCGTTGGATTTCACATACGAAGGCGTCAAAGCTGTTGTAAATTCCAGCTACCGGATTTCAAGATTCCGGCCAAAAACTCAAGATGACAAAATCTTCTTCCGGACACGAAATCAAGCTATGCTTGTTGCAACATGATCATGACGGCATGCTCAGTGTGATTCGATGAAGAAGTTATGAAGAAACATTAAGGAACGAGCACACAATCGATCCGAAGTTTTCAAGATTCATCATCCAAAATTCAAGTCTCATGATCAAGGCTAAAAAACATGATCCGTGGCTTGAAGTTGGTATCAAAATGATCGTCATGCTGAGCCCTACAAGAAAACAATAATCTTTCGATCAAACGAGCATCAGAAGGACCCCGGGTCAGGTACGGAAGATCACGCAAGTTCTCGAGCAGCAGCAGGGGCTGTTATGGAATTCTACATATTGTTAAGCAGGGAAAAAACAGTCCTTTTGCATCCATTTTTAGAATTTCTTTAAATCAATTAAATTATAATTATCTTCAATTCTAAGTAGTTTTTGGGCATACACCCACATTTTAACCCAATTCTATATAAACAGGTAGAGCCTCACCGTACAAAAAAAGGGATTCATTCTTCTTAGATCAATCAAAAAATTCTGAATTTTACTTAAGGTTGTGGGTACTTCTTGAAGAGAGAGAGAGGAGAGAGAAGATAAGGGCGGGTACCCTTTGAGCAGGTAACTTTATCTCTCCTCCCCTCTTTCTCATCTCTAACTCTTTCTCTCTCTTCTTCTCATCTCTATCTATTTCTCTCTCCTCCCCTCTTTCTCTCTCATCCCCTCTTTCTCATCTATATCTTTCTCTTTCTTCTTCTCATCTCTATCTATTTCTCTCTCTTTCTCTCTCCTCCCCTCTTTCTCTCTCCTTCCCTATTTCTTGTCTCTCTTCTTCTCATCTCTATCTCTTTTTCTCTCTTTCTCTCTCCTCCCCTCTTTTTCATCTTTATCTCATTTCTCTCTCCTTTTATCTCTATCTCTTTCTCTCTCTTCTCATCTCTATCTCTTTCTCTCTCTCCTCTTCTGTTACAGTCGGTGAAGCCTAGCACTAACTGGATTTCTCTCTCCTTCTCTTCTGTTACAGTAGGTGAAGTCTAGCGTTGACTTAATTTCTCCTTCTCTTCTGTCACAGTAGTCGAAGCTTAGCGTCGGTTGGATTTCTCTCCCCTTCTCTTCTGTCACAATCGGCGAAGCCTAGAGCCAGCTGAATTTTTCTCTATCCTTCTCATTTAATGCAGTCGGTGAAGCTTATCACTGACTGGATTTCTCTCTCCTCTTCTGTTGCAGTCGACGAAGCCTAGCGCCTGCTCAATTTTTCTCTCTCTCTTTTGTACCAGTCGGTGAAGCCTAACGTCGATTACGTTTTCTCTCTTTTCTTCTGACATAGTCAGCGAAGCCTAGCACTGACTGCATTTTCTCTCTCTTATTTTGACACAGTCCGCAAAGCATAGCGCCGACTGTGTCTTCTCTCTATTCTCCTCTGTATAGCACAATCGGTCAAGCCTAGCGCAGACTGTGTTTTCTCTCTTTTCTTTTGACACAGTCGACGAAACCTAGTGTTGACTGTGATTTCTCTCTCTTCTTCTAGCACAGTTGGCTAAGCTTAGCACCAACTGCGTCTTCTCTCTCTTCTCCTTTGTATAACATAGTAGGCGAAGCCTAGCGCCGACTGCATCTTCTCTCTCTTCTCCTCTATATATGTGACGACTCAAACTTTTCCTGATCAGTTAGAAAGCATGGTGGGATAGGGAGGCTGAGGAAGTGTCAGCGTCGGGTGAGTTGGAGAAGAGGTCAGTACCAGTTGAAAGAGCCAACGCTGGGTGAGTGGAGAAGAGGTCAGCACCGGTTGGAAGAGCTAG
Source organism: Amborella trichopoda (assembly GCF_054954075.1). Lineage (NCBI taxonomy): Eukaryota > Viridiplantae > Streptophyta > Magnoliopsida > Amborellales > Amborellaceae > Amborella > Amborella trichopoda. The sequence continues at coordinate 26,744,829 of NC_142338.1, read as the reverse complement.
TGTCAGGTGGATTTGTGTGAAGAGGCCAGCGTCGGGTGGATTTGTGTGAAGGGGCCAGCACCGGTTGGAAGAGCCAGCGTCGGGTGGATTTGTGTGAAGAAGCCAGTGCCGGATGGATTTGTATGCAGCGCTGCTGTGTTTCTGACATGCATGAGTTGTGTATGCCACTTGTCAAATACATGCTGATTGAGTGTCACATGTCTAGATTTTGACAGTCTCTTGGTGACACTTGGCCAGCCACCTCAAGAGTACTTAAGCCCCCTTCATCACCCATACCACTCATTCTTACTTTATCTATCTCTCTCTAAGACACAAGTTGGGCAGCCACTGGGTGGGTGAGAGCTGTGAGGAGAGGAGTGGAGAAGACAACATTGTTATTTAAGTAAGTGGATCCATCACCATTGCGTGATAGTCGTAAGGATGCATATAATTTATGTATATAAAATGAGAATGAAAGTGTATGTGATGAAAGAAAATCCTTATGCCTTTTTATTTAGAAATTGGGGCTCTGGTTCCATGGTAATGGTGAATGTCAAGAATGAATGCATACTTCTTAGATTATGTAAGAAATGCATACTATATATGATAATGTGTGTGTTCACATTGTGAGAGAATAGTTTTTATCATGTGCCTCACCATGAAATGAAGATTATGAAATGTATGCTTGAGACATGTTGTATGCCCCTGTGAAACTCCAGAAGTTTACATGTTCTTGTGGGAGGCTTTTGAATAATCAAATGGGGTCCGATTGACCTCAAACTAACCCTATTGGAAAGATATACGAGTCTAGTAAAATGCTTGTTTTTACCCATTTATGAAATTATTTACAAAAGTGAAGTTATATTTCAAAATGGAAAGGTATATCATTATTGACTGTTTTCCTGGATTTTTCGTTTATACCACTGTGGTCACTGATTTTAGCTAGTAAAAAAAAGTTCATATTTGGCCCAACCAACAACAGGCTCCTAAGATGGAGGGTGTCTGTTGAGGACAATGGACACCTGCATGTGATCAGGGACTGGATTCCCGACCGCAGCAAAGTCCTTTGCGAGCACTATCATTTTATTTACATGCTCAGTCATTTAGTCGGATTCTTTCATTTTGCAAGAATTACATTTTTCTAATAACAATTGTACATGGGACTCAGAAGCAGTCCCATACTTTTTAGATAGGGCGCCCATCATACTTTGAGTTGTAGTGTGATCCTCAAAGACTCTAATTAATCATCATCCATAAAACTCAGCATAGTAGTCCTAGCTACTTTGTCATCTTCTAACCATTTGTCAAGTCATTTTCTAGCTTGATCATTGACATTAGGTTCTAAGATTGGTGGTTCTATATCTAGAATCTTAGAATAAAATATACCCAATTTTTCTTTTCCACATAGAAAAATTGGTTCCATTGAGTTTTTCAAATTTTGATAGTTCTAACATGACTAGTTTAGATGTCATTTTAATTTTTTGGATAATGCCTAAAAGCTCAAAAAAATTTAATTGTGTCTAAAAAAAGGGTTGTCTGCTAGTCAAATCAATATGTTGCCGACTTTATATGGGCAATGACTTCAATGAAGAATTCTCTCAAAAGGTTTATGTTCACACTATTGTGGGTTATGGGCCCACCACGCTTCCACAACCTTGCTTTGATGGCAGTGTCGTGAGACTAGGGATCACAACGATCATGCTTTACCATAACAACTGAGAACTCAAAAATTAATTCTCTGTGTGTGCCTCTCCATGGCCATGAAAAGCCTAATTATAGAGGGATGGAGAAGGCCATTCTCCTACGTTCATTTGCTTCTTGAAATTTCTTAGAGACTTGGCATTCTAATCCTGAGAAATAGGTAGTTATCATCTACCCGTTGGATAAAGGCATCTTCTCTCTCCATGAAACCTTTTACGTGAAATATTACAACATTAAGATAAATAATAAGAAAGAGAAATATAGGACATATGAGGCCCCACGGCCATTCACATGTACCAACATAAATAGGACCATAACATTTTGATATGTGGACCCAAATTATCTCATTTTAGGTGAAGCCCGACACAAATACACCTAGACCCACTCTAATCTGACTGAAGCTTAATCACCGCCCAACCTTATTAGTAGACCCTAGAAAGTTGTACCGTTGAACTAGAAGCTGACCCAAAACCTTGACACGTCTATACCACTAAAAATTATGCCCAAACACAGTGAAATCCTAGGCTATCATCCCAATTTGATACCCCCCAATCATTCTAAACAAAACAAGCAAGAACTCTGTTAAAGACTTCAGTTCAGTCTTGACCGGTGGATCCTAAAGATTAATTGAAGTCGGCACAAGGGTCCAGGATCTGAACTAGGTCCTGACTCTGGGTTTTGGCCTTGTGGGCTTAGCTTAAGGTGATTTTTCTTTTTTCTCTTTTGTTTTATTCTCTAGCATGCCTAGTCCACTTGTTTCTTATCTTTAGTTTATTTCATTTCTTATTTAGATTAATCCTCTCAAACTTTTCTCTCCGTTGGATTTTCGGTTTTATCACCTTGCAAGTTGGCGTAGGTGGTAATCCATTAAATGTCAGTCTTACAACTAGCTTCTCTTTTGGATTACAATTTGATAGAACCCCAAAACTACCTCTGAGTGACTCCTTTTACGTTCGAGGTTAGGCCATATTGTCAAAGTATCGTTCACCTTGATTGGGTATAAACAATAACCCATTTATTTTATCAAACTAGTGCTATTGTTTGTGCGTTAAACTCTCCAAATGTATTTTATTAAACTAGTGAACTTATTCCTGGGTAACGATGAAGGATGGAGTTCAAGTTTGACCTGATTTCAACCCAAAAAATCGATAAGGCTTGTGTACAATAAGTCAAAAAAGAAGAACACTGGTGCTAGTCCATAGCCCATATAATGCATGGGTTACTGCTAATGAAAATTAAGGAGATTCACAAGTCTTTGTTTGGATAGTTAATGAATTATTGAGTTCCCTCGACACATACTCATAAATATAAAAGAGCACTGTTTTTCTGTGCTACAACTATTCATTAGGGAGTGCCACTTCTCTCCCTTGTATGTTTGGAAAATGTCAAAGTGCTTACCAACTTTACAAAAAATATTTGCCTTATCTTGTCGTTAGTAACCAATTTTTTAATGTAATTATTGAGCACCCAAACTATTCTTAATTTTCTAAAACGTTCTTACCGCATTATCAAGGGTTTATATCTAACTGGTCGGACCTGGATCTGCCTCGTTGAGGCTCCCTCGGGGGCTCGGGTCCGATAGACCCACTCTCGAACAACCACCTAACTTCCATGAGCGTGCGTGCAGCTCATATGTCACGTGTGGATAGTATGTCCAATTATGAGAGGATTTTAATGCGATGAAGAAATGGACTCAAGCACATACCTCACCATTGTTGTGAGTTCGTGGGATAAGCTCGGGCTATAACCCTCCTAAATCAATGAACGAAAGCCCTCCAGCTGTCCAGCAACATGGTTTGGATGCGGCCCCCTCTCTAAACTTAACACTTCACCTCAAATCTCACTTGAAAACTGCAAATGAAATCCAAATAAAATGTACTCCTCTATGATGTACCTTTTTATGGGTGAACGACTCTAGTTTTGGGGGTAGAGTGATTAAAGAGATAAGAAAGAGAGGGAAAAACGAAGAGAATAGGAATGAGTGAATAAAATCTTGGTTTAGAAGGGGGAAGAAGAAGAAGAAAAAGAAAGAAGTGAAAAGACAACCCAAAGAAAATTGGGCAGCCTCCTGGCATAATATCTCCTAAGAGGTATTACCGGTGACAAGGAAAGTACCAGGCTTGAAGCCTTTGTACCCGGAGGATCTAGAAAGTAGATTTACATGACTGCACCTATAACTAAACCAAAGAGCCCCCTAAAAGTGATCAAGTGAGAAGAAAGTGAAAGAGAGAGAAGCTTCCCACAACCCAAACACTATGTGACTCGTGGTTAAAGTAGTGAAAGGATCAGAACTCTAAAGAAAGCTGACTCAGGATAACCCCACCTAAGTGATCTAGTGTAAGAGAATCAGCATCTCTTACGACCCAACTTCACTGTATGAGATGGTGGTTAGAGTAGCCATACGAGAGTTAGAACCCCAGGGGGCTATCTCAGGACGACCTCGAGTCGAGTGCTCAAGGAGGGAAAGAAGCGACAAGCAGAGAGAGAGAGATAGGAGAATTATGGAATAAGAAGATAAAATAAAACAAATGAGGAATTAAATGTATGATTTAGAGAGAAGAGTGTGAAAGAAGGATTGATGGGATCAATGAGGTGAATAAGGCCTCTGGGGAAGAGATGGGAGTATAGGGTGGTGAGAAAATAGGAGCGGTTAGAGGTAGCGAGGAGAGAGGGCCGATTAGAGATAGTGGGAAGATAGCGGCGGATAGAGGTAGCGAGGAGAGATCTAGCGATAGTCTGGTCTCGAAGGTTCACAAAACACCTGCAGATCAAGATTGTGCCAAAAATAAAGCCTTCAGTCTAGTAAACTAGGTGCGGTACCCTTGCACTAAGAAAGGACTCTTCACTGTAGCCCTATGCTAATGGCTGCAGCAGGAAGCCAGACCACAACCATTGTACTCAGAACGCCGAAGAACCTTTGAGGACCACATTTGGGCTCAATCGGACCTCCCTAGAGGGGTCTATGCTCATGTGGCCTAGCAACTCATGGGTTTTACCATGGCGCTGTGCAGCTTCACCAAACTAGTCCTAAAAATGGGGACTGCAACAATGTTTTCCGGCAATAACTTCGCCAACCCACGACTCCTTCCTCTGAAGCGAGACAAAGCTCAAACATTGACATGTTCTAGATCATGTCAGCCCCGGTATTTTGACCTATGGCACACACTGTGGTGTGACTGAGGACCCCCATTGCTCTTAAGAGGAAAGTGATCGGCGAAACTAGGGAAGAAACAGAGTTTAGCAAGCTCCGGATTCGGTGAAGCATAACTCAATGTCCAAGCTTTGGATCAACATGGGGAGGAGTTCAATAGAACCACCTCGTGCAAAGCTACATTCTGGTACAACTCTTGCCTTTGATTCGTGGTTCGATGGATGTATGTCCCCAGGTCACCAAAGAAGCAAATCCAGCCAGTTGCCGAAATCCCTTTCTCCGACAACCTTCCAAATTAGTCAAATGCACAAATCGTCACCAAATTAGCCCCAACTTGGTGTAAAACCACTGCGACAGCCTCCTTTCTGACTTGCAAGCAGAGCCAGGAGCTAAAACAATGCCACTAGAAGATGCATTAGTAAACAAAGTTAAAAAACTGGCCGAACTTTCACCCCGAGGGAAAAGGCCACCACAACACAATTAAAGGACATCAAAATGCTCATAATCGAGAGAAGAAAAAAGATATGTTGCTGAAACAGATGAACAATTGCGGCAAGTTGCAGGACTAGCTTCTAAGGTCTTCCCATGGCGAAGCAACCTGCATGCAGAGATGGTCTCATCATTCGAGCAAAAGATCACAAGGACATTTTGATCATTTGTGTCTAATTCTTGGATTTGTTTTGAATTTCTTTAATTGTAATTAAACTTGACTTTTGAGCATTTACCCTCATTTGGTGAATCCTTTATATAAGCAAGTTTAACTCACTTGTAAACGGACCCCCTTTTTCCAAGCTCCAATACCCCTAAAGGCTGGGAATAATCAAGGCTAGATTTCGCTTGTTAGCTTGTCTTTCTTTGTGAGCCCCCAGTCTCCGAGGGAGAGGAGAGAGAGACAGATAAGAAACTTTGAGAGAAAAAGGATCGCCCTGAGTGCGCGGTCCCATGGGTACCCTGGTCGTGCGGGTCACCCCTCATCTCTCATAAGCTGAGTCGGTCTTTTTCTCTCTCTCCCACTCTCACCTCCACATGCGTGACCCCGTCCGTGCGGCAGCCCTCGTCCATCAGTAAACCTGCGGACGTGAGAAAACCCGCGGGCCTCGAACCTCGGGTTTCCCCACGCCCCTCTTAGTGGCTAGCAAACCCCCCTGAGAGGGCGACCAAGGAGGAGGGACATTTGGATCCCATCCCAATAGCATAGAGAGAGTGAAAGGAGAGAGGTTGTGAGCTTGAAGAGGGCTCCCGTCCAAACCACGCTGACAAGCAACCGGAGGGCTTCGTAATTGCTCTAAGAGGGCCATCCGCCTGGGAGTGTCCCCAAACCCCCAAAGCAACATAAGAGCGTTCACACTCCAGTCGCAATAATCTCTCTTACCATCGACCTCCCATCCGCTAGCAAGAGGGCCCGGGCGTGCACCACGCGCCGGACCTCTGCAATTGTTCGAGAGAGGGTTTCGGCGAGGGAAACAGGGACCACGCCACCGACATCAACCGGCGACTCCACTGGGGACTCGTCACCTTATCGTTAGCTCGAGCTGTCTTCAAGTACCAACCTCTCTTTCTCCTTTCTTCACTTTTGCTATGGGATCCATTTATCCCTTCTTCCTCTTGGTCAGGGAGTTCTACATCCCCATACCCTCAACTACTCATGGGGAGGTTCGACCGTTCGATCCTCCCTCCCTTGTGTGCCCTCATTGCGGCCATGCTGGCCCAACCATCCTGATCTCGACTGGGAAAGTTTGGGGCACAGACCCTCGGGCCGCTCGCCCCGCTTCTTCCGGTATTCGGGGGAGACCCCTTAATGCCCACTGCACAGGCGACTCTACTGCTGCCCCCTCACTAAAACATCCTATTGCTGGTGGGCACCCCACCAGCCACAGACCCAAAAGTGGCCCCCGTGTCACCACCCCTCCTCATTCGGTCAATCCTAACAAGACTGTCGTCCCTGCAGATAGCCAAAAGGCGACCCAGCCCACGTCACACAGGGGCGTCGCCAACACTAGCACCCCCGCGCACATACCACCCTCTGGCAAATGCCATGCCAGCTCGCATGGTTACTCCACGGCACATACCTATGTCTATAGACTTCCTGGTGGCCCGATCGCCATAATAATGAATCGTGGTAGGCCTACGCCAGTCTCTCAAACCGTTTCTAGTCACTCTCGAAAAATAAGAATCTGGGTAGCATAATTTCAGGAAAAATAAGAATATGTTGAACTCCTCAAAGCCAACTGGAACATGTTTTCCTAGCATTATGAGGAAATTCTCGGTCTTGACCCGCACATAATGGTCCATAGGTTGGGAGTCCACTTGTTATACAAGCCCGTCAAACAAAAGCCATGAAGATTTAGGACCGAATGTGACAACCCAAACTTTTCGCAGCCAGTTAGAATGCATGGAGGGTCAAGGAGGGAAGAAGTTGTGGCCAGTGCCAGTTGGATGAGAGCAGCGTCGACAAAGAAGAGGAAGAGGCCAGCGCCGGTTGGGTTGTCTAGCGCCGACTGTTAAGGAGAAGGAGGCCAGCTCCGCTTGAGTTGCCCAGCGCTGATTGGATGAGAGCAGCGCCTGATGAGAAGAGGAAGAGGCCAGCGCTGATTGGGTTGTCTAGTGCTGGCTGTGGCAGAAGGAGGCCAACACCAGTTGAGTTGTCCAGCACCAGTCTTAAAAATTAAGAGAGTAACTATATAAAATTTTAAAGAGAGAAAGTACATAATTATTTTTAGAAAAAGCAACTACCGCAAAAGTTTTAGAAAAAAATTATCTCAAATTTTAGCTTTTAGAAAGAGAAACTATCTTAAAATTTGAGAGAACAACTATATCATATTTTAGAGAGTGAAACTACTTAAAAATGTTTAGAGAGAGAAGCCATCTCAAAATTATTAAAGAGGGTAACTATCTCAAGTTTTAAGTTATAGAGAGAGAGTATCTTAAAATTTTAAAAAGAGAAACTATATTATATTTTAGCGAGAGTAAAGCACTTAAAAATTTTAGAGAGAGGAATTATCTCAAAATTTTTAGATAGACAATTTCAAATTTAGATTTTGGATGGAAAGTATATAAAATTTTAGAGAGAGAAACCATATCAAAATTTAGAGAGTATATTAAATTTTAAAGAGAGAAAGCATATCAAAATTTAGAGAGAGAAACTATCTCAAAATTTTAATAGGTACGCTATCCCAAATTTTGAGTTTTAGAGAGAAAAAGCATATGAAATTTTTAGAGAGAGAAATTGTATCAAGTTTTGTTACCGAACAATGGACATGGAAGTGATTGCAAGGAATTCATGAATTTTGTATAGTTTATCTAAACAAGAGATTTGAGGAATCCATGACAAAAATCCTTGATATTGAAAATCCATAAATTTCCTTAGGATTTCAAATATCTAAGATTCTCAATTTCCTCCTATCCAAATGGGCCCTAAAACAATTTCCCCAAATCTCTGCTTTTGACCAATATCCAATACCTGTAACAAGTGAAGAACATACCTTAGCCCTACCAAAACATCTCCCAAGCCTTAAAAAAGAAAATTACACTCATATCCATTTTGGAGCAGTAAGATTTGCATTAACATTTCATGGAAGAGATGACCTCCCAATCTCATCCAAAATAACATTACTAGACCCAAGGTTTTGTTAATATGAGCATGCTTGTATTGCCATTATTTCAACCGCTTTAAATTATGGAACCCCAAAGCTCTATTTATCAATGTTAGTGACACAGAAGCACCCTATCACACTTAAGTTCCAAAACAAATTCCTAGAGAGGAATTGATACAACTTATCCCCAATAAGTGGATCATTTGTTATGAAAAATTATGAAAAACCTATTCAAGCAACAAACCCTGTTTATATTGCTATGGAAGATGGAACTGTAGAAATCAGTTTCCCAACAAAACTCAAATAATGATACCAATCATAGCTTAAAAAATGATGGACCACCCCTCCCATCTATGAAGGAAAAACGAGAGATGGTCACAAAAATTTTGACCCCTTTTGCAAATGCCCTGGTTGTAGTCAAGATAAATTTGACTTAATTGATGAAGATATGAACAATCCTCCAAAGAAAAATAGCAAAAAGAAATCTTGGGAACAAAAACTTAGAGAGAGATATGAAAATGGTGAATCAACATGAAGATATGAGTTTTAGTATAATACAGAAACCCCATTCCAGTTCAACCAAATCCCACTCTAGAAAAATACATCCCACCATACAAACCACCAAGACTACGATTACCACCTACCCCACCTTTAATACCCGTCTTTAAAATTTATAGAACCCCAACAAAAAATTTTGAAAGTCAGAAACTCATAGAATGTTATATGTTCGACCCCTCTTCTTCAAACTACGCTGAGCAATTCCCTCCATTGAAAACCTTTGAAAACCCAACAAGAGTGTATAACCATACTTGGAAAATCAGGAATAATCTCAATGTCAATGCCCAAGGCCAAAAACAACCTTTAACAGCCAAAACAGCTTTAAATTAGCAATCTTGAAAATACCCACCTCTAAAACCAAGCATTAGTCTAAATCCTTAAGAATCAAAATCCACAAACCACAAAGATGGATTCAATACAAAAAATTGTCCTCGAATTAAAAACAAGAATCCAAAATCTTCATGAACTACTTGAAATATCATCTACTAAATACCATGAAGACCGCCAGAGAGCAAACAAACTATTAGTGCTAAAAGAAGAAGAAAAAAGAAAATTCGAAGCTCAATTAAGAACAATGAAAAAAGGTCTTATCCCTCTACCAAAACCAGAAGAATTAGGCAGCTATAAAACCTTCTTTAATAGTCCCACACCTCTATTGCCAATAATAAATAGCCCTAAACAACACTAAAAGTGCAACCCTTAAAACCTTTAAAACTCTCATCTTCATATACTCCTTTTGATCCTTCATTTTACAAAAAGTTATCACCACCTAAAAGACTAAGAACCCAACCTAAAACATAGAAATGAGAGAACCAAAAAGCAAGAAATAAAAGAAGAAGAACAACCCCCATCATCCAGTAATCCAGACAAATCTGCAGTCAACACAATAGAATATGAAAATCCTATTTCAGCCTTTCAAAAAAGCCAATTCACCCAATAAAACCAAACAAAAATAAAAATTGCTGATCAACCCATCTAATGAATCAGACTCGAAAGTATCACCAGATAGCTCTTCAAGCAAATCCATAGATAGTTTTATAATAGAATCACCAACAGACAACATTTTCCTAAAGGACAGACACAACCAAATCCTCAATTCGTAAATCCAAATCCATAATTCCAAGCCAGCAACAACAACAAAATCCATAGGACCAAGATGAAGAAATGTTTTTTGATGAGAGAGTATATCCCATCTCAGATAAAAAGAAAATATTTACAATCGATGACATTCTCCCAAACCAATATAAAGAACACTTTAATAATATGTACTCTTGGTGCCAAGCAAAAATGTTTGACCAACCCCTTGAAATTGTCATAAAAAAAATGCCTAGCAAGATGTAGTTGTATATTAAAAGATTGGATTGTAGCGATTGGGCCATTTAAACAACAAATTATATACCAAGCCGAAGATCTTGAAACATTCATAGGATATATACACTCTCAATTTTTAGAAGTAGAACACCAGGTTGAACAAGCCAGAAAAGAATATCATGCTTCAAAATGTTGCACATTTAATAAAAATGATATTGAAGTCCATTTCAAATGAATGCTTCAAAACTTTTATGAGAAATGTCAAACAAAACATATATAAGCTCCTTACCAAAACCCATAGTTGTACCTAACATAATAAAATCCCGTAACTCCTCTACCCTAGAAGACACTACAATAAGAAATCTATACCAATCAGCCATCGAGGTTCTAAACCAACTATGCGCTCACAAAAAATTCATAGAAAATTTTTACAAAATAGCCTCAAATCTTGGAGCATCTTGCAATTTACCAATCAACATGAAAATAGTTGTGATTGTCATCCTCAATATGCAAAAGAACCCAACTATAAAATTCGTAAGAAAAAATCAAAATTTAAACAATTTCATAAGACAAATTAAAAAAAGAAGTCCTTTAGAAAGAAAATCTATCACAAAAAATCGACTGATTGATGTTTCATTTGCAATCAAAAAAGTCATTTCACCAAAAAATGCCCCAAGAAAAAGAAAAGAAAAGACCTTATGCACCAAATCGATATTTTCATTAGATGACATAATCAACCCCGAATCTACTCCACTAATGAAAAATGACTCAGATACTTCAGAATCAGAAATTTACAAAATAGAACCAATATTAGAAATGAATTCCTTATCAATTATTGCACCGGTAGCACCTGTCCAAATAATGTCTAAAGAAAAAGATTAACCATAACAGTCATAGCCTTTTTTGATATAGGAGCAGCAGTAACAATATTGAACCCTAATATCCTCTTAGAAAAATATTGGAACCCTTATAATCAAGCCTTCAAGGCTGCAAATGGATAAAAGTTCTAAATCACAAACATAAGTGATCCAATAATCATAAAACTCTTCCCAGATTTCTGGATTAAAACTAGAGTTTTAAGCTCTCATCTCCCAGGAAATATCTGCTTATAGGATATGATATCCTTCATACAATAATGCCCATGCTAGAATGGACGCAAAAAGGACTCAGTTACTAAGATAATTTGCTACCCAGGACAAAAACACCAAATCATTATATTTTTGAAACATTGTCTGATATCCAATCTAAAATCATAAACATCTCTTGTGATGAATCTATATGAGATTTTGCTCAAAAATGCAATCATACCTTAGGAAAAACCAGAAATTCTTCATCTCCCTACCTTTTAAGAAAACTAAAAATATTAACCCCCACGAAAGCCAGTCATTTAGGTATGAAACCAAACAATTTCCACCTTGCGGTATAAGAACCATCCCATTTCAAAACATAAGATCTTATACAAGACATCAATTCTCCCTAGGCATATGAAGTCAACAACAAAGCATAGCAAGGAAAACTTAGACTGGTTATCAATTACCTACCACTCAACAAGTTCCTTGCAGAAGACAAATTCCCTTTACCTCATAAAACATCGTTATTCCAAAATCTTACTTAAGCGAAAGGTTTTTCAAATTTTGACCAAAAAATGCACCATCATAATTTCAAAAAACCATGGTTACTATTTTCCAACCTTTATTATCAAATATGTTAATATATATTGATGATATATTAATATTATTTGAACACATGGATACTCATTGTCATCCCCTTTCTCAATTCCATGATATCGTTCAAAATTATGGAATCATGTTATCTGAGAAAAAATATACAATTACGAAAATATGAAACTTGACTTTCTCGGAATGAGAATCCCTAATGGATAGTATCACTTACAGCCCCATAATGCACAAACTCTCCTTGATTTCCCAGATATCCTGACTTTCAAAAAATAGGTCCAACAATTTTTAGGTATTGTTTTACATATTAGACTTCATATCCAAGCTTAGCCAATAGATTATCTATTTATTCCCACAACTAGAAAAAAAACCATTCCCCATGGACTTCAATCCAAACTAGAGTTGTCCACGATCTTAAGATTTGGCTATGAAAATTCCACATTTACAAATACCTTCTGATGGAATAAGAATACTCAAAACATATGCTAGTGATGAACAATGGGCAGCAATATAATATGAAGAAATTGCAGGAAAAAGAAATCTTGGGTGCATACAAGAGCGGCATATTCAAACCAGTAAAAATGCACTACCACTCAACGTTCAAAGATATTTTAGCAATTAAGAGATGCATTGAGAAATTCATGTTTCATCTCACAAGATACCATTTTAAAATTCAAATGGACATGTCTTCATTCTCAAGAATGCTCGAATTCAAGCAAAAGATATTACCAAATAGCCAATTACTCATATGGGCCAACAGCTTTACACAATGGTCATTTGAAGTAAAACACATTAAGGGCATCGATAACCTCCATGCAGATTTCTTGTCAAGATAAAAAACACAAATATTACCAATTTCTTACTTCCTTGCAGCTTTTTATTTCAAAAAACAAGATGCTATCAATTTTTTCCCCAAGAAGAGCAGCCAAACCAATACCTTGCCCATCATACCCAAATGGAAGTTCTCGGTTTCAAAAATTATAAGGTTGTAGATAATTTTCATGATCAATAATTTATGCGATAAAAAGGAATTTGTCATCAACAAGGAACTTGTTGAGTGGCTGGTAATTGATACCCAATCTAAGTATTCCTCGTTTTTGCTCTACTCTTTTGTTGGCGTAAAATGCTTCACATGCTCAAGTAAAATTGGTGTCTTGTATAAGACCTTGTGTTTTTTACTGGGATAGTTCTTAGACAGCAAGGTGGAAATGGTCTGGTTTCATAACTAAATGATTGGCTTTTATGGGGTTAATATTTCAATTTTTCATAAAAGGTAGGGAGATGAAGAATTTCTGGTTTTTTCAAAAGGGATGATTGAATTTTTGGGCAAACTTTATATGAGATTCAACACAAAAGGTGTTTATAATTCTAGATTGGATATCAGACAAAGTTTCAAAAAGATAAAGATTTGGTAGTTTTGTCCAGGGTAGAAAATTATCTTGGTACCTGAGTCCATTTTGTGTGCCATCTATCATGGGCAAGAGTGTATGCAAGATATTATATCCTATAAATAGATCTTTTCCTGAGAGATGAGAACCTAAAACTCTAGTCTTAATGCAAAAATCTGGGAAGAATTTTATGGTTATTGGATCACTGGAATTTATGGGAATTGATGGAAATTGATGGTAATACCCCTAAACATGCACCTAGAATTGATGGTAATAATACTCAGATAGAGTATATAGCCAAAAATGTTTCAGTTTGGTTAGGAAAAAAAAAAAAATTTCATTCCAAAAATTTGATGTTTTATTTTTGTACATGGTGATTTTATTCTAGGAAATAATGTCCTTTAAAATCACTTGCATGGTGTCTCCTTGAAATGGAACTGACTATGAAAACTGTCAGTGAAACTACATGAGTTTTTCATGTTATTGAAATAATTGTTGCGTATTTGAAATAAGATTGGTTCTTATTTATATGTCTACCCAAAGCTCAGATATATGCATATTGGTATAATCCTAATCAAAATAATTGTTTTATTTCAATAAGAAATAGATACCCCAATATTAGTCGTTGCCTTGGATAAGAGATTAATTATTGTATTAAAGCAATAATATGAGGATTACAATCTAATTTGATTATTGGAAAAGTCTGGTTTAAAATAAAACCTTTTGAAAGTACTGTCGGTAACTTTTTAGTACTGAAAAAGTAGATTCCTTTACCACTTTTTTTAGACACAGGCGCTAGATAGTTATGCAGTCGATCCGTCCAGTTACTTGTTTGTTAATTTTTTCTTACTTGTTTAGTAAGTTTGCTGGTGTGGCTCCACCACACCTCTAGTCTTCCATCATGTTTTGAATAGAGACTTCTCTAATACTGTCAAAAATGTTGTCGCTTCGATTGCCTTGTACTTCCCAATCATGAAAGGCACTTTCGAATTCTTCTTCAAAATATTTTCTACTTCCATAATAAATTCGAGTAGCTGATCTAACATTTCGGGTCTTTTGCCTCTTCTTCCATATACTTTTTAAGCCATAAACTCTTCTGCCTCTTTTCCTTGGCTAGTAGTAAGACAATGACTTGTTTGTAAAGACGTTACAAACAATCTTCTTACATCATTTATTTTGAATGAATGATTATTATTCAAGGAGCAAATTTTCTGATTGAATGAGACAATATTTTTTATGACATATTTTTCGATATCCAGTCCGGAAATTTCTTCTTCAATTACAAAAGTTTCTTCGGCAAAAGTGAAATCACTGTTTGTAGTTTTTTCTAAATGCCCGATTTGATACGGTTGATGGAATCTTTCCCTAGACCTCCAACTGATTGTGCTTGTAATATGGAAAGTAAGATATTTATTAAATTTCCATGACTTGGAGACTTTATAAAGCATACGTTTTATAAATTTTGGAAAATTACTTATTCGCATCGAGACTAAATGCTCGAAGACCAATTTTCCTGTAATTCCCCAATCAATGGTGTCAAAACATCATTCTTCATGGTCAATGTAAATTATGGTTTTAATATTATTTCAAAAGCCTTTATATAGTCCAGGATAATATTGTTTTAGTAAATCCGAGATTTAAAAAACTTGTTCAGAATCAACAATTTCAGAAATTTTTTCAAATACTTCAAACAGTAAAACAATTTTTGCCTTTTCATATGAACATATTCTTTTAATCTTTTCAAACATTGGCTCATTAGATTGACTATCTATTAGATGAGCCACTTCTAAGAATGAATTAATTTTATCAAAAGAGAATTCTTTATTCCAATCCATTTGTTTAAAAGAATAGAATACTTTTTTAAAAAAATTTGAAAACTTTTGAATTTGATTTCCTATCAGATCCGATAATTTTTCCATATGTTTTCGAAATTTTGGTCTATTTTCGAGAATATGGTTTTTCCATACGTCGTTCAGCTCATCATAGATTTCATTGGGTATTTTGGAATTTCGGTAAAAGTTGGAAAGTTGTTTAGTTTCAACAGGAAGAGATTGATAAATATATTTTTGCATCTTTACAATGTCTTTGTAAGAGAACAGTTCAAAATTGTAGCATTGACCAAATTGCGAATATAGAGGGGTTTCTCTAGTCCTCTCCATTTGCATGTATCCCAAATTGATTTCTCTCCCTTGTTTAGGGAAATCCTCCATTTTCTCCTTGCTTAGGAGTCGCCTCTTGCCTTTGTCTATCTGATCAATATATATTACTACTGAGAAAATTTGCAACAATATTATTAGTACCTTTGATAAATTCAACTTGAAAATTATAATGGTGAATTTGATTGGACTATCGAATTCTTCTGGAATTATGTTCCCCATTTTTATTTGCAAGAACATCTTTAACTGCTTTATTATCTGTTATGGTAATAAATTTCTCTTATGCCAGATAAATATGAAATCTTTTTAATCCTTTTAAGACTACCAGAAGTTTTTTTTCTTGTGCAATATAGTTTTTCTTGTATAGTTTGAATTTTCTTGAATTATAATCACAAATGAGTTCTTCTTTTTTTGCCACTGCTTTCAAAACTGTGCGCCAATTTTCATTTGAAGCATCAGTTTCAAGAATACGTTTATCCCCTTCTTTAAGAAAGTAAACAGTTGGTACTTTGTTTCGAGATTTGTCTTAATTTTTCTGACTATTTCTAAGTCTTTATTATCCTAAGTGAATTTTTTATCCTTTTTGAGTTTTTCTATTAAAGGTTTTTCCTTTTTAGAGAGATTTGGGATAAAATTTCTTCTATAATTGAGAATTCCTAAGAAACTTTGCATACGTTTTTATCTACAAGTTTATCAAGTAAATTTTTAATTTTTGCAATAATATACTCTTGTAATCTAATTCCTTGCTATTCTAAGATTATTCCTAAAAATTCAATTGACGTTTTTTCTACTTCAATATTTTTAGGACTTAGGATAATTTCATTGTCTAGGAATTTATCGTATATTATTTTTAGTTGTTTTTTTTATGATCTTCTAATATTTTAGAAAATATTGGAACATCATCAATGTATACTACAAAAAAATCTTTTACGTCTAAAAAGATTTTGTCCATCAATCTCTGGAATATCTGAGGTGCATTACATAATCCAAAAAGCAATACTTTCCATTGATAATGGTTGTAGAGTACACTAAAACTAGTCAATGGTTTTGATTCTTCTTGTAGCATTATTTGTCTAAAACCTGATTTACAGTCAAATTTACTATAATATTTTGAGTTTTGTATTTGATAGTTTAGAACATTTTTTCTTGGTATAAAATAACAGTCAAACTCCAGATTTTGATTTAGTCTTTGATAATTTATGACCATTCTGATTTTTCCTTTTTTTTCTTTATTATGGTTTCTTACCATAAATGCAGGACTCGAATGTGGATTTGTAGTTGGTTCTATAAGTCCTTTTTCTAAGAGTTCTTTGAATTGGATAGAAAATTTGTGAATATCCTTTTTGGTATAGGCCATAGGCTTAACTCTAATAATCTTGCTTGGGTCATAGAGGTTTAAGCTACAGTATCTGGGGTTTTTTACCACAGTTTTAGCAGTTTATCATTAAAAGTTGGTGTAAGGGTTTCATATACCCAATGATTTTCATTGAGTTCCTTTATTTTATTGATTTTTCGATAGAGTTACCGCTTTTGCGATGAAAATCCTATTTGACAATGATACTTGTGTTCTACAATGATAGAAATTGATATATTTTCTCCTGTCTGAGTAAGGACCAATTTATTATTATGGATTTCTATTGGATAGTGATTTTGAAGGAAATTATTTTCAAGAATAAAATCACCATACATAAAAGGAAAACATAAAATATTTGGAATAAGAAATTTTTTATTTCCTAACCAAACTGAAATATTTTTGGCTTTATATTCTATCTAAGTATTATTACCATCAGATCCAGTTGCATGTATAGGGGTAATAATTTTTTCTTATTTTTCTAATGGCATAGCAGTTGGACTACAGGCACAAGTTGTTGCTCTAGTTTGTACCAGAATATCTAAATGATATGGTTTATATCCTAAAAAATTAAATTCCCCTAAAATAAATGAATATCTTTTTCGATTTTGGTTATGGAAAAAATATTTTATTCATCTTTCCCGAGTTGTATTCTAGAAAAAGTTAAAGATTGTTGAATTTTCTCTTGTTCATTATTTTCTTCTCTCAGATTTTCTGAAGAGGATCCGAGAACAACAGGTATTTGAATAGTTTTAAAGTCTAATGGTTTTGGGATCATTAGAGATTTTTCCTTTTGATCCATTTGATCAAAGCTTAGTCTCCTTTCCTCAAGAATATTTGTAGGTTTATCAAGACTCAACCTTCAATTTAAAAGTTTTTTATCATTAAAATATATATTATTTCCAAAGGCTTGGAAAGTGATAGGATGTACTTCCTTTTTTGAGGTTTCATCAATAAAATTTTCTATCGACCAATTTGCTGGGATTTCTAGATCTCGCCAATTGATTAACTTTGGTTGTATTTCTATGTCAAAATTATGCAGTTCAAACATTTCTACAAATCGGTCGTCTATATCTTTTGTAGATGTTTTTGTAGTACTTGTCAATTCATGGATTGATTTCCATTCAATTGTAAGATCGAGCTTTGGATATTATTTTTTCGATTAGGATTATACCAATGTGCATATATCTGAGCTTTAGATATTGTTTTATCATCCTTGCAACTTTAGCTTTGTCAAAAATAGCTATTTCAACATAGTCATTTTCTTTAACCAGTTTATATATTTCTTCTTTTTTGATAACCTTTAATTTTTTCTAATTTAGATTTATCAATAGTGATTTCTTCATGAATTACATCTCTTAATTTAAGAACTTGCTGTTTTTCATGATTAGTGTTTCAGATGGATTTTTTTCATTCATCATGAAGACCATTTCTAAATTTGAATCACTGTCTTCTGATTCAATTTCTACTTCAAATATGATTGCATTATTGGATATTTTTTCTCCGAAACCAATGTCAACCCTTTTTAGGATTATTGCATTTTCTCTTAACAACAAATCATTTTTTATGATTAAAATGGTTTCTTTTATTCCATTTTCTCCATTTGAATTTTTTCTTTTTGAAAAATTTCTTTTCGCACCCAAATTCGAAATTATTTTTAAGAATTTGGTTACAGTCATTCAACCCAAGTCCTTTCTTGACTTATTTTGACACGCTTTTAGATTTAGATAATGTTTTTCGAAATTTTTAAAAACAAATCTTATTCTATTTTCAAGAGTGTCCTTTGAGGTAGTTTCACTAATATATTTTTCATAGTCAGCTCCAAAAATTCCATCCCAAGGAATTGGTAATTTATGGAAAAATTATTTTTTCCAAAAATCCCTTTTAACATCGTCTAATATTCGATACCACTTTTGGTATTCTTTGGAAAAAGACTCGAATTCTTGAATTTTGCAGAGTTTTAATTTTGACAATGTATAATCTGCATAAGTTTGCAAGCTATACTCATCGACATGTCCATAAAATTCCTCTTTTAGGATTTTTTTGAAATATTTTAGGATATCTTCCATATGTTTATCTATATCTAAGAGTAAGGTAGCTTTTCTACTTGTCCTCTAGTTGAATTCTCCCACTTTTTAAGAAATTGCAGGGTGTCTCCTTGCATCGTTCAAGCTAAATAATCCAATAATTTTGCTTCAGACCTAACGCTTTTATAATTAGCTATAACCAGGGACATTGATTGAGCCCAATCGTTAATAGCTTGATTATATTTTCCAAATGGTACATTCTTTAAATCAAGATACATACCATTCATTATTACATTCTGTTTATTTAAATCATCCCTTTTAATGTTAATATCTGGGATAGGATTCGAAAATAAAAGAGAAGCATTTTCTTCTTCATTTTGAAGAAATTCTTCTTGCTTCATATTTTGAAGATATTCTTCAAATTCTTTAAGTGTCTAGGATTTTTTTTCTAGATCTAATTCAAAATGATCTAGTTCTTCTATTTTTCGTTTTTCCTTTTTTCTTAGACAAGGGTTTCAATCTCTTTTTCCAATTTTGATTCTTTATCAGAATCTTATTTTACTTCACTTGTGGCGATTTGTTCATCACAATCATCGAGGCTGATGATAAGAAGATAATTATTCTTTATCGTGAGTTTTTTATGATTGGAAAATAATTGCTGCATATTTGAAATAAGATTGGTTCTTATTTCTGTCTTTTGCTTTTATCTATCGAGACTTCTGATATTCAATTATTTCTTTGATGGCTTCAATGTTTTTTGAGTCTTCATCTAAGGGTAATATTTCAGTTCCATAAAATAACCTTTTTCTAAGTTCAATGGATTTTTGGAATCAGATATTTTATCTTGTAGTGAGGAATTCACATTTGATAAAAGCATCTTTGACTCTTGATTTAGATCAATATTTTTTATTATTCCTAAGTTTTCCTATTTTTCTTCTATTTTTTGTTAATTTGCTCATTTGTTTATGATTATCTGTTTGATTTTTATTTTTTATTCGAAACCAACTATTACATATGTCCATCAAACCATTTAGACCTCCACTAACAATTGTAATGTCTTTTTATGAAGATATATCAATGTGATAATTATTCTCGTAATTACTTTCTTCCATATTATATCTTTAGACAAACAAGTTACTTTAGCCACAAAAGGTTTCTTTCAGGTACCTAAGACCTCCTGTGAAATTATTTCTCTTCTTTGTCTTGGCCTAACACGCTCTCTTGGCTAAAAATGGCTTGGACTACAAGGTACTGTTCACAGGTATGTGGGTTTTAAAAGAATCTTTAAAAAGTACTGAATAACAAGCAAATAAAGAGCTTAAAATGAAAAGAAAATTACTGACAAGGTATAATTCTTAGGATGGACTATCTTCAAATTCTTTTATTATCGAACACGTAACAGCTCTGATACTAATTACAGTAAAACCCAATGTCTTTTATTATCAAACACAAAACACCTCTAAGGACTCTGCCCCTAAAACTCTAAGACTCTAAGTGCGAAAAAAAATTCCAAAGGACTTTTAGATTAAAAAATAGTCTTCATGATGAATGAGGAAAATACATCTGAAGACTCTAATGATGAAGAACAATATGTTCTCAAACTAGAACATGTAATTCATGAAGAATTCACTATTGATGAAAATCTAAATTAGAAAAATTAAAGGTTCTCAAAAAAGAAGAAATATATAAACTGTCTAAATTCCAATTATGGAATACAAGACATTTCAAGCACTTTAGTGGTAATATATCTACTAAAGCCTTAGAAAATGGCTTTGTTGAAATAGTTATTTTTGACAAAGCTAAAGTTGCAATGATGATAAAACAATATCCAAAGCTCAGATATATGCATATTGATATAATCCTAATCGAAATAACTGCCTTATTTCGACAAAGAATACATACCCCAATATTAATTGTTACCTTGGATAAAAGATTTAATGATTCTATTAAAGCAATAATATGAGGACTACAATCTAATCTAGTTACTGGAAAAGTCTAGTCTAAAATAAAACCTATCTATTTTATTTCAATACAAGATAAAAATATCCCAGACACAGTTAAGATCATCATTCAAACGAAAAATGTTGGAATGAAAGAAGATGGATTTGATCTTGCAATTGAATGAAAAGCAATCCATGAATTGACAAGGACTACAAAAACATCTACAAAAGACATAGACAATCGATTTGTAGAAGTGATTGAACTGCGTAATTTTGATGATCAAAGACTTTTAAATAGAAGGTTGAGTCTTGATAAACCTACAAATATTTTTGAAGAAATGAGACTAAGCTTTGATCAAATGGATCAAAAGCAAAAATCTCTAATGATCCCAAAACTATTAAGCTTTAAAACTATTCAAATACATGTTTTTACCAGATCCTCTTCAGAAAATCTGAAATAAAAAAAGAATGAATAGGAAGAGGAAATTCAACAATCTTTAACTTTTCTAGAATACAACTTGGGAAAGATAAAGAAATTATTTTTTCCCATAACCAAAATCTAAAAAGATATTTATTTATTTTAGGGGAATTTAATTTTTCAGAATATAAACCATATTATCTAAATATTATGGTAGACACCGGAGCAACAACTTATACACGTAGTTCACCTGCGTTTCCATTAGAAAAATGGGAAAAAATGAATACCCCTATACATGCAACTGGAATTGATGGAAATAATACTCAGATAGAGTATAAAGCCAAAAATGTTTTAGTTTGTTTAGGAAATAAAAAAATTTCTTATGATAAATTGGTCCTTACTCAAAAAGGAGAAAATATATCAATTTCTATCTTTGTAGAACATAAGTATCGTTTGTCAAATAGGATTTTCACCACAAAGCGTGGCGATTCTATCAAAAAAAACAATGAATAAAAGAACTCAATGAAAATCACTAGGTATATAAAACCCTTGCACCAAATTTTAGAGATATTTTAGTTTAAAACTCTGTGACCTAACCATGAATATTAGAGATAAGCTCATGGTCTATACCAAAAAAGATATAGACGAATTTTCTATCCAAATAAAAGAACTATAAGAAAAAAGACTTATAGAACCAACTATAAGTCTACATTCGAGTCTTGCATTTATGTTAAGAACCATAATGAAGAAAAAAGTGGAAAAGCCAGAATGATCATAAACTATCAAAGACTAAATCAGAATCTGGAATTTGACAAATATTTTATACCAAGAAAAGATGTAGTAATCGATCAAACACAAAACTCAAAATATTACAATAAATTTAAATGTAAATAAGGTTTTTGACAATAATGCTAGTAGAAGAGTCAAATAAATTGACTGCTTTTAATGAACTCTACAGCCATTATCAATGGAAAATAATGCCTTTTGGATTATATAATGCTCCTCAAATATTTCAGAGATGAATAGACAAGATAATTTCAAACCTAAAAGATTTTTGTGTAGTATTCATTAATGATGTTCTAGTATTTTCTAAAACATTAGAAGATCATAAAAAACATCCACAAATAGTATGTGATAAATTCCTACACAATGGAATTATCCTAAGTCCTAAAAAAATTGAAAAAGAAAAAACATCAATTGAATTTTTAGGAATAATCTTAGACCAACAATGAACAAGATTACAAGAGTATATTATTGTAAAAATTAAAAATTTAACTGATAGACTTGTAGATAAAAAACATCTGCAAAGTTTCTTAGGAATTCTCAATTATGGAAGAAATTTTATCCCAAATCTCTCTAAAAAGGAAAAAATTTATTAAAAAAACTCAAAAAAGGATAAAGAATTCACTTGGGATAATAAAGACTCAGAAACGATCAGAAAAATTAAGGCAAATCGTGATAAAGTACCAACTGTTTACTTCTCTAAAGAAGGGCATAAACTTATTCTTAAAACTGATGCTTCAAATGAAAATTGGGACACAGTTTTGAAAGTGGCGGTAAACAAAGAAGAACTCATTGGTGGTGATTATTTAGAAAAATTCAAACCAAATGAGAAAAACTATATTACATATGAAAAAAAACTTATGTCAGTCTTAAAAAGATTTCATATTTATCTGGCATTAGATGAATTTATTATCAGAACAGATAATGAAGCAGTAAAAGATTTTCTTACAAATAAAAACGGGAAAGATAATCTTAGAAGAATTCAATGGTCCAATCAAATTCACCATTATAATTTTCTGGTTGAATTTATCAAAGATACTAATCATGTTCTTGCAGATTTTCTCAGCATGAATACAGATTGATCAGATGGACAAAGGGAAGAGGCCACTCCTAAAAAAGGAAAAAAAGGAGGATTTCCCTAAACAAGGGAAAGAAATCAATTTGCAATACAGGCGAATAGAGAAGACTAGAGAAATCCCTCTATATTCTCAATTTGCTCAATCTTATAATTTTGAACCGATCTCTTACAAAGACATTGCAAATATGCAAAAATTTATTAAGCAATCTCTTCCAGTTGATACTAAACAAGTTACCATCTTTTACTGAAATCCCAAAATACTCAATGAAATCTATGATGAACTGAACGAGGTATGGAAAAACCATATTCTCGAAAATAAGTCAAAATTTCGAAAACATATGGGAAAATTATCGGATCTGATAGCAAATCAGAGTCAAAAGTTTTAAAATTAAAAGAAAAAGTATTCGAGTCCTTTAAACAAATGGACTGGAATGATGAATTATCTTTTGATAAAATTAATTAATTTTTAGAAGTGGCTCATCTAATTGATAGTCAATCTAATGAGCCAATGTTTGAAAAGATAAAAGAATATGTTTATATGAAAAGGCAAAAACTATGAAAAGATTAAAAGAATACGTTTATATGAAAAGGAAAAAACTATTTACAGTTTGAAATATTGGAAAAAAATTTCTAAAATTGTTGACTCTGAACAAGTTTTTAAAATCCCGGATTTACTAAAACAATATTATCTTAGACTATATAAAGACTCCAGAAATAATATTAAAACCGTAATTTACATTGACCATGAAGAATGGTGTTTTGACGCCATTGATTGGGGAATTACAGGAAGATTGGTCTTCGAGCATCTAGACTGGATGCGAATAAGACACTTTTCGAAATTTTATAAAAAGTATGCTTTATAAAGTCTCCAAGTCATTGAAATTTAGTAAATATCATGCTTTCTATATTACAAGAACAATTGGTTGGAGATCTAGGAAAAGATTTCATCAGCCGTATCGAATTGGTATTTAAAAGAAACCACTAACAATGATTTCACTTTTGCCGAAGAAACTTCTATAACAGAAGAATAAATTTCCTGATTGGATATCAAAAAATATTATCTCATTCAGCCAGGAAATTTTTTCTGAAAAATAATCATTCATTCAAAATAAGTGATGAGAGAAGATTGTTTGTAACATCTTTACAAACAAGTCATTGTCTTATAACTAGCTAAGGCAAAGAGACAAAAGAGTTTATAGCCTAATGTGAAAGACCAGAAAAGTTAGATCGGCCATTCGAATTTATTATGGAAGCAGAAGATATTTTGAAAAATAAGCTAAAAGTGCCTATCGTGACTAGGAAGCACAAGGCAATCTAAGCGACTACAGTTTTAACACTATTGGAGAAGTCAATATACAAAACATGATGGAAAACTAGAGACGTTGTGGGATCACAACAGCAAACTTACTAAACAAGTAAGAAAAACTTAAAAAAAAAGTAATTGGACGGATTGACTGCAAACCTATCTAGCACACTTGTCCAAAAAAGTGGTGCAAGAATCTACTTTTCTAGTACGAAAAACTTACCGACAGTACTTTTACTATTAAAGCTGCCCACTTTTACTATTGATGATACAATTATTGTCGACGTGAATCTACTTTTACTGTTGATGGTACAATCATTGATGACAGGATTTGTCCATTTGTTGCCTTTAAGACTTGATTATGAGGGTCCAATATTTTTCTGGGAGGATATCATGGTTCAATATTGTTACTGCTGCTCCCATATCAAAAAAGACTATGATTGTTATTGGTTCTTATTGTTCTTTGGAGATTATTTGAACAGGTGCTAAGCGTGCAGTAATTGATACGGAATTCATTTCTAATATTTGTTCTATTTTGTAAACTTCTGATTTGAAGGATCTGAGTCAATATCTGAGTCATTTTTCATTAATAGAATAGATTCAGGGTTCATCTCATCATCTAATTAAAATACCGATTCTATATCATAATCATCATCTGTCAGGTATTTATAGATTTGATGCATAAGGTCTTCACTTTTCTTTTTTTTGGGGCATTTTTTGGCGAAATGACGTTTTTTATTGCAAATGAAACATCTATTAATGGATTTTTTGCGATATATTTTCTTTCTATAGAAGTTCCATTTTTTTTTTTTCTTGTTGAAGTGTTTGAATTTCGATTTTTTCTTACGACTTTTATGGTTGGGCTCTTTTACATATTTAAGATGACAATCACATCTATTTCCGAGTGGACATTTGATTTTAAGATTTAGTAAATTGCAAGATGTTACAAGGTTTGAGGCTGTTTTGTCAAATTTTTCTATGAATTGTTTGTGAGCACTTGGTTTAGAGCCTCGATGGCTGATTGGTATAGATTTCTTATTTTAGTGTTTTTTAGGGTAGAGTTATGGGATTTTATTATGTTAGGTACAGCTATGAGTCTTATAAATGTTTGTTCAACATTTGTATTGTCAAATTCACCTATTTTGGAGAAATTTTTTAAGCATTCGTTTGAAATGGATTTTAATATCATTTTTATTAAATGAGCAATATTTTGAAGCATTATATTCTTTTCTGGCTTGTTCAACCTGATGTTTTGGTCCTAAAATTGAGAGTGAATATTTCCTGTAAATGTTTCAAGATCTTGGGCTTGGTATAGAATTTGTTGTCTGAATGGCCCAAATGCTACGATCCAATCTTTTAATAAACCACTACATCTTGCTAGGTATTTTTTTATAACAATTTCAAGGGGTTGGCACCAAGCATACATATCATCAAAGCGTTCTTTATATTGGATTAGGAGAATATCATCGATTGTACATATTTTCTTTTTATCTGAGATAGGATGCACTCTCTCATCAAAAAAAATTTATTTGTCCTGGTTTTAGGGATTTTGTCGTTGTTGCTGGTTTGGAATTGGGAATTTTGGATTTGGATCTACAAATTGAGGATTTGGTTGTTGTTTGTCCATTAGGAAAATGTTGCTTGTTGGTGATTCTGTTGGTGATTCTGTTGATGATTCTGTTATAACATTATCTATCGATTCTCTTGAATAGCTATCTAAAGATACTTCCACATCTGATTCATCATAAATGGGTTAATCAACAATTTTTATTTCTGGTTGGTTTTCTTGGGTGACTTGGCTTTTTGGAAAGACTGAAATGGGATTTGCATATTCCATTGTGTTGACTACAGATTTATTTGGGTTACTAAATGATGGGAGTTGTTCTTCTTTTATTTCTTGCTTTTGTTTGCTGTCACTTTTTTGTGTTTTAGATCGGGTTCTTAGTCTTCTAGGTGGTGATAACGTTTTGTAAAATGAAGGATCAGAACGAGTATATGATGATGAGGGTTTTAAAGGTTTTAAGGGTTGCATATAATTGGTTTTAAGACTATTTAGTGTTAGCAATACAGGTGTGAGACCATTAAAGAAGGTTTTATAGCAGCTTAATTCCTCTTGTGGCAGAGGGATAAGACATTTTTCTATTGTTCTTAGTTGAGCTTCTTAGTTTCTTTTTTTTCTTCTTTTTGCACTAGTAGTCTGTTTACTCTCTGGAGGTCTTCATGATATTTAGCAGGTGATATTTCAAGTAATTGTTTATGAAGATTTTGGATTCTTATTTTTAATTTGAGGACAAGTTTTTGTACTAAATCTATCTTTGTAGTTTGTGAATTTTGATTCTTTAGGATCTATGCTAATGCTTGGTTTTGGACATAGACGTTTTTATATTGCGAATTTAAAGCTGCTTCAGCTGCTAAAGGTTATTTTTGACCTTGGACATTGACATTGGGATTGTTCCTAATTTTCCAAGTATGGTTATACACTCCTACTGCGTTTTCAAGGGTTATTAATGGAGAGAATTGCTCAACGTAGTTTGAAGAAGAGGGGTCAAACATTCTACGAGCTTCTGAGCTTCAAATTTTTGTTGGGGCTCTATAAATTTTAATGTCTTTTGATAGTATGATATTAAAGGTGGGATAGGTGGTGATGGCGGTCTTGGTGGTTCGTAGGGTGGGAGGTATTTTTTTATAGTGGGATTTGGTTGAACTAGAATGGGGTTTCCATATTCAACTAAAAACTCATAACTTCCTAGTGGTTCACCAAGGGTTCCTACTGTGGGATCTCCATTTTCATATCTCCCTCAAAGTTTTTGTTCTCAATATTTCTTTTTGCTATTTTTATTTAGCGGATTGTTCATATCTTCATCCATTAAGTCAAATTGATCTTGAATACAACCAAGGCATTCGCAAAAGGGGTCAAAAGTTTTGTGACCGTCTTTTGTTTTTCTTCATAGATGGGCGTTCCATCATTTTTGAAGGCTATGATCAGTAGTATCATCATTTGAGTTTGGAATAGGGGTTGTGCAGGGTTTATTGGAAGATTGGTTGGGAATCTGATTTCTATAGTTCCATCTTACATAGCAACGTAAACGGGGTATTTTGCTTGAATAGGTTTTTCAGCTAGTTCTCTCAATTTTTCAAAACAAGTAATCCACTTGTTAGGGAGAAGCTGTATCAGTTCCTCTCTAGGAATTTGTTTTGGATCATAAGTGTGACAGGGTGCTCCTGTTTCACTAACATTGATAAATAGAGCTCTGTCTGGATTTGGTTGTGAGGCATGATTTTGGACCCTATTGGTCATCTGGTAGTAAAAGGTCACAATATGTGAGTCTAAGACCATTGGGGTTCTAGCCATCTATATTTGGACTCTTAAGGCTTAGCATATTTAGATTTCTAAGGGTCATTGTGAAGTTTGGGAAAAGGGTTATAAAAATTATTCCACAATTAAGGTGATTGAAATAGCGACAATGCAAGCATGCTCATATTTCAAAAACCTTGTGTCTTATAGTAATGCTATTTTGGATGAGGCTAGGAGGCCATCTCTTCCATAAAATGTTAATGCAAGTCATACTGCTCCAAAATGGATAGAGGCATAAATTTCCTTTTTAAGGCTTAGGAGATGTTCGGGTAAGGCTAAGGTAAAAAGTTGTTCTTCACCTGTTGCAGGTATTAGATATTGGTCAAAAGTAGAGGTTTGGAAAAGTTGTTTTATAGATTTTGGGGTTTGTTCTTTGGAATAATTTATGTAGTGTATTAGTGACTGATGGTGACAATTCCCTAAAACTATGGTAGGGATTTAAAAGGAGTAGCTCTAGACGGGTATTGGTTGAGGCTTCAGGGATATAATCTAGTTAGTATAAACTTTGCTTCAGGGATATAATCTAGTTAGTATAAACTTTCTAATTCAAAGACTAAGCTAATTCTTATGAATGAACATGAGATTAGGGAATCAAAAGAATTGGATAATCTAAGCCTTTTAGATTCCCGGCGTACTCTCTCACGGCATATGGGATTTAAACTTATTTGACTCTGATACCAAGAAGAAGAAGAGGAAGAAGAAGAAGAGGAAGCCACTAGTTGATTCGACAGCCTTTTGTCGCCACTTCCCCTACGAGGTATCAATGGTGGCACAAAAAAAGTATCAGACCGATATCAGAATGCCTGGAGGATTCTAAAAATGCCATGTTAAAGGACGAACCCATTGGACCATGCACCTCAGAAGAGCCTTCTAAAGAACAGTAAAATAAGAATGATATGAAGAAAAAAGGAAGAAAGACAAAAGAAAAGAACAGAAGAAGGAAGAAAGAAGAAGAGGAAGAGGAACGGGTTGAGAGAGAAAGAGGAGGTTGTTAAGAAGAGGAAAGGAGAGAAGAAGAAGTAGAAGAAAGAAAAGAAGTACAAGAGGAAGAAGGAGAAGGAGAAGGAGCCACCTGTTAATTCAGCAGCCTTTCGTTGCCACCTCCCATAGGAGGTATCAACGGTAGTACAGAAAAGGTATTAGACCAAAGTCTAAATTCCTCGGAGGATTCTTAAGATGCTATGTTAGGGGACGAACCCATTGCACCATGCACCTCAAAGAGCAGTAGAGTGAGAACGATATGAAGAGGAAAGGAAGAAAGATAATAGAAAGAAGAGAAGAAGAAAGGGTAAGGAGAAAAGAAGTGGAAATGAGAAAAGAAGAAGTAGAAGAAAGAAAAGAAGAACAAGAATAGGAGGAAGGAGAAGGAGCCACCCGTTAATCCGGCAGCCTTTCGGCTACCTTCCCTAGGAGGCATCAATGGTAGCACGGAAAAAGTACTCTTTCCCATTTATCGAAAAGATCATTAAAAGAGATTACCAGAAAGGATTTGTATAGTGCGACGTCAAATCCATGAAGAAAAATGAAACACAATAGTAGAGGAGTCTCGCCTGTAGTTAAAAGGGGGGTGAGCGACATCCATAAACAGATGTCTTTAGGGTTGCTCTTGAGTGAGCATATATACTAGAAAACATAATGGTACAAACTTTGGGACAAGAATATTCTGGATAATGCCTAATGTTATTGGCAATAAATCATTAGTAGGATATGCCAAAATGAAGAAATAGACATGTCATATGAAACTAATCATGGAAAATGAATTTCCGACAACTTTTTCTCTCTAAGTTCATATTACCTATCAAGTTCATATTCTTTCTGAAGTTCGTGTTATCTAGCAAGTTTTGGACCATTATAGGCATGTGTCATGCTATTAAGAAGTCAAAAAGTTCAACTAGCATAATATATAAAGACAACTATCCTCAATAAAAAACATATATAAAGACAATCACTATTTCATTCAATATATGCCAGACATAATGACATACCTCACGAACGCCTGAACTGGAAATGTTTTCTTATCCCCCCAGGTCCACAAGATCAAGCTTTCCATATTTAATAAGCTCCTCCTCCATTCACGAGGCTTCTTTTACATTGTAAGTTCTAGAAAACATGGAATGGGAACAGCTGCATTAAAAATCAAGCGTATTTAATCATGCATCTTTTCTTAAAGGGATTGAAAACCAGAAGTCAACATACAACAATATATTCCTTGTATTTATAATGCTCTGTATTTATAATGAAATATGTTATTATAAATACTATACCACTACCTGTTGTGTTTGATTAGTAACATTTCAGCAATATGACTTTTTACTGACCCTCCTCCTAGAGGTTATAGATCTCATTGGCACTATAGACAAACTCTTCCTCCAAACCTCTCACTACAATGCCGCCATGTCCATCCTCTATAAGAGAAATTAATTTCCTTGATTTATATTTGAGAGATCTAGGATACTTCTTGGGTGTTAATAAATAAGTTATTTCTCCAAGAAGGTTATTATCATACTGTAATGTGCCTTCTGTTCTTTAAAAGTGTCGAAAATCTGGTGAACTGCTCTTGGAATCACATCAGACAGGTAATTCACCTCAATATAATGAACGAAATCAACTTATAATGTGCATATGATTGATAATGCAAGAAATTCTTTTGATGTAAGTCTGAGCTTTAGATCCCCCTTCCATGGGGTATGTTTTTCCTGTGCCAATTTTCCAGTATGCAAATATAGTGCAGTTAAAACCTTCAAGGACTACATTGCGTTATTGGCATGATCATATATTGCTCTTGAGATTTGTTGCCAAAAACCTGCCATTAATTTTGTAAAATGAGATCAATAAAACTCTGATTCTTAGGGTAACTGTGTGATCAGAAACTCAGAATTCAAGGACAGACAAATTAAAAGTCATTATAATAGAAAGAAGCCCCTGTATCTTGTAGTGTACCTTATAGAAGGTGAAGGTCCTATCGATACTATTACTTTACATAATAATCACTTGCCTTCTTTGCTCATTGCAAGAAAGAACTTTAGGTATGTTTGGTCTAAGTTCATCATCACTTAAAGATCTACACAAGATCAACAAAAAGTAATTTTAGTATCCATAATCACTTTCTACAATAGCCCAATTAAGAATATTTGAATTAAAGTCAAAATTCGCACCATTATAGGAAATAAACTTGCAGACTAATTTCTTAAAACCATAGACAAATCTAAACCGTAATAAAACAATCAGATCATTAATATTTATTTTACAAACAGGACCAACCACAAGAAAAAAATGATAAAAGATTGAGAAAGCAAGTGTGGATTACAGTCCACAGTAGAAGGTAGAGTACTTCAACAAATTCATACTTCTTATACCTTGTCAGATTCCCATCAAAATTATTAAGATTTAATTATTTTGATATTATATGATTTTAAAATTAATTATTTGAAGGTGGCATGAATCATGTTAGTGTATACACAAGGTGCAAGATGCTCATTCACTTTCCTTAATTGGATCGTAGATTTGGGAGCATCAGATCATAACAAGGTAAGAAGACATAGTCATTTAGTTTCCCTTGTTCCAGTGGGAGGCCTAAGCATTAGATGAGGAACAATATTGCTAAGGGTGATGTGTATATAGGGTGGTCATCTGGATCATCGCATGTTATAGATTGGACCATGTCGCTTCATTGTATACTCCACGATCTTGGGATGAGGAGTAGGCCACTTTTTAGTGTCTAGACCCTCTACAAGACAATTAGTTTCTTTTTTAAGGGAATTATGTTAGAAACCGTGTGGTTGATTACTTATTTCTATTAGGTTTTCTCACAAATCAATTGTCAACAAATTTGAACCTTCCCATTCCAGAACCTTGTTTAATGGTAGTATCTACTAGAAAATCCATTTTCCAAGGTATACAGATCTATGAATATTGCTTAATCTCACTTGAATCAGATGGCACTTATTGCTTCTGTTGATTTAAGTTGGAAGATAAGAATTAGTCAAGTAGGAGCAATGATACTCAGAACTGAAAGGGAAACAAGTTCATAGTTGAATTGTCTGGGACAGTTCTCTCTAGATCATAGGATTAGTCAACATGAAACGATGTCGTGGGTTGTGAATCTAAAGACATTGAGGACAGTGGGAAGGAATACATTGTTTCTTGAGCCTTATAGGAGTTTATGCAGTAGAGTTCATCAGAGATTCAATATTGAAGAGGAAAGGTTTGGCTTGCATCTCCATTGATGAGAATGAACCAGTTCATATCAAGAAACACTTGCAAGTGGATTACCACAATGGACTAAGAGATAAGAGTTCCATGGAGCAGAATCAAGTATAGAAACTCATGGATGTTCCACCTGATAGAAAGGTTGATGGGACCATAAACAAAGCACAAAACCTTAAAAGTGGCAAAAAGGATTCACCCAATTGAGTGTGTGGACTACATTAACACTTTCTCTTTGGTGGTGAGAATAATACTAGTTCGCCTCACAATTGTTGTTATAGTGAGTTAGGTTATGGAACTTGATTACATGGTTATTCATATGATATTTCTTGGAAGGATCCATCGTTGAGAATAAAGGGAGTTACATATCTCGTTATTATGGTTTGATGAGGTCCTAATGGTAATGAATGACAAGGAGAAGTTTGATACCACTGAAGAGAAGTTGTCCTCCAATTTTGATGTGTAAGACATGAGCAACGTGCATCACATGCCCGATGTTGAGATCAAGTGCAATTATTCTAAAAGGATCCTTTAGTTTGTCTTAATTGACTTGTATTAGAAAAATCTCATAAAGATTTAGGATGCATAATGGAGGGTCCAACAATACTCTAGCCAGGAAAGGTCTTGTGCTTTGTCTGAATCTCTGTGAACTTCACACCATGATATTTCCAGGGAACTATAGACTACTACTCATGGATCTTTCTGGAAAATTAGCCCCATTATAAGGATAGAAATAGTCTAATTAGATAGTTGCCATTAGAAAATATCTCCACTCTGGAAGTGGGATACAGCAAGTCAGAGGACGTATGTGACAACCCAAACTTTTACCGACCAGTTAGAAGGCATGACGGGATAAGGAGGAAGGTAGGATAGAGCGACGACTGAGTTGGCTATGAAGAGAAGAAGTACCAACGCTGGCTAAGTTGTGACCAACACCGGCTGTGAAGAGAAGAAGTGTCAGCGTCGGCTGAGTTGTGACCTGCGCCTGCTGTGAAGAGAAGAAGTGTCAGCGCCAGCTGAGTTGTGACCAGCGCCGGCTGTGAAAAGAAGAAGTGCCAGTGCCGGCTGAGTTGTGACCGGCACCGGCTGTGTTGTGAGACCATCGCCTACTATGTGGGAGAAGGAGACCAGCACCGGCTGTGTTGTGAGACCATCTCCAGCTGTGTAGGAGAAGGGGACCAGTGCCGGCTGCGTTACTGATATGCATGAATTTTGAGTGCCATTTGTTAAATTCTTGCTGATGTGAGTGCCACTTGTCCAAATTTTAAGTCTTTTGATGACACTTGGACCGCCACCACAAACATAAGAGTACTTAAGCCTCTCCTCTCACCCATGCCCCTTACTCTTCCCTCATTTTCTCCTCACTCTAAGACTCAAGGTGTGAAGAAGGGACTGTTGGAGGACAGCCATCGGTAGGCGAGTGAGAGTTGTGAGCAGAGGATTGAAGAAGGCGCCATTGTTGTTTAGGTAAGTAGATCCATTACCATTACATTGTAGCTATAAGGATGCATGGGAACTTATGCATGTGAAATGAACAATGAAAATGTATGTGATGTAGAAAATCCTTATGCCTTATTCGCTGAAATTGGGGCTTTTGTTCTATGGAAATGGTGGATGTTAAGAATGAATGTATGATTCTTAGTTTGTGTAAGAAATGCATGTTATATGTGAGAATGGTTGTTATCATGTTTCTCGCCACTAAATGAGGGCTATGGAATGTATTCTTGAGACATGTTATATGCCACTGTGAAATTCCAAAAATATGTGTGTTCTTGATAGACACTTTTGAACAGCCAAATGGGGTCCGATTGACCTCAAATTTCCACCATTTGAAAGATATACAAGTCTAGTAAAATGTTCCCACTATTGAAATTCTTTATGAAAATGAAGTTATGTTTCAAAATGAGAGAGTATATCATTGTTGATTGTTTTCCTGGATTTTGCACTAATAATGTTGTGGCCACTAATTTTAACTAACCAAACGAAGTCCATTTTTAGCCAAACCATAGCCATTTGAAAGATCTTTGAATGAGATAAAATTTGCATGCATAAATTATTTTGAAAAATTATTTTGAAATTCTTTGTAGATTGAAAGTTATACTTCAGCCCATGAAGGTATGTCACTATGGGCAGTATTGATAAAATTCAAAACTATCACCTTGTTTGGCATGAATCTTTGAATCACCAAATGGAATCCAAATGCTTTCAAATGTACCTTGTTGGAAAGATATATGTCTTGGCTTAAACTTTGATTTTGAAACCGTCAGAAGTTACTTCACAATTTGAAACTTATAGTGATATGAAGCAGGGTACGCCGCTGTCCACTGTACACAGCAAGGTGCAGCTAGTTAACCCTCACCTCTTAGAACCTTTAAAGGGTCAAACGGGGCCCAATTCTCTTCTACCACTCTCATTTAAAGAGTAGGGGTGCCTAGCGTAAAATTTGTTTTGGAACCGTCTTTAACTTCCAAAGGAATTGGGAAACCCTATTTTGATTAGATCTCACTGCCTAAGATTGCAGGAAATGTGACATCGACACTAAGATTCTGTGATTCTGATAATGTGATCATATCTTGTTGATACTGTTATAATATGAATCTGATATTGTTAACTATGTGACACTAATACTGTTTGATTCTATTATATGAATTCTGCTTTCCGGCCACTACGCAATGGGTCCTCTATTGATAGTGGATATTCTGATTCTGTGACCACTACGCAATGGATCCTCCATTGGTAGTGGATACTGTGATTTCTGTCATATTAATACTATTATACATGCCATGATCGCTACGTAATGGATCCTCCATTAGTAGTGAATATCCTAACTTTGTTATATGGAAAGTGATATTTTGGCCACTACACAATGCGTCCTCTATTGGTAATGGATATTCTGGTTCTGTTATATGAACTCTGATATATGTGATTTCTGGCCACTACGCAATGGGTCTTCCATTGGTAGTGGATATTCAGATTCTGTGACCGCTACGCAATGGGTCCTACATTGGTAGTTGGGTATTCTATACCTCAACTCCTATGATAGGACTGGAGTCGAGATGTAACTATAAATAACTGGGAGGTTGGCACCCCCTGAATTGTCATGGGCACTATGCATTGGGTCCTCCAATAGTAGTGTAACGCCCTCTTGCCTAGGCACAAGTGAGGGTCGTGTCTTGCAAGGCCTCAGCCTATCGAAAACCCTAAAGCACACTGGGGATGTGTGTGAGAGTTAGGATATTGTGAAGTGGGGCACCCACTTGTCATTATCCTCCCTCTTGAATGAAGGTAGAAGTGCCAAGTTACAGAATTGGCTTAGGTTGATCGATGTAGCTTCTACTTAGGGAGTAAACTAATATGTTCTGCTTATTTGAATTCTGTATTCTTTAAGAATATTTGACTGTAACTGTGATATGCATAAAGGCAAATGTTATCTTGAGAACAAGTAATGCTCCGTTAATTGATTCTTACCCTCTTTTTATAGCATTCATGTGTATTCTGATATGTGACCATAATCTATAAGACAATGAGATTCCTAATGAACTATGAGCATGTTATCATGTATATATGCTTACTAGGCTTTTAACTCATTTCATCTTAATATCATAACTGTAGAGTGAAGGGTGATGGCAGCTGTACCAAAGGTGGGTGGTAATTTGAGGGCTTGAAGCCTGAAATTAAGAAGTCTAAGTAGTCGTCTTTCGAAGACTTTCGTAGTATGTTTTGGTGATTTCTGCATTCTGATGTATACTTCATTTTGGGTGTTTTGGGCAAGTAGTGCCTTAAAGAAATGGTAAAGACTTTTGATATTGAATGAATGAAATGGTTGTACTTTTGGTTTGATTCTTGTTTGATGAATGAATTTATTCTAATTTTCTTTCGTGGTTTGCTCTCGATTCCATGTTTTTATGCGTTAAGCCACTCCCACCTGAGTGACGTTCGCGACCTCCGATCGCACTCTGTTGCCCTCCAGCAGGGGTCAGGGAGCCAGGTCGTGACAACATAGTTGGCATGTCCCATATGGATATATAGTATATGGATTGAAGTGCAACATTGTAGGAGAGTGAATGGCTCTTAAAGAACCTGCAAAGCTAGAGATAATAATGAGTGTTGGAGTCTGTGATTGTATTTTGGTCATAACACGACAGTGTAAGCTTTCACAAAGGATCCCAAGTATCACAGTAAGACATAGCATGTAGAGCCTGGATATCACCATGTGCGAGGTGTCACTGAGAGGAGAGAGGCAGTCATGATATGTTATCCCACTAGTAGATTTCATGACTAAGCATATAGCTTTAGAGAACTATAGGGCTCGTATCATGGGATCGGGACCTAGGAGTACCTAATTGGGTTTTTACACTATCTTCATTGTCTGACTCTTCCCATTCATGGATGTTATTTTTTATTCATCATTTGTGTGAGTGATTTATGATATTATAGTTTATTCATGACACACACATGATTTGATTGCACATTCACACTAGTGCACTAGGACGCCTGTTCAGTGTCAGATAATATCGTCGGTAGGCTTGATCCGCTCTCTTGTAAAGCATTGATCACCTTCAATGTTTGAAACATTGGAGCATGAGACACAAATGAGGTGTGTGAATATTGCCTCAATATGAAATCGAGATGATATTCCATAGTTAGGAATCGCCAAAATCTATTTGAGCATGTCTTCCCACTAGATCATATGGCTCAGGTGTGAGCATCGAAGATGCTCAGGTTTGTTGCTTGGGTGTAACCCATAGGCGTATTAGATGTTAACAAAATGCATAATTGCAACTGTACTAAGACCTGCATGGTGTAAATTCAACACAGATCCTAGTAGTATTTATCATTTACATCATGACAAGGGACTCATACCAAATGTGTTTAGCAATATCACAACTCCATACAGGTAAATGTGCACAGGATGATGTCTATTCCCTATTACACTATGCGAGATATAGTTGGTCACTTGGTGATCTTGAGTGCATGACCATATTAGAAAGTGAAGATTTTTTGTTCCTACTTTAGCATGCTCTCCTATAGTCATGTATGATTCAACCGGGTTAGGGGCAGAGCTAGAAATATAGTCAGGTCAAAACAAAATAATAGTAAGGATAGGGGATGACCATTGGCATCACACTCCGATTAGCACTTAGAGAGATATTTGTACTCTAATAAAACCCTCATCCACTGATCATCGACTTGAGGTTTTATATTGGGTGTTCTTTTGCAAAATGTTTCCAAAAAACTATTGCAAAATACTACAATATTTTTGCAATTGAATTTCTCATCTTGCATGAGAACGATGTTTTTATTATGAGCAAAAAGGGGTTGAGTAGGGATTAGTAGAAATACTCAATCCGGTGTGGTCAATTGACTCTAGAGTATGTTGGAGCGTTTTTTAATAAGAGAGAAGAGATGTTTCATTTTGATTTTATGGAGACTTAATGTGGTTCTATCTGTAAAGATGCATTGCTCCTTAAGGTCTCACGGCCCATTTCTCGATGGAGTATGAGAGCGCTCTTGTGTTGTGATGTTTCGCTAAATGATGACTATATGATCTGGCCTCTTTTAGTACACCAATTGTGGGAAGAGTGGAAGATATTGGATTTGAAATTCGTCCCTTTGTGGGTGTAGAGACATCCATGATATTTTCAGTATTCTTAGTAGCTAATTAAATAATAGGATGTTCATGAAATTCTTGACTTGTTAGTGGTGGATAGAGAAATAAAGAATCCCATATATTATGGGATTTTCAATTGGGGATAAGCTTGACTTGATAGAACATTACCCAAAAGAGGTAAGATAACTCATTTTTTGGATAAAATTCCCTCGATGTTTTTTATAAAGGTGTTAAAGAGAGAGAGGAAAAAATAAAAAATTTCACATTGGAATGTGCATATCTCTCCAAAAGGGTTTCTCTCTCTACAACAAAAAACGTTCTCATCTCTTTCTTGGTTTTCTCTCTCTGCCAATTCTAGTAATTTCTACTCGGCTTAAGGATACGGGCATCGAACTCTCAAACAGGGGCACGCTTGTAAAAGAAGATGGTAAGAACACATCGGCTGCACAGGAAGAATCAGATCTGAAGAAAGGTATGTGATTTTTATCTAATCTATTTATTTTTGTGTTTTCGCTGAGTTTGGGATTCCCTAAAACAGTGATTATCTTTTTTGAAATCAGTTACTATGAATGTTATTCACCTATGAACGATTACAAGGAGATTCAATAAGGAAAGGACGTAACCACCAACGATTGTTGCACCATTTGCTAAAGCATCGGCTTCCTTATTAACCTCTCTAAAACAATGAGACAATTCAAACGAACCACTACTTAAAGATTAAATAAACAAAAAAAAAGGTCAAACAAACTACATAATCTCTAAGGTCCTTCATTTCTCCTTTTGCCCAAGCAATGACATTGCATAAGTCTCTTTGGGCCCTTGAGATTCCTTATTATCTTTAAACCTTCCAAGAGAGCTCTAGCCTCAGCTTCGTTTATTGTTGTCTGTCCACATAGCCCCGAGTAGGTGAACTTGTAGGAACCGATATGACTTCAATAGTGCTACCATAACCTACAAGGCCTAGGTTTCCAATCAAGCTTCTGTCAAAGTTGAGTTCAAAACAATTTTCGTGAGAAAGCATCCAAATAGCACTTCATACCTGCCTGCCATTGTTAAGCGTAGCAACTTCTGATGGGTTCTCAAAAATATGTGATATTTGTATAAACTTACAAACCTTGTGAGTTGAACCACTCAATTGCTGTTGCTAAGTTGTTGGACGTCAAAATTTCTATCTCACGTTGTGTCCCTTCAAAATTTCTTGTATTCTCTTTCTCCAAAAATTGCAAATAGTGCTCACCCATAGATATCTCCATAGTACAATGTCAATCTTCAAAAGTCTAGGGTTCATCCATTGAGAAATGATCAACTCTGAACTTTGTGGGATTCAAATATTTAGGTTTAACAACTTTCTAACCAATCCCATAAACTTAGAGTAAAAGGACATTGTAAAATAATGTGATCCACATTTGTGTTATCCTTAAAGCAAAGCCTACAAACACTAACAATTCCGAAACCTCTTTTACGAAGGTTATCCACCATAGGCAATTTTTTTTTTAAATGCTGCCCACATAAATAATTGAACCTTCAGGGGTACCTGAAAATTTTATATTATTGCTAAACTATGATCAGTTACTCTGAAAGCCTCCTCAGATAGCTGATGATATACAAATTTAACTGAAAATTTCATCGAAACTGTGAGTTCTCACACCAATCAATTATCTTTCGTGGGAGTATAGAAAAAATTAGACAACAAATTCATCAGTAATTGGAACTCATGAATGAAAGAGTCTGTGACCCTCTTGTATCATATTGTCGATGGTTATCTGAAGTGGATTTTTTTTCTTTTGGGAGTAGATGACGAACTTGCTGCTCAGTGGGTGGGTAGCTAGATGGACTCCCTTCGTTTCTGTTGTACCCAACAATTTCCGTGGCCGAGCCAAATTTCTTAGAATAGCAAGGGTTTTGAGACAGTCAAAACTAAATCGACCATGGGGGGTCAAACTGGTTGGATTGATTTTCAAAATGAAAAATAAGAATCGTCTTTTAAAAATATGAAGTATATTAAACATAGCTAATTTTGTTTAAGCAGACAGATCATTCAAATCTACCCCATCTGATTGGTTCAGTGTAGGAAAAATTG
Source organism: Amborella trichopoda (assembly GCF_054954075.1). Taxonomy (NCBI): domain Eukaryota; kingdom Viridiplantae; phylum Streptophyta; class Magnoliopsida; order Amborellales; family Amborellaceae; genus Amborella; species Amborella trichopoda. Next base: position 26,705,164 of record NC_142338.1, on the reverse strand, counting down.
AACCAGAACCGTACATGGGGCTGGAAGCGGTTCAACCAGCCTTACCGGTAAACCGGCCAGTTCAATCGGGCCAATTAGGCAAGTCTTGGGAGGTCAAAAAAGTGTTAAAAAAATACAATAAAATCTAATAAAATATGAAAAAAAATGTTTACAATATGATGAAACAAAGAACATCAAAATTTATGAAAAATTTGGATTTTAAAGGATCGATTTTTGACGAAGGATATTTTTTAAATTTTTGAAAAAAAGATAAGAAAATGTAAAAATAAGTATTAATGGCCGAAACAATTTTTAATTTTTACCAAAATGATGAAAAGTATTAAAAAATACATTACAAATAAAATCCTCTATTTTTTTTGAGATTTTATATAATTTGATATGAATTTTTTTTTAAATATTAGGCAGGTTCACCAAAACCAATTAAAACTAAAACCGGCTAGCGGCTAGTTTTGATCTGGGCGGTTAGAATTTAAAGATTTTTCCAACCGTGATCGGTCAAATATTGATTCTACCTTTTTTTTTTTTTTTTTTTTGCTAAACTCGATTTTAATTTTGTGAATTGGTTTCCTTATCGTCCATCCTCAATTTTTTTGCACCAATCTCTCAAAAAGTCAATGCAACCTTTCCGTGGAAGGGACCCACCTCCAAAAAAAATAAAAAAGAAAGTAATAACTTCCACGATATAATAGGGAATAATCTGGTTTGAGTTAAACCAAAGGTTTTGACAACGACCCTTTGAAGTTGTGGATTGGTAAGTTGGAATTTGAGCAGTAGACATCTTTAACCAATGTGATACCCAAGTCATGTAACATAAAACACATATGTAAATGGATGGCTATGATATGTTGAATCAAATGTGCCTAATTAAATATCAACCGTTCATTTGTTTGAAGAACAGTGGACCTGCCGGCCATCAACTCGTCGGCCACATGTGTGGTCAGGTCGTTTGGGCATTATTATTATATATTTATAACAATATCACAAAATTCATTTTATAATAAGAGGAGTTTAGAATGGAACACTTTATTTAGGATATTGAAAATAAATATTGACACCCACCAAACGATTTTGACTCTTGGAGGCTTATTCAAACATGTGGCGTGAAACAATAGCTCATAAAGCGTGGAAATCTCTCCATTGCTTTTATGAAAAGTATTTTGTGAGTCCGCCGACTCACAGTATTCTTGTGCAGTTTCCCTACAAAATATATCTCAAAGGTGTATTTTTAGGGTTTGATAATTTCAACCAGAAAATGATCTAAATTTAAAATTATTTATTTTCAAAATACATAAATATTTTGTTTTGAATTCCTTTCTTCATCATCTATCTTAACTTTTACAGAATGTAACATTTTATGACATCCATCTTAGTGATGAACGTTACATAGACAAGGAACCACATGGTAACATGTGAATCGGCCGACTCACCAAACCCGTGTCCTTGTTTTTAGGAGTCAACAATTCATGCCATGACTTTTAGGAGTACCAGATGGCTTTCATGAATAGAACGCTAAAGAAGAGAGCTTTTTTTCTTTTTCTTTTCTTAAGAAAAATTTATATAGAGCCCAGGCTCTAACAATCACATTAGACCCCACCTCAAAAACTTCATTAGAAGACGTTCTTTTGATACTCAAATATCTACAAATTGATCATCTCGACATCAATATGCATGGACATGAGAACAAAAAATGGATTTTAAGTTTTGGAAATAATACATCTTGTAATGTATTTTTGGACCATCTATTTTCAAGATGTATACGTTTTCATAGATCTATTCGATCTATATTATTTTTGAATATTTAAATTTTATAATTAAAGATAAAAAATATTTTGAGGCTATCACAAAATTTTTCAACATTAAAACCATATTTTTCAATACTATTTTGAAGGTGCGCTCTACTTTGATTGTTTAGAGTGTGGGCTCTATACAAACCGCACCTTTTTCTTCTTCTTCTTTTTTTTTTTTTTTTTTTTTTAGCATAAATCTCAATTAGGAGAAAGAGATGTACAAGTCAAAGGGGCCCGACTCCAAGATTTTCAAGGGAATTGGAGCCGTATTAATTTGAGATAATGGGTTTTGTGGGTCAATAATCAAGACCTTTTTCCCTTTCATGAGTGCAAACCTGGAAATTAAGAGATAGAGAGAGAGAGAGAGAGAGAGAGAGAGAGAAAATGAGAGGTTTATGGTGCATTGCGTGGGGTGGCCGGGATCCAACATTCCAATTTGAAATTAGGCAATGGCATTAGTTGGTCAGTAATCAAAGCAATTCCATTTTCCAGTTTTCCATAACTTTGTATCTTGAAAATGGAAGTGTTTTTGTGATGAGTGGGGATTAGAGACGCCGTAAGCGGGAGATGAGTTTAATGGCCGACAAGAAGGAATGTTTGCCGGAAATTTGTTTTTAACAAGAAGCGGGCCTGGGCATTGCCTTGACGCAAGAGCTCCGTTTCTTTATTTCAATTTTTTTTTCTTTCCTTCTTTTTTGGGGTTGGCAGCTATCCGAGCCGGGCTGACCCAATGCGGACCAGGACCTGGCTCTTCTCTCTCTCTCTCTCTCTCTCTGTAAGAGCGACCAAATCCTGGCCTGGTCCTTATTAGGTTGACCGGGCTGGCCCAGGCAAGAAAAAATTAAAAAGTTCAAATAAAAATAAAGAAAATTGACGGATAAGGCCGGCCTTGTCATGGCCCTGACCCAGGCAGCCCCATCCTCGGGCAACATTTTGTGGCCCGAGCCCTAGGTTTTCTGGGCGGGGCCTGGCCCATTTCCAGCCTTGTTAACTCTCTGTAGCCCATCAACAAGAACCGATTTATAGACGTTTTTTTGCCGATGTTTACCAAGCGTTCACAGTTATCTTTTTGTGGTTTGACCATATAAGCACGACGTCCACTGTTTGCATTACACATTTGAGCCGTCTCTTTTGTTCTATTGACTGGAATATCCCTTGAGGAAAGTCTAACACTATTTTTGAAATTTGGTTACTCGACCGTTGCACATGATTTGCATCTGATTTTTAAGGGTCTTCAAATATCGTCTAGAAATATGGTTTTAATACTGAAAATTTTTGTAACAGCCTTAAAATATATTTTTATTTTTATTTATAAAATTTTAAAAATAGTATATATCGAGCAGATATATGAAAATTTGAAAATTTTGATCAAAAAATGCATTACCAGATGTACTATTTCTAAAACTTGAAATCTATTTTTTTTTTCTCATGTCCATGCATCTTGATGTCGAGATAATCAATTTGATGATATTTGGGCATCAACACAACCTCTTCTAATGAACTTTTTGAGGTGGGCTCTAAATTGATTGTTTAGTGTCCAACCTCTATATAAACTTTTACCCGATTTTTAATAGATGAATACTTTGATTATAAATTAAAGGAAAAGACTACGCTATGTTTATGGGCGAAAATAAACAGTATTTTCGTCCATAAACTTTGCACCATCCGATTTTTTTTAGACGGCGTGGATTAAAAGACCACCACAAACATAGCATGTCTATTGTGGTTTTTTAGCATATCTATTGTGGTTTTTAAAGAAAAATCACTACGGACATAGCATGTCCATTGTGGTTTTTTTAGCATATCTATTGCGGTTTTTAGAAAAAAGTTACTACGATCATAGCATGTCCGTTGAAAGACAAAACACTTAAATTTCACCTATAGGCATTTTTAAGTGTTTTCCCAAATTAAAGTATTACAAATTCTATATGCTCTTAGAACTATTTATGGAGAAAGGGATCCGTGTAATGAAAAATTCATTACTGTCAATAAAGAGGGTACACCTGGGAGGTTTGGTGCTCATCTCGTCAAACTCAAAATGAGTGTTTCATAACCCTGACCGATGGGGCAGATCATTTACCCACGTATCTATATCAGATCATTGAAATAGTGATCCAAAATAGGTTTGAATATGTAATCTAAAAAATATTAAAAATAAATAAAATAATAATAATTAGTAGGGAACTTATGGGATGGGGATTTGAGGGGAATATGGTCAAAACTATCATGGACAATACGAAAAGTATTTCGTCTTAGAGTAATGTCTCTGTAAGACCCTCTCTTACCCATATGGGTAAAACTTCAAAAGATCAGTGTTAAAATTGATATGGACATCTAAAAAAAATTATAACATGAATATGAAATTTTTAAATATTTATGTCAACTTTAATAATGATTTTTCGAACGTCCAATACACTTGGGTTGGGTGGGAGATGGTTTTATATAATCATCTCCCCTTGTCTTTTTACGTCTATCTTTTTTGCGTGTTTACCTGTGAAAATGAAAGTGACCGCTATTTATTGGGGGAGGGGGGTATATTGGTCTTTCACTGCACCATCCGATGTTTTGCCGAGGAGTTGGTGAAGCAATAAATGCAGTCTTTCTTTTTACAAGAAGAAAAAAAAGCAAAAAACTGTAGGCAGTGGCCGATGGAAAACAGAAGAAGACCGATGACCCAAGAACCCAGTAACTTCTTGTTCACAAAGTTTTCCACTGATCTCTCTACATTACTCTCTCTTTCTCTCTCCACATGTTCTCTCTCAAGAGAGATACAAACTCGAGCTTTGTGGGGTCAAAAGAAAGAAATTCTCACATGGAGGAAACATGGAAGAAACCACTATTTCTGACCAGGTAAACCCACCAACTCTCTCTAAAACCGCGTTTTCCTCTCTCTACGCTCCACAACCCAGTTAATTCACTTCTGTTTTGGGTGCTCCCAACACCACCGTCTCTGTTGGTACTACTGATTCCATTGTTCTTTATCCGGACCTGCAACTACTGATTCTCTTCTGATTCATCTATTTCGGTTTTCTGGTTTTCCAAGTTCAGGGAAATAGAGATCATGGGTTTCTCTGTGATTGTGCTAGTGGTTTTGATCCTCTCCCTCTTCTACATAAGAAATGCTTCTGCAATATTTAACCAAAGCGATGGAGGTTCCCATCTCCATGGCATCGCTCTCCCGGAACATTTCCAACAACCTTCTCTCACAGAGGACTGTGAACTCAATCCTTCAGGAAAAGAGCTAGAGAAAGAAAAGAAGAAGAATTCAGCAGCGGATGAGGTAAGAAAGCCGACCTTAAAAGTTCAGCTCAATCACATAGATAAAAAAGTTCAGAAAACCAGGACTCAAGCTCTACTAGATTCATGTTACAGAGACATGACCAGAATAGAGAAACTCCACAAAAAGACCAGTATTCAACAGAGAGAAACAACCCAAAATCCCAAAACCCATTATGAACCGACACCCCCATCTTCTCTCTCTAGAAAACCACCAGGAACTGTTATTGCCACACTTGAATCTGGTGTGACCTTAGGATCAGGGGAATACTTCATGGATGTGTTCATAGGGACACCCCCAAAACACTATTCCCTAATTTTAGACACTGGAAGTGACCTCAATTGGCTGCAATGCCTGCCATGCCATCACTGTTTTGAACAGCATGGCCCATTCTATGACCCTCATGCATCATCATCATACACACCCATCTCTTGCCATGACTCAAGGTGTAGCTTGGTCCAGCCCCCCGAACCCATAAGACCATGCATGTCAAATAACCAGACATGTGAGTACTTCTACTGGTATGGTGATCAATCAAATACAACAGGGGACTTTGCCATGGAAACCTTCACTCTAAACATCACGTCCCCCATTGATCATGAGGAAAACCCATCTTTTTTTGGAGAGAGCCAAGCTCTTTCTGGTGAGAGAAACATGAGTTCTAGAGAGAGGAACAAATTTTCTGGGGAGAGGAGCCTGGAGGTGAAGGACATCATGTTTGGATGTGGGCATTGGAACAGGGGTCTCTTCCATGGAGCCGCCGGCCTTCTCGGATTAGGCCGAGGCCCTCTCTCCTTCTCTTCGCAATTACAATCAAAGTATGGGAGCTCATTCTCTTACTGTTTAGTCGATCGCAATAGTGAATTCACAGTTACGAGCAAGCTAATTTTCGGCGAAGATCCCAACCTCCTAAAACACCCCAACGTGCAATTCACTTCTCTGATTGTCTCTGCGAAAAATAGTACATCAGAGACCTTCTACTACGTAGAGATCGATCGAGTGAAAATCGGAGGGAAATTCGTGGAAATTCCTCCTGAAAGTTTCAAAATCACAGCCGAGGGCACCGGAGGAACAATTGTGGATTCAGGCACAACACTCAGCTACTTTGCCAAGCCCGCATATAAGAAGATCAAAGATGCTTTTGAGAAGTGGATTAAGTTTCCAAGAGTTGAGAATTATCCAGTGCTTGATCCCTGTTATAATGTCTCTGGTTTAGAGAGAGTGGAGCTGCCTGTGTTTGAGATTATTTTCAGGGATGGGGCAGTTTGGAGCTTTCCAGTGGAAAATTACTTTATTAGGTTTGAGCCTGAGGGGGTAGTTTGCTTGGCAATACTTGAAACTCCAAGGTCATACATGTCAATTTTGGGAAATTATCAGCAACAAAACTTTCATGTTTTGTATGATGTGGGGGGTTCCCGCCTTGGGTTTGCGCCAATGAAGTGTGCCGAGGTGTAAGAAAATAGACGTTGGTTGTTGAGGTGGTAGAGAGAATTGTATAGATTGTATGCCTTTTTTTTTGTCCCCCCTCCCCTTTTTTTTATATTGTAATATCCTTATTACTTTTTTGAAAGAGGAAATGAAAAATTGAATTGATTGGATTCTTTATTGGCTCATTTTTCTTTTTCTCCGTGTTAGTTTTGTGTTTTGGCAAAGGTGTGCAAACATATTTGCTTGAGATAATCAATAAGTTAGTAGTTGTATTTTGCAGAACAGAAATGCGCATACCTCGATTTGAAATAAGCAATATGACTATGTATGTTTTTCTTTGGATATTTGCAAAGAAGTAAATTTACTCTTAGCCCGAGTAACTGCTCGGTGAGAAATAATCCTATACTTCTCAAATAAGAAACGGGGTCAAGGCTTGGTGGTTCTGGTAGCGGAGCTCACATCTCGAATTCCATTCTTATTAAGAATTCTTATTAAGAGTAGGGGATCACTACTGAACAACCCAAAAAAAAAAAAAAAAAATCAGATTAAAAAAAAAAAAGAAAAAGAGCTCTCTCTCTCTCTCTCTCAAAGTGCCATTAGTACATACTACAGACAACAGAATCATGTATAATACAATATCCCCTCGCCACCCTTTCTCTACAGTACACTAAACACTTACGCGAATCTAAAACAAAGCAGCCGGCGGTCTGACAAAACTGCTTTTTCTTTGAAGGGAAATTTACCAAATCAAATCCGAAGCATAGCTATTGTTTGATAAATCTTAAAAACCATATTATTTGAAATTAGACAAAAGAATGATACGTTATCCGAAATTAGATTTCAAAAAGATATACACGAGATGTCAAACAATCTAAAGTTTGATTTCATAAATTTCATTCTTTTAGTTCTAAGTTTCTATCGAAGGGCTTGTCAAAAAGACATAGATGACATGTTAATAGTTTAACTATTATGTTTGATTTGATAAATTTCTTTCTTTGAGTTCTAAAGTTTGTCAAAAGGGTTGGGCTTATTGATCAGATCACAAATGTAAATTGATAAAAATAACGTCAAAAAATAAAATTTGCCATCCAATATTCTAAAAAAGTCGTTCCTTATTGAATTATTCATTTTGTGAGCCACCCCATAAAATTGTGTTGCTGAATGATCAAAATTGATAGCTGTCGTTAAATAAATATATTCTAAAAAGGGCCTCCCCTACTTTGTCCCATAAAAAATTTGTATGCGTGAACTACAATAATAGTATCCCAATAGATTATCACAAGGCAGATCAGATTTGGGATGGACGGTCCTTATCTTCTGGTAGCATCCATAACTCAAATTAGAACCGTCTGATCCTTCAAATGAACCAAACCCAAAGACACCATATATAATTGTTAAAGCATGACAGTGAAATCATATTAGATGACAAGCAATTAGGCAACAAATGGCATAAAACGCTATTATTCAATCAGAATAATAATGAGCTGAGATCTCTATACATTATTTCCCTTGCTTGTCACCTAAGAATATAGCCAACTTGAATGTTCCACAAGTTCCAAATGTGCATTGAGCGTGCACATTGATATTGGTAATTTTATATGACACAATTTCAACAGCCTTAGATATTAGAAGCCACCACTTTTGCTGTGGTATCTTGAAACCCACATACCATATTTGCAGGTACTGCAACATCCATCATCTTTGGATATGACAAACCTAAATCTGCATTGCATAATCTGGTATAAGCAGGCTACCGCAGTAAAAGTTCAATCAAAGAAATTCAATTTAAGCACTGAGCAATACTCACTTTCCATGATGCTGGTGAATGTCTCCTGAAACATGACAACAAGTTAGCGCAGTTCAATGATATGATGGAAAACGTTAAAATTTAAAATTAAAAATACTTTAATATTAGAGATAAGAAGGGTTAGTGTCCATTCAGTCTGGCAAGAAAATAAGAAAAAGTTTACAAAACCGATAAAGGGAAATAATCAAATAGCTGGCAATTTCCAAGAGGGCCCAAATGTCCTTGAATTCATGGAAGTTCACTTGATTTCAAATGTACCAAATTAGAATGGTTTTTTCAACAGTTCAAATTTGTATCATCAGAATGGAGTTGCTCCCTCTTCACCATTCAGCCCATTGAAATGGTAGTGACCCATATGACCGACCATGTTGTTACCAAGATCATATGAATCAATAACACTTTGCCATGTTGGCATTCATGAGATCTTACCAAGTAGTTTAGACTAATAGAACCATCAATTATTGTCATGCGAAATAGAAGACTTTTTCTAACTAAATGGCCATACAGTGCATTCACATTCAAGACAGTTAAAAACTAGGAGCTTGGATAAGCCAACGCCACTTGGATCACTGTCTAGTATCTGACAAGCAATAGGACTCCACCAAGTCTAGCTATTTGATAATATTTTCTGTTCTCACTCTGTGGAGCCTAAAAAAGATTCAGTTGAGTCTAAACAAGTCAATTCAGGACAATGTCGAGTCCTGAACAAGTGTGGTATTCTTCACTTTTAAGAGGGTGTAGAATTCCAGCTAACAATCTAAAATTTCTTAAAGTTTGAACTTCTCCATTTTGGCGAAATAGAATGTCGAAAGGGAACTCTCAAGGTTTCAGAAACTTAGGTGCCAGAAAATGATAAATGCCACCTAATCAATTAAACAACTTTAGCTTTCCCTAAATCACAGAGCCCTCATTCTTCAAAGCTCCATTGTGTTTCTCTTGTGGCATTTACCATGCACTTGTTTCAATATCCAACTAATACTATGGGCTCAGGTATTGAGCAGATATCAAACTCTCTCTAGGCAGGAAGACACAAATTTTGAGTAAGTACCGATACTAGAAATTTACATAATGATTAATTCTACTGCCAGCTCCTGAAAACAAGGAATGTGCCGATTGTAAACTAAAATATAGCATGGCTGCATCGAATTTATATCATATAAAATTTAACCATATTTCCAGAAATGGTGGTGTTTTCTCTTTTGTGCCATGAGAGGTGTGAGACTGAGAGTTCCATACTCCACAGCCTTCAATTCAAACAAACAACGATCATTTTCTACGTGCCTAATTTTCTATAGGCAAGCATGTTGAAACTAGTTATCTAGATAAAAAATTATCATAAAAACTTAAATAATCCCACATATGGTAAATGAAATAAGTTGATCTCCATGAACTTGTTTTTGTGGGAACCCTTCAAACCATAGAAAGTTAAGCTTCTGCCAGCAATGTTGCTTCATTATCTTGATAGAATCAACCTACCTACATGCATGCCATGTGAGGAACAGATCAATCCCAGAGTTTGAAGTAGACAGATTTAAGGATAAAACACCATAACTAATGTTTAAAAACTCGCGAAACTCACTCAGGAATAGCCCAATTCGGCTCAACTCGGGACCCTGGCGAGCCCTAAGCTAGTAACTCAGGACTTCTGGCCCTCCTTTGTTGAGTTTTAATGGACTTGGCTGAGTCTACTTGAAAGTCACCTGAGTCGAACGGGCTGACTCAGACAATGGACAATGGTGAATCCAGACGCAAGCCTGGCCAAGGCTGGCAATGGGTCAGAGCTGGCCCGAGCCCTGTCCAGGACCCGAGAGGGTCCCCTGGCCCTGTTAATAGGGCTGGCTGGGCCTTGCCAGGCTGGGACAGTAGATATTATTCTTTTCTAAATTCATGACAAAAAAAAGGCATCGGCCTGGCCAAGCCAAGTCATGGCCCCTGGCCTAATCCCAGCCCTTGCATCAGTACCCAGGTCTGGGCTGGGCCAACCAGCCCATTGCCACCCTAAGCCCGGTTTCTTAATCATTAATCGTAACAATTGAACATGACATTGAAGATGGACTAAGAGCAGGGTACTGAACAAATTATGGCAAGTTTAAAGTCGCAAGTGGATCACAAACAAGTTTCCCATCTGAAAATGACACTCATGAGCTTTCCCTCATCCTTAAAAGTAGGGATTTCAGAAAGGTGGACCAGCATCCAACTTATGGTGGTGCTAGTCCAGAGTTTGATTCTAGAAGCCAAGAAGGATCACAACTTACATGCGCTCAGTTTCAAATTTGTTCTGAAAGGCAAAATGATGACGCAGCGTATACTTTAAAACATTGCAGAAAACATAATTTGACATGATTCGAAATAGCAAAAAATTGTAGTGGATTGTGACTTTCAAGAATATGATCACCGGGTAGTTAATTATAGTAAGTTAGTAACTAATCTTGACACAATTAATTGAGAAGAAGTTTTACATAACACAGGAGTACAGGACCTTTGTTTTTACAATTAACACTTGACATGGAAGATTCTAAAACCACCAGTACTCTAATATGACTGGGTTTGAATATATAATGGGAGCGAATTGGCTTCAAATTCCTTCAAAGTCCATCTCATTAAGAATCTATGGTTACCAGTATCAAAGGCCAAACACTCCAATTATTAGAGACTGCATTTTATGAAAGACTCTAAGGCAAAGTATATAGAACAAAGGCTTGTCCAACTACCAATAGTAATGTTAATTCAAAGAACAGTTCTAAAATTAATACATGCTTCATTTTCAACCATGAATAAAAAATTTAGATTTAAATTTTTCAAAATTAAGAAAAAAAAAATTCACACTTTCTTCCTCCAATTGTTTCCATAGAAGAAAGTTCAAAGGTGGCTAACAGGTTCACCTCATCTTTCGTCAAACGTGTGTTATACAACATCTCTTCCCCTACTGTGCTGACCTGAAACATTAAAGATGTTTAATCAAATATTTCAAGAACTCTTGGATCGTATGATGATACCGAACATTTTACAAAGCTTTTACTTTGGTAGGTAATAGAATGAATAAACTGCATAATCAATAAAGTGCATGTTCTAATAGTAAATAAATGAATACATAAATAAAGGGATGAATTTCATATCATCGTGAGTTCCTTACAGTGAAGCCTTTGTAGTCATGCGCAGGGTACACCAATGTGTCTTTTGGCAATGCGAAAATCTGAATACATGCATGAACACAGAAAATATGAGAACTCCTCAAATTTTATCTCCTTAAAATTAGTGGCTGTTAGTCTTTGGGATTATTTTGGTGAAAACAAAGATGCGAAGGGACATTTATATAAATTTGGTAAATAACAGAGGTGCTTTATTCCAAGCTATGGATAATTGACTTGCCTGTGAATGCACCGACTTGTACAGTTGATGTGAATTTCCTCCCTGCGCAATAAAGAGATGAACATCATTAACTAAATATCTAACTATACGAGGTCACCAAATTTAGCTGACCCTGAATATGTGACTGGATCAGTCAAAGAATGAGGTCAAAAGTAATAAGTCAAAATATTTTTAGCAAATAAATTGACTTTCTGATAAACAAGAACAAAAATAGTAAGACTTGAGTTGACACCACAAGACTCTGATTCTTAAGTAGTAAAACGAATTTCACACAGAAAGAAGATCAAATAATCCAATCACCAGAGAATTAAAGAGGAAGCCTACAACTGGCTGGCCTCACTTGAAAAAGTGTTGAAAGTGGATCACCTTCAGAGAAGAGGTATGTCTTTCCCCAATCGATGCATCATGTGCCTTTGCAAAGAGGAAACGAACGCCCACCTTTTTCTCCACTGCAAACTAGCTACTGAGATTTGGGGAGCCACTATACAGCTCTTTTGGGCTCTTTTGGGCTACCCCACCCTCCCTCCCTTGCCTCTTCAACATGCTTCAGTTTCTGCCATGGCCTAAGGCAGGCGTCTTCCTATGGAAGGCAACCATATCTGCTACCCTTGGGTAATATGGACCAAGTGTAACAGCCACATTTTCAGAGGAACTAGAGCCACCTCGGAAGGGCTCAAGGAGCGCATCAGATCCTTAATGACCTTCTAGGGAAGAAATCACAAATGGTTTAAGTACTTTTCATCAGTGGATGTTTCAATTAATTGGCAGGCGCTGTGCCATCTTACCACACCCAGGGTGAGTTCTGCTGTTAGATGGCAGCCACCTGAACCAGGCTAACTTAAGCTTAATTTCAATGGTTCCTCCCTTGGCAACCCTGGGCCAGCTGGAATAGGGGCATATTCAGAGACCATGCGGGCAATTCTTTCCTTTCCTTCTCTAAAGCGATTGGCTTTGCTGATAGCACCATGCCAGAAGCTTTGGCTTTGCTTGAGGGATTAAGGGCATTCAATCCCAGCTGGTGTAAAAGTGTCATCTCCCGGGCCTCAGGAAAGGCAGCCCACCCGTGGAGACTAGCCCATATCTTCGACGAGATTTTTGGGATCATCAGGTCAGTCACAACTTCGTGGACCCTTGCTAAGGAAGGTGCATCAAGTCCTAATGTTGGTGGACCCACCTGATTTAGGGTCTCACTCAATTTCCACCTTCATTCTTTTGGAAGCCATGGATGTATACAATTTTCGCATTTCCCTCACTCTTCGGGTGAATTTATGTATAGTGCTCCCCTGTGTGGGAGAACATTTTTGTACTTGTACTTTTCATTTTATTAAAGTTAACCTTCTCTTAAAAAAAGAGGAAGCCGACAATCCAGGCTTTAATGGCTCTGGAATGGTTAAACCATAAATACAATAAAATCTGCAGCTATAAAAGGAAAAAAACTTTAAAAATCTCCCCATTGAACTTCTTATCTATAAACTAAACCCCTCTTTACTCTCAGCCATGCACTCCCTCTTTAATTCTTAAAAAATTTGGACTCCTCTCTCTTGATAGTCATGCAACTCCCTAAGAGCCCCAACCTGTTAGATCTCTTACATGAAATACCCTAATTCTTTTACTTTCTCTACAAAATCCCATCAAAATAGGAAATCCCATAAAATTAGGACTCTAAAAAAATCCTAAAATTAAGGAAATAAAGATTTCACTAGCCTATCCCATTATAATAAATTAAAATCCAATTTGATCCTCATATAACCAATAAAAGTAATAAAAAACAGGTGCCTAAAATTAAATAATTAAAAATACAAGCCAATTGTTCATGTATCAGATAGAGAAAACTCGTCCTCAAATTTTGAAGTGGCCTAAGATGAGTCTTGCACCAAATCCACCATCTTCTTTAATCTTCTTCTTCTTTTCTGGTATCGTAAGTCTTCAAGAAGGGGATCTAGATTTGTATATTGAAGAATTTATATGAACTTATCAAACAATACCCTTTATTTTAGGCACTAAAAACTTCAAAAAACTTCAGAGGCCCTTTCGGAACTTTAATGGTTTTTTTCGACAAAATCAGTGGGGCAAAACAAGTGCTTAGGAACTTTAGATGTCTTACAGCTTTGGATAAGCTTTCCAACAAGTACAAATAATTAACGATTCTAAGTTTCAAATGGAAAGTTATGGCCTATCAAAGGTACAATGCTCAAATCAGCTCATCTACTATCTAAATCTTCCCAACTTCAAGACCTAGGTTTCCTCCTGGTTTTTCAAATTCTTCTTCCTAGCTGTCTTCAACATCCCCAACAGCTACTTCCTATCTCAAATCAAGGGCCACGAATAGTGGGTTAACGATCTACTATGCTTCCTCTACGCCACCCTGATTCCAATGTTCTAAACCCATAAAATTCTTCTCCTCTACAACTTGAAGAACCCTAACCCAACTCAAAAACCCATCAAGCTTGTCCTCATCATGATCTGCAGCATGTTCTTCATCATAGATAGAATCTCCAACTTCTTTATCATCATCCAAGGTTTCTTCATCAAAAATCGGTTGACAATAAAAAATACCAGCTTCTTCTTTATGAGTCAGATCATCTCTAGGATCCTCATCAACATAGGACCATCCATGGGACTAAAGGAGGATGATTCAAATTGAAAATATAAACTTACCTTGATCCTCACACACAGTGAAATTGGCTCTCCCCTGGTTGTGAGATGGATCAATTTGCACTAAATCTGCTTCATCATTGTGATTGAATTTTGATTCGCTTCATTGACTTTGCGCTAGTTAAACTAGAAATACAATAAAATCTCTCAACTAAAGTTAGAAACTAAAAACCCCCTCTTTATTTTACCTCTATACTCCCTCTTTGATTCCTAAAATTTTCTGACTCCTCGCCCTTGATATTAACCTCTGTAAGACCTCCCTTTTTAGGACTCCCACATGAAAATCCTGGTTCTCCTAATTTCTCTATACATTTAATCCCTAAATTAACCAATAGAAATGAATGAAAATCACCCATGTCCTTAAAATTAAATAAATAGAAATAATAAAACGTACGGGCCATGTCCTCCTGCATCAGAATCTATTCTTTGTAATCTCATTTAGATGCGTTTCTAAGTTACAGCTGCCTATAGAAGTTTGTCAATATCATCAATTATTGTCCCTCATTGTCTACGTCAACAAAGTTGAGTCTGAGGGGTGGCTGTTTGCGCATTTATATGCTAGTGTACATGTCTTTGGGATATATATATGTTGAGAATCTTTATCCTTTCTGTTGTCTAATTCATTTAGTATATTAACAGCAGTTCGATTACATCCTACTCTAGATTACACACGCATAGGTCAACTTTAGTACAATTTGATGGTACCTGTATAACCAGGCATTTTCTTTAATTAATAAAAAGCATGTTGATTTGCATTTCATGAAGTGGAGAACGACATTCATGTAGATGTAGAACACCAAACAACAACACATATCGGATACACATTGGTTCCTGAAACCATAAAATTAGATTGTAATAGGACAAATTAGTTGTTTCAAGTATGGTGCAAATGTAGAACACAGTAAACTCCAACTAAAGCACGGATTGAAGAGTCATAGATTTTGGAGAAAACACTGGCAAAAATGATCTGACCGCAGCAACACAATGATGTTGGAGTGAGGCATATCTATATTGCTCTCACAACTTTCTGATGATCTGTGCAATCACTTCAAAGCAATTGTTAACCTCATAATACACAAAACATTGATGTAAAAAGCCAAAATCTACAAGCCCTAAAGAATTTTAAAGTTCCGTTTTTTTTGGGTAAATAGTTTTAAAGTTCCGTGAAGGTATTTAAACAACATTTATTTTAAAGTTTCTAGATATTAACCTGGAAACCTGGAAGAGCTTTAAAATTCCACAAACATATTTAACAACATTTATTTTGAAGTTTCTAGATATTAACCTGGAAATCTGTCCTACCACAGCCTCTTATTAAAAGAGCATCCCCAGTGAAGGCCATTCTAGGGTAAGGGTGATCAGGGCCTTCTCCTGTAATGTAGGTAACACAACCCAATGTATGGCCAGGAGTGGCACGAACCTGAAAACATAAGCGTTGTGTGCATTAATTGTCACATGCCAAATATATTAAACCCGAAATAATCAAAATCCCAAAAACTTACATTCATAGGTTAAATTGCTTGAAGCAGATTAACGATTGTTTCAAGAGGCCCAAAATTTGTGATAAAAAAAGAAAGGGTAATTGATGAACAAAGAGTATGCACAAGCATGACAGTATCTAATCATAAAGAAAGTCAACACCTATGCTATAAAATATGGAGAGGTTTCTGCATTATGAACAATCAGATGATGGGAAAAAATCAGAAGTGTCACTCTCAAGTCAATAAGGAGCTAGCTCCGGTTAATCAGTCCTTACTATTTCAACATTAAATATACTATAAGCTACCCAATAAGCACTCCACAATACTGAAGTTTCGGTGCACACATCTAAGCATGAGCTGTATGGGCTCATCATGGACCGAGGAAGTTCAAAAATATTCACAGAAAGAAAGCAATCAGATAGGCTGGGTGTTACCCAGTGAAACATCGAGACTCATCAAATGAGACATCACACCCAGATAAAAATTACTATATAGAGAAGCATCATCCCCATTATAAGCATTATAATAGAACTGACCATCATGTTTGGAAGGTACCTCATCAACATGTTTGTACACGGATAATGAAAAAGATCTCCAAGACATTCTTGTTTCAGATTATAACTGTAGTTATATGATCTGTACATAGCCACCAGCTGAAATTTGCTGAGCTATTTAAATCAATGGCAATCTACAGAGAGAAATTAACATAATGTGCTATACATGGCCATGTACACATAAGAGTTGAACGTGTTGAGTTTCTACATCCCAAGGCATTAATATCTACTGGACAGGCAAATCTACATGTCCATGGCCCAACTAAGGTGATCATAACAGTCAGAAACATTATCTAGGTAAAAAGTCAATAAAAATCAACCAATTTGGTATTCAGAAGTAATTCAATAATTTTCAAACCACAGGGAATATGGTAATAATCAGTCTTAGGCACTCCACAAATTCTTTACACAATGGGTACTGTCATAAAATTTTAGTGAGGCGCAAAATCGTTCATATTAACAAATTTCATGACTCTGATCAGGAATCACCAAACTAGAGCAGGGCTCTAGAAACTGAATGTTTCCTCATATGATAGCTCCTACCAATGGTGTAAGCAATAAGTACTAGACAAGTTTTGCCAGTTTGACTGGTTTGGACTGGAACCAGGGATATTGTCACTCCTTTCCTAAATAAAAAGAAAAATTTTTTACAAACCAGTCAGAATTACTGGACCACCTGTCCCATGGATTTGATCAACAGATCAGAACCCTATTTCAAATTCTTTTCTGGGTATGTGTGATTTTACTTTTTATAAGTCGCAATCCCATTTGGGTTATTTTGTCCTCTCCGCTTTTTCTTTAGGAAAATGACCAGCGCCACCCCCTCCAAAACTATCTGGTCAAATACCCCTCTTTCACCCGTGCCCAGACATATCCTTTAGCAGTGGCAGATCTCCCATAGAACTCCGTTTCAATACCAATGGATGACCTTGTCCATCTCAATACTATAGTATATGATAAGAACGGCATTTCCCTTCTATGGTTTGCTCTCTTTTCCTCTCTCTCTGAACATACAGTATCTTCTCCCCCTCTCTAACCATTACCTCTCTCCCTCTCTTCCTCTCTCTAACCATCACTCTTCTCTCCATCAATATCTCTTCTCTCTTTATAACCATAAGCCCCTCACTCTCTCTCTTCCTCCTTTTTCAGTCGAGAATTGAATCAATGACTCTTAATTTTAAGAAAATCCGGCCATTTGGCTTTCAAAGGTTGTCAATCTGCAATTTCCACTTGACTATAATATTTCTCAAGAAATGAAAAAAAAGGCAATACTTTCTATTCACCATTTTACACTTATCTAGTCCCTTTCCCCTCACCATTCTTCTCTCATCACATTGTCTTTCTCATCCTTTTTTCTCCAAGCCTAAACACCACCATCTAATGAGCAAAGTGAGAAATCCTAGTCCTTTACATCATGGTCCCTCAAGTACACCACATTAATAAACCTCAAAACTCATTATAGTGAAAGTCAGCAATAAGAGAGAAGCATCAGGTTTCTTTTCATCTTTAACTGCTCCATCTTCGGTTCCACCAGATTTGACTTCTTCCTTCTCAGCAAGACTAAACGAAATTTTCAACCAACTTTTTCTTTTTTTATGCGGGGTAAAAATTATCCAATATTTATGGTCCCTCCCCTTTAGTGGTACAAAAGGCGCTCCATGGGCAGATGTTTAATGGTAAAAGGGGGTGAAATGTCCAGGAGCCGATCAAGGATGGCTGTTTGGCCTGAGAGTTTTGGAGTAGGGCCACTGGCTGTATTTCCTTTTCTTAAATATTGCTTTGCAGTCAAATAACTTGAATTGTATGAACCCCTGAAGCATTCTTGAGAAAGAGAGGACATTTCATTATCTAGAAAATCTAAACTTTGGCAATCAAAAACCCTTGCTAACCATTTTGAATGATGCAGTTCTTTGGAAAAGCTTAATACCTCATTGCCATGGATGGCAAAAGGTTCCTACTGCCCATCAATGGGCATTTCTTAAAGCGTTTCTCTGCATAAATTTTGTAATGCTCCATTGACTACATAAGGATATACTGTGTAAGCCCCTCCCAGAAAGAGGTTAAACTACTTGGTAAATCCTAAATGTTCTCGTAAAAACCCACCCCAGAACCTTTAGTGGCATGACTTGATAATGATCCATCAGTCACATGAGGATAAACTGTTAAGCCCCTTCCTGCAAGAGGTTAAAACTGCCAAATTAATGGTGTTACACATTAGAGTCTTAAGTTTTTCTATTTTCTTGCCATTGTCTTTGGTACATCATAAGAGCTCACGGCAGCCACTTTGTAGCACTCCATTGGCTACACGAGGATAAACTGTTAATCCCTCCTTGCAAGAGGTTAAACTACTTTGTAAAGTTATGGTGCTACAGGAAGACATCCTATTGGCTGTATTGTTTCATGACTGCATGAGGATTACTTGGTTAGGCATGTGATAGGCTAGACTATTCATTTAATCAGACCAACTCAACCATATTTCAGTGACAAAGCAAAAAGAACAAAATGATCACTATTATTGCTTTTGATTTGATTCATTCCCTCTACAAAAAGGGCAGAAAGGAAAAATATACATGATGAGAAGAAGGGAAGGAGAGGAGGCAAGAAGAACCTGATGGTAACTCTGACAAAAAGGAACAAGATGAAGATTAGCACTGATGCTGCGGTATAGCAGATCGCTAGATCTGGGCCTGTTGACAGGCTACCAAAAGCCTGGTTGTGGCAGTGTCTCGCTCTGCCGCTATGGCAGCAGCCCTACCATATTTTGCATAATGCCTGAATAGCCTCTTGGAATCTCTGGGCCATGCCATCTGCAACTGCTAGGAGGGAAGGCTTTTGAAGCTTGATATTGCTAATTAGCCTATGCAAAGTCATCAAATAAACCACCATGTCCCGTCCCGTCCTCTAAATCTTGGCCAATTCTGTACCCACAGTGCTCAACTTACTGTTTGCAGTTCATCAGTCTCCTCCCTATACGCAAAGCATCAAGTTCAACTGCTCTCCTCCACTTTAAGATCCTTTCTCTGTCGCACCATGAATGTTACAGATGCATGTCCTTGCTTGAATTGTTCAAGTCTCTTGCTGAAATAAATATCCATTTCATAGTTATGGAATAATTTCAGAACTGACAGCTTTATCTGATAGGGTCCCAAGCGAGGCTACATTTCAGCTATACACATCGGCAGCCTTATTTTGACTTCCCAACTTATGCTGGAGCACAGAACTTACCCCTTGCAAATTCGCAAGTTGGTTATTCAACTTCTTTTAGGCATTCAAGAATTTCAATGCATCATGATCGGAGAAGAGAATAGATTCCCTTTGTATGAGATGATGGTTCCAATGCCAAAATGCCTACCACAGAATAAAACTCAATATCCTGCACTGATAGTTGGCCTTTGACTACCTCAATTTCTCGCTAAAATAGTTTATACATATATTAAGCCACAGTTAAGGGTGGGACAAGACTCGTGTCGTTATAATGAAGGGGAACCCTTTTACTAGAGAAAACATACAGTAGACAGCCTTAAGAGAAAGGGGTTTAAGACCTATTGAGAGAGTTTGAAGGTATGTTATAAACTTCTTCTTTTGTTTACTTGTTGATTTTTTCATCCTACAACACAGGAGAGATGATGCTTATTATTGAGATGGTATAGAGTGGGTAATAGTTTTTATCCCCTTGTTTTTATTGGCATTAGATTGCTTTATTAGAATTGGATAGATCTCTGCCTGTTTCCAAGGTATGTACACATTATACTTGAATTTCAAAATCTTGTATTCTATTATTCATAATTTTAGATTTAGATGGTTTTTAAATGTTTTTATGCTTAATACATTCGCGTGCAAATCACACATGTTCCATTAGTTAGGTGTAAGTCACTTTAATATGACCTTGACCTTCTCTTGGTCCACCCTGCAATACTTGATGTAAATGATTTAAACGCTCTGAAATTCCGGCACTATAGATATGGATATCATCAAAGTAAACTACAAACAACCTTAAGAGTTGATTTATAATACACACAAATGTAATCGGGCTATTTAACAAACAAAAACAGAATGACACAATAAGCCACTCATATTACCTCTCTTTGGTCTCGGTTTCCGTCAATGATCAAAAAGTTGTCCGCCCGACCGCCTTGGCAGCTTTTTGGAGAAAACGCCTAGGCGTTCTCAAGATGGACACTATTAGGCAGCCAAAACTAGGCGGCCGCCCAGGTGGTCGAAAAGGCGACCGCCTAGGGGGCCTGCACAAGTTTGGCGGAAAAAAATTTCAGGGGGGGGTGGGGGCCAAAAAATGTCATTTTACCCCCTCAAAAAATAATAGTAATCCATAATTACTAATTTATCAAAAATTCCTTTTGCATGTAATAGTAATTAATTTATTGGGAACCAAAAATAATGACTACGAATATGATTTTTGCATGTAACAATAATTATTAATTTATTGAGAAACCAAAAAATTCGTATTCATTCGTAATTTCTAATTTATCGAAAATGCCTTTTGCATGTAATAGTAATTAATTATTGGGAACCAAAAAATAATAACTACGAAATTACTTTTTGCATGTAACATTAATTATTAATTTATTGGGAAACCAAAAAATAGAAATAATTCGTAATACTAATTAATCGAAAAAACATTTTGCATGTGATATTAATTAATTTATTGGGAACCCAAAAATAATAACTATCAAAATGGTTTTTGCATGTAACATTAATTATTAATTTATTAAGAAACCAAAAAAACAGTATTAATTCGTAGATATTAATTTATCGAAAACACCTTTTGCATGTAATAGTAATTAATTTATTGAGAAGCCAAAAATAATAACTACGAAAATGCTTTTTGCATGTAATATTAATTATTAATTTATTCGTAAACCAAAAAATTTATTCATAAACCAAAAAATCGTATTAATGCGCAATTATTATTATATAGTATATACAATAAATGGGGGGAGGTTTGGGGGATCCAACTTTAAAAAAAAAAAAGAAATCACCTACTATTTTGGGTCTGAGCGCCCTCCTAAGCGGATCAGCCCCCCCTAGGCAGGCCTCCGACTTATTGAACATTGGTTTCCATTCATTGCTGGGCCAGATCGGAAGTCACTGGCAGCTGCTCCATAGGTCTATCTTCGAGAAGATTCATTTAGACAACGACAACATGTCCAACATGCCATCAAGTCTTGTTACGGGGAACTGGTAGCTAGTACTCAATGGTTAGATTGTCTATTGCTTAGTTGTTCACACACATCCACCAAGACCATGTCTTTTATGAAGTAAGTAGTGTTGCAAAAGCATATAAGCTCATGCCTTCCCTAATCTCCCTTTCTTAAGAAACCAAAAACTTGCGCACGTAATTCCTCATGCTCCTAGATACTCATATGGTTGTCAGCTGTGGTAGGCATGCTTGCTCCAAGCACCGTTGGATACTTCTCATGTGTAGTAAACCACCTAGAAATTCATCTGGCATCAAATCTTCACACTCCTTTAACAAGGGTTCTTTGGTATGGGGGTGGGTGTCACCTGATCTTTAGCCACCAATGCATAGATCACCCTGACATGACTAAGGAGTTTATAATAGAGAAAGGATTTTCACCACCTTTGGGTTGATCATGTTCTTTTAAGGCCCAAAGTGTAACCTTCATACCATTTTCCCAAAATGTGTATGTACTCTTTTTTCCAATATGAATAGACTCTCAATCATATTGCCAAGGATGACCAAGTACAATGTTCCATCTATCCGAAGCACATCACACCAATTGTTTCCTCATAAATTTTTCCAATACCAATATTGACAAAATATCGTGATTCAACTTGTATTTTCATTACCTCTTTTAAACCATTATATCTTTTAAGGTTCATGTGCTTTTCACACTGGAAATTTAATTTGGTCATCATCTCCTTCCAAAAACCAAATTCTGACAACTCACATTACTAGCAAGATGGTCCAAATTTTGCCCTTGGCTGTGCATCTCATAGGAAACATATCAGTACAAACCCAATGATCCTCATAATTTGCTTTGGGTGAAATCCTAAGCCAGCAAAGTACAAGAGACTCACACACATTGCAGTACAAATCCTCCACCCTATAGTTGTTCTCCCAGGCCATCATCATATATTGGTCCCCCTTCAACATCACCTTTTTATTCTTCATCTTCCAGTTCTACAAGGTTAACCGGCTCATCATTATTCTTCCTTGGGTACTCGAACAACTGATGTCCAGTTTCATAACACTTGAAACAATTAAAGGATTTTTCATGGCACTGAGATTGATGTGTTGGGACAGCTCCTGTTGCTCTTTTGCCTCTCCCTTTAAGAGAATCTGGCTGGTTTCAGTCTCAAGTCCTGTGCTCAACAGTAATGCATGTCCTTTTGCAGAAGCCTTTCCACAGGAAAAAATCTATCTATGCTCATAAGCAATAACCAAAAGAGGTCTGCTTGTGCTTCCCTTTCTGCTTTCAAGGCTAATGAAGAATCCCCCTCTAACCTCCATAAATGTTGAACGGCTAACTCATCTTGTAGACATGGTCGCAAACTCGCAATACACTAACATAGGATGCCAAGATGCACCTTATTGTGGGTCATGAGTCCGTAAAATCCCCTTTATCATTTTGAACACTCCTACTTTGTTAACAATGATGGGATCATTGAAAGAGAGTTTGGGCATAATCGATGGGTAAAATTTCTCTTTCAAGCAAGATTTCATCTTCCTCCAAGTAGAGATCTTTTCTTTTCTCCTCTTGTGTCACTTGAATTTATTGCCACCACACGAGAGCATGTTCCTTAAACCTCATGGCCACAAACTTTACTCCCTTGGCATCTGACAACTCCTATTCATATTATGATTCCACAGTCACAAACCAATCAAGGGAATCATTTCGTTGGGTCTTCAAGGGATTTTGGCAACATCAATGTGAATTCCTTTATCCACTCTTGTGGAAGCTTCAACAATCCTATCCTCAAAGTTCAATTCCTAACCTACCCACATACCATTGAAGGGATTTTCATCCGACTATATAGATTCATTGCCCTCACTACTATCAAAATCAAGCACAAACTGTCCTTGATGCATGAGGACTTGCATCTTCCTCTATCTGTCTCCTTAGCTCGTGAAATTCTTCCCTTTGCTAGTTCACACCATGCCACAGGCAACATGGCCTCTTCCTAACGCCACTTTAAGTAACTCAAAGAGTTCAACATCCCAAGGTCCACTCAAATACCACATGATCCAAACAAGGAATAGAGAGGAACAGAACGCGAAGTGCAAGCAACAAATTCAATTTTATCTTATATTGAAATCAAATTCGTCACTGCCCTTTTCAGACAACATACAAGGCTCCCATAGAATCGAATCCTAGGTCTAGATGCTTCTGAAGACTCCCCACCAAGTTGTCATACATTGGAAAGTTCAAAACCACCTAAAGCCACACAAATAGACAATATATGGGAAACAAATCAAGAAGAACCAAACCCCAAAAAGACTAATATTATCTTCCTCTAGTCCTACATATTAAATTAGATTTACTTCTTTTTTGGACATACCCATGGATTTCCAGCAAATAGACTTTATTTATATAATTTCAGACCCATCAGATAACCAGGCTGGAGTTAATTGAATTTAACTTCCAAATAAGTAAGGTAACTCACAGGTGCATTCATTTGCTTTGTGTCATATACTAGAAAATGAATAACTGGATCCTAAACAAAAATCTATTATTTATTATCTTTATCTGTTTAGTTGAACAAGAAGAAATTCTAGACTCACAACAAATTTAGAACTAGAAGCCTGTCTGAAGAATGGAGAATAGAATAACAAACCTGCACTAATTAAGTCTTTGTTTGCCAAGAGCATCTGTCAATAGAATTAATGCTGTAGGTGGGCCCCTCATTGTCAAAAGAATGTTAAAAACAAAAAAGCTCATGAGGTCTTTTTGTACCTATTGCAAAACAATGGTAGGTAGCGGCAATTTGGGTAACAGCTCCATTGTAAAAGGCATTTGCAAATAAGACCCTGTTGACCACTAGAGCAACTTTAGCAATTTAGGGAACTGCAATAAGATCCATGCCCAACACAACGTAATATAAAGCCTAAATGTATAAGCTTTAAAAGTATTGGGTGCTTATCCTACAAAGGAACCAAGGAAGCATTCAAAACAATAGATGAAGCTTGGTTGGGGACTGCAGTCCCCCAACCAAACCTCCCTCCACAATCCTAGAGTCAGAGCTTAAGCGGAGCTTGCACCCTCATCTGAGGGACGTTGATACTCCTCACCAAGGGATCTCGGTTCCTAATTAGCAAGAATCTTGATCCACAACAAAAAGGGATCTTGATCCCTATAGAAGGGGAATCTCGACCCACAAAAAATGGGAGTGTAATCACGGTTTGAAAGGATCTCAATTTCAGGGGTTTAGTTTCAAAAGTTATTTAAATTTGAGCCTGAGGTTTTTGATTTTGTGTTAATTTCGTGCTTTTTAATGATTTTCTAGCTTTGATTTCTATTTTCAAGGCCGTGGTTTGCATCTGCGATTGGAAACAAATGAGCCCACTCAGAATCACCCGAGTCGGCTTGAACCCCTCAAACTAGGACGTTCTCAATCCCAATGGTCTCCACCCAGGGGAATTTCCCCATTTGTCCAGAACCAGGTAGTTAACTACAGTTAATTCACTTGGTTCACTATAGGGACTCGAGGGATACCTAAGTCAGGTGGTGAAATTTTTTTCTTTCTCTTATTTTGCTTTAATTCCCATTGTTTAGGCCAAACACTTGGAGTTGGCAGGGTGATGCAAGAATCAGCAAGGCTCCTCAGATAAATGAGTGCTGAAATCGGCATCTGATTCCTAACCTTTTTTTTTTTTAAATAACATTGTCGAGTTTTTATACGTCGATAATTCAGGAAAATGGTGAGATTTGAAGAAGATGTCATACATAGAATTAGAGCTAGGTGGGTGAACTGGAAATATGTAACTGTAGTTTTACATGATAGTGACATTCCATTAAAGCTACAGGAGAAGTTTTATTGGCAGTTGTGAGACCAGCTTTGCTGTGTGGGGTGTTGGGCAGTCAAGACACAACCATAAGAAGAGTGTAGCGGAGATGAAGATGTTAAGAAGGATGAATGGCAAGATAAGAAGGGATAGAACTCGAAATCAATACATTCAAGAGAACTTAGGTGTGGCTTCAATACGCGATAAGATTAAAAACTATAGATTAAGGTGGGTTGGACACGTACATCACAGGCCCAGCACAACACCTGTTAGGAGGTACAAGTTGGTTCAAGTAGAAAGCTCAAAAAGGACAAGGCACTGGCCCAAAAAGACATGGATGGAAGTAGTGAGAAAAGATATGGGGACTTATGGCCTTACTGAGGGTATGGCCCTTGATAGAACAGAATGGTGGACCAAGATTTGTGTAGCCGACCCCAAATAGTTGAGAAACAGCTTTGATGATGATGATGATGATGTCAAGTATTATATCTAGTTTTTTCATGACTGTACAATCTCATTTTTCTCAAACTTCTTTGGGACTTTCTGATTGTGAATTTATCATTGTGCATGTGTGTAGAATATGCTAAAAAATGAATTATATTTTTTCAATTATTTTAAAACATCACTAAATATATGTGTGTGTGTGTGTGTGTGTGTGTGTGGGTGTGCGCATGTATGTGTGAGTGTGTGTAAAAGGCACACACACATATATATGAAGGGCACTCCCATAGTGTAGCTAAGATGAAGATGTTGAGATGGATGAGTGGCAAGACAAGAAGGGATAGAATTCGAAATGAATACATTCGAGAGAACTTAAGTGCGGCTCCAATAGGCAATAAGATGAGAAAATATAGACTAAGGTGGGTTGGACATGTGCAACGCAGACCGAGTACAGCACCTGTTAGGAGGTGTATCTTAGTTCAAGTAAAAGGCTCAAAAAGGGCAAGAGGTAGACCCAAAAAGACAAAGTTGGAAATAGTGAGAAAAGATATGGGGACTTATGCCTTCACTGAGAGTATGGCCTTTGGTAGAGCAAAATGGCCGACCAGATTCATGTAGCCGACCCCAATTAGTTGGGAAAAGGCTATGATGACGATGATGATGATGATGTTGAGTATTTATACTTAGTTTTTTCATGACTGTACAATCTCCTTTTTCTCAAACTCCTTAGGGACTTTCTAACTGTGAAGTTGTAATTGTGCACTTATTGTGCATGTGTGAAAGATAATGTTAAAAAATGGATTATAGTTTTTTCATTATTTTAAAACATCACTTAAACTTAATATATGTGTGTGTGCGTGTGTGCGCGTGCGAGAGCAGGCGTATGGTGAGTGTGTGTAAAAGGCACTCACACACACATATATATGAAGGCATCTCCCATAGTTGGAATTTTCAGATCCCAAGTTCCATTCTCACTACCAACAACTAAGATTCAAACATATGAACCGTACAAGATATCAAAATCAAGTAACAAATATGTAAAAAGCACATACTTGAAACAAAAGAATAAATAATGATATAAAGAAGAGTAGGTACATAATCTGGACAGACAACTGGCACACTTGTGGAATTTGAAGCTATAATGCAACAAATTATTCTCAACGTTTGAAGCATTAAAATTGTAAGTATTGAAGAACTATAGTTTGTGAAACCTATTATCCATTTTTACTGGTAGTCTATATAAAGGAACTGTTCTAATGCCCATAAAACACAAACTGTCCAACATTAATATGGTTCAAAGAAACCTCAAAAAACCAAACAGAAAATGGTCTGAACAGCTGCTGAAGTTGTTCACAAGTTGAGGGCCTAACCTCCAAAAACATATTACCAAATTGTATTTTATCACCAGCATTGACCAGGACATCTGCTTTGGCATTGCTTGCTTCAGAAATAACAGATTGCACGCCTGGCAATTTACCCTAAAAGAGAGTCTTAATCAGTCCAACTGAAATAACTAACTATCTGCAAGCACACACACATGCACATAGAGCAATTAAGAGATGATAGGCTTCGAAAATATGCCAGCAATCAGGTCATACATTCTCATACAGATCATTCCAAGGATTAAGCAAGAAGTAACCAACTAGACCAGATACTTACCTTTATGAGGCCAGTTCCTGTGACATGATCAGCATGTACATGGGTATTCATAGCATATATGAGTTTCAACCCTAGATCCTTTGTAAGCGCCAGGTCTCTGTCCACTGTTTTGTCCACTGGATCAATCAACTGGGCATTGAAAATGAAATTTAGTCCAATGGAGAGGTATGCATGAAATAATTAAGTATAGAATAGAAAGTTGAGCATTTGTTGGCAGGAATGAAAGACAACAGTTTGCTGCCAATAAACTTGTGCTATAGATGAACAATTTGACAAGAATGACCATCTAATATCTGTACCGAATCAAGGTTAAATTTAAGCTTTAACCAATATTTCAAGCTTTAACTAATAATACTTTAAGCTTTAACCAATATTTCAGTTTCGCACAACAATATACACAAGTTGGCATCTTTAGCAAAGACTATAGGCCAGAAACAGGCAGAGATCTGGTGATTTTCCAGGGATATATAATTAAAAATCGCTAATTTCTTGGGCACATCTCAATAAAGGTATGATTTTAATAAAGGAGTGCAATTTAAGCCCATAAAAGTAGTGATGTTTATGCATCCATTACTTGCACATCAGATAAAAAGCAGAGTATGTTATCCAAGAAATCAGTCAAAGTTCGACATCACTCCTGCAAGCTCCAACTTCAACCTCAAGCAATCATCTCATAGCAATAAATCAATCAACAGAAACGGAAAATGTTGCAAACACTGCTAGATTAATGCATGCTGATAAAGCTTTGGCTTCTAATGCAGAAGCATGACATCCTTGAAGGAGCTTCTGTAACTAAGGCATGAGCATGACATCCTTGAAGGAGCTTCTGTAACTGACGCATGACTAATCATTGTGAAGATTGCTCTGGATAATCTCCCAAAGCACACTAAGTTTCTCTTGACCCAAAGAAAAGCATTTGAAATTTCATCATTATGCTTAGATTAAGAGTATTTATACAATCAAAGCCAAGAACCGGTTACGTTTTGCTCAATCTATTTGAATAAGGTACGAGTAATAGCCTCGTACTTGAGAATCATGGAGCCAGGGTTGCGAGTATCATGAATATTAGACAATTCAATGATGTTGTTCAGCTTAAGTGGCATATGAAACAAGACAGAACCTAACAAAAGTTCAATTATCGTTTGTGCTCACCACATATAGGCTGGACCATCACGCCCTCCTTTCAAGCAATCATACAAGTTTTTCTATGATACTTGATCATATCTAAGTATGAAATTCAATGCAGCATTTGGTTCCACAGAAATCTCTCTACAAAATATGCAAAGAAAGCCACTTTCACATGAAACAGTGTTAGTTTGTGAAGTGGTGTGAACATTTCCGCTTTCTTGAGAGTCGCCCATGAGACAAACATGGGAGAATGGTCTAGTCAACAGAATTCTCCCTCCGGAAAGAGATATCCCAAGTACCAAACCCTAAGAGGTTAGTTACGGACAATTCAGTTTTCTATATTCCATTTAGTTAAAGAAATCTCCCAGCAGTGTAAATTCAATCAAAGCAAAACTCCATGGTTTAAAATATTAGAAAATTCCATTTGAATAAATATGCAAATGCAAAAAGCAACTTGGATGTATGCGAAGAATACACATTGTGGTCCATTTCATGTATGCCATTTTCTCCATAATGTGAAGAAACAAAGGCACAAAACAAATAATAAACAAACAATGCAAAAACAAAATAACACTTGTACTTAATTTCTACCTAAAAAGAGTAGTTACAAGTATTCCAAAATACTAAAATCAAGGGAAACAAAAGATTTATAAAGGTGATGTGTGCTTTAGATGGGAAGTCGACCAATATACTCTCCTGTATGAGTTTCGGTCTCATGGTATCGAGAGGTTGAACATCCTACGCTTCAGATGCAAGTCGCATTGAACACCTCTATTTGAATATTGAAGCAATCCAGGAACTAGGATTAGGATATCGAAAGTGAAAGAAGCTTTAAAGAGGATGAAGATAGAAAAGGCTTTAGGACCAGATGATAACCCAATGGACGTTTAGAAGTGCATGGGGGAGACCAGTATTGACTGGCTGACCGAGCAGTTCAACAAGATGTTGAAAATAAAGACAATGCCGGATGCATGGAGGAAAGGTATAGTGGTACCTATTTACAAAAACAAATGAGATATACAAAATTGTGCAAACTATTGAGGGATCAAACTTATGAGTCATATTGTAGCTGTAGAAGAGGGTAATTGAGCAACGACTAAAGCATGAAATGAGTGTATCAAAAAACTACTTCGGTTTTATGCCAAGATGGTCAACAATTTGAGGCTATTTTCCTGATAGGCAACTGATAGAGAAGTTTAGGGCAAAAGGAAAAGACCTCCACATGAATGCCAGATGCATGGAGGAAAAGTATAGTGGTACCTATTTACAAAAACAAATGAGATATACAGAATTGTGCAAACTATTGAGGGATCAAACTTATGAGCCATATTGTAGTTGTGGAAGAGGGTAATTGACCAACGACTAAAGCATGAAATGAGTGTATCAAAAAACTACTTCGGTTTTATGCCAAGGAGGTCAACAATTTGAGGCTATTTTCCTAATAGGCAACTGATAGAGAAGTTTAGGGGAAAAGGAAAAGACCTCCACATGTTCTTTAATGATCTAGAGAAAGCTTATGATAGAAGACATCAAGATTTAATTTGGTGGGTGTTGGAAGAAAGGAGTTTCTAGATACTATATCAACTTGGTGAGAGATATGTACAAGGGAGTGCTAACTAATGTGCACACAATTAGTGGAGAGATGAGCAAATTTTCAGTGACAATAGGTCTACATTTGGATCAATATTAAGCTCATACCCCTTTGTCTTAGTTATGGACAACTTAACTTGACACCTACAACATGACGTACCGTGGTGTATATTATTCGTGGACGACATAGTTTTGATCAATGAGATCCAAAGCGGTGTCAACACAAAGTTAGAACTTTGGAGGGATGCTCTAGAATATAAACACTTTAAAATTAGCTGGACTAAAACAGGATATATAGAATGCAAGTTTAGTAATAGAAGTAATTAGGTTAGACGGCCACGAAATACCAAAAAAACCGCACTTTCGATAAAAAATAATTTTCGTATACTAAAGCAAACCACAAGTCTCCCACAGCTATAAACACATGACAATTTCCTTATCTTCCTTTTTCTCCATTTTTGTGATCAATAACTGATGAATTGAAAAAGAAAAAAGAAAAAAAAAGAATGAGGTACAAATAAGAGAAACCAAAATCCGATCATTTCAAAAAATTTCAGTAACATGCATTATCAAGAGGAATTCTCAAATTATTAAGAGATCAATCCAGAAATTTGCCATTACTGACAAATTCATCTGAAGGGATTCAGAATTCATCTGAAGGGATTCAGAATTCATCTGAAAGACGAATCCATCACTTAACAAAACTTCAGATGATTCGAAGTATATGCCCCAAAAAAAAAAAACTCATAATCACACTGAACAGCTTGGAGAACTCAAAGACCGTCAAAGTCTACAAACCACAGAAGATCAAGACATCACAATCAAACCTTTTCAGAGGAAAAACAAAACTCCGCGCGGATTAACAAAATCTATCAGAAACCCTAACCAAAACAGGCTACAGGTCTCACCAGAGCGGGCCTCTGAGGGTGGCTAATATCAGCGAGAAGGTAAGTGTAAGTCGACGATTCCTTTTCAAAGAGTTGTCGGAAGAGAAGCTTCGAACTTTCCCCTCTGAAAGTACTGTAACCTTCCATTCCAGAATAAGCCTTGTTCTCGAACCTGTTGAAGAGTTTAGGCTTTAAGAGAAGAGGAAGGAAAGGCTTTGCAGAGGAGAGAGCAGGAGAGAGGAGAGAGAAGCACATTGCTGTGGAGAAGGGCAGGGGCTTTATTATATTCTAGAGAGAGAAAGAGAGAGTTTGATCGATTAAGAGAGAGAGAGAGAGCATCGAGCACGTCGTCAGGTGAGGAGGAAGATGATGCTGGCAGTTGGTGCGGCAGGTTGCAGTTTTTTTTAAATGCCAAACGAAACCTTGTTCTATTCGAAAAATGCGTCTTTTTATCGATGTTTCGTTTTCCCTCCTCATCTCCTTGTTTGCAGGCACGGGACGAAATATTTTCTGGCGAGGTAGCGGTTAATTTACGTGTAAATTGTTTTTAGCGGGTTTTAAAAAATGGCAATTTGGATCGGAACGAGTGGATCCAGATCAGAAACACAAGGGGTTGGCCCGGTTACCTCAAAATATGGAGCGGCTCATTTCCGCTATGAGCCAGCCCCTCGTGGTCGGTTATTAGAGATTTGGCTAAAAACAGCTATGCATTTTTTATTTTTTTGAATTTTCTTTACTTTTTGAATTTTTCATTGGCTGGTTCACTCAACTGGATCACTCATGCAGGCCGTCAATTTGCTTAATCAAGCAATTTTTTTGAATGGGCGAGATCTGGGTCACCGATCCATGCTTTTAAACCTTGATTTGTAGAAACTTTAACACTATTTCACAAATTTTTATCTCTAGATTTCTTTGCAAATTTATTCGATATTTAAATATTTAAATATTAAGAGAGGCATTTCTAAGAATCTACATTAGCATAAATATATAAACCATGCAAATGGCTTTTCACCATTTATTTGTATTATACTCACATTCAAAAACATGGGAGGTTAGTTCTTACAGGGTTATCGGGAATCCCTAGCATGCAGAATTGGGAATCTCAAATATCAGGATCCCATCCAAGATCGTGTACATAATTGGCTAAATGCATAGTCATAAATTGAAGTGCAAGAATAAAGCAAACATAAAAAGCACACCACAACAATGTTTATAAAATATCATTATAATATCCAACACTTTAAAACTCATAGTTGGTGTGGATCATCTTCCTCATATATCCGTGCCGGGTTTAAATCAAATGATTTGGATTCGTTTGGATTAGTACAAATCCTTAATCTAGAAAAATATGAAAAATAAGGAAGAAAAATATGAAAAATAACGAATAAAAATAAAATAAAATACAATAAAATGGGGGTTTATGGAGTGGGGATTTGGGGAGAACCTAAAAATATATGATAAGCTTAAAAAGAAAAAGGAAAAAATTATGAAATAGGGTGTTTTAAGGGGGAACCGTTGCAGGACTAATACTGCCCAAAACCAATTTAGTCTCAATTGATTTTCAATATGGATCTACAATTCCCAATCTAGATAATTGCGTTTTAAAAGTATTGAATGAAAGTTGAAAATGAATGTTCCGCGCATTATTAGATCTTTTTTCGCTCCCATCAGTATACAAGACTACACTCCAAGACGCTTCTACTTCATATTTTCTCTTTTCATTTATTTTTTTCTTGGTTAGGTTCCCAAAGTAAAATTTGCGTTTCTATAACTATGATTCATTCGTCATAATTATATAAGACAAAATATAAAATAAAACCGTTTACTTTTTTATATGCAGTGAAATGAGCATATGCAAAAATAAGCGAGTACCATTAACCACATCCATTGCTCTCAAACTCCACCATATCAAAAGGCTATAGATATGATCATGTCCTCCTCGTGTCAAAAATAAATGGCCTTTATTCTATACAATCCCATCATACAAAGGGTCCATAACCTTGTCATGGTAGTTACAATCAAGTGAAGTTATACAACTGCATAAAGCAGTTATCACGTTCTTTTGATGTGATTAGATTATTAGGCAAATTGTTAAAGAATTATGTTAAAAGACCAAAATATCTATTACACAATTCATACAATTACTAAGGCTGACATGTTGGCCCCGCCCTAAAAATGTAGGGCCTAGGCCACAAACTATGGCTCGAATGCTAGGTTAGGGCAAGTGCGAGCCTGGTTCAAGCTGGCCCGACTCACTTTTTTTTATTGTTTTTATTGATTTGTTTGCGACCCTGCTCGGACTAGCAAGACCGGGGTCGAGCTTGGGTTGACCATATGGGTACAAAGGTAGAGCCGGGGCAAGACTGGCCTCGTCCTGTGCAACCCCCAACACAAACAAGCAACTTGGTGGATTTTCCTATTGAATATCTGTTCACAAAGAGGTTTCTAATGTTGGTTTGGAAACAAGATGCCATCGTCACTCCCCATCTGAGTCGTAATGGTAATGGTAATGGTAGACATGCACTTATCCGTAAGAAATGTGGATTGTGAGTCACAATACAACAACCAACAAAGAGAACATTTGGAATGTGCCAAATTGAAAAGCACAAGAAACTATTATTCACCTCAATAGGGGAAAGAAAATAATCTCCAGTCATTTTCTTTAAGGAGATCATATTCTATGATAAGTTTCTTTTTTGCCTCTCTCCCCTAACCTGCATTTGATCTCACCTTCTTCCCTTTGATTCTCTCTTTGAGGAGATCTATCTCACTCTCTCTCTTATTCTCTCTTTTTTTTTTTCTTTTCTTTTAATCGCTTCTTGCTCAATGTTACAGGCTAAAAATGTGTTTTTTCATCGCCTTTAAAAGGTGATTGGGGTAATTTTGGTAGGGTCTCATACAAAATTTGCTAAAGAGTATTTTAATGTTTGATGGTAAATATTAAACCAAATAGCTATTTTCAAAGGTATCCAGATATTTTTGAAATCAGTATTTTTTGACTGTTTTTCAAATAGAAAAAGTTTATATAAGATGCAATCTTATAACGTAGAACTACGGATGCACCTTAAAAATCCATCGGAAAGCGTAGTTTTAATGTTGAAAAACCCTTTGATTGATGATCTCGATATCGAGATGTATGACCATGAAAAATAAAAAGATTTTAATTCTCAGAAATAGTGCATTTTATAACATATTATCTACACCGTCCATTTTCAAGATTTTCAAATGTTTATAGATCTACTGTATTTTAACTGTTTTTAAAATTTAAAATTTTATAATTAGATATAAAAATAGATTTTGAGATAATCCTAAGAACATTTTATATCAAAATTATATACCATGATAAAATTTGAAGGTGCACCTTACCTCTACAGCTACGGATGCATCTGTATGCCAACTGCACCCTTTTCAAATAGAGGTGACTCAAAAGGAAATCAAGTGTTGCAAGAAATTGTGCCTAATATGTCTCTAGCTCTTCAGTGCTTTTGTTGAGACAATGACGTCCCATTTGTTATAGGACGAAGCTAGGGGGGTTATGGACTTCATGACCTTAGATTAGGGGAGTGCAAGTGGGGCCATACCCGGCTCGATATCGGTTGGGTTAGGGCCCTTCATGGGCTTCATCAGGCTTTTTTTTTAAAGCCCTTAAGAGTAAGGGTCTAGACCCAATTTCAAGTAAGGCCCGACCTGGCCCTTTATACATGAGCTTCGTATATATGAAGGTTAGAGCTAGGAATGAGTCAAGTTACATCTAGGTCGATCTAGGAAGGGACGCATCAACCGGTACCCAACCCGACTTGGTTTAGGTTAGACCTGCTCCTAGCATCGTGTCTGGTCTAGGTCCAGAAATAAAAACAAATATATAAAAAAAAATATCTTGCATTTTTTAAAATACATAGTTACCATATATTTATATATTCCTTACACATAAATACCAGACCCCGACACGACCCAATAGGATCAAAGTTGGACCAGGACCAAACCCTTTGGTACATTGTCTGGATCCAGAACTAGTCTTGGTCAGGTTGATCCATCAGGTTTATTACTCAACCCCACCCGTTTCCTACTCATAATGAATGTTAGTCATATCTTACTAATATCGGAAGATTATACACACCTATGGGAGATTATCAGAGATTCACTCACAAAGATAAAATCCTACCTAAGCGTATTTTTAGGAAGCCAAGAAAAAATATGACCTGGAAGCTTATCGACGCACAATAGTTGTTGGGTTTATGTGGCCATTAAAGACCTTATGATAGTATGTAATCAATATCTGATATAGTAGAATATAAACCTAGTGGGAGTATGGTCCTTCGTGGACCATAATAAGCAAATGTTATTTGCCGATACTTGGACTTGACTTGACAAGTTAGGTCAGTCGAGTTGGAAAACCCCTAAATAACTAAACATAGAATAAAAGCGAGGAAGTTTCATGGGGTTATCCCTTGATGAAGTCGAACTTACCTAGGGGAGTGAGCTAAGGGACTATGTTACCATTGTGTGTGATGGATGGCTTCTAGTATAATGACTATTGGAAATATGGTCTATCAAGGTTTAAATTCTAGTAGCCTCACATTCAGTAGGAGCGATTGAGAGATTGAAATCTTGGCGTCTTGCAAAATGGAGCCCAGATTATTCTACTCTGAGTACGTATGAGGCATCGAGAGTTCACGTGTTGATAAAGCAATTTCTCAAGGAGATGTGAGGGTCACCTCCTAGTCAGGATTTTATAGGTTAGCCTCATGTTTAACTGCAATAGGTCAGGCCTTGGAGAATCCAAACGAGAAAAATAGAACCCGAGTACTTATTGAGTATTCGCCCTATATGGAATGGTCAAGACTTATGGGACATATGTCCGTATCCTGATACGAGACCATTACATAGCATGTGCATTTTTATTTCGTATGGGAAGCCACTCTTCCAAATGCATTATCTGAGTTTGAAAGCTAGTGCATATGTGCTTTGAGAGGACCCCTGTAATTGAGTTAGATCATATCTCACATGGGTACACCTGTAATCCATTGAGAGCCAGATTATTGAAAGTTCTGGCTCAGCGGCTTTGATATGGCCAATTATGTGTCTCTGTTTTAGACTGTAGAACATAGGTCTATTGGGTCGATCTGAGACTCGGAGGAAGGACTAGTCCAATGGAGTACTCTGATACTTATAGTTATTAGCATGAGATCTCACTATACCTTTTGTCTGATTTTATAATGGTGAGAAAAACCTAATAATTGCTCAAAAATATTTTAAATATGTATTGTGAATTTTAGAGAATTTTTCATAATTTTATTTGCTAAAAAAGTGAGGTTTTTAAAATTGTTTGACTCAAATTCCACTTTAGTCATGATTTAGTAGTGCCATTAGCGTCCGAGTGGCCATAGGGCTGCCACGTGGCAACCCACGCCTCACTCTAGGATCACCGCCCAGTTGAGCGCTGATCCTTAAGGGACCAAATTGGCAAATTGGTTACTTGTTTTATGAGGGGTTGTGTTATGATGTCATATTATATACTGTTATATTTTGTTATATAATATTATAACTTAAGGCTCTATTTTTATCACATGTCTTAATTAACTCACACATGGGTCATGCATGGCATGTGTGAATATTTATTTGATATTAAAGAGAAAATGCATTTGAATATCTTAACACACATATGTGAAGGGGACATTATCTTTAAATTGATTGGTTTGAAATTTTAGATATACAAAGTAGAATATCTCCATATGTGTGAGCCTTGCCAGTTACTTCTTTACCCTTTAGCCTTTGTGGTTATTTACTCTAATACATTATTAAAAAAAACTAAAGGTATTTTTGTAAGGCCATATTGGATACAATTGGAGAAAAAACATGAACCAAGGACAAAATGGTAAAGTGGCATAGCTTAGGGTTAGGGTGAGTGATAATAGTATGAAATCCAATCCCCTCATCCTAGTGGTTGGATGGAGATGGGTGATTAGGTACATTAGCCTCTCATGTGCCTTTGGATTAGTGCATCAAAGGTGTTAATTGAGTCCAAGGTTACACCCATGTTATAAAAGAGATGTCAAACCCGAACTATCTCAACTCTTGAACTATTTTCGAAAATTGTTGCCCCCTTATCTTTTTCTAAGGCTTTGTAAGATAATATTGAAGAGAGAGAGCTTTTAGAGTTCTATTAATGGTGATCTTAATGATGGTCCTCCTTTCTCATGCTTAAATCCATAGTGTGCATTTATCAAGGTAAATTCCATTGAATTTTCTTTTATCATAATATCATATTCTTGGCATCTATAGTTTCTGGAGTCTTGAATTTACAAAAATGTTCATTGATCTTAGAATCCTCATTTGTTCATCTTTTTCATCATGCTTATT
This sequence comes from Amborella trichopoda, assembly GCF_054954075.1. Lineage (NCBI taxonomy): Eukaryota > Viridiplantae > Streptophyta > Magnoliopsida > Amborellales > Amborellaceae > Amborella > Amborella trichopoda. The sequence continues at coordinate 26,667,755 of NC_142338.1, read as the reverse complement.
CATAATGTGGTCCTTCATGAGTTATAGCCTATATGCATGAGAATCTATGATCATGCATAGTATCTATTGATTACTTTGCTTCAAATCCACCAAATAATTTAGTCTCAAAGTTTCACTCAATTTACAAAACTTTTTCATCACGTTTTACCTATGGGGGTTCATAATCTTTCCATACAAAACTGTTATGGTGGTTCGAGGGACCACCGTATGTAGCTTGGTCATAACTCTCTTGTTTTTTATCCAATTCGATTCAAACTTTTTGCATTCTGCTTTGGATGATAATACCAGTGTGTTGAGATCTTAAGAAGTCATTTTAAAGTGTGTAATTTCTTTCCATTTGGATTAGATACTATTGTGAGATTGAACCACTTTTGTACAATCCGAAGGGACAAAATTAATTATATGGCCCGATTGCGTGGCCCCGGTACAAGGGGTTCAAAACTTGGATTTCCTATTTTAATTTGGTATTCTATTTCTCTGTTTAGTAGTTTTATTTCTTATAAATTTTTTTAGATTAGTTGCACGTTGTTTTTAAATTTTGGGACATAATTAATGTAATTTGTGCTATGAAAGTGTAATTCATAAGCTAGTCTTGCTTTCTATGTAATTGCCCCATAAGGGGTTGGTGTTTGAGTTTATTTACAGTGGTTTTACAAGGTTAAAAATGGTTTTAATTGTTATTTAAAGGAGTGTAACTTATTTACTTAGCTTGGTTTTTAGTAAGTGACTTGTTGAAGGTGTCCATTTTGCCTTGTTTTTAGGCTTGGAAATTTGCTCTAATATTTGTATCCACTATCAATTGGTATTAGAGCTAGGCTCATTTACAGTCCCTTTTAGGGTCTTTAGATGGATTATAGAGTGTCTGATAGGAACCCATGGTAGCCCGTTCGATACTCACCGAATTACTGAAGGAGGAGAGGTTCAATGGAACCAACTTCTCCAAATGGAGAAGGAAAATTGGTTGTGTTTCATGAAGATGGTCTATTGCCATTATTGACTTCTAGACCACCTAATCCGCTTGTAATCAATGCTCCTCAAGTTGTTAAGGATGCATATGAGACATGACATAACAAAAAACCGAAGTGCCATGAACATTATTTTTGCAACCATGAGTGATTCATTTGTTAAGGAGTATGAAAATTTCGTATGTGTCAAAGATAATATGAAGAGTATAAAAAAGAAATACGACACACCGAATGAAGCTCAAAAGATCATTAGAATGAGGAATCTCATGTGTTGCAAAATGGATGATCACACTAAAGTGGGTGATCATCTAAGAGAGTTCAAGAGTTGTATAAGACAGAGTGAGAGAGTCGGTCACTCATATGATGAGGTGACACAAAAGACGATGTTTGTGCTTTCGATCTCACCCTCATGGGAGACCTTTGTGGCAAATTTGATGGTCAAAGACACACCTACAACAGTGGAGGAGACTGCATTTTTCATGGAAGGGGAAGAGCAAAGAAAGATGACAATGGATAGACCATATTCCATGGTCCATATGGTAAATCTCACCAACCCTCATCTTCTTCTACTCCCTTACTCATTACTCCTATCTCTTCTTCTCTTCCTAACTCTTCTATGGTGAATACATATAATGTGGGAGTGAGTAGGAGTGATAATGCTAAGAACAAGAAAAGAAAGGGAAAAGACAAATGGAAAGGGAAGGGGAAACAAAAGGGAAAATCTTACTTCCCTTATCCATTTATCCCTTACCCTCCTAAAACCCATGCCTACCTACCAAACCATGCTCGCCCCATGCCTTTTAGGTCTAAACCACGACCCACACCCATGATGGTAGGTAGGAGGTCGGTTTGGCCCTCAAACCAATATTACTTGAAGGTGCAATACTATAGATGCAAGAAATACAAGTATACCCAAAAGTTTTGTAGGTATCCCCCTCCCCCACAAAATCCTCATTTTACACCTAAGCCCAATACCGGTAAGCCTCAAGCTAATAACGGGGGATGACCAAGGATATAGAGAGTTTTCGTGGTCCATAAGACTTTGATTGCCAATGGGGAGGCAGATGTATGGGTTCTTGACTTAGGGGCTACTATCCATGTGACAAATTCTATGAAGGGCTTTAGAAGGTTTTATGATGTCAAACCCGGTACCCATAATCTTTATATGGGTGGAAATCAAATGGAAAGGGTCTTAGAAAAATGGGACTTTGTGTTGGAGCTCACTAATGGTGAGACTCTCATGCTTAAGGACACCCTCTATATACTCGGGATGAGAAAAAATATCATCTCTATTTCCAAGATGAGTAAAATCGGGTTTGTGTTCTTGTTCAATGAAGAAAAGGTCTATGTTTATGATGGCTCTATTAATAGAGACCTTGTTTTTGTAGCCCACTTAGTTCAAGGGCTCTTTGAAATTAAAATGAAAAAAAAGTATGCTTACTTGGGTGATGATTTACAAAATTTTACTTTATGGCATTTAAGGTTAGCTCATATTAATCCATCTAGAATGCATATCATGATGAAAGAATGATTGGTTGATAAAATGAATATCGATTCTCATAATAGATGCGTGGTTTGCCTTAAAGGAAAGAAAGTAAAGAAGTCTTTCTAGTCTTTTAGAACTAATCCAATGGGATGTGTGTGGACCTATGAGTGTGTCTACCATGGGGCACATGAGGTACTTCATAACATTCATTGATGAGCGCTCCCGTTTTAGTCACACCTATCTCAAGAGAAACAAAAGTAAGATCATAACCAAATTCGAACAATATAAAGTGGAAGTTGAAAACCAACTAAGTCTAACCATCAAAAACCTTAGATCGGATAGAGGTAGGGAATATACCTCCCAAACCTTCCAAGATCTTTGTGTCTTATATGGGATTGTCTACCAAACTACCATGCCTAACTCACCTGAACAAAATGGGGTTGCCAAGAGAAGGAATAGGACCCTAGTTGAGATTATTTAAAGTATGATGAGTATTGTTAATCTTAGATCAGAGTTTTAGGAGGAGGCAATTCTAACCGCCACATATGTCCTTAATCGGACTCCCACCAAAGTAGTTCAATCAACTCCTTACCAACTCTTCATGGGCCGATCTCCCTCAGCACCTCAAGGTTTGGGGATGTTCAGCCCATGTTCTCATAGCATCTCAAAATAGGTCCAAACTTGATCCTAAAACCATAAAATGTATTTTCATATGATACCCAAGTCATGGGAAGGGATTTAGGTTTTATAACCTCTTGAATCGTAATATGATTGAAAGCCTTGATGCCCATTTCCTTGAAGATGAATTCCTTGAGAGAGAATCAACCCAAAAGAGAGTAGACTTCCATGAGTGTCAGCCTAACAAAGAAATTCAAACCATCCCACTTAGGCGAAGTGAGAGAATACGGAGACCACCTACCTTTTTCACTTACCCTGGGGAGGACTATGAAAGGATTAGTGAAGAAATCGATGATGAACCTTATTCTTACCTACATGCTATGTCTTGTCTAGATCTTAAGTTATGGAAGGAAGTCATGCAAGATGAGATAAATTCAATCATAAAGAACCATGTATGTGAGTTAGTCTGATTGCCATCTAACCTTGGATCCATTGAATGTAAGTAGATATTAAACAAGAAACTTAACTCTGAAGGACGTATTGAAAAATACAAAGCAAGACTTGTCGCAAAAGGTTTTACTCAAAAGGACGGGATAAGTTATTTTGGCACTTATTCACCTGTTGCCAAAATGCCTTCAATTAAGATGATCATATCCATAGTAGCCTACCTTGACCTAGAATTGCATCAAATTGCGTAAAAGCCGCCTTCTTAAATGGTGACATAGAAGAGGATATATACATGAACCAACCTGAGGGTTTTGTTGTAAAATGAAAGGAAAAGTTAGTGTACAAACTTAACAAATCACTTTATGATCTCAAACAAGTTTCAAGAAGATGGTTTCTCAAGTTCCACCAAACCTTAATTAGATAAGGATTCAAACCTAATGAGGATGACCATTGTGTGTACCATAACACTAGTGGGACTAGCATTACTTTCATGACTTTATATGTGGATGACATTCTAATAGCTAGTAGCACCCTAGACCATATAAGGGACACAAAGGCAATGCTATCAAGTAATTTTGATATGAAAGATATGGGAGAGGCTTCGTATGTGTTAGGGATTCATATTATAAGAGATAGAGCAGCTCGAACTATTCAATTATCTCAATCTACATATTACAAGAAAGTTCTTTAGAGATTTGGTATGAGTGAATCCCAGTCTATAGATACACCTGTGGAAAGGAGAGGAAAATTAAATGTCAATATGAAACCAAACAATGATCTTGAGAGAAATGAGATGGAAAGGATCCCGTATCGGAGTGTCGTAGGATCATTAATGTATTTAACCATGAGAAATAGACCCGATCTAGCTTTTGCTCAAAGCTTAATTGATCGATTCCAAAGTGATCCTGGATTAGAACATTGGAAAGCCGTGAAAAAAAATCATGAGGTATTTGAAAGGAACATTTGATTATGGATTAACCTATAACAATGCGAGTGAGCTTAAAGTTTTGGGATACACAGACTCCGACTATCAAGGAGACTCGGATGACTCGATATCCATTTCAAGTTATCTATTTCTTTATGGGGGTGGTGCTATTTCTTGACACACCAAGAAGCAATACACTGTAGCCATATTTATCATGGAAACCAAGTATATGGCTTTAAGTTCCGCAACTTTAGAAGCCATTTGGATGAAGAAGTTCTTGAATCATCTTAACTTCAACCCTCTAAAACATGGAAATATTAGAATTATGTGTGACAATCAAGCTGGAATAGCAGTGGTAGTTGAACTAAAGTTCCACATCAAGTCAAAGCACATTAAAGCTCAATACCATAGAGTAAGAGAAGATATAGCAGGTGGTGAAGTAGAAGTTTGTTACATTTCATCAGAGGCTATGCATGTAGATCCATTAACCAAAGGCTTGGGGGCAAATGATTTTTTGAGGCATGTGCATGGGATGGATTTAAGGAGGTTGACATAGTTGTTATTACTTTGTCTATTTCTTGTGAATGATAAATCCATGGATGAGTATGCATGTTTTGATTTATTGTGAACTATAATGAGAGAGAGATATACGAATTCATGCCTCAAAAGATCAAGTGGGATAACCTAAATTCTAGTAGTCTCATATTCAATGGGAGCGATTGAGAGATTGAAATCTTGATGTCTTGTGAAATGGAGCCCAAATTTTTTTACCCCAAGTACGCATGAGGCTTCTAGAGTTTACATGTTGAGAAAGCAATTTCTCAAGGAGGTGTGAGGGTCACCTTCTAGTTAGGATTTTATAGTTTAGCCTCATGTTTAACTGCAATCGGCCAAGGCTTGGAGAATCCAAATGAGAAAAATAAAACCCGAGTACTTATTGACTATTCGCCCTGTATAAAATGGTCAAGACTTATGGAACATAAGTTCGTATCACATGGAATGTGCATTTTCATTTCGTACGGGAAGCCAATTTTTCAAATGCATTATCCGAGTTTGGAAGAGCCAGTGCACATGTGCTTTAAGAGGCCCCCTGTAATTGAGTTAGATCATGTCCTATAGGGGTACACTTGCAATCTATTGAGAGCCGAATGATTGGAAGTTCTGGCTCACGGCTTTGATATGGCCAATTATGTGTCTATGGTTTAAATTGTAGAACATAGGTCTATTGGTTCGATCTGAGACTCGACAGAACATCATTCGGGACTAGCCCAATGGAGTACTCCAATACCTACAGTTATTAGCCTAAGATCTCACTATACCTTTTGTCCAATTTTATAATGATGAGAAAAATCTAATAATTTTCTAAAATACTTTAAATATTTATTGTGAATTTTAGAGAATTTTTTGAAATTTTATTTGCTAAAAAAATGATGTTTTTAAAATTGTTTGACTCAAATTCCACTTTAATCCTGATCTAGTAGTGCCATGTGGCGTCCGAGTGGCCATAGGGCTACCACGTGGCACCCCACGCCTCACTCTAGGATCACCGCCTAGTTGGGCGCTGATCCTAGGCGTGGGACCAAATTGGCAATTGGTTGCTTGTTTTATAAAGGGTTGTGTTATAGTGTCTTATTATATATTGTTATATAACTTAAGGCCCCATTTTTATCACATGTCTTAATTAACTCACACATGAGTCATGCATAGCATGTGTGAAGTTTAATTAATTAATTTATTTGATATTAAAGAGAAAATACATTTTCAACTTTGAGTTGAAAAATATCTTCACACACATGTGTGAAGGGGACATTATCTTTAAATTGATTTGTTTGAAATTTTAGATATACAAAGTGATTGGCTTTGATAAAGTAAAATATCTCCACATGAGCCTTGCCAATTACTTCTTTTCTCTTTAGCCTTTATGGTTATCTACTCTAATACATTATTAAAAAAATTAAGGGTATTTTTATAAGGCCATATTGGATACAAATGAAACAAAAACATGGGCCAAAGACAAAATGGTAAAGTGACATAACTTAGGGTTATGGTGAGTAATAATGGTGTGAAATCCCATCCCTTCATCCTAGTGGTAGGATGGGGATGGGTGGTTAGGTACATTAGCCTCTCATGTGCCTTTGGATTAGCATATCAAGGGTGTTGATTGAGTCAAAAGTTACACCCATGTTATAAAAGCACATCATGAGATCTCAAACTCAATCTATCTCAACTCTTGAACCATTTTGGAAAATTGCTGCCCCCCTCCCTTCTTCTAAGGTTTTGTGAGACAAATTGAAGAGAGAGGGCTTTTAGAGTTCCATTAATGGTGATCTTGATGGTGGTTCCCCTTTCTTATGCTTAAGTCCATAGTGTGCATTTATCAAGGTAAACTCCATTGAATTTTCTTTTCTCATAATATCATATTCTTGACATCTATAGTTGCTGCAATCTTGAATTTACAAAAAGTTTCATTGATCTTAGAATCCCCATTTGATCGTCTTTTTAATCATGCTTATTCATAATATGGTCCTTCATGAGTTATAGCTTATATGCATGAGAATCCATGATCATGCATAGTATCTATTGATTACTTTTTCATCACGTTTTTACTTATGGGGGTTATTAATCTTTTCATACAAAACTATTTTGCTGGTCCGAGGGACCACTGTATGTAGTTTGGTCATAACTCTCTTGTTCTTTATCCAAATCGATTCAAACCTTTTGCATTCTATTTTGGATGATAATGCTTGTGTGTTAGATCTTAAGAAGTGATATTTAGGTGTATAATTGCTTCCCATTTGGATTAGACACTACTGTGAGATTGAACTACTTTTGTACAATCCGAATAGATAAAATTAAGTCCTTTTATGGCCCGATTGCGTGGCCCAGGCACAAGGGGTTCGAAACATGGCTTCCCTATTTTAATTTGGCATTCTAATTCCTTGTTTAGTTGTTTTATTCTTTAGAATTTTGTTTAGATTAGCTGCATGTCATATTTAAGTTTTCGGACATAGTTTATGTAATTTGTGCATGAAAATGTAATTCATAAGCTAGTCTTGCTTTATATATAATTCCCCCATAAGGGGTTGGTATTTGAGTTTATTTATAATGGTTTTAAAAGGTTAGAAATGGTTATAATTGTTATTTAATGCATTGTAACTTATTTACTTAGCTTGGTTTTTAACAAGTGGCTTGTTGAAGGTGTCTATTTTGCCTTGTTTTTCAGCTTGGAAATTTGCTTTAGTTTTTGTATCCACTATCAACGACCCAGACTTTCCCTGCCAAATGGTGTGCAAGGCGAGATAAGAAGGAAAGAAGGAGAGAAGAGCGTGCGGCTGTGGAGCACGTGGTGGTGTGCATGCGGTGATAAGAGAGAGAAGAAGAGAGAGACACGTGCGACAGAGTGCACCCGACCATAAGAGAAAGAAGAAGAGAGAGATGCGTGTGGTGGAGTGCACGCAGTGGTAAGAGAAAGTAGAAGAGAGAGTGTGTGCGATGGAGGAGCATAATGATAAGAGAGAGACACGTGGCAGAGTGTGCACGGTGGTAAGAAAAAGAAGAAGAGAGAGATGCGTGCGGTGGAGTGCGCGCGACGACAAGAGAAAGTAGAAGAGAGAGTGCATGTGGTGATAAGAGAGAGTAGAAGAGAGAGTGCACACGACGACAAGAGAGAGAATAAGAGAGAGTGCACGCGATAATACGAAAAAGAAGAAGAGAGAGACGTGCACGACAGTAAGAAGAAGCAGAAAAGAGTGTCGTCGTGCGTGATGCCGCTGTGCGTGATGCTGTCGAGCCTGTGCATGGCTCATGGTTGCCACCTGCCTACCGCATGCTGCCACCCTGCCACTTGTCAAGCTGCATGACACTAAGGTTGCCACATGGCATGCCTAGGATGCCACCTCCCATGTGACAGAGTACTAAAGCCCCTTCTCTCCCTTTTGCCTCACATTTTGAACCCACTCTTCCCTCTTGAAACACCAAACTCCAGCCCCCTTTGAGCCTTATGGGAGAACTTAAAGTGAAGATGAAGTGACTGTGTGAGGGGTTGTGAGAGCACCATTGCACACACAAAGTAAGTGGGTCACTACCTTGGAGGTCCTTAGTCATGAAAGCAGGAAGTTGAGCATGAGCATATGCATAAACTATGGCTGCATGTGTAACCTGTTATGCCATGTTTTCCAGAAATTTAGCCTACCATTGCATGTCAAAATGAGCATTGGAATCCCACTTCATTGCCATGAGAATTTGTAAAAGGATGTTCTTATGCATCTAATGTAAAAAAGGTTTTATACTAAAATCTAGCATGACTTGGGGGATTATTAACTGATTTTTGGGTCATGTTGTGACCACACTGTGAAATTCCAAGTAGGTTTCATATTTTTGCAATATACTTTTGACAAAGAAAATGTCATCTAAATGACTTCGAATTACCCCTATTTGAAAGATACATGTGTCTACCATGATTTTTGTGTTCAAACTCAGTTCAAATTATTTATAAATGGGGAGCTGTGCTTCAATTTGTTAAAGCATGTCACTGTTAGCAAATTTAGCTGAAATTCAGAATTGTTATCTCTATTGCTAGGAGCTTTTGACTAACCAAATGAAGTCTAAAACTTTCAAACCACTGCCATTTGAAATATCTGTGTGTTTACTTAAAGTTTCATGTTAAAATCATCTCGAAATACCCTCTAGATTGAAAATTATGCCCCTGGTAAGAGGGACACATCACTGTTAGCAGAATTCGAAAATTCACTTATGTTGCTATGAGCTTTTGATCGACTATATGGAGTCCAAATGCTTTCAAATGGCCTTTGTTGGAAAGATATGTGTTTCTACTTGAACTTTGGCTTTGAAACTATCCCAGAATTCCCTAAAATTTGGGAGTTATGCTCCTATTTGTGTAACATGCCACTGTCATAGATTGCTGCAATTTCCAGAAATTGTTGCTCTTGTTGTGTTGGGCTTTTAACTTATCAAATGATGCACAAACAGTTTCACATTCTCTTTGATTGAAAGATACATGTGTCTATTTGAAGTGACGATTGAAATTGAGTTGAAATTCCTCATGAATTGAATGCCATGTCTCATTTTATGTATGCATATTTTTTATGGAAATGACAATGAATCCCAAACTTTTATCCAAATCATGCACACGTTATGCACTGATATTTTTTTAATATAGCTTGATTTCTTCATAAGGAGATTGAAATTATATGTTATTAAATATTGAAAATGCATGCTTATGATACTATGAATATCCTTGAACCCTTGAAAATAGAAAAGCATGAGCATATGAATGCTTGGGCATACATGTACACAGTGCAATTAAATGTGAAATGACCAGTACACAATGGGCCCTCCATTGGCAGTTGGATATTGTGATTATGTTATATTGAGACTGACATATGTAATACTCACTACTACGCAATGGGTCCTCCATTGGTAGTTGGATATTGTGATTCTGTTATATTTAGACTGATATATTTGATACTGACCACTATGCAATGGGTCCTCCTTTGGTAGTTGGATATTGTGATTCTGTTATATTGAGACTGATATATGTGATACTGACCACTACGCAATGGGTCCTCCATTGGTAGTTGGATATTGTGATTCTGTTATATTGAGGGTGATATATGTGATGTCATTAGGTCCTCCATTGGTAGTTGGATATTGTGATTTTGTTATATTGAGACTGATATATGTTATACTGACCGCTACGTAATGGGCCCTCCATTGGTAATTGGATATTGTGATTATGTTATATTGAGACTGATATAAGTGACAAGACCACTATGTAATAGGTCCTCCATTGGTAGTTGGATAGACTGTGCCTCGACTCCAATGATAGGAATGGAGTCGGCAAGTGACTGTAAATAACAGGGAGGGTCGTGCCCCCCCTACATTGTGCGCTATGCATTGGACCCTCCAATGGTAGTGTAACGCCCTCTCACCATAAGGCATAAAGAGAAAGTCGTAGCTTGCAAGGCCACCGCATATCGAAAACCCCAAAGCGCTCTGGGGATTATGTGTGTGAGTGAGGACATTACGAAATGAGACATCTATTTATCATTGTCCTCCCTTGTGAATGAGGGTAAAAGTTCCAAGCTCAGGATTGGCTTGTCTTGATCGATGTAACTTCTACTTCAAGAGTAGACAACTCTAGACTTTGCTTGTGTGTTCTTTCTGGGTACTGACCTGTTACTATGATAAAAGGTGAAATACCTATTAGCTCATACAATATGTACTGCTTTGATATCTAAATCATAATCTGTTTTACACTGCTAATGAATTGTGATGCATGAATTTACTCTGTGACTCGCATGAACTGTGATGATCTGCGGACCATATTATCTTACATGTGTGCATGTATGCGGGAATGCAAGGGCATTGATCTACTGAATGGGATTTTAGCTCATTCTTCTTATCTTTCCATCTGTGTAGAGTGATAACCAACTATTCTTGTGGGGGGCAGCTGGACAATGGTGGTAGGAGGTTGAAGTTCAAGATCTGACAAGGAACGTTTTGATAGTAGGTGTTAGGTGGCGGTGCCACAATGTTGTTTTGATGTAATATTGAAATTTTGTTGTCAAGCTAGTAGTGCCTTGGACATAATTGTAAAGAACCTTTGGAGATTGTATATATACATATTGGTTTTAATTTGTGCAGTTTTATGATGCATGATGAATGAGTTTTTATTTTCTTTCGTGGTTTGCTTGGATTTTGCATTTCTAAACGTATAGAGCCACTCTCACCTGAGTGATGTTCGCGACTTCTGGTCATGATCCCGCACTCTCTCGCCCTTCGACAAGTACGGTAGGGCTCCCGGGGCGGGGTCGTGACATCTAGAGACGAGGGTCAAAGCCTCAACACTTAACCATCATACGACATGTGCATACGATAGTCGTATCGGAAAAGCAAGAAACCATTGAGGGGGCAGCATGCATATGTATGACAGATTACCCCTATGTACCATAGAACTGTGGTTGCGTTCGGTTTTGGTGACCATGGGTTCGTCTCTAGGCGAAAACTTGTAATCCATAGACTTGGATTATATCCCTTTGCCTATTAGAAAACTTTGATAGCCCAATCATGAACCCCTATAGTGCTTTGTGGGTCATTGTAGTGCTCTGTGGGTCCAGAGAACTGCTAGGTGAATTTGAGAAAGCAAGTGTAGATTATAGTCCACAGTAGAATATGAAGTGCTTCAGAAATATTAATTCTTAAACCTTGAAGTATCATCTTCCCATCAAATTTATTTGGTTTGATTTATTTTGATGTTAATTGATCTTTATATTAATTATCTAAATTTTTGTGAGTCTCTTGATATTTTATTTATTAAAAATATTCAATATTCAATATTTAAATAATCATAAAAAAATAAAATTTATTTATCAAATACTAAATATCAATTTTTTATTTTAAAAATTAATATAATAAATGAGGGCTTAATCGGGCCCATTAAGACCCCATTGGGATGTGCATTGGGCCCACTATGGGAGCCCTAGTTAGCACGCTCCACTTAAAATGGGGAACTCTCTACAATTTTGAGATCCTTTTATATAGAATCTATCAATTTGAAGCATGTCTTATTGACCAAGTCAATTAAGAACAATATATGCCTCATGGAATCCTAAAGATATTAGGACTTCTAAAATGAATATAAATAAACATGATATGCTTTATGGAATCCTAAAGAGATTATGACTTTTAAGATGAATAGGTATAAATAAAAGATATTTATACAAAGTTAGATATTTTCCATATTTTATTTTGATGGGATAAAGATTTAGGAAATTGAAAGATAAAGTTCAGCATCATCATTTGAATCATAATGGCTGATCTAAAGATTTAATGACTCAGATCTCTCACCTCATAGGCCTCCTATGATCAATTGGTTATGATCAATCTACAAGAATGACTATACCTATGGAACCATATCCCCCTGAAAAGTCTATAAATAGGGGCCGCCTCATCTCTCATTCTTTACACCAAAAATCTCACTCTTTTTAAACTCTCTAGGATGGCATGCCACCCACTGAGAAATTCTTCTCTCCCTCTCTTAAAGGTCTTATCTCTCTAAAGAGAGATAGGGGGCATGCCCCCATAAGAGACTATAGAGGTGAGTACACCCAACTCATAAAATTGCCTAAGGCATTGAGGCCTTATCTTGATTAAATAGTTCTTGCTCTCATATTTTATGAAGGGATTTAGTCAGGAGTTTCCCATATTTGGAAGATCCGAGATTGACCATTGATCCCGCATGCCATTGGAGGAGGAAACTCGGTGTGAGGGTATATTTAGTCTAATCGAGGTAATCTTCTAGTATCTTGCTTTATGGTTTGCAGTACTTTACTTTTTATTCCCATAAAGTATTGTGTTGGCTTTATTCAATAAAAGAAAGTAGTAATTAGTGGTAATAAGTGAGAACCGATTTTCTTATATATTTGTTTCTTTTTAGTTGAATTTATTATAATTGAACCATTATAAGTATTCTTGTCAATAAGAAAAAAAAATTAAAAATTGTATACACCGTGCTAGATCACCTTTGCCCAACTATCATTGATATTATTTAACTATTTTTTGTAAGTTGAAAGTAAAATTTTTGAAAGACAATGGCTTTACAGTCATATGGCAAATCTCCAAAAAGATTATTGGCATGATTCCTACATCGAAAAAGCACTCTGTAGAATATAATATTATATGTTGTATAGGAGCACTACTCTGAACAAGAGGATGAGGTATTTCTCTAATGTATAATTCAATGATTTTTTGTGTTTTTGAGAGTAAGATCGTCCTGTTAAATTTTAGTGAGAGATCATGGGGGAATTGAGAGTTATAGATTCATCATTAAGAGTTGTCGGTTTTGTGATGTCAATGTTACTTAATTAATTCCACAAATATATATGTATGTATATATATATATATATATATATATATATATATATATATATATATATACTATTTGGGATTCACACCATAATATGAAGTTTTGGTTTTGAGTCTAGTTTGTAACATAAAAGTTCTTAAGAATAAAATATTTTTGGATTGAGGGAAATAATTAGTTTATTGAGAAGTGCACAACCTCTCTTCTCTACTCTGTCTCTCTACACTTCTTATCTTTCCTTATTATCCAACTCTCACTTGCTTTTTACATCTTTTTTTATTTTTTATTTTTATTTTTTTACATCTTTGCTTCTCTTGCATCTAAATCTCCTTAAATATTATCTTCTTATGTTTTACATCTGTCCTTTTTCTCGATGTTTTGACATTCTCTCTCTCTACCTCTCGGTGGTCCTAGGGTGCTTGATTTTAATTTCCTGTTTTGCATTATTTTGTGATAGTCATTCGTCTTTTTGTGGTGCGTTGAAGCCTTAAAGTTGATCGTGTTGTGCAAGGTTTTTAATTAACGTCCAACTCTCTCTCTCTCTCTCTCTCTCTCTCTCTCTCTCTCTCTCTCTTAGCATCGTCATCCCACATTCTTTATTCGCTTATATTAAAGCCCCTCATTCCGGTTGATATATTGGCAGCTCTTTCGGTTACCATATCATCTGTATCACCCATTGTTTTAATTTAATCTTCAGCTTTTCTCAGTCAATCCATCTATCCTCAAAATACCTCTTTATTCTATTGGACACTTCATCCTCACCATACACCTATCCCTATCCCTATCCCTCCACCATGAATATAAGAAATTTTGTGTCTATTAAATTAAAACATAACAACTATTTATTACGGGAAACCCAAATTCTCTTTCTCATTGAGAGTCACGAACTTTTTGGATTCATTAATGATGATTGCCCTACACCAAGTTAAAAGATTTCCTCCGGTGATGGTAAGAGTGAAATCGAAATCCCAGACTATAAATCATGGTTAAAGTCCGATCGGCTTCTTAAAGTATGGATTATAGGGACATTGTCAGAAGAGTGTCTAAGCCTTGTTATTGGCCTCAAGACTTTTACAGAAGTTTGCAAATACTTGAATAATATCTATGTAGGTAATTCTCAAGCTAAAGAGTTCCAACTTACCCAGCAACTCCAACTCTGCAAGAAAGGGAATTCAATCCTATTAGAATACTTATGCAACTTCAAGGGTATTTGTGATAATTTAACAACTCCAACTCTGCAAAAAGGGGAATTCAACCCTATCAGAGTACCAGATGAAAATAAGGTATTTTGGTTTCTTAATAGACTTGGTCCAAAATATGAGAGTTTGCTACCACTATGCTAAAGCCTCTGATTCCTTTCTATTATGAAATTATACCACTTCTTCAAAGCCATGAGATTAGAAATCAGTCTCATGTCTCTGATGAAGACTCATATCCCAATCAGAATATGGCTCTTTGACAACAAAAAAATTTCGGACCTAACAAAGGTAATAGAAATTACAGAGGTAAAGGCATACATAAATTTGGTGGTCAACAATTTTTTAATTCTCAAGGACATGGATTTGTTCAAACATGCCAGAACAATATTGGGGGACTGGTTAGGTGCCTCGATCTCACCCTTCGGATCGGGATGACCAGGTGGTGTGGTTCTGGGTTTTGAGATGGATCCGAGACCTGAGATCGCTCTCTTGAGAACGACGTAAAGGAGATATGGGCAGGAATACCAACCGGTGAGAGAGGAATTTTGGTCGTGAGGCAGGACTCACCTCATGTTGGTCTGTGACACACTCGGGCTACTCGCGTGGACATCCTCTTGGTTCATGTGGAATGTCCCCTGGCCTGTGGCCGGTTCGGAATCATCTTCCTTGACCTGTTTCTTCTTTCCTGCGACCACACACACACATTAGAATACAGACATGTGGTTCAAAAGACCCCACTTTGTCATAGGGTGAGCGCACACATGCGTGTGTACTCAAAGGGAAATGGAAGATAACATAATGGAGTTCGTGTCAATTCGACAGCTGTACGACATCTCCTTGACGAGAGACTCTTAGTGCATATTTTTACAGTAAAGAGAAAGGGAAAAGAGGGGAGATGGAGAAAAGATATTAGAAAGAAGAGATTTTTAGAGAGAAGAAAAAGAAAGAGAATGGGATAGAGAGAGAAAAAGATACGAAGGCTGGTTTGGCTTTCACCAAACTCTTCAGAGAAAGAAGCAAAGGTAGAGAAAGAAAAGAGAGACGAAGGCTGGTTTGGCTCTCACCCAGCTCTTCAGATAAAGAAGAAAAGGTAGAGAAGGAAAAGAGAGACGAAGGTTGGTTTGGCTTTCACCCAGCTCTTCAGAGAAAGAAGAAAAGGTAGAGAAAGAAAAGAGAGACGAAGGCTGGTTTGGACTCTTTAGAGAAAGAGGAAAAAGAGAGACGAAGGTTGGCCTGTTTTTCACCCAAATCCTTTAGAGATAAAATGTATTTTTGGAAGAAAACAAAGAAAAGAGGAACGAAGGCTGGTTTGACTTTCACCCAGCACTTCAGAGAAAGCGAAAAGAGAAACGAAGGCTAATTGGTTTTTCACCCAGATCCTTCAGAGATAAAATGCATTTTTGGAAGAAAAGAGAGAAAAGAAGAATGAAGGCTAGTTTGGCTTTCACCCAGCACTTTAGAGAAAGAGAAAAGACAAACGAAGGCTGGCTTGTTTTTCACCCAGGTCCTTCAGAAAGAAGAGAAAGAAAAGGGATGAGAGAGGGTGAAGATTAGCTTGGCTCTCGCTAAACCTTTCGAAAAGAATGAGAGAAGAAGAGAAAAGAAGAGAAGAGAAGAGAGAAGAGAGAAGAGAGAAGATGCGAGAGAGAGAGAGAGAAGAAGTTTGGCATGACGACTAGACTGGCACGACGGCAAGACTGGTTCGGCGGCTGGTCTGGCACGACAGCTAGGAGGGCACGATGACTTGACCGGCACGGCAGCTAGACTGCTCGGCGGCGAGACTGGCACGTCAGCAAGATTGGCACGACATCGAGACCTGTACGGTGGCTAAATTGGCGTGGCAGCTAGACGGGCATGATGACTAGACCGGCACAACGACTTGACTACTCGATGGCAAGACTGGCACTGTGGCACAAGGCTTAACATGCCCTCCAACCAAGCAAGCAAAAGAGAGAAAGATGAGAGGAGAGAGAACGATGTTATGCATGGCGATGTACTCTGTCGTGCCAGACAGAGAGAGAGAAGAGAGAAAGAATGTGCATGACGGTGAACACCGTCGTTCCAAATAGAGAGAGAAGAGAGAGAAAATGTGCACGACGGTATACTCCACCGTGCTAGATAGAGAGAGAAGACAGAAAGAGTGCACATGACGATGTACTCCACCGTGCCAGATAGAGAGAGAGAAGAGAGAGAAATGTGTACGATGGTGTACTCCATCATGCTAGATAGAGAGAGAAGAGAGAGAAAACACGCACAACGGTGTACTCCACCTTGCCAGATAGAGAAAGAGAAGAGAGAAAGAGTGCGCACGATGGTGTACTCCACCGTGTCAGATAAAGAGAGAGAGAGAGAGAAGAGAAAGAAAACAGGCACGGCGGTGTCCTCTGTTGTGCCAGACAGAGAGATAAGAGAGAAAGAATGTAGACGATGGTATACCCCACCATGCCAGATAGAGAGAAGGAAGAAAGAAAATGCGCACGACGGTATACCCCACCGTGCCAGACGTAGAGAGAGAGAGAAGAGAGAAAAATATCGCGCATGACGGTATACCCCACCGTGCCAGATGCATAGAGAGAAATAACACGCACGATAGTATACCCCGCTGTGCCAAACAGAGAGAGAAAATGTGCACAACAGTATACCCCACCGTGTTAAACATAGAGAGAAATAACATGCACGATAGTATACCCTGCCGTGCCAGGCGTAGAGAGAGAAAATACTTACGACGGTATATCCCACCGTATCAGTCATAGAGAGAGAGAAATAATGCGCACATCGGTATACCTCGTCCTATTAGACAGAGAGCGAAGAGAGAGAAAAGAGGGAAAGAGAAAAGAAGAAGAGAGATAAAGGAAGAAGAGAGAGAAAAGACAGAAGCAGAGAGAAAGAAAAGAAGCAAAGAGAGAACGGAAAAAGCAGAGAGAAATAAAAGAAGTAGAGAGAGAAAGGAAAGAAGCAGAAAGAGAAAGGAAAGAAGAAGAAAGAGAAAGAAAAGAAGAGAGAGAAAGGAAAGAAGCAGAAAGAGAAAGGAAAGAAGAAGAAAGAGAAAGAAAAGAAGAGAGAGAAAGAAGAGACAAAGAGGAGAGAGGAAGAGGAGAAAGAAAGAAGTGAGGAAGAGGAGAGAGAGAAGAGAGAAATAAGAGACGATAAAAAGAGAGAGAAAGAAGAAAGAGAAAGAAGATAAGAGAGAGAAAGAAGAGAAGAGAAAGAAAGTTACCTTTAACACTCAAGGGGACCTGCCTAGATCTTCTCTCTCCTCTCTCTCTAAATCGTGACCCAAAAAACTCAAGTAAGAAGCCCAAATTTTATTGATCGAAGAAGGGTCATTTACATATGAGCATCACATGCTTATATAGATTTTAGGTCCAAAAATGGGTGGATATCAAATTCTAACCTAATTGTGAAAAATTAAGAATTAAATTAATTAAAGAAAATTAAGAAAATAAGGGGAAAATGATGATTTTGCCCCTTACCCATAAATCCTGAAATTTCAATTAAGTCCCTGTCATGGCTATGCAATCTTTGCGATCTTTCGGGATCCGTTTAGGGTCCTTTTGGTCTTCATCCGGCCAAAAGATTATGATTTTCTTGATCAGCTTAGGAAGACAGTCGTTTTGATACTCATTTCGAGCCATGGATGGGACTTTTGGTCCACGATCACAAGACGTGAAAATCATGAGAAACGTGTGATCTTTGATTCAAGATCACAACCGTTTCTCAATGGTTTTCTATGACTTCTTTGCTATATTTTGATGAGTATTTCGTCTTGAGCATTTGGTGACGAACGTGGCTCGATTTGGTGTCCGAACGTGGCTCGATTTGGTGTCTGAACGACCGTTTGCCAAATTTGGTATTTCGGCCGGAATTTGGATCCCGGTGACCAAAAATTATAGCAAATTTGACTCCATCATGCATCGAATCTGACCGTCCATCATACATGAGGTTCGGCTCATACAAAGCCTCTGACCTCGTGCTTGAAATGGATGTGGTTTGAGGCTGAACCGACGCTCGAGCATCATGATTTGGGCATTCGATCGAGGGGACGTGTTGCTGGAAATTCTCTGCTACTTTTAGAATTTTTCGACGATCTTCTCTCTTGTATTTCTCTCGACTCAAGTCATATCATTGAGTGTGCCGCATATCAAATCCACTAGGTCGACGAGACAAACATTCTAACAAAATTTGGGCTTGATTCGACTCGAGATGAGGAAGATACAATTATGAAACGTTTGGCCCCAAAATGGTGTAGCACAATTTCCATTAATGGAAACTGCTTCACTGAGGGTGCACCATAATAGTGTACGACCTACCCATTTTCGGTAATTTGGTCATAACTTGCTCCAGAAGCGTCTGAATACACAAAAAATTGGTACCTAAGGGTTTTTGAATGTTTCGAATCCATCGGTGATGATCTGGAAATCATTTAATGCTCCGATTATGATGTTAGTTCAGGGTCCATTTTTCGCATGATAGAGGCAGAATTTCCCAACACTGTTTTCTCATCTGCACGGCCATAAACTTGTCGGATTGTGATGAAACTTATCAAGTGTTCTTAGGAGACTCCTAGACACGTTCTTTAACCTTATTGGGTCATTCTGAGACTGTTGGAAATTTTACTTCTGAATCAGGGTTTATTGTCCTACGACTTCCATAGTCCACAGGCATTTTGGTACCTGCAGACCTAGGTCGCGAACTGTTCTCTCCTTATTCACAGTGGGGATACAAGTGTTGAAAAATACCTTCAAATAATGACGTGGCGCGCCTAAAAGAAATCAAGAAAGTGGTGGTACACCTATACAAAAATGTGAATCACAAGTTCCAACAAGATTCACAAATACAACAATCAGCTCAGACACCGTAAGAAAAGTGTCAAATTTGTGAAAAATTTAGACATATTGTATCAAAGTGCTGGCATCAATTCAATCATATGTACCAAGAAAAAGACAATCCCTAAGCTCTTATGCAATGCCTATAGCATATTCCCAAGACTCAGAATAGTTCCCAAACACTAGTGCCTCAACTCATATAACTAGAGACCTAGGTAAACTACAAAATCACCCTTATAGTGGTAGAGATATAATCATGGTTGGCATGGTGAGCAATTGACTATTTCACATGTTGGTAATGCAAATATTGATGTTGGGTCAGAAAATTTTAATATTTCTAATGTTCTTTTGGTGCTAGAGATGAAAAATAATTTACAATCTGTTAGCCAGTTTACAAAAACTTTTCCTTATATTTTTGAGTTCTCATCAGAATGGTTTTGGGATTAAGGAAATGAGTACAGGGAGAACTCTAGCGAACGGGAGTAGAAAGGGTGGATTTTATGCACTTGAGGATGTGAATGGGGCTTTATATTTCTAATCAAAATAAGAAAACACCATAAGATGTATGGTATTAACGATTCGGACATCCTCAAACTAAAGTCGTCAACTACTTATAATCTAAATAGTTCATTAATGTTGATGCATGAAATAAATCTCATTATGTTTGTGCTAGAGATAGGAAAACTTTGTAAACTCCCATTTAGTAGTACTGATAAGACCTCTACATAACCTCTTTTTAAGATTCATTTAGATTTATGGGGTCTTGCTTCAGTTTTATCTGCTCAGAGTTATCGTTTTATGTGGTGTTTATGGATGATTACACTTGTTTTTTCTTGGATTTGTTCTTTGAAAAGAGAATATGAATTTTTATCAGCATTTGTGAAATTTCATGATATGGTTGAAAGGAAATTTCAGAAACGAATTTGAATTTTTCAAATGTGATGGAGGTGGTGAGTTTGCTACAAAAGAATTAATTGCTCATCTTAATGATAACGAAATCGTGTAATAGATATCATGCTCGGGAACCCCTGAACAAAACGGAATAGCTGAAAGGAAACATATAAATATTATAGAATTGGGTCTTACAATGATATTTTATGCAGGAATTCCTAAACGATTTTAGGTTGAAGCTTTCTATACTGCAGTCTTTGTAATAAACAAGATTCTCTCAGCCAATTTGCAAATAGATTTACCATATTCTTTGTTGTTTGACTACCTACTAGACTGTTCTTCACTCCGAGTTTTTGGTTGTCTGTGTTTTCCGTACTTTCGAGACTATGTTGTAGATAAATTATGCTATCATTATCTTCCATGTGTATTTTGGGTTACATTATTCAACATAAGGGTTACATGTGTGTGCATCCACCCACAGGATGATTCTATATCTCTAGACATATTGTATTTGATGAAAATATATGTTCTTATGCTAACCCCAATTCTTTATTTGATAGTGCTTAGGTTCAGGGGAAGCTATCCACCTATGCAGAATGGTCAGAGTGTTTTGAACTGGACACATAGACTCATTCTTCTTCCGACTTATCATCTCCACATAAACCACCCATATGGGGTGCCCTTGATGTATTTGGTCCCTCAAGTCTTGCTTTGTCCATCACTAATGATAGCTCTCCAACTTCTCTTATAGAAGAAGATGCCACCACTGCAACACCAATCCAAGATGTGCATGATGATGCAATACACAATCATGGTGATGAAAATGTTGCAACTCAAGAAACCAACTAATCTAATTTTTTACTGCCTCTGAGCATTCTCGTCATCACATGGTCACAAAATCTCAAAATGGTACTCAAAGACCTCAGATTCTCTCATCCATGGCAGTAATCTCAAGTGCTCCTATTTTTGAAGCCATCCCTTCTGAACTTAAAACCATTAGGTCAGCCTTGGGTCATCTAGTTTGGCATCATGTGATGAAAGAGGAAATTGAAGCCCTACATGTTAACTCAACTTGGAGCTAGTTCCACGTATTTCAGGTATGAATATTGTTGGTTGTCATTGGGTCTATAAGATTAAATTAAAATCTGATGGTAGTCTAAAGAGACTTAAGGCCAGACTAGTTGCTAAAGGATACAATCGGGTTGCTGGAATTAATTTTTCTGAAACATTCAGTCTTGTAATTAAGCCTGCTAGTATTCAGATTATACTCACCATAGCTATTGTGCGTCACTACCCTATCAAATAGCTTGATGTGAAAAATGCTTTCTTGCATGGCTTACTTAAGGAAGTAGTATTTATGGAACAACCTGTTAGATTTGTCCCAAAATATCCAAATTATGTCTATAAATTAAAAATAACTTTACATGGTATCAAGCAAGCACTGGGTCTGGTTTGATCGATTTAGTATCGATTTGTTGTTATTGGGGTTTTATTGAAGCATAGCTGATTCATCTCTATTTGTTTCTAGCACCAATCAAGGCATTATTGTCCTTCTCTTTTATATTGATAATATTATTGATACCGGTAACAATTCGGATCTTTTAGAATGGTTCATTTTCCAACTTGGAATGAAATTTGCAATGAAAGATCTTAGACCTCTTCACTACTTTTTTGGCATCGAGGTATGTTATTTTTCAGGTGGAATTTTTCTATCGCAAAGCAAATATGTCTGGGATCTTCTTAATCATGCTCAAATGCTCGATGCCAAAACTATTTCAACACCAATGGCAATGAAGAATAATATTCATGAGAATTCTAATATGTTCTAATATGTTTCCTGATCCATCCCTTTATCGGAGCATTGTCGGTATACTCCAATACGTTACCATAACACGGTCTGACCTTTTCGACGATGTTAATAAAGTGTGCCAATTTATGCATGCCCCTATAATTGCACATTTTCAGACAGTGAAGCGGATTCTTTGTTATCGTAGTAATACATAGTCATGTGGCATAAGAATCTCATCTGATAGTTCCCTTGAGTTATATGCTTTCTCTGATGTAGATTGGGCTGGGTGTCTAAATATTTGTTGTTCAACCACTAGTTTTTGCACCTATCGTGGTTCTAGCTGCATATCTTGGAGTGCTAAGAAACAAACGACTGTGGCTCATTCAAGTGCTGAAGTGAAATACCGATCTATGGCATCCACTGCTGCAGAATTGACACGACTTTCTTTCATTCTTTGGGATATTGGGGTACCTCTTTCTCGGCCACCAACTTTTTTTTGTGATAATATCAGTGCTCTCTACATGAAAGTTAATCATGTTTTTCATGTCTGGACGAAGCACATTGAATTGGACTATCATTTTTTGCGTGAAAAGGTTGCTCTTGGTTTATTTATCACTCGATTTGTTTCCTCTCGCAATCAAGTAGCTGATATCTTTACCAAGCCTTTGCCACGAGATATTTTCGGGATCTTTGCTTCAAACTCGGACTTCAACTGCCTCCTTAGCTAAGTTTGAGGGGGATTATTAAAAATAAAATTCAAATAACATAAGAAAGGATATTACTCTTTCGTTTTGAGATGAGAATGTAACAAGATAGGAAATTGTATTTTGATAGGAAAGTGTATATTGCATGTAACAAGATAGAAAAGTGTATATTGTATTATTATATATACAATGAAAGAACCACCACAAGTCATTGTGTGTGGGGCACAATTAATTTTCAAAGAGTTTCTCTCTCTAAAAATTCTATAATGTACTTCTTTAATAAATATGTAAGAGTCTTCGAAACAAAAAAATGTAAAAGTCAAGTCAGATATTATAAATGCAGTGTCATTTGAGTAGAACTGTCTTTAGAAAAAATACCCTTCTTTATCAGTTGCGAAAACCAAATTATACTCAAAGGACACATACGCAAGCACACGAACGTGCCTTGGTCACATGGATACACACATAGACTTATAGGACCCACACTTTTGTCTCTTGAGGTTGATTGAAAGTTATGGCCTAAAATCAAGGTTTCACACAATTTGGAGAAAAAGGGTAAATGAGTGTATTTTGCTTTTTAAATTTTCTTCACCTGGTTTTGTGACTTCTGTTTATTTTCCTTTATCGGGCATCTTTCTGTCGTGTAATTTGTTTTGGGTAGCATGATACAAGTCCTACATCCTCTTTTTATAAAGGAAATTCATCGAAACACAACTCACATTTCAACCAAATATTTTACGCTTTCTACTACTCCAAATCAAAATCATGTGGATTATTGAAGGTATTTTGAAATTAAATTGAAACACATAGTTGAAATGCTAAATAGATGATCTCATTGGTGTATTTTGACAAATACCTCTTTTATAAACTACTAACTACTTTAAAATTTCGTATTTGTTTTTAGATTAAGCCAACGTGGTCCTATAACAAGGATAGTAATACAAGCATTTTAACAACAAAACACATTCGGATGGTGGAAAACATCGTCCTGATTGGAGCCTTAAACTCTGGGTTTTGGATATCACTTAATAAGTACTTTATTTCTTTCTATTTTTAATTCATTATTCGCTTTTTTTTTTTGATATATAGTTTAGGAATTTTGGCTTTAAAAGTTCTAGTAGAGATGAATTTACAGGTGGTGCTACTAGTAGGCCTAGAAAAGATCAGATCCACCAGATCTGTATTAGTTTTAGGTCTACAATTTGAGCGGCCCCATTTCTTTGGATTCATCAAATTTTAAGTCATTTTTCATGAAGTTAAGTTGACCTTACATCAGAGATTTCAAAGTCGAGCATAAAAATGGCTTGGGTGTATTTGGGTAGGTTTGGTGGTTTTGTAGGGATTAAGGACTACTGATGTTGGTGTACTAAACTAGTGTGGTCCTTATGATTCAAGATTACATATTTCTAGGAATTCCCTTTGCCAAAAGTCCGAGGGGGTATTTACATGTATGCTCGTTCATTTTCTCTCTCCTTTCGTTTTTTTTTTTTTTTTTAAGTTTTGTATTCCCTTTTTATTTTATATTTCTTCATTTTAATCTTATTTATTCTTCTTTGTTTTAAAACCTTTTACAGTTATTCCCTTTTTCCTTTTTATTTTCTGGTCCTTATTTCGTATTTACATAAACTTAAGCCGGCTCGACTGATGATTTGTTGGAAGAAAAGTATTTTGAGGCTGATCTACTCATAAACCAAAAATTAATAGAGGTCATCTTCTAATCCTTCAAATTTAAGTTTGAACATCATCTTAAGGGAAAGGTTTCTATGCTTTCCCTACAGCATAGAAGTTCTATCCTCTCCCTACTATCCAGCCGTCCAATTTTGATCAAGAGAGCCACTCATCGTTTGATCTTAGATCTGATGTCTCAAAGTATTTTATTTTTAGTTTTTTTATATACAAATTGTATGAATATGAAATTTGGCATGTGCCATATTCTCATTGGAGTGCACCTATAAAAAATATTAAAAATAATTTTTCAATAAAATATAGTGACCAAAATACCCCTTAAAATTTTCAGGAGTATTTTGCCATTTTATTTTATTGAAAAAAAAAATTTTATATTTTTTGCTAATGCGAGTTTAATAGAGGAATGGACGTCTAAAATCTGGTGTCAAAATAGTTTATAGAAAAAATTAAAAATAAAATAGTATAGAACCGTGACATTGTGATTGGGGCAATCTTAGCCCTCCATTTAGAATGGACGGTTGGATAAGAGAAGGATAAAACTTCTATGCTGTTGGGAGAAGCATATAAAGCTTGCCATTATCTTTAACGAATTGGACGTAAACTAGTCTGAGTTGTTTTAGAATCACATGTGGCTATTTGAGAGAAGTACAGTTTTGTGAGCAAAATTGTGGAGGTCGTTGAGAGCAAGTTAAACAAACAGATGGGCAAACGAATTCATATGAAGATAAATGCTTATTTATACATTAAAAGTTTAAATATTTGAACTTTTCATTGCTATGAAGGTAAATAGTCGCTTCATCTTCATATTGTCTAGATTTCTGTTTCCAATCTAATAATTTTTATTTGATGTATGTTATTCCTGACAAGGTCATAGGTGTGTAAGATCATTGGAAGATTGGAGACATTGAATTTCATAAATTTGGTGCATTTGTGAGGGTGTGGTTTGTATAATGTTGCAACTTTAATTAAGGTGCACCTCTAAGTTTTATCATAAATGTAATTTTGATATAAAATTTTTTTGGATGGCTTGAAAATCAATTTTCATTTTTAATAATAAAATTTTAAACTCTAAAAATGGTTCAAATCAAGTAGATCTAAAAACATGTGAAAATCTTGAAAATAGATGGTCCAGATAATGTGTTGCAAGATACACTATTTTGTGGACTCGAAATCCTTTTTCTTTTCATATTTATACATCTCGATGTCAAAATGATCAATTAGAGGGTTTTCAAAACTTTTATGATGGATTTTTGAGGTGCATCTTTACATTTTAAGCTTACAACTTATAAAAACTTTTTCATTCATTAAAAAGCATATTTTTTGTTCTTTCTATTTATAGGGATGGAAACGTTTGTTCACAACTAGACTTGCTAGGTTTTCTCATAATGTGATGGATCCAATACCTTATGAAATATTTTGACCCATTCATGCAGGGCTCATAGCATTTTATTTCACTTGAATGGTTGCATATACATGGTTATGGCCCACTTCACTTGAGAGAAATAGCAATCATGGTGTTTTTCTCATACAAGTTCAACGACTGAGTGTAAGTAATACTAGAATACATTCAAGTAATTGCAAACTCCAAAAAAGAATAGCTTAACTTCGGAGAGGCGTGAAATGCTATTATGTATTCATTATAATTTGAACTTCCAAGAGTGACAAATAGGGAGGAAAATGGAGGACTACAACTAATCGACCTAGATGTAGTATTTATCGCCGATATTACCAGTACAACGACTGAGTTGACGAAGAAGATGTGCTCGTGTTAGGTAAGAGAGCATTTCTTAAGGCATTTGGCGAAGATGAGGACGATTAAGGAGAAAGAGGTGATCTTCCAGTATCTGAAAAATTTGTTGGAAATGTAGGCAATTGCATACGTATTGAGGGAAAGGGGGAAGGAGATTAGGGAGTGGGAGAAGGGAGAGAAGTTGATTCTAAGGCCACCTAGGTTCAATCGAGGTAAATGTAGCCCAAGCCCCAGCAGCAGGAGGGTGGTGTTTGAGTGGACCAACCTGAGGGATTTCAAGTAAGGAGAGTGGTACACCATGACTGATTTATTCATGAACCGCTGAGGAAGGTTTAATTAGCAAGGTATTCCATGAGTTTGAACTCCTGGACTTGTACATAAACAACTCAATAAATTGTCTCAATAATTCAGTGAGTGGAATCAATGTTCAAACGAGGGAGAAGAGCAATGTTCTTTATTTTAGTATTTGGTTGTATTTTAAGAATTATATGTTCACTTTTGGACCATTTATTCATATTCATGGAAATTGTACGCTCCATTTTTACCATGAAATAAATGTAATTGTTAACGGACGCTCAATCAATAAATGACCTATCAATTTTCATGTATTATGAGAAAATAATTAAAATCCATAGTGTAATCCCCCATTTTTTGGGAACCACATAATTTTGATAATAAATTTTAAATCATTTTTGAAACTTTTTAAAGGTTGAATAAGCCTAAACTGATCGATCCACCAATCCAGATCGCTGATATGCTCGTTCTAGATCAGTTTCCCTGACAACCAACTACCGATCCAAGTTTTTAAAAACTGCTTTGGAGGGAATGATTTGCGCTTGACTCAGACAAGCATAGTAGAAAAAGTAAAAGCTATTGGCAACAAAAGGTAGAAAAGCTGGGTATATAGAAACATATAAGAGCTTGTGGCTGGTGCTATGGTTTTCTCCCTTCGTGAAAGACCAAAATCACAAAATGGATGCTCTCTCTCTCTCTCTCTCTCTCTCTCTCTCTCTCTCTCTCTCTCTCTCAAGTTTCTATTCTATTGTTCACGGAGTTTTATTGATTGCCATATTGCATTCAGGTGGAGACTAAGAAAGTAACATGTTAGTCTCGGTGAAAATCGTGGACCTGAATCTGTTTTGATTCGTCGTGTTTCCACCATCTACGAAAGATGGGAAAATGCTGCAATTGTTCTTGAAATTAGGGGCAATTCTTCCCTTATAGATCAACAGTAACCTTTTTGCTTTTATTACATTCTCTACCTTTCAAATTCCTTAGAGAAAAAGATCCAAACCCTAATGCATATGTTGTGAAAATCGCCCTATTAACTCCAACTGGTTCAAATATATCTCGAAAAGCCCTCCATCTAAATGTTCTACTTTCCATAATTTGCTCATTCACAAGGCAATACTTAACAAGTTCTGGAAATTAACGCCGCATGATCCTTTATGCAGGGCGGCAATCCCCAACCTGGCTTAGGAGATTAAAAGAATAAAAAGAAATATTTTATATATTTCTTACAATACCATATTTTATATTTTCTATATATTTTATATCAGGACACTCGACTCAACACAAATATTTTATATATTTCTTACAATATACATATTTTATATTTTCTATATATTTTATATCAGGGCACCCGACTCAACACGATCTGCCGGATCCAAAACTTTGTCCCGGACACGGAACAGTTCGGGTCAAACCGCGTCCCCAATTGCTAACCCTACCTTGTGTTGGCTTTTGATGAAATTTCAGCTATGAAAGCCAGTCTAGGGACATGACAGTCATATTTACTTTTTGGATTTTAATGTTGATCTAGGAACCCAAGCCTAAGGGCATTCTGATAACTGTACGGTGCCCTTATAATGGCCATGCATTGCTACTTAAAGGTTCGGCTGCTCTGTAGTCACCTGCTAAACCACTTCATGATGCAATTAAATTGAATCCCATCCCAAATTCAGAAAAGTAATTCTCTTTCTTCATCCTCCTCTCTATTGAGATTTACTCATTAATGGCTTTCTTTTTCATTGCACTCATCACGTCATTAACCTGGTCTCTTCTGATAATATTTCAATGCGTTCATCCTTTTATAGTTGATTTCTCACATCGGTATAGTTGATTTCTCACATCGGTTTCATTGTGAGTTCCAAATTCCATATTAAAACTAACTCATGCTCGTTCTTTTTTGTTGGATCTATAAACTCATCCCTCTCTTTCTGTTCCTTTTTTAGTTTGGATGGGGCCAGGGATTCTTTGTCTCTCTCTCGGATTAGATGTAGGTTTACTCTCTCTCTCACTTAGAATATTTGAGATAAAGTAGAGATTTCAATATTTTTGTCTTGAATATTTTGCTCAAGCAGTTCATTAATATAGAATGCATCGAAGTCCTTGTTTATCATTTTACAAGGCCCAACTTCTATTTAATTGATGATGAGTCGAGGAAAATTGGGGGAAGATAGATATTAATGAAGAAGGAAGAAGAAAAGATAGATTTGTACCTGGATGCATTGCTTATGGGTAGAATGCGTGATCTTGTGCGTAGTATACAACCCCATCTCCCTCCATTCTGCCTTTTCATTTTCTTTTTTTCTTTATCTTTTTTTATCATGTTTTTTGGAGTAATGCAAAGTAGTTTATGTTTGGGTGAGTTGATAATGTTTGGTACCATTTGAAAATGATGCCATGTTAATTCAAACCCATTTTGATTTTTTCTCTTTTTTTCAGTGTGAAAAATGAAGCGTAAACCTTAGTACCCTTAAATAGAGCGACTGAGAAGTGTAAAGCAACTGTTTTTTTAATTAATTTTGAGCAAAAAAAATTTTACATGCATTTTCTTATGGTTGTATGTTCTGATGGGCGATGAAATCCAACTTATTGCAAAAGTATGATTGCTTTTTTTCCTCTTTAATATTTTATGAGAAATTTATCATATTTAATTATGAGTCGGGTTTCAAAACCCTCCAATCCGGATTGAGAATCGGAAAGGATGAATCTCTTCCTAGTATCGAGAGAGGGTGTTGGTCGGGGGCCCGGTCTTTCCCTTTGGTGTCCTCCTCCTCACAGGGGAGAGAAAAGACCCTCTCTCGAACAACCACAAGAGACCACATGTTTCCTTGGCAAGGCATGTGTGCTCTTTTTAGTGCGAATAGGAACCAACAGTGAGATAGATTTTAATTAAAAAAATAAGCATTCAGACGCCTACCTTACCGCTTGGGGTTCGGGGATACGCCCGGGGCAGTCACCCTCTTAGAACAATTATAAAGCCCTCCGGCTGTCCAGCAGCATGGTTTGGATGCGGACCCTCTTCGAACTCGACACGTCACTGCGCTTCTTTATCTAAAAAATTTCAGTGTAAGTTCAAGTGAAATAGTCCTCTCAGATAAGTTATGTGAGTGGACTAGCTGGCAAATATAGGATGAAGAAAGAAATGTGATGGAAGCTCTTTTATCGCTCGAGTGTTACGAGACTTAGTAATCAGAGCAGTTAAAAGAGTTAGGACTCTACCGGATGCTAACTCAGGATGACCCCATTTGAGTGAGAGAGGACAAGAGCATTTATATCACTCGTAACTTAACTCAACAGTACTGTGTGGAAGTTAGAGCAGCAATATGAGAGTCAAATCTCTTAAAACGGCTCTAAGGAGCACTAAATAAAACACACAATTATTATAAGAGGATACCAACAGGCGAATAGAATTAAGAAAGTGAGGGGTTAGAATTATGAGTATGTAAGACTAGAAGACAAAGGAGGATTGGACGAGGGAGTTGTGTCTGCACTAAGGGGCGCTCACAAGCTAAAATGCGAGCAAGAGAGAGGTGTGGTTGAACATAAGAGGGCAAGAAAGGGGGAGTCCGCTCTAGCGCACGGCTCCGGGTGTCGTGTAGATGAGAGACGAGGAGAAAGAAGACAAGAGGGACGAAAAGGGGGTGTCCACTCTAGGGCGTGTACCTGTGCGTTGAGGGGGTGAACAAAGGGAGAAAAAAGAGAGCAAAGGGAAAGCCACCTCTAGGTGCGGCTACGTGTTCGGGAGAAGTAGAAAGAGAGATGAGCAGGACGTGAGTTGGTGAGCTAAGTCCGCACACAATTGCGGACCTGGGTTTTGGGACATGCAAAGAAAGAGAGAAAGAGAAGAGACGGGGGTCGCTGGTAGTTGCGACCTTGAGACTTGTGTACGGCAGAAGGAGAAAAAAGCAACGAAAAAAGATGAAGAAGGGCCTGGGTCGCTGGCTGGGGCGGCTTTGGACCTTGCCTGCATGATTCAAAGATAGGCAAGTTGTGCAGAGCCGGGGCCACGGGTTGCCTGTGGCTCTAAACGTGCATGTAGAACAGGAGAAGAAGGGACGCAAAGGGAGATGGGAGAAGAGACGGGGCCACTGCCAAGGGCGGCCCTGAGTTTTGCGTGTAGGGAAGGAGGGGCAGAGAGAGAAAGAAGAAAGAAAGAGAAGTGAAAGACGAGAGAGAGTGAGATTGGGGTGTGTCCTAATCTAGGTGCACCTCCATTGGCCTCCTTGAATGTACATGAGAGAGAGAGAAGGGCTAGGTTTGGGTCAAGGTTTGGTGTTTGGTATATGGACTAAGAGTGTACGCTAGGGTGTATAGACTATGGTGTAGGGTAAAGGTATAGGCTAGGGTGTAGGGTGTAGCATATGGACTAGGGTGTATGGGCTAGGGGTAGTTTCTCTCTCTACCAAAAATTTTTATCTCCTCACCACTTGATCTAGCAACTTGGAAGCAACGCAAAATTATGAACTCAAGACTCACTTCAATGCTCAAGTTTCATTCAAATGATCCAGCCTTTTTACAAATGACTTAAGCCCACTTATTACGGAAACC
This sequence comes from Amborella trichopoda, assembly GCF_054954075.1. NCBI lineage: Eukaryota > Viridiplantae > Streptophyta > Magnoliopsida > Amborellales > Amborellaceae > Amborella > Amborella trichopoda. The sequence continues at coordinate 26,636,749 of NC_142338.1, read as the reverse complement.
ACAAAACAATGGTGGAATGCTCAAAACTAAGCCAAATTGTGAAAAATTACATATTAAATAAATTAAAATAAAATCCTTTTTTGGACCAAAATACTGCTTAGTACTTTTGAACAAATAACAAAATCATCCCTCCATGAGGGACCTCTTACCATGGCTAGACTTCGAGAGCTTTTCCGAACGCTTGCGCCAATAATTTGGGTGATCAATCATCGTAGAATCGATGATTGATCTATCACGAATATTTTGATGCCCTTTGATCGTCTGGAAACATAATTTCTATGAAGGACCAAAAATCCAGCGAAATTCATAAACTTCGCCCACTAATCCGGTACAATTCGCGATGTTCCGAGTCCTCATTTTGATCACAAATTGAAGAGGAAATTGTCGCGATCATTTTGCAATAAATTTCGTTCAATTTGGTTTCCGTTTATGCATATTCCAAATTAGGGAAGTCGTCGGAAATGGGATTCCGGCGACCAAAAAATCTTACTCTTTTAACCTTCAAACTCTCACTATCCGACCTCCAATTGTGTGCAAAAAATATACCAAATTGTAGCCCTTTGTGATACAATTGCACCGGACCTATTGTTGCGATGATCCGATATCGAGATCTCAAGTTATGACTTTAAGCTTTTGAGCTCATCTTCTCTCTCAAAGTTCTCTTGTTTCGGCCACGTCATGACGTGTGCCATATGTCAAAACGTCCGGGTCGTCAAAACCTTGCTTGTATCCAAATTTAAAATTGTTTCAACTCAAAACAACTATGTTATGAGCATTTAAAATTCATCCCAAAATGGAAAAACGCAGTTTTGATAAATGAAAGCTGGTTCACCGAGGCTGCACTGCAATAGAGTAAAACCCACACTTTTATGGTAACTTAGGCCCAAAATTGTCCTGGAACGTCCGATTGAGCCCAAATTTGGTTCTTAGGGTTTTTTTGACGTTTTGGATCTAACGGTAATGGTATGGTACAATTTTGAGGCTCCAAAAATAGGGTTGTAGTTATAAGTCCCTTTTCAGCATTGTAGGAATTGGATTTGAGAATCGAATTTCGTTCTAATCATATCAAAACTTATCAGAATGTGACGAAACTTTGTGAGCATCCTTCGAGCATCCCAAACTACCCTTTTCACTCCTTTGGAAGCCATTACAGTACTTCTTAAGAGGTTGCCCAATTTTAGGCTTATTTGCAGTGTTCTCATGGTCTGGCGGTGTCTTGGGTACCGTCAAGCCAAGTTGTTACTGGCTCTCTCTTTATGTGACTCGGGGATATTAGTACGCCAAAAATAATATATAATAGGTGTGAGTTATGATAGATCGCCAAATCCTATTAGAGAATCGGCAATCTCGTCAGGGAAACAGGTGATTTAGAGTAGCTGCATGTGTTTACCACACTTCAAAATTTATTATTGTTTTATTTTTAAGATTTGTTTTATGGACCGATTCTCGCCCTGAAGAATCTTGGATCGCCTATCCGCACCAGTTTCTGGCATGACCATTTTGGCTAATCTAAGTTTTAACTCATTGTGTTGAACTCAGTGCTTTAAAAGTCACCGAGTCAATATAGAATCGGCCGATTCGAACAAAGAATCGGACATCCCGTGTCAATTCTTTTGTAAAGCAAAGAATCAATAGGTTTCAGAGCAGAACTGGTGATTCTGTACAGATAATCGCACGTTGACGTCATGACTCGATCTATTCACCTGGTTCTGTGACATCATGAATCCTACGGGGTATTTTCATAATTTTTTGGGTTAAAATGGGTAATTACGATTAAATGCCACTTGTCCCTCATCACAAGTCCCACACTCCTCCATGCTTTTCGCATGTGAAAGGCATTGATAGCAGAGTAGTATTTTATTCTCGCAAGTTTTCTATTGTGGGTTCGATGTGGGATAAATGTGATGAAAGATAATAGCTGAAAAGGATATATAATATAATCTTTAAGTCGGCCTACTAATATAAAAAATCAGATGTGGTGGTTAGCATGCCGCTTTTTCCTTTGGACATCGCCGGATCAACTCTTGGGCAAGATCCCACATCCTTCCCTCCTCACAAACAAATAAAAGGTTTTTTTACAAAAAAATAAAAGTTCTTTGTAAAAAAAAAAAATATGGTTCTTATAAAAAAGAAGAAGAAGAAGTGATACAACAAAATTTCTTTTGTGTAAAAAAAAATAAAATGTATAAAAGTTTCTTGTAAAAAAAAGAATAAGGGATTAAAAAAAAAAAAAAAAAAAAAAAAAAGGTAATACAACAAAATTTCTTGTTATTGTCAAAACATACAAGTTTATTGTAAAAAAAAAATAAGGTTCTTGTCAGAAAAAGAAAAAAAAAGGTAATACAACAAGTATTTCCTGTAAAAAAAAAAACGTCCATGTTAAAAAAACAAAAAGTAATACAACAAGCATTTCTTGTAAATAAATAAATAAAAGGTTATTATCAAAAGAAATAATTTTTTATCAAAAAAAGATCAAAGGTAATACATCAAGTATTTCTTGTCAAAAAAATACGTTTTTTAAACCATTGGTCGAGCTACTAAATATTTCACTTTAACTGTTAATTTAAAAATTTCAAAACTCATAATGTGTTTTACTTATTAGATTATTGGAAACTAGATTTGAAATATGAGGTTGGCACATTAGCTACTTCAACTATTACATATGATTTAATAAGTTTCCATATTCTTTGATAAATTTCCCCCCGGTTTCTAATGAAATATGAGGTTGGCATGTTAACTATTTCAACTATTACATGTGATTTAATAAGTTTCCCATATTTTTTGATAAATTTTACCCCGGTTTCTATGCGGCTAAGCTCGCATATGTGGAAATGCGGGCCTCTTAATAAATCTATTTTTGAGATGGATTTTAAGACGTAATTTTTAAGGATATATAATCTCTAACATGGAGATCATAAAATGAAAGAATAAATAAATTTTAAAAACTAAAAATAATAATTCTAGTAAGAAAACATTTGGACCGTTAGTTTTCATTGTTTTAGATGGAACACCTACTTGCATCCATCTTTAAGATGGATGCTTTACACTTTTTGGACCGCATATAAAAATGCGGTCCAACTCGCATGAAACAATTTTCCTTGTTATTTATTGTATCGTATGTATTCATATCTTCCTCCATTCAACTTATGTTTTTTTTTTTTTTTGGTCATGTTTTCTCGATTAGGACAATATTTTATAGTTGTGTGATCAGGATTTGCCCAACCGATTAGGAACATGGGTCGAACCATTAAACATTTTACTTTAGCTGTTATTTGATAAATTTCAAAATTCATAATGTGTGTTATTTATTAGATCAAACGCCCTCAACTTTGTTGGATACTATACAAACTCCCACAATTTTTTTTATTTTCTTACAATTTTTTCCATTCTTTAAGCATCTTTTTTTAATTAAAATTCCCATATTCACCAATGAATAAAACTCATAACCCATATCTTAATGAAAAAAGTTACCCCAATTCAAGCACAACTAATTTTCTTTGTTATGATGGATTTTGGAAGATGGAAAAACCCTAGAAGGTTTACTTGGGGAGCAGGTTTTGGGTTTGGCTTGGACGAAGACCACAAGCTCTATGAGATGCTTCTTACTCTTACTTTGTATTATGCGGAGAAAAGGTAGCATCTCAGTTGCAACTCCCACCTTTCTTTTTCTTCTTCAAATAGTGAACCCGAAGTAGTTGTGGTTACAGTCTCTGATGAGTCACAACTGACGAAGATTAGGCTGAAGCATTGGGCGCAGGCTGTTGCTTACTCCATTATGCAGTCATACTAAGTGGCTACAAATCAAAGACAATTGGTGTTTCGGCACAAGGAGGAGGATGGTTTTTGGTGGAGGTGAGGACGGAGAGGCTGAGGAAAGGGATGCAGCTGTTGTAGTCACTATCAGCTATGATATGTCAATAGGGCTTCTTTCAGGTGCAAACTTCCCAGTGGTGGGCTTCTTCTCTCCCCCATCAACGGATATCTTTGGCTTGTCTGATTGGGCTAGAAGAAGTTGGAGCCTTTCTTATGCTCTGAAGTTCAAAATTATGGTGGAGAATAAGATCATGTTCTTCCTTCGGTCTAAGAAGGATTCTTTGATGGCCATGAAGAATCTTTTTGTTCGTATTAGGGGAAAGTTGTTGTCTCTTGATCTGTGGAAACCTGACTCCCATCTTTCGTATTTGCAAAAAGAAAGTATGTAGATCAGGTTATCAGGTATTCCTTTTCATGCTTGGTCCTTGTCTACATTTTGTAAATGGGCCAACAAATGTGGGAAGTTTTGTGATGTCGATAAGATGGCGTTTGACGGGGTTGACCTGCGATTTGTTAAGATCTGTATATAGAAATTGAGTGGGGCCCTCATTCCAAAAAATCTGACTCTTCATTTGGGTCAAGAATTTTTTTCATTGTAGTATTGCAAGAAACAAAGGATTTAAAAAGTAACTGTCTGGGTCTATAGAAAGTTACTAATGAGGTGGTGGAAAACAATGGATGGCAGGAGGTGGTTCGTCGCTGTAGAGCTTCACCGGTTAAGGCAAATTCCGGCCATTTGCAGCGGGATGGTCACCGGAATTTCAGAACAGGGAAGAGGGATTTTCAAAATTTGAAATCCATAAGCGGTGGATCTCAATTGCCCGTTTTGCTAATTACCCTGCTATCTCTTCGTCGAGCGTTACTCACCGTGTTGATGGACCACGCAAACGTGAGGTCAGTGAGGGACCATCAACGATAGAAGGTTGTCAAAACAACAAAATGGAAGTATTTGCTTGGCGGCAGAGAATAAAGGCGCAGTTCTCGGGATTCGTGTTGACGGTTGATGGTGGCGATGTGGTGCCGCATGATTTCCCGCAAGGTACGAAAGGCAATGCCATCTTCCCAATACCTGTTTTGAAAGTGATGGATAGCAAGAACTTTTCCTTTTTGCACGCTGGCCTAAAGGAGGTGGATAGAAGTTTGGTTATAGCCATTGCAATTCTGCTAATAGGTCTTCGCCTTTGATTGACTGCTGCACTCCAAGTAGTGCTCGTTGTTCTTGCTGTCATGTATCCCCTGTGGCACCGTCGAGCAGCTAGGAAGGACCGTACGATTCAATGGTCGAATTTTGATCCATTGACTGTGAACTCGATGGCACTTGTGGTAGTAGATGACGATGTCAAACCCATTGCAATGGTGGAAGAGGAGGTGATGGGAGGCTCCCCGATGGCTTTAATAGAGGATGCACTATCAGTGCAGGTGGAGCAACAATTGATGGTGGTGATGTGGCTAACCCCTTGTCTGTAGTTCGTAAAGATCAGGCATTGCTCTTGCACCTGTCTAAGGTGTCGACTAGTGAAGCAACTGTGGTTGCTCCTGGATTGCTGCCCCAGAGTGCTTGCGATCCGGCTACAGGTGGTTCGTTGGCAAGCGAGAATCAACCTCAGAGCGTTCAGGTGGAGGCCAATGTGGGTTCCCTAGTGCTTGATAGCTAGATGGATTTTGACTTTCCAATAGGGGTGGTTTTTAAGGAAATTGTTGACAAACTCAGGGCTGAGAAATTGCGAGTCGTTGATGCTAGGAATAAGAAAACTGAATTGGAAAAGCATGGTGGTGTCATTGAGGAGAGGACCCCCACTAAATTCTACCAAATATTTGTCTCATGTGTAAGACGGATGGGAAATCTGGAGACCATCACTTCCTTCATTGTCCTTTTGCTCTTCGCCTCTAGAGTTGGTTCTTTGTCCAGTTTGGGATTGCATTTGTAATGCCACCTTCAGTGGTTGGGATCTTACAAAATTGTATGGTTCATTTGCCCCGAACCGGGATTTTTATCTGGTAAATTACTAGAGGCGTAATTCCATGGGAAATCTGGAAAAAGAGAAATAGAAGAGTTTTTAGGGGAAATGTCTGCCTTTTGGAAAAATCTTATCTTTCGGTTACTAAAGTTGGTCAAGACATATCGGAAGTGGATATTAGAAGAAATTTAAATAATTTGTTTCATATGTGTTTCTTTAAAGGTAGACCTATAGGAAGATGGCTAGCTCCACCCCTTGGTGTATACAAGCTTAATTTTGACGGTAGTTTGATAAGGAATCCAGGCCCAACTGGCTTTGGTGGTGTGTTTAGGGATTGGATGGGGAACGTGATCTTTACGTATGGGGGTCCACTTGGGATGCGTATAGCTAATTTTGCATAACTGTTTGCTCTTTTCTATGGTCTGCGTATCTATTTGGAAAAGAATGTGGGGTGTTCTTGTATCCTTGAAGGGGATTCTCTTAATGTCATAAAGTGGTGAAAAGGGGAGCAAAAGTTGTTTTGGGAGCTCAAATCTTTGCTGTTTCAGATTTTGAACCTCTCATCTTCCTTTTTCTTTTCTTTTGTTTAAGTTTATAGGGAGGCCAATGTGTTGGCAGACTCTCTTCCTAAAGGAGGTCCCTCTCTTCCTGAAACTATTGTTTCTGATTTTATAATTTCGTTTTAGCATAATACAATTGTGGAATTTCTGTCAAAAAATAAAATTATTTTTCTTTGTTTGTCCTTTAACGTTTCTTCTTTTGAAAAATAGGTTTAACGTTGAAAGATAATTACCAACTTGGGGTCATTTTGTCATTAGTATTAACTTTTGGAGGCCCTCTTGTTGCGAGCTCAGTGTTCTCCTTTTTGGACCATCAAAAGTAGTGAATCTGTAAATCGTGGGAGGAAAGATATTCTATCAAAGGTATCTTTGGGAAAGTTCAGGAAGAGGTTTTGTTGAGGCTTCTTTTTTCACGGTATTCTTCATTGAGATAACATTATATTGCATATTGTAATTTTCTCTTTGATAGTTAGAATTTTACTTTCCGCCTTGTACCTTAATGTAGCCCCAGTGGTGAACCATGTAAATTAGGTGTTGGGGTTTGTTCTTTAATTCATTTTATAGGTTGTTTATTCCATCTCTTGTTCATTTTTCTTTTGATTTTATTGTACACAGTTGCACATGTATTGTCTTGAGTTGTTGGAATCATATACATAGGGTTTGAGTGTGTGTGAGTTCGTTTGTGTGTGTACATATCAATGTTTGTGAAATCAGCCAGTTAAAACCAGAACCGGCCGGTTAGATTGTTACCAGTAGGGTGGCGAGTCTAGTTAGGGCCGGTTTTATGGCACACCTCATAAGACGATACTGTCCAAAAAAAATTGGCACCAAAACAGGCCGGTTCGTGGTCGAACCGGCGATATTTAGTCTAAACCGGCCGGTTTTTCCTAATTGGTCTGGTTTACCGTTTTAACGCCCGAGATAACGCCATTTTCAACACATCAAATAACGGTCGTTGTTTGACACAGACCCATTATGTTTCACATAACAAGCTTTTGCAACTTTTGTTTATTCCATTTTCCGGTTTGTTTTGTTTTTTCAGTCAACTATTGATGTTATACAATTGAAAGTTTCTATAAATCATCGATTATTGAATCAAAAGTCGAAAAACAAAGAGTTCTTGGCGGATTGAAATGGGGACTTGTAAAAATTAGAAATTTCCACCATTCTATCAAATGGAGCTTCAATACCTCATAGATTTTCATACAAATGGAGGGCTTTGATTTATTGTTGAAGGATTCAACATTTACATATTTCCATTTTCCCAAAACGCTAAAGATTTGAGGTTTTTTTGGGCCCGAAGTACTGCTGCTTGAAGAACTGTTTTTTATCCAAACAAATTGATTTTTGATCGATCAATTGATCAATTTTTATCAAATTGATTACTGAAGTTTGATCTTAAAGCCCTGATCTATCAAATAAACTAGTTATTTTGATTTACTACTGATTAGAAGTTTCTATATCGATTTTTCTTTTGTTGCGTTTTTTTCTTGAAATTTTTGTGAAGTGAAAAATCTACAATTTTTTGAATAAAGATCTCAATAGTAAATGATCTTCATGAAATTTTGGGCATTTGAATCTTAATTAAAGTATCTATCATATCCGCATGTCAATTTGTTCAAAAAATGAAAGATTTGGGGTTGATTTTGACTCGAAAGTTTATGTGTTCTTTGGCTCGATTTTAGGGTTCTTACAAAAAATTGTTTTCTAATAAAATTACTTTTTGTTTTATAAAAATATGTTATTTGTGATGAATATGAGAAAAAAAGAATATATATATTTTTTTTTTATTTTATATATTTTTGGTGAGCTTGTTGGATTATTTTTTATGCTATATACTTTTTTACAAAAATATGTTTTTTTGTTATGAATATGATAAAAAAATATTTCTTTATTTTAATGTTATATATTTTTGGTGAGCTTGTTGGATTGTTTTTAATGTTATATTTTTTTTATATAAAAATATTTTTTTGTGATGAATATGAGAAAAAAATTTATTTCTTTTTAAGGTTATTTTTTGTGTATGTTACTGTTGTCGGTGTTCTCAACTTCTTGTTTAGTTGTGACATTTTCTTTTAATTTGTTTTTTTATTTGTTACCAGCTATCTATCATTTGTTACAACTTCATACTCCTTAAATCTGTTTATTAGCCTCTATGAAAAAAAAGTAGAAACTAAAAAGTGTTTTACTTATCTCTCATGTTTCCACATGCTCAAATAGACAAAAAATTAACCTGTTTTTTTATTTTTAATATGCATCCTAATTCTACATTTTAAAGTTGCCATCTTATATATATATATATATATATATATATATATATATATATATATATATATATATATATATATATATATATATATATATATATATATATATATATATATATATATATATATATATATATATATATGAAAAAATATGGGATTAGCCCTCTAGCTCATATGAACAATATAAGTCCAATGTCCCAGATTGAATCTGGGTCGATCTGACGATCACAGATTATCAGTAGTGTTTGAATTTTAGTTTTTTTTACAAATCCAAATCACTTGAAATTTAGACGTGTGTTCATAAAAAATAGGTGAATCTTCTAAAAATATCAAAAAAATATTTTACATGAAATAATTTGACCAAAATACCCCCGAAAAGCTTCGGGGGTATTTTGGTCATTTTTTCACGAATAATTGTTTTTATATTTTTATTAGGTGGCCTTGATGAGAAGAACACACACCTGAAATTTCAAGTGATTGGATCTGTAGAAACAAAAAAAGAATTCAAACACTACGTAACATTAATGATCGTCAGATCGGCCCAGATTCTATCTGTGTCGTTGGGCTCATATGTTCATATGAGCTAGTGGCTAATCCCATATTTTCCCTATATATATATATATATATATATATATATATATATTCGTGTTAAAACCCAACTCAAAAGGTTACTGAGTAAATGAGGTTTGGCCATTTCAAAATCGATTTGGCCATTTGAAAATCGACTTGGCCATATTTTTTTAAATATTCGATTTGGCCATTTGAAGCAGCACTTAACACCTTGACACCCTGCATGTGATAACCAAGTTACTGAGTAAATGAGGTGCTCTCTCTTACTACCTCTACTCACAACCCTTCGAAAAACTGGGAACATCATGCTACAAAAAAAATACGCTCTCAAACCCAATTCTAAACTGTATTAAATGGTTTTTCAACATTAAAACAACCTTTTTCAACATCAACATTAAAACTATATAGAAGCATTTATTGTTGCATCATCCATTGTTAGTTGGACTTTGTAACTTCATCAATTGAATTTATGTAAAATTATAAATTGTCTTGCATATCTCCATAATATTCAAATATTAAATTATATAAAAAGTTTTTTCAATTTTTTTTTTATAAGATAAATGTATGTAATATGATAGTGTATACTTAATCTAAGTTTTTCTATTTTTTTAAAAAAAAATTGGGGGGTTTTGACACTTTTTTTAATAAAAAAAATCTACTTGGCCAGTTAGTCCGGTTAACCTCTTCGATTAGTCGAGTTCCGTTTTGAACTACTCCTAGCCTCATGATTGGTTACCCGTTCTGGTTCGATTTTGCGAACACTGGTACAAATATTGTGAGAAAGTTTCAATGTATAGTATCTGAGCATTAGGTTATGCACTTTATATTGGGGAGAAGTGGCAACTAATCGGTTGAGGTAGAGAAATTTGATCGTAAAAAGGATTTTCAATTTTCAAAGGTTCATCATCTTTCTGTCCAACAAAGACAATACAAGATGTGCCTTGGAAAGCCATAATCCATGAGTAACAAATATTGGAAGAAATGGACCTTAAAGCTTTGGCTATAGTTTGACTGTGTTGGTGGATAGCATTTTGTTCAATATCATGAGAGAAAGAGTGGTAGAGGCTTTGCGGGAGAAGTAGGCCTGCATCAAATATCTTACAAATAGCATTTTCTTGAAGCACAAGATGTTTAGCTTGAGGGACAAAAGGTTTTTTTTTTTTATCCTTTGAACACTTTTTAATGATATTATTTGTGAACTTGATAATGTTAGAGGAAAAAAAATGAGATGAAGATGAAATTATGATGCGGTTGTAGGCATTATAGAAATGTTATTTTAATTTGGTGATAACATAAATTGCACCAAAATGGATTTACTTGACTTAAGTATGATTTGTAGCATGTAACTGGCCTATGTACTCTTGAAGAAATCATCAATTGGAGCACCAAAATTGGAAGTTAACATGTCACGAGGTAATTCTTCTTGAAAACCTTGAAGAAGTAAGTCTAAATCCAGATTAAAGTCCAAAGCCTAGGAAAATAGTTTATTTGTTGGGGATATGGTGAAGCTGGTCACTTAAAAGGAAATTGTATGAAAACAAGTGGACAAAAATACGAAAAAGAAAGGAAAACTGATGAGCCCATGAGTGAAATCAAGTGAAATAGTCTACATCTTGGTTCATTAAAGATGAAGTTTATACACTGGGCTGCAATCCAAAATTCTACGAAATTTGAATATTGGATAGCGGTGCTACGCATGCTATGTTCCCGTACAAATCCTAGTTTAGTTCATACAAGCCATTTGGGGGTGGTTCCATATTGATAGGAAATAATTAAGATAGTAGAATAGTTGGGACTGGCTAAGTGAAGCTAAAAATATTTGATAGATATTTTTGCACACTTGAGAATGCTTGACTTGTGCCAAACTACACTTGAGAATGCTTGACTTGTGCCAAACTACACTTGAGAATGCTTGACTTGTGCCAAACTTGAAGAAGAGTTTGATTTCTCTTTCTTTGTTGGAATCAAATGGTTACAAGTTTATTGGGTAAGATGGAGGTGTTCTCAAAGTTTCATAGGGTTCTCTTTTTGTGATCATGAATGTTAGTGTTGGGAAGCTCCATTGTTGATTATGTGACAAATCAAATAATGATGCTTTTTTTTCTTTTTTTTTAAGCATTTTTATCACAAAGTTGAGAAGAGTACATGATGCCGTATCAAAACACTCTAAAATAGTAATGAGAAGGAATACAATTTTGATTAGTTTATAGAATTAGTAATGAGAAGGAATACAATTTTGATAAGTTTATAGAATTAGTAATGAGAAGGAATACAATTTTGATAAGTTTATAGAATTTTGTAGCGATGAGGGAACCAAGAGGCACTAACTTTGTAATAAATCTGTATTACGAAAAGGATGAAGCACACGTTGATAGAGCATGCTAGAAGCAATGCGGGATCGGGAGCAACAGCCGTGGCCCAAAGCCATTTTAATGACTTGTTTTCTCATTAAATCACCTCTAGCGACTTTGGATACGAAACACTTCAGGAGGTATGCTTCAGAACCCTTTGTTATTAATCTGATTTAAATACTTTTTAGGTATGCTTCAGACCCTTTGTTATTAATCTGATTTAAATACTTTTTAGTTGCGATACTTAAATTTTAGTTCCTAGTTATCAAAGAACTAAACTTGATAGAAAAAATACTAATAATAATAAAATTTTGGGTATAATAAAGGTGTAAAAGATATCAGTTACAGGATCTAAGTGGCCAAAAAACAACTTGCAAGGTAGAATGTCTAATTAGCCCTCTATAATGATAAGAGGTATCAAAAAAGAGAATAGAACAAAGAAGATTTTTGTGGCTCAAGAATTTTTAGCATAGAAGTGCTCACATTCCTGACAAGTTGGTACCTATCCTCTTCTATAAGTATTGTTTTATGTTTTGTGAACTCACGAGATACTAAAAAAAAATTTCCCAATTTATTTATGCCTTATGATTTTTCAGTTCAACTAAAATAATTTTTCAGCAGATAAGAACATTTTTTTATTTTAAAATTGTATTCCATCCTTTTTTAAGATATTTAGAAAAAAATTCAGGACATCAGGGAATTTCGGGACCCACATTGGACCCACACCCCATTTGCCATATGCCCCTCTTCTCTCTCCTTATATGGATAAGGTTAGTTGAGAGAGAGGATTTCATGGACATGTGTCCCACTTGTTTTGGAGTTATCGTTATTTTAGAAATTAAGAGATATTTGTTTTTTTAAAAGCACAAGGACTTCTAAACGGAAATTTTTTCTTGTAGATTATAAGTCTAATCCTACGGGAATTTGGATTATGGAGAAAACCTAATCCTTGTAGATCTATAAGAGGATAAGGCCACATATCTAAAGGATAATGGTGTTTGGATTATTCCTTTCATATGAAAATTGATCTAAAAATTGAATGACTTAAATTAATTCTCATTGTACTTAACGTATTAACAACATCGTCGGTCAAAGCTCAATCCTATTTGGAGATGGTTTATCCTGGACCATGTAAACTACTATAAATGGGGGGTTACTCCTCCCATTCCTATTACCACTTTGTGCTTCTCTCTCTTCTCTTTTTTCTCCCTCCTCCATGCCATTCTCTCTCTCCTCTCATTTTCTCCCTCTAGAGAAGGTGGCATGCATTGTCTAGATTAGACCTAGGGTGGAGAAGGTGGCATGCACTGTCTAGACTAGACCTAGGGTCGTAAACAACCATCTTGAAGGCTTTAGAGAGGCACCCCCAGCCTATAAAAGGGATGGTGCCACATGGGATACTCCACAATGTAGGGCTGAAAATAAGGGAAAGGCTTTTATACTTCCTCTACGGCATAGAAGTTATATCTCCCCTTACCATCCAACTCTCAAAAACCATCTAACTCTCTAATTTTGATTCAGAGAGCCATTCACAGTTTGATCATTGGGGCGTACCTATAAAAAATATTAAAAATAATTTTTGATAAAATATAATGACCAAAATACCCCTTGAAAGTTTCAGAGGTATTTTGGTAATTTTATTTTATTGAAAATAGTTTTTTTATATTTTTCGCTAGTGCGAGTTTAATAGAGGAATGGACGTCCAAATTTTGGAGTCAAAATAGTTTATAGAAAAAAAAATTAAAAATAAAATAGTAAAAAAAACTAAAAATAAAATAGTGTAGATGTGTGACATTGTGATTGGGACAAACTTAGCGCTTCATTCAGAATGGACGGTTGGATAAAAGGGAGGACAGAATTTCTATACTGTAGGGGAAGCATAGAAAGCTTGCCCTAAAAATCAACCCTAATAGTTTATTTTTGAGGGTCGAAAAGAAACCTTGGATCCCTCTATGTTATGCTTTTAGCCCAGTTTGAATCAGGGGTTGCTATACAACCGACCCATCTTGCAAATGATTCAGCAATATCAGTGTGCCATGGGCTTAACCATTGAGAGTAGGGTGTAATAACTCCTGGACAGGGGATTTTAGGCACGGGTTTATAAGTTGCTCCCTTATTTATTATTGTTTTCTGTTCTTGATTCATACTTGATTGTTATTTTGCAAGTCACTCTTTCTTTATTAACAAAAGTTTATTTTGAAGACAGTAAGAGTGATCCATATATTGTAGTATGTTTTATTTTATGTTTTTGCATTGTAATCAGCACTTGTAACTAGAAAATTTTCAGTATAACAAAGAAAAAAAGTAAAGTTTTTTAATTTATATACCATGCAATTTTACATAGCCCACCTTTCCATATTTTTGGGGAATCACTAGCCTCCACTATTGTTATCTTATAGAAGTTGAAAAAAAACTATTGTTATCTTATAGAAGTTGAAAAAAAACTATTGTCATCTTATAGAAGTTCCAGAAAGGCATAGTAGTGTAAATCCCAATTGAAGAAGAGTTTGTTCCCTAATGTGGGATAGTTTAAAAAAAACCGGCCACATCTGCAATTGCTTTGACAAGAACTTAGAATAGTTATGCTTATACATATAAAGAGCTACTAAGAAGTCGAGCTGAGTTCGTAGAGGAATGGTTACCATTTTCATTCAATATTATTCTCTCTTTTTGGAATTTGTCATGACAAATTTCTCACATGTATGAGATATAACCTGCCATGGCTTTATCTTGAAAAATTTCGACCAGCAAATTGCTTGGTTTCTAAATTAAAAGCTTATGTTGGCAAATAATCTCTTATGAAAGAACAAATAATTAATAAAAAATAGAATTGGAAGAAAAATTTGAAAAATTAGAGCAATAACTTGAAATTACCAAAATACACATGAGTTGAAAACTCTTAACATTTCTCAAGTAGTTATGTAATAAATCAAATATGCATGATGCAAACTAAATGTTTTTCGAAAAGTCTCTTAACTAGAAGATAAGGACTCCACTGAAGTCGAAAGTTCTAGGGTCTTTGGAAGCTGGAACTATTGATATCTAGAACTTAAGGAATACTAATTTAACAATCTTTTTGGAATTTCTCAAAGACATATAAAAGGCTTCATAGTGTTCTAACCAAGCTTCACAAATTCCAAATATAGAGAGAGAAGACAGAGAGGACTTGAGAGAAAGGGCACATTTTGAGAATAGGAGTTAAACCAGAGGGCGCTAGAGAGAGGTCTTAGGGGAAAAAAATGACATGTTCAGAGATAAAAGGATTTAAAGAGAGAAATGGCACATTTAGAGGGACCATGGAGTTAGAGAGAGAAATGACAAAATTATAGATAGAATATAGAAGGAGAGGACACAATTATGGAGAGAAATGGAGTTAGAGAGAGAAATGACAAAATTATAGATGGAACATAGAAGGAGAGGACACAATTATGGAGAGAAATGAGTTAGAGAGAAGGGCTAGGGGAGTTAGAAAGAGAAAAGGCACGATTAGTGAAACAAAGGATTTTAAAAAACTTAGAGAGAGGAGACATGTTTAAAGAGAGAGAGAGGAAATACATTTAGAGAGAGTGCGGTGGTTTTTGGAGAAAAAGAGCATGACTCGAGAGAGAAGGGACATGGTTAGAGCGAGTTACAAAAAAAAAAGAAAGGAGAAGATAGAGAGGGCTAAAGACATGGAAGCAAAAAAAAAAAAAAATTCTAAGCAACAAGATTAGCGAAATTCCATTGGGGGATGGAAGTTGTAGATTTTCAATTTTTTATAACCTAGAACATCGTAAAGCCAGTTTGTTATAGCATTTAAGATTATCAAATAAGAAAATGCTATAGTAAATTGAAACTTCCAGTTTATAGTACTGAAACTTCCAATTATCAAATACCGTAATGTCATGTTGTAAGTAATATTTAAATTCATATCACTTAATAATATGCAAATTCTCCTTTGCCAAATTTGAGAAATGCCCAAGGAACTGCGATGTTTGCTTCTTGAGGATGGTCTTCGAATTTACAAATTTAGGAGGACAATTAATGTCTAGAAAAAAGAATAAAAAAAGTCTCTCTTTGGCCTTTTTTTAATTTTCTTCACTTGTTTATTCAAGTCCCAACCCATCTAACTACTCTTTGAACCAGCTCTCCATATTAGAAAAGAAGAAACACGAAAATTTAAAAAAAGTATAAAAAAAAAATATTGAACTGATTGTCTAGTCCACATATTTTTTTATGAATTTCCTGTTTTGAGGCTCAGTAAAAGGCATAATTTACAGTTCAAATCAGTGGAAACAGCCAGTTAAGTCGTTAAAATGTTACACTGAGCAACCCCTTATGGGCACCAGAACCGCCGTATTACTAATGTCAAATAAGAGTCATGTCCACTTTTTTTTAAGGACCCGGTTTTTTTGCGGCCAAGCCGGCATATATAAAAATGCGGGCCTCTTAATAAACATATTTTTGAGATGGATTTTTGGACTAAATTTTTTAAGAACATGTAATCTCTAACATGGAGATCATGAATATGAATAAATAAATAAATTTTAAAAATCAGAAATAATAATTCTAGTAAGAAAAAATTTGGATCGTTAGTTTCCATTGCTTTTAGATGGAACACCTACTTGCTTCCACCTTTAAGATCGATCCTTTACACTTTTTAGGCTGTATATGTAGTCATGCTTTACACATGTCAAGGCTCCAGCAAAAGTTAAAAAATGGGCATTCTATTTGTCCGAAAAGACGGTTATTGAAAACTTAAAAATCAACTGGCACTAGAAGAAGTCAAAATCTTCAGTCCCAGTTGCATGGTTATTTCAGTGTTATAAGTTGAATATTGATGGTGTGTCCTTGCATAATCCTCATTTCGCAGGAGGGGGTGGGGTCATAAGAAATAACAATGATGGATTTGTGGCAACGTTTGCTAAACACTTTGGAGTAGCGTCTAATAATTATGGAGAAGTTCAGGTTCTTGAGGAAGGTATTCTCTTAGTTATCCATATGGGTTGCTTCCTGATACAGATAGAAAGTGATTCATTTTTGCTAGTAGATGCTATTCATAATCGTTGCAGTGCCCCATAGAAATTATGAACGATAGTTGACAACTGTCGTTCAAGGCTCTTGCCACGTATGTGGACTATTGCTCAAGTTTTTCGCAAGGCAAATATGATAGCTGATGATCTAGCTAAGAAAGCATCGACTTATGTAGGTGCAACAATTTGGCGTTGTCGTCTGCCAGACTTTCTTTCTCTTCTATTAATATATGATTTGGCGTAACTGCCCTATTATAGGGATATAAAATAATGTATTCTTCTGTCCTATTAATGAAAAAATCAGGCAGGGGCCTTCTCCCCCACTGACTTACCCAAAAAATATATATAATCATGCGGTCTAGCCCGCT
This sequence comes from Amborella trichopoda, assembly GCF_054954075.1. Taxonomy (NCBI): domain Eukaryota; kingdom Viridiplantae; phylum Streptophyta; class Magnoliopsida; order Amborellales; family Amborellaceae; genus Amborella; species Amborella trichopoda. The sequence goes on along the minus strand of NC_142338.1, from coordinate 26,619,850 downwards.
TGAAATAATTTTCCTTTTTATAAAAGCATACATAGATACCATTTTACATTTAGTTCAAAGATGTCACAATCAATCTTGTTTGTCAGATTTTAAATTGGGTTATTGTAAGTGTATCATTGACTAAATTTTAGATTTTAAATTGTAAAGTGGTTGGAGATGTTTTATGAAAGGCTAGTGAAGTTCTACATTATGAAGTTGTATTCTTATGGTATAAGGTCACAAATCACCTATGGTCATGAGATATGCGATCCAGCATCGTGTGCGCCACAAAGCTTTAAAATTTTTCTTTTGAACAATGAGCCCGGTCACCTCCTGGTGAAAGGTGGTATTTGCGTTATTGTATATGTTATCGGTTAAGGCACAACTGAAAATTGACCGTTGGTTCCAATATTGAAAGGCCAAGATTAATTGTCAATAGTTGAATATTGTTCATTGGTAATGGGATATCTTATGCCTGAAGGTCATCTTGAAATAATGTTGGCATGAAAAAAAAAAAAAAAAACTACACTATTCATAATCCACCAAATTAAAAGAGAACTAGTAGTCCAAAAGCAAAAGAAAAAAAAACAAGGTGGGGTCATTATGGTAATTGACGGCAAGAAGAAGAGAGTGTGATCCCTGATCTTCCATGAATTTGAAAGGCGACGCACGCCAAAAGCAAAAAAAAGTGAATGCGGTTATTAATGGAAATGTTACCTTTAATACTCTACCCAAATTTAATTTTCAGAAAACGGAACATGTTTCCAAATGGGGGTAAGTGGTTTCAATACGAAGAAACAAACACCATTTCTAGGGTTTATGATGTCCTCCTACACTAGACTGCCCACGTAGATGCACTCGAGCTCTTAAGAAATTGCACATGCCTCAAAAATATCAGAGAGAGAGAGATGAAAATTTTTTGCCGCCTTTTATACTCAATCACCACATTTACATTTTGCAAGTATTATGAACAATGGGTTTACAGTTAAGGAAAAACTCTTCAATTACGCCACTCTGAGAAACCTAAATTCTTTTTGCCCATTTCTCTAAAGAGGATCACCATTGAGAGAGAGAGAGAGAGAGAATTCATCTTTCTTCCATTACTCTCAATGAGTAATGGTATCGATTTTTACTGCAATAATGAGAGAGAGAGACCACTTTTTAAGAGAAATATCCAGAGGAGATTTGCTATGAAAGGTAAACACTCTTCTGACGCAACCCCAAAACCACCACTCCGATTTAAGTTCAGACGTTCAAACCCACCTGGTAAAACCCCAGGTCCCGATCGATGTTTCACTAAAAAGAATCTCATCTCCACTTTAACCATCAGACTACCTTCAATAATTTCGCCAACTCTTTCCTGTTTTTCCATTAGGATTCAAAGTTTTTCATGTTTAAAGAAGAGCCAGGAACCAGTGCACCAGTTCCCTTTTTTGGTGCCTTACCTCTGCAGTCTGATGCCCATATATCATCACATCAATTACATAAAGGAAAACTCCTTGTTTGTGTAATATGTATTTGCCTTTGGCTATTTAAGGCGTCCATGCCAGTCTCTCTCCACAACTAAAGCTCTCTCTCTACACATGCACATTCCAACATCCCTTCTCGCTCTTCAACATGTGAACACCCGCCAAAACCCCAATTCTCTTTTTTCTTTTTTTTTCCGCTTTTTTCTTATTTTTTGTTTTTGTTGGAATGGTCACCCCTTTCTCTTATTCTCTCACTTTTGATTAATGCGGGGAATTGGAGATTTGAAGACCCAAATAAATTTTGTTCACTTTTGATTAATGCGGAGAATTGGAGATTTGAAGACCCAAATAAATTTTGTTCAAGATAGTGCAACTTATTCATGGGTAGCCTCTCGTAGTGTCTGCACATCGTCTGAAGATTTAGGAAGCTTGATGAATGGGGAGAGGGAAGGCCATGGCTTATTTCCCGATGTGTTGATGCTTCGATTTACTGCTTATGAATAGGCCGCACCCTCTTGATCAAAATACTTTTGGATCTCTTAAATCTCTTAATTGCAACAATTACTTGTATTAATTTGCACAAATTTCAAAATTCAGCCAAAGTTTTTTTTTTTCCTTTTTTTTTTTTTTTTTTTTTTTTTTTTTTTTTTTTTTTTTTTTTTTTTTTTTTGGCAGTTGTATCCGAATAGTCGAGATAAAACTCTGATGATGATAATGTTATATTTGCAGATAACATCAAGAAAATAGAGCTCGAATTAAGCTATTCTTAATGGGATGGAGTCAAAAGGGAGGCCATCATATTTTCCTTTGCCATAGATCAGCTTAATTATATTTTGGAAGATATAAACGGGTGCAGTTAGCCGCATCTTTACGATAAAAGTAAACCCCTACTTCAAAACCTTGGCTTTGATTGTGAAATTGAAGTTTAAAAAATGTCGCACATCTCTAAATTCTTCATAATGGATGGTCGAGATTGACTTGAAATCACTTCTTTTTTTTCTTTTTTTTTTTCTGCAAATCCATAATCAGCAAGACTGAGATAATGAATTTAATTATAGAAAAAGTTTATATAAGGTTGCAACCTTACCTCTACAGCTACGAATGCACTTCAAAAATCCATCGGAAAAGTTAGGTTTAATGTTGAAAAACCCTTTGATTGATCATCTCGACATCGAGATGTATGACCATGAAAAAAAAAAAGATTTAAAGTTTCAGAAATAGTGCGTATTACAAAATATTATCTACACCGTCTATTTTCAATATTTTCATATGCTTATAGATCTACTTGATTTTAACCATTTTTTAAATGTAAAATTTTATAATTAGATATAAAAATAGATTTTGAGATAATCCTAAGAATATTTTACATCAAAATTATATACCATGATAAAATTTGGAGGTGCACCGTACCTCTAAAACTACGGATTTTGAGGACAACAATTCCGACAAGGAGGATTTAATTTGAGATTACACTCTAATTTTTCTAGTTGGTTTTAAACACGAATGATCAGTGCAAATATTGGAGATGAATGTTCTTACCCCCCTTTCTCTATGCTTTTCATAGAATTGTCTCAGTTGTTGACATTGAGCTTTAGCTAGTTATTTGTGTAAGTTTATTATACTGAAATTAATGTAATTGCAAATAATGCAGCCCCTTTTAATCTATCTCACTCTCTCTATCTCTCGTTATGAATTGGCCTTATTATGGAAAATTAAATTTCTGTTGCTCCGTTGAGTAAATTGATTTTTATGTCTCTAATTTCGTACTTCGAATAAATTTAATACAGTTAAGTATGAAACAACTTTGACTATTATCCTTCAGACGTAATGCACCTGACCATGGATAAATATATAAAAGAGTATGACATTCTTATTCATTAGAAATATAGCAACTCCAAACAATGGTATATCTTAAGTTCAATTCCTAGCATTGAACTGCCAACAAAAAAATATATACCAACTCTAATATGGTTGGTCTCAAACCGGTTATATCAGTAATCAAGCCCAGATAACAAGAGGATGATTGTGTTAGGTAGAGCAGCTAATGTAAAAGTTTGCCGCATCGGATCGGATCGGCTCGGCTCTGCTCGGAACATGATGATTCATTGGAAATATATTGATGGTAGGGCCGCCCATGGTCCGGGCTGGACCTTGGGCTTTCGTGCAGGGCCACACGTTGAGCCCATTTTTGGGTCCAATCACGGCCTAATACGAACTTCGGTCTGGGCCCTGGGAAAGGCGACCTTTTCTCAGGATGATCTGGGCTTTTAACGGGCCTGGCCAGAAAATCCCAAAACTCTTCTAGCCTCCCTCTTTCCCTCGGCCTAAAAGCCCTCCCCGGCTTCTCTCGCTTCCATCCACCATGTCTCCCTCACTCTCTCCTTCGCCATTAGGTAAGGATTCGAGAATGGGGATAGGGTTTCAGCAGTTGGGCATGCCTTCGTAAGCACCATTGATCTTACAGGAATTATAATCCAGCCCACCAATGCCCAGATGATTGGGATCTTGTTCCAAAACTCAGGCTGCGAGCACCTACCGCGAAGGAGATGCTTTTCCATATCAATCCCTAGATTGGGTTGTTTTCTTGCTTTTTTGAAATATCTATAGAAAATGGTTCCAGAAGCTCGATAAGCTGGAGCAGATTCGCCTGAAGAAAACCCTAAACGATTGCCTTAATTGTTTCGATCTCAATGCCGAGAAGAAGATGTGGGTTGACAGCTTTGGGTACAGGGACCTTGAAATTGAGACTCAATTTGGGTTCTTTTATTTTATCTTTGGTTTGATCCATGCGGTGAAAGAAATAAATTCCATAGGGTCAGTTGAAAGTTTAAAAAATTGGGTTGTTTAGAAAAGTCTAGAAATTGGGTTTTTCTAGAAAGACATGAAATATATTTTGGAAAGAAAACGACAGAAAAAGTTTGCCTCGGGTACATTGCATAGACAATGTATTCTTGAGGCTTTTTGTCATTTTCCTGCGATTGAAATTCCCCATCCACATAAAACGCATGGAGAGAGAGTGTGTTATATCTGGACCGCACAATCACAAAATAATAAAGAAAAGATAAAAGAAAGTTCTTTCTGCCGGAGTATATTGTACAACAACTCCCACAGGTAACATAGCTACATGGGAGGATTTTTTCAATTTGAAAGTTCCTGATCCATTTAAACGTCTCTAGATAATTGTTTCCAAGATAAAAAACATATTCGGATTTCGAGGGCTTGAATACCCATTTCTTTCCCTCTAAAAACAAAGACAGTTTAGATTCAATCCTGGGACGTCATTATTTTTTAGGCACATAGAGAGCGCAAATTATTTTCTTTTTCTTTCATGTTGGTCGATCCATGCTTGGGCTTTACTCGACAGAGCAAATGGACGGCATGGACCAGTGAGAACATGAAATCTTTTCGTCAGATCTGGCCTGGAAATTTCTAACTTTTGGAAATATATTCGCATAAAAAGACGATTTATATGTGCAATGAGGTATGAGTTACCCCGTCATTTCATATGGAAACAATTCCAAAATGGACCAAACACAAAGCATCATCAACTTTGCGCTCAAATTCTTTGTCACCTGAAAAAAAAAGAGTCTTCCTATGCCTATCCAACTTTCCCTTTATTTTTGCCCTACCCTACCTCCATAACACAACATGCAATTATAACTGGCACAAGCTAACCTTGCCCTCAACTGTCCAATCACTCACAGTGATAGACAGTGCAGTTGAAGCGTTCTTCCGTTTGAGTGTCCGTCCCTAAAACTCTAAAAAAAACTAGTGTTTAAACCACAAAATGTAGCACTAAGCCAGGCCAAGGCCACCGTAAGCCGGTCAAGCCCAATCCAGTATTTTTCGTTTTTTTTCCTATTTCTTTCTAAGTCGCCTTTAGGCTTTGCCCTATAGTGACCTATGCTAGGCACAAGCTTGCGTTGGGCTTGCACTAGCATGCCCAGTTGCAAGCCCTTGTGCCCTTTTTTTTCCTCAAATTATAGGCCATCATAGAGGGCATATCAATATGATGTTAGTCATAGATTTGGAAGTCTTACCTCAATATGACTTGAATGTCATTTCTTAATTTAAAAAAAAAGAAAAGTAATTCTTCCCTCTCAGGCGATAGCACCACATAGATATCCATATTTATTCTATCATACAACAATGGAGGACACTTAAGAACAATATAGAGGGCACCTCAACACACTCTTAAGATTCAAGTGACGGATATGATTTCATATTAGATTGCCACAGCACAAACCTAAATAAAACACATGACTCTTACTGAGAGATGGTAAGAAAGCACCAAAATTATCAAATATTATCATTTGCTTCTAGCACTCCCCCAACAGCCAAAATTTTGTACTCGAAGCTTCTCTCTAAAATGAGTAAACTTCTCCTGTGACAATGGCCATGTAAAAATATCAACAAGTTGATCGATATGCTGTATAAAGCCACATGAATGGACGAGGCCGAGTTTTCTCTTTCTTCTCTCCTTTCTTTCCCTTTTCTTTCTTTTGTTTTATCTGTTGCTGTCTACGTAATTTCTAATTTCTCAATGAAATTGCAGTTAACATTCAAAGAAAAATATTAAAAATATTTTTAAAAATATTAAAAGAAAAAAAAAAGGTGTTCACTTTGTAATATAGTATCGATAGAATTATGTTAAGGGAAAGGCTTCTACACTTCCCCTACAGCATAGAAGATCTATGCTTCCCCTACCACCCATCTGCCTAATTTTGATCAAGAGAGCCACTCACCGTTTGATCTTAGATCCGACGTCTCAAAGTATTTTATTTTTAGTTTTTTTTATATACAAATTGTATGAATATAAAATTTGGTACGTGCCATATTTTCATTGGGGCGCACCTATAAAAAATATTTATAATAATTTTTCTATAAAATATAATGACCAAAATACTCCTAAAATCTTATAGGGGTATTTTGGTCATTTTATTTTATTGAAAATATATTTTTTTCTAGTGCGAGTTTAATATAGGATTGGATGTCCAAAATTTGGTGTCAAAATAGTTTATAGAAAAAATGTTAAAAATAAAATAGTATAGAGACGTGACATTGTCAGTGGGGCAATCTTAGCCCTCCATTCAGAATGGATGGTTGGATAAGAGGAAATATATAAGTTTTACATTGTAGGAAAAGCATAGAAAGCTTGCCCTTATGTTAAATTCATCAAAAGAAATCATAAAGTTTTTATTTCTACTTCATTGGCTAGGTTTGTCCTCTTCCCATCCAATTTCACAACTTATGGTTGTTGGATTGACAGTTCTTCTTCCAAAATACCAGTTTTATATATATATATATATATATATATATATATATATATATATATATATATATATATATATATATATATATATATATATATATATATATAAAACAAATTTTATATCCAATTGAAAAAGACAAAAACCATTTATTTTAAGCAACTAAATCTAAGATAGTTCATAATATGTCAAAAAAAAGCAATAGGGGCAAAAACTCCATCATAGCCAATATCTGGTTTTGCAATAATCTACTGCAATGATTTGAACCATCTGGTTTACACGTCTTTTTATAAATCCAATTTAGCCCCACTTTTTGCTTATTCATTGCTTCAATTCAGTTGATCTGTAGCTTCAATTCATTCTTTTGACTTAACTACCATTCTAAATTATTTTTTCTCTTCAATAAAGCAAATTGGCAACTCTAGTATATTTCAGTTAAAGATCTTTCCTTTCCAGGTTTTGTGGTAGAAGAATTGTCAGTGTTGTCGATGCGTCCTTGATGTTTTGTTCTAGGAATATTTTCTTCCAAGATTTCAAGAAGGGTGACAATTTTAGACCTTTAACGTCTACTGAACTAACTTTTTCCTCTGCTTCATTTTAGAGATAAAATAAAAAAGCTAAAACATGCAGATAATATTAAGACAAATAAAATTGAATACGAAGTGATAAAGCAAAGAAAGGCCTAATACTTTTTTTTTTTGTGTTTTTTAATTTAGAGAAAGGAAAACAGTGAAACAAAAAATACTAACAAATCATAAGGGGTTGAAATAACCAGTAAATGGGTTGTCAAAAGTTTTTGACATAGGTTGCAGATCTGTGCAACACAGGGTGTGTCGTGCAGCACGACACACTCTGTATCACACGTAATAGTGATCCCCAAATCAAAATTTTGGTGTCTTTTGAGGGTTTTTCTTGAGTTTTTCAACCTCTTGTATTTTCTATTTTTCTAGAAAATGCTACTATAAAATTTCATGAAGTGCTTTGAAAGTCCTTCTACACATATTTGAAGCTTGAGGGCCGCACGGTGCGTGTCAAACTGTTTACACTTGGATTTGTGCCAATCTTAAAAAAAATCAACTCAAATTCCAAGCGGAACACGTTAAATTTGTGCAATAGTAGAGAGTGTGGGATCGCTCAAATTATAGGCTTTTAAACATCAGAGATCTATATAGATTTGGTTCTTTTATGAGTCTGCCAGCTTCAAAATCTATGTATACGACCATAAAATACTCCTAAAAAAATTTTATCTGTTAAGATCACAAATTTGTAGAAAAATAATACTACATTAACAAAAATTAAACTAAATTAAGAGAACGAAAAATTACTTACCTTTAGGGACCCGAAACCTAGAGTTTCGGGCTTGGGTCAGGCCACTCTTATTGTGTCACCATTTCCTCTTTGGGTGCCTTTGCTTGCTGTAATTTGGTATATCTAAGGCTTTTTCACCTAGATTTAGGGTTAGGTAAGGTTTACCTACTTTTCCTAAGGTTAGGAGATCGTTTTCCCTAATTTTCAACGGGATTTTGGTGCTCCTAGTTTCTAATCCGAATATTTAGATTTTATATGGTTTTTAGGAAATCCTCCTGATTGTTCCTAATTATATAGGATATTTATAAGGGTTTATCCTGATTTTTGGGTTTTATTAGGATTGATCTACTAATTTTTAGGAATTTCCTAATTTATGATTTTCTAGGGATTTTTTTTGTGTTTTTAGTCTATTTTCCATATGCTTTTCTAGGATTTTGTAAGGGGTAATTACAGGTTGAAGTAGAGTTATGATTGAAAATTGATCAATTCGATCCAAGGGTCTAGATTCAGTCAAAAGTTTCAGAATTTCATATTTTTCTATAATATTAAAATAAGATGACCTATCCCTTATCATATTATATGTTTCCATAAAGTTAGGGATTTTTCTAGCCTTCCCACATTGTGAGACGAAGTTAAGGACCTCAATCTCGTGCACTATTGGTGGAGAAGACTCGAATTTGGGGTGTATGAAGTCCTTGAGGATAACCCATCGCAAGGTAATTAGTATTCACTTCTTTTCATGTTTTCTTGATCTCAAATTTGTGCTATGTAATTTTTTTTTATGAGTTGAATGAAATTTATATAAGTGGCATGCAAGTAAGAGTCCTTGCCTTATTTTTGTTTATTTGTTGATTTAAAATTTGTAATTTAGACACTTATAAGTGATCTACCTGGTATAAATAAAGATAAGCGCGTTCACATGGTCCACTTTTCAGCATCAACCCATTCCTCTCCAAACCTAAGTGGCAAAAGATGAACATTGAAAATAACATGATTAAAGTTGCAAAGAACGTAGTGAAGAGGGATACGCGAAAGTGATGCTATGATCATAGGACACCCTTCAATGCATCGAAACAACCCATATTATGAGCCAATGATCACTGCATTTAGAATAAAGGGGTTAGAATGAAACCCCTGCAACATATGAGCTCAATGGGCCAATCTTGGATGAGGAGGTGAAATGTGTGTCACTATCATGATTGATAGTTAGAGAGACAAAGTCACTCAATAAGAGTATCTAAATTTTTTATTTTATTTTCCATATGGGTTAAGGGCAATTTCTAGAGTACAGTGCATTGACAAGCAAATATCACTCAATAAATGCACAAACACCCAATCAATTTAGATGATTAGCCTTAAACATAGTTTTTTTATTATTTCTGGGCAAAGATTCCAAGGCTTCTCGGCTACCTTGTTAATTACATTTACCAATGGAGCGGCAAAACATATAGAATTTATAATAAGAAAAATATGACAAGATAAGAAGAGAAAGATCAATAAGGCATATACGTGGTTCGGCAATGGTGCCTACGTCGACGGAATGTAAACCACTATCTCATTCATGAGGATTACTCTGGTTTACCAGAGATTTATATAGTTACAACTCTTACCTTTTAGGAATCAAATCTCATTACAATTGTAGTCCCACAAAATAGGAAACTCAATAAAGTCAATATATATCCTCAATATTTGATAACTGTTAATCAATATATATCCTCAATATTCGACCCCTCAAGTTGGTACATAGATATCAATGGAGCCCAACTTGGACAGTATCTGATTGAACTTTCTCTTTGCAATAGATTTGGTAAATATGTTTGCAAGTTGGTCTTCACTTCGAACATAAGGAGTGCTTATAATTTTTTACTAAACGTTTTATCTCACAAAGTGACAATCAACTTCTATGTGATTGGTTCTTTCATGAAAAACTAGATTTGAGGCTATATGAGTAGCTGTTTGAATCATAAAACATCTCTATTGGATTGACGGTTAGGAACCTCATATCTCAAAGTAGGTATTTTAGCCACATCAATTCACTTGTAGTTGAAGTCATAGCTCTATATTCGACCTCTGCACTGAATCGAGCAACTATATTTTGTTTCTTGCTTTTCCAATAACTAAGTTTCCTCTGACTAATGTATAATAGCCAGTAGTGGACCTCCTATCAATTGGACGACATGCCCAATCAGTATCAGACTGACCAATAATCTTAGTATGACCATTCAGTTTCAACCAAACACCTCTGCCAGATGACGACTTAAGATATCTGAGAATCCTATCGATAGCATCCATATGACATGATTTAGGAGCATGCATAAATTGGCTCACAAGACTAACCGCATACATTATATCTGGTCGTGTCACTGTCAAATAAATCAATATGCCCACAAGTCTTTGAAAACGGCCCACATCTTCAAGAGGTTTTCCATTTGTTGAATTAAGCTTGCAATTAATATCAACAAGAGTGTCAACAGGTTTGACTCCTAGTTACTCAATTTATTTCAACATATCTAATGCATATTTCTCTTGAAAAATGAAGATTCCATTTTTTTAATGTGCTACTTTAATGCTAAGAAAATACTTTAGTTGACCATGATCTTTGATTTCAAACTTCTTGTGCATATTATTTTTAAGCTTCATGATGTTTTATTTATCATTATCTAATATTGTCAATATAAATTAGTACAATTATTGTACCTAAAGTTTCTCTTTTTGTGAATGTCGAAGAATCAACTGAACTTTTAAGAAACCCAAAACTCATCAAACCGGAACTGAGTTTGGCATATCATGCACGAGGTAATTGTTTAAGTCCATACAAAGCCTACTTTAATTTGCATACAAGACCTATTTCCTTTTCTTTAGAATAACTTGGAGGAAGACTCATATAGACTTCTTCTTCAAGATTCCCATATAATAAGGCATTTTTAACATCCATCTGATGTAGAGACCACCCACAATTAACTGCAATAGACAAAAGAACACAAACAGTATTAATCTTTGCAACTGCTGCAAAAGTCTATCTATAGTCAACTCCATAAGTTTGGGTTAATCCTTTGGCCACCAACCTCATCTTATGTCTCTCAACAGACTCATCACTATTATATTTGATTTTATAAACTCATATACATCCAACTGTTTTCTTTTTATTAGGTAGCTTGACAACATCCCAAGTATGGTTCTTTTCCTCTTTCATAGTCTTCCTCCACACAGGTTGAGAAATAGCATTTTGAAAATCGTTTGGCTCTGAATTATTAGAAATAGAACTAAAAAAAACAAAATAGCAAAGAGAAATATTTTCATAAGAAATATGATTTTAAACAGAATGAGAAACTGCATGGTAAGTATAAAAATCTTGAAGTCTAGAAGAAGGTTGAGATATACGAGAAGACCCATGCAAGGGGGATTGGGTGGGGCCATGGTAGAGTCTCCTTCTTCCAAACCAGCTTGGTGAGTTTCAGAGGTATCTTCAATTCTAGCTTGATCATTATGACTTTCTTCAACTTTACCTTGATCATCATGACTTATTTCGAGTGTGTCGAACACATCACTTGTACTAATATTAGACAATGGCAAATGACCACTTGAACACTCCCACTGGGTCATATTTTCCAAACGATTCTCCAATTGGTCATGAAAATAAGACTCTATTTCAACAAATTGAATATCTCTGGATATATGCATTTTTCTAATACTGGGATCATAAGATTTGCATCCCTTTTGAGTTAGAAGAGTATCCAAAAAAGATACATCTACTAGAACGTTTATTAAGTTTATCTCGGTTGTGCCCAGCCACATGAACATAAGATACGGATCCAAATATTCACAAATAGATCAAATCAATTTTTTATTTTTCACAATTTCAATGGGAGACTTATCCTTAATAATTTTATTTAGAAGTCTGTTAAATGGATAATAAGCAGTTAAAACAACTTCAAACCAATAAATTTTTGGGAACATACATCTGAAATATCAAAGATCGTACCTATTTTTCCTTTCAGCAACTTCATTCTGCTGAGATATTCCAACACACAATGTTTGGTGTATAATATCAAGATTCAATAAATACTCAGAAAAAACTTTATTCACATACTTTTTGCCATTATCAGTCCGTAGAATTCTAATATTACCATTGTATTGAGAAGAAATCAATTGGAAAAATTCTTTAAACACATGAAAAACTTCTATTTTTTATTTCAATAAATATACCCAAGTAGCACGAGACCAATCATCAATAAAAGTAACAAAATATTTAAAGACGGAATAAGAATCAACTGGAGCTGGTCCCTACACATCAGAATGTATCGAATAAAATGGTTCTTTTGAAACATGCATAGAAGACTAAAAAGGAATTCTTGTCTGTTTTGAGAATTTACAAACTTCACAAGAATGAGAGTATAAAGATAGAGATGGCATTAAAAAATTTAGAACTTTATCTGATGGGTGTCCAAATCTCCAATGCCACAGTTTGTTAATATCATAATTATCTTGACTGGCAAGTAAAACCTTATTCTCTTTATTGAATAAATATAGCTCATGAGACAGTCTTCCTTCACCAATATTCTTCCCCGTGACCCGGTCTCGAAAAGTCACAGAGTTGAGAGAAAAAATAACACTGCAAATCATGCTCTGAATAATTTTACTAACCGACATCAAGTTTGAGGAAAATGATGGCATAAAAAGAACTTCAGAGTTTTGGGATTTGAAGAAGAAATTATTCTTGCCAACACCATAGATAGATACTGTAAATTGCCAGTCATATGATATGTAACCCCTGAGTATATTATCTAAAAAAAAAATATCACAGGAAGGCATAGAAGCAGAAGGGTTGCTTGTGTCCGGGAATAGAGAAGAAGGATCTTGTATGGAGGAAGAGCCATTGTTGTTACTTGCTTGTTGATAATGATCACAGTTGCAGTAATGGGATTGAGCGGTAGATCTGTTGGAATCTCTACCTCCTCCATTGTTTTGAAGCTCTTTTGTTTCATATTTCTCATTATTAGCAACTAGGGGAGATTTTTCAAGAATTTTTTTAAAGGTTTCAAAACCAAGATTCATTATTTTCTTCCGAGTTATATATCCAGATTTTCCTAAAAGAGAACAAAAAACAGCTTTTGACCAAGATAATTAAGTTCATTCAAACGAATAATAGTAAGTTTTATGCTGGAGTTATTTTCTGAATCTACCATTATAAAAGGATAACAAGAATCATAAGACTGACCTAATCGATAGCAGGGGCAATTAAATAATAAAAGATGCCTCAATAGTAAACAACCGATGACACAAATGAGAAATATTGTTTCTCTTTCTAAAAATCGTCAATATGCATCCAACAACTTGTGAACAAAATACTCACAATCGAAATAACGGGTTGCTTTCCTTCAAACCAAATCTTATAAATATTGGATCCGTAAATATTCCGAGAGAAAAAGTACCATCCAAATAGCAAACCTTGAGACAAATATTTGCAAAGCAAAAGAGTTTGCGAAAACACACTTGCAAATCAAAAACCTTTGCAAGAAGGTGAACGTTAACCTCAAAGATGCCAAGCGTTGATAAAGGATGAAGCACCAAAGGGGTTATTGCACCAAAAACCCTTGCAAAATTGGCGGCTTAAATCATGGGTTGAAAATTTTTGGAACCAAAGATGAGAGCTCTCTCTATCAACGGCCAACAATAAAAATTCCTGCTTTCAATGTTTTGCAAGACAATTCCAAGATAAAATCGTTGCAGAGCCTTTGGCACCAGTTTACAAAGCATGTAAAAGCACAGCCAAGTTTGCAAAAGTCACGGCCATAGAAAAACTCACGAACAAGTAAACCTCACGGCCAAAGCAAACTCACGGAATTAATAGGCACGGAAAATAACGATTATAGATAGCTAGAAAGATCCACGCTCACCACACAAAAACCAGTATAAATCGACTCTAGACCCTTTTAACACTGGTGTCAAGACTTCTGCTTTGATACCATGTAGAATTTGTAATAAGAACAATATGATAAGAGAAGAAGATAAAGATCAACAAGGCATCTGCGTGGTTCGGCAATGGTGCCTACGTCTACGGAAGGTAATCAAGTATCTCATTCATGAGGATTACTCTGGTTTACCAGATATTTATATAGTTGCAACTCATCCCATTACAATTGGAATCCCACAAAATAAGAAACTCAATAAAGTCAATATATATCCTCAATATTTGATAACGATCGACAAAACACCCATGTTTACTTGATTACAATTAGTAGCAGTTTGAAAGGAAATATACAAGGTACTTTCTTCGCATACAGAGGGCCTTCGGTCTTGCTAAATCCACTTATTTTCTTGTATACATATGAATTTTTATGTCTCTATGTATGTGTATCACAGATAAAAGATGAGATGCTCAATGATACCCAAGGTCGAATTCTCAATTGTTGTGTAATACCCATCTCAACTTCACTTAATAGGAGTCACAAGCATCCATGGTGATTTCTAAAAGACCAAACCAGCTCTGAAAATGGCTAAAAAGACTTGCGAAACCATGACCGGATAGCTCTGAAAATGGCTAAAAAGACTTGCGAAACCATGACCGGATTGCAGGTGACTCCATGATTATTCAGCCTGGTAATCTCTTAGCAGTGGAGAGGAAGAACTCAAGCTCCTATTTTTTAGAAAAAAAACAAATAAATAAAGCAGGATGCAGATAAATCAAGCTCTTGAATTTACAATGGAAACCATAAGTAGAGAAGGGAATTATAGGTATTGTACAAATGCTGGCCTTTAAGAATTTGAGACATCTTTAGTGGTATACAATCGAATTAGCCACCTTAAATTAGGTTTAGACTTGAACCTTTGAGCCTATAGAGGTAAAAGGCTCTTTGCCTAATGCCGTCTTGGCTGCAATAATTGCCAAATTTGCTTGTACTTATTTATGAAGACCACATAATGTTTTGAAAAGGTATACGAAGAGGCCATCTAGGTCTGTCATATTTCAAATCAGGTAATTGTGAGTTATTGATTACAATTAAAGCTCAAAAAAAAGATCTAGTCGCTAAGAGCAATTATGATCTCTAAAAAATAAAAATTAATAAATAATAAATTAAAAAAAAACACTACAAGGTGTTGTCATTTTGCAATATTATTGTTATTAAGCCATGATTTCCCAAATACACACATACATTCTAATATAATTTGATGAAAATGATTCATCCGTAGCATTGTTCGTATAAAAAAGTAAAATAAAAGTGACGATGGTTACAAATGAAAAGCTAAAAGCCTGACATTAGTTACAAAAGCTTACAAAACAAGATTCTTGTTTGATTAATAAGATTTTTGTTTGATTAATAAGAGTAGGGTTTTGGTACTTCAGGGGCCACACTTGTTAGAGTGAATCCCTTGGATATTCATACTCCATAAAAATGGCTGCTGCACCAGTAAACTCAGAACCTCTTTCTCTCTCTATAGCTGCATATATGTCTTTTTGGAGATGGGAGAAAATAAAGAGAGAAACAAGAGGGAGCAAGATAGAAAGATGTCTCCTTAGAGAGAGGAAAATGATGAGAGAGAAAGAGGGAGAGACACCATTTTAGAGAGAGAAATAGAGCGCCGAGGGGACGGGGACTACCAATCGATTGTTTCCAATGCAATCTGCAACATCCAGATTGTGCAGACATGTCAGCGCAACCGCCAAACAGCCTAAGTATCGCTAACATGAACTTAATGTAAGAATGGTGCTGGCATAATGGTGGTAGTGCTACCTAAGCTCCAAATAGAGAAAATTGAGCCTTGCCAAACTAAAATGGGTAAGGGCCTGCAATCCCGACAGATCTACCCGAAGGAAAAACATGAACTCAACATTCCTTATGAGAGCACCAGATAAAAATAACATAATACAGTAAATCATCCACAAGACTAAAACTTAGTTTTAGCAACGGTAATTATTTAAATTTCCCTTTTTTTAGATAGAAAAGGAAAACACTTTATGTGTCATCCAAGCATAAGAACTGAGAAAGAAGAGGCACCTGCGCTTCACATCCCCGCAAACGCCTGTGGTTTTTTATCAACCTTTTAAAAACTGAAACAGAGATAAATAAAAGATAGAGAGAGAGAAAAACAAAGAAAAATGAATTTTGGATTGAGGTAATGAAGAAGCGTATTCTGCACAAGATCACGCGTTTAACCATGAACAGCGCATCGAGGTACAAGTCTATCATTTTTCTTCTTCTTCATCAGAAAACCATTCTCCCTGTTCCCTTAATTTCCTTCTCTTCATCATCAAACCAATGGTAATGTCTTGCGTAAAGATAGACAAGGACCTTGATGCAATGTATATGACCGAACTGCGCGATCTTGAGCAAAATATTCAAATCACAAAAACTTGAAAATCTGCTCATTAACAGTCCCTAATCAACCTGCAAATGAATAGAAAAATAAAGATGAATAAGCATTGAGAACTTTGAACCAGGAATAAAAACAATGACAATTTATAAGAGATGAACTTAGGAATCAAGAGTTAGATATGTTTTTCCTATCTTCCTCTAGGTTATTGCTATTCTCACTGAAACCATTGATCAGGAAACCAAAGAAAAAGGCATAGATACATAAAATGGGTGCATGCAGGAATTCCTCCTGTTGGCACTAACAAATAGAGAACTGTAAAATATATTTTCAGGTTACTGACCTGAAAATGGGCCTTAATCTCAAAGCCCTTAGGGATCTCTATTTATATTGGCTTAATGCATGTGGAGACAGAGAGAGGTGGTGGGTTTTAATTTTTTTTAGTTTTAGTAGGATGCAGTGGAAAACGGTTCCCCAGGGTGTGCTGGACCAGGGTCTTTAAAGGGCAACGTACCGGTTAGGGACAATTACGATAATACCCTTACAATATTTGTACAACTCTATAATTAAGAAAGTTTCATCAATATGACTCACAAGTCCCTTCAAGGTTGGGGGCATATGTCATGTTTCCTAATACTGTTTATCCAAAAAACTATTTTAACTGTCAAATGCTTATTACCATACATTGTTTTTCAACAACCATCATATATTTTCCATAAGCACCAAAAAATTGCTTTATTTAAAGGGTAATTAGCCTCCCTATTCTTACACTTTTGGGGACATGCGCACCTTGGGCTAGCAATGGGGTTGGTGACTGGCCCAGCCTGGTCGTAAAAAAGTGGGGCCTAGGCAACAAATTGGCCGGAGGGTTGGGCTAGGGCCACTGCCATCCCAGTTCGGCCCTACCCTCTTTCTTTCTTTTTTTGCCTGCCTTAGTGGCCAGGGCTGACCTAAGCTGGCCCTATAGGGAAAAGGGCCGGGCTAGGAGGCCGGGCCCTTGCGACCATTGGGTAAAATGGTAAATATAATGAAAGGAAAAAATATTGTTCCTCTTGCTATAATTGGATAAGCCACGTCTTCTTCACTTCGGGTGTAGGGGTGGAGGAGAAGAAAAAGAAATAGGGTTAGGTCAATTTTCCATGCATTGGAGAGGTGATGCATGCCGAAAAGCAAAAAGAATGATGTGGGTCCATTATTGGAAACATTTTCCTTTTAAATTCATTAGTAAACTTATAAAGGAAAATTTGCGCCAATCACTGGTTTTGGCAACTGTTGGGCGAAAAATCAAAACCATCTTTAGGGTGCAT
Source organism: Amborella trichopoda (assembly GCF_054954075.1). Lineage (NCBI taxonomy): Eukaryota > Viridiplantae > Streptophyta > Magnoliopsida > Amborellales > Amborellaceae > Amborella > Amborella trichopoda. The sequence continues at coordinate 26,602,204 of NC_142338.1, read as the reverse complement.
GATTGCCCCTATCCTGCATTTAGGTAGTAGGTGCATTTAAGTCCCAACAAAAATATAGTACCCCTAGCCTGGGTGAAAATTTTTATTTGTTTTGATTTTTATGGATTTTAGGTTCGTAATGACAATATATTGAAATCAAAAGCATATGATTTTGATAGATTTAGATCATGAAAGACTTAACCTATATATATATATATATATATATATATATATATATATATATATATATCAAGTAATGATCCTATGAGACCCTCCCACATCAATGTGTGCAGGACTTCAAAGGATCATCATTAAATTTGACGCAGATTTCTAAAAACGTTATTACATGGGTGTGGGACTTCACTTTTTTTAGAGATCTATACCAAATTTAATTGTGATCTTTTGGGGTCCTACACACATGGGTGTGGGAGGGTCTCACAAAGTCATTTCTTATATATATATATATATATATATATATATATATATATATATATAGGACCCCAAAAGATCACCATTAAAATATGGTACAGATCTCTAGAAAAGTTATCACACATGGGTATCAGACTTGACTTTTTTAGAGATTCAAGCCAAATGTAATAGTGATCATTTGGGGTCCTACACCCATGTGGGTAGAACCCCAAAGGATCACCATTAAAACATGGCATAGATCTATAGAAAAATTAAATCTCTATGATAACTTTTCTAAGGATCCGTGCCAAATTTAATAGTGATCATTTGGGGTCCTACACACATAGGTGTGGGAGGGTCTCATAGGATCATTACTCATATATATATACAAAAGGAAATGAACATATGAGCCCAACGAACCAGATTGAATATGAGCCAATCTAACGGTAACGACTTCATTTCGTGTTTGAATTTTAAGTTTTTTCTACAAATCTTAATAACTTGAAATTTTAAGAGTTCATTCTTCTCATGAAGGCGCACCTAATAAAAATATTTGAAAAATAATTCACAATAAATAAACTGACGAAAATATCTTTGAACCGTTTCAGGGGTATTTTGGTCAATTTATTTCATGCAAATTATCTTTTGATATGTTTATCAGATTCTCCTATTTTTTAATAATACACACTTAAAATTTCAAATTATTTAGATTCATAGAAAAAAATTAAAATTCAAATACAAAATGAGGTTGTGACCGTCAGATCAGCCTAGATTCAATCTGAGCCGTTGCGCTCCTATGAATACATATGTTCATATGAACTAGTGGGCTACTATCAGTGTAACACATATATAAAAGAAGCAACTACACAACGCCTATGGGCGAAAATGAATTGTGTTCACCCATAGGCTCGATGTCGTACGATTGTTTTTGGACGGCGTGGATTAAACGACCACAATGGACCTACTATGTCTGTTGCGGCACTGCAACGGGCATAGCATGTCTATGGCAATATTTTTTATACAAAAAGACACGAGAAACCGCCACAGCTGTTATAGATCCGTTGTGGTTTTTAAGGTAAAACCACCACGGACATAGTATATCCGTGGCAGGGCGAAACACTATCTAATTTCTCCTATAGATATTTTTAAGAGTTCTCCATATATATAGAAGATACTATAAAATACCTATAGGCGAAAATGAACAGTGATTTCGCCTACCCTCATCACAATCCAAACTTCATCGCATAGTAATTGTTGTCCGGTAGTATTTCAATATTCTTTTTTTTTTTTACTAATCGGAATGATTTGAAATTTGGATCATATGTACATCTTTGTGAGACGCACCTAATAAAAATATGAAAAAAATAATTCACAAAATATAAATTGACTAAAAGACCCCCATAAAAAGGCACATCTTTGGTCAATTTATATTTATAAATTATTTTTTTTATATTTTTATTAGGTGCACCTCACTAAGATGTACACACACTCCAAATTTCAAGTAATTTGGATCTGTACAAAAAAAATAAAAATTGAAACACTACTAGACAACTGTGACCGCACGATGAAGTTTGAATAGTGATGAGGGTAGGCGAAATCACTATTTATTTTAGCCTATAGGCATTGAGAAGTTGGGAAGAGTTTTCCTATATATAAGAGATAATCTAAATTTCACAACCCTTCAAATTACAAAGGTTCAAGTTAAAGAGAGTTGTAAATGATGCACTTATTAATTTTGTAGTCTATTTTTTTAAAAAAAGTTATTTTTGTGGGGCAGTTTTATAAATATTGTTACAAAAGGGGTAAAGTTGAAATTTTAACTAAAATGGCACTCTACAAACAAAGTTCTACGACACTAACTTCCAAAATGCTGTTGTATTTTTGTGAAATTTTTAAATTTGCTCATGCTTAATGGTAAAGTTACCTATTTAAATAATTTTTTAATAAAAAAATAATTATTGTTTTAATAAATACACCCATCACAACCCTTTCTAACTTGAACTTTTGTATTTTGAAGGGTTAACTCTCGTGAAACCCTATATATATATATATATATATATATATATATATATATATATATATATATATATATATATATATATATATATATATATAAGCATATTGGCATCAGGCGATGAACTAGCTTTTGATCGTTCATGGCTGAAGAAACCACAAAAAAAGAAATCACCAAATATTTTTTATCCATTTTTTTTCACCTGGTTTTCTCTGAACTCATTGGAAACCCAGCCTGCTACCAATACCACCCACCTACTTTTTACCAGATCTGTTAAAAGTTGATTTATACCGAAACTTTTTAAGGTAATGCTTTTCAAACACACCATCCCAATATACAGCCTAAAACTCGCTTTCATCATTGCAAATGTGTGACTAAATGTTGGAGATAGGCTATCATCTCCTTTTCTCAGGTCCCATTTTGAATCAGATTTATTACTTACAAAACCCAAATTGTACTTCGATAGGGCATGGACCACAAATCACAATGAGATCAAACAAAACAAAAGTAAAGTCACTTCTCTCTCTCTCTCTCTCTCTCTCTAGCTGCCTCCCCACTTTATTACTGTTACGTTTGAAATATGTTTCTTCATTGTATCTTTATGTTATGTAAATATTACTGTTGTGTAAATATTTTGGAAAATTGTTTCATGCGAGCTGGACCACATTACTACATATGCGGTCCAAAAAGTGTAAAGCATCCATCTTAAAGATGGATGCAAGTAGGTGTTACATCTAAAAACAATAGAAACTAACGGTCCAATTTTTTTCTGATTAGAATTATTATTTCTAGTTTTTAAACTTTACTTATTTTTCTTAATCATGATCTCCATGTTAAAGATTACCTGTCTTTAAAAATTAAATCCAAAAATCCATCTCAAAAATAGATTTATTAATAGGGCCATTTATACGGGCTGGGCTGCATAGAAACCGGGTTGAATGGTATCTCTTTCAGTACTATTATTTATTGAACTGCCAAAAATAGTACCCCCAAATTGTATTGCGAGAATAAACATTGAAAGAGAGTTGTGGAATCCCTTACCTGAACTTTAGTTGTGGCTGGAAGGTCAAATCAAAGTTATCCACATATTTTGTTCAATGTAACGCTAAATTCAAGGTTACCATCTTATTTTTTTTCCTTGAAAATCTTTTCTAAAAAATATTTACCCGTGTGAATTGGCTTTTATATATTTGTTTGGTGCATATTGCATATGCAAGTAAATCTCATAATAAAATATTTTACTATGAAATGGTCTAATTCATGGTAAAATAAAACCTCACCTCTTGACGTACGAAAACATTTGTTTTCATATAAGGACTGATTATTCACTATTCACTATTTACTATTTACATATAATATGCATATATAATATTTTATTTATATATAAAATAATATATATATTATATTAGATAATATTTAATATTTAATATATAATATAAATAAATAAATAATATATATATATATAAGTCTTTTTAATGCCTATAGGCGAAAATGAATAGCGATTTCACCTACCTTCATCACCGTCCAAATTTCACAATTGTCCGATAATATTTTTTTTTTTTTCTACAAATCAGAATGATTTGAAACTTGGATAGTATGTACATCTTACTGAGGCGCATCTAACAAAAATATAAAAAAAATTATCCGTAAAACTAAAATGACCAAAATACCCTTGCAACTTTTCGAGAGTATTTTGATCAATTTTTTTCATATAAAATATTTTTTTATAATTTTAGAAAATTCCGCTATTTTTTATGAATACACTCTCCAAATTTCAAGTCATTTCGATTTGTAAATAAAAAATAAAAAATAAAATACTATCGGACAATTGTGACCGCGCGATGAACTTTGAACGGTGATGGGAGTAGGCAAAATCACTGTTCATTTTCGCCTATAAACGTTGCATAATTTTTTTCATATATATATATAGGAAAAAGTTAGGGTTAGCCCACTAGCTCATATGAACATATTAGCTCAACGGCCCAGATTGAATCTAGGCCGATCTAATCATCACGGATGTCCGATAGTGTTTGAATTTTATGCTTAATATATATATATATATATATATATATATATATATATATGGGTGTGGTTTTCTATAAGTTTGCAAACTCAAACAAGCCAATTAAGGTGCACCTCCAAATTTTATCATAACATACAATTTTGGTTTAAAAAAATTTTAGGATTATCTCAAAATCTATTTTCATATCTAATTATAAAATTTTAAACTCCAAAAACAGTTAAAATCAAGTAGATCTATAAACATATGAAAAGCTTGGAAATGAACGGCCTAAATAATGTGTTGCAAGATGCACTATTTTTGGGACTTAAAATATCTTCTATTTTTTTCATATTCATACATCTCGATATTGAGATGATCAATTAGAGAGTTTTTCAACTTAAAATAACTTTTTTTGATGGATTTTTAAGGTGCATCTTTATTTCTACATTTTAAGGTTGCAACCTTATATAAACCTTTTTCTATATGTGTGTGTGTGTGTGTCTGTGTGTGTGTGTCTGTGTGTGTGTCTATATATTCATGTCTTAAAATTCATGTGTAGTTCACATATGCATTTACAAGTACAACAATTAATGTCATACAACAATAGTAAAACATCCAAAAGAATAAAAATAACTAAAGTAATAGTCCAAAAAAGGTTATTTTGTGAATCTGAATTTTATTCATTAAAATTTCTTATAGACCAATCCAACATTGCATTGTAACAATATGATAAAAAGCTACAAAGTATTAGCTAATTATTAATTCAAAATGTAGTACCCTTATTGTGCTGCTATTGAAAAGAATTCTAATGCATTCATAAAAAATACATGCTTCCAAAACTAGTAAAAGTCAATTCTTAAGACAAGGCAATGTACAATACAATTCATGTTCTTAATGGTAAAAAAGATAGAATAATAAAGATCTTACATGGTACAAGGCACAACAAGAATGAAAAAGAAAATAGTTGAGGACAAGAGATGAATATCTAGTAGTCCACAACTTGGAGAGGGAGAATTACTGGTGCACAGACTTGGAGAGGGAGAAACCAATAGACCACGGTTTGCAAAGGAAGAAACTAGTTGGGGAGGCAAAAACCCTAGAAAGTATCATAGTAGTTGAAATAAATTGTATTTTTTTTTTAATAACAACAATGGCTTATGAAAATCCTAATTTAACATATAAAAAATTTATGTTTATTCTAAACAACTTATTTTATTCTAACATACTTGTTACTTTTAAAATAAAACACTCTTCAATGAAGGAATGAAGTTTCTAATAGAAAAAATGCCACTTTAAAAAAAAGAAACGTGCCTAAAAAAGAACATGGGACACTTAATAGAGATGTCGTATGTGTGTCTAAGAGTGTCAACATGCTTTTCGGTGTCCACTAAATGTTAACACATGATCCAACCCCATAACACACGTGTCTATGTTTCATAGGTTCTGGTAGGTGATGGTGATTTTAGAAAGGTCATCTCTTGGGCCTCTGGACTATTATAAGCTTTTTATGAAATTTTTTATATTTGCAACCATACTCATGTTTTATAGATGCAGGTTCAAGGCCAACCAAGTGGCCGATGCTCTAGCTAAGGAGGGCGCTTCCCAGGTAACTCTTTAGCACCGTCGTTGTGTCCAATATGGAACTCGGTACGTGGAACTCGGTGTTTTATAATCACAAGCTTGTATAGAATTTTTTTGATATTGCTACTGTATGGGTGGTTTTTGTTTAGAGCTCCCAACTTGTGGGCATCCTATTTTTTGAAACAAGTACTACCCTCAATACAATAACAGTTTAAAAAAAAAAAAAAAAAAATTGATACTTCGTTTTAAGTTTTCCTACTGCAATCTTACAACAAAAAAAATGAATATTACTCGAAATCCTAGCTCTTAACTAAAGTAATGTGGACATGTCATATCTGATAGGTCAATTTTGAGGCTGTTATCTTTTACATGTATTCGTGGCCAATACTAACATATTAAGCCATGTATTTGTAGATTAATTGATAATAAACTAGAAACTATTATGAGGGGAAAAATGCTTAAAAAGGAAAATATGGAAAAAAACTCACATCTTTCAATATTTAAAACACATTTTTTATTTTATGTTCAAGTCCCATTTTTTTTGTATTTTTCTTCTATTTCCATATTACCTCCACTTCTTAGATTCAACATCCAAACCTAAATCTTTCTTTCTTTCTTTTTTGAGTTAGAGACTAGTTAGACATTAGATATTTAACTGATGATTTTTGTTATTGGGCCGGTCTAGACATCCAACGTACATAATTAACACTTTCTAAACAAAATAAAACAGGATGGATCAATGTCTAATATATTTAGGAAACAATAAGAATAATGCGCTCCTTGGAAGTATATTGTGTACTTAGCCTAAATAGGTCTTTTATTCAGGGCAGGTAGTGCATAATATTCCTCCCTCCCATGGGAGCAAACTATAATTGCTCTTTTATAGAAAGGATGGGTCAGGTGCCAATTGTTTAGAAAAAGGAATTATAATGTGCTCTCAGCTAGGAGCACATTGTTTAGAAGAACCAAATTTAAAATGTGCTCCACTATACTTGTTTTCTGAAAATCTGAGCTTGCATCCGTCCCCTAAACACCGATTCCTCAACCTCATTGCGAGAAAAGCTGTATCCCGATTTGTGAGGAAAAGGTTTCAAATCCCATATATACAGCACAATAACACAATACATGCATATCCTTTTCAATATATCACAACAAAGCGAGGAATAAAATGTCCATCAAAATATATGCAAATATCTTCTTGGGTACTGTTAGCATAAGGCCTAGGCTTTATGTCAAACAGTAAAGCCGCACCTCCAAATCCATCAGACAATGCAAGTTTTGGCAGCAGAAATCTCTATGATGACCTAAAATCTACTTGAACTTTTGATTATGAAATTTGATTTTATACCCCAAATATGTTGTAGATCTAACAAATTTGTAAAAATTCAAAAATAGGTAGCTAGAATAATGTGTTACAATATATATTATTTTACCACTTAAAAGCCTGTTTTTTTAGATCCATAATTATCGAGGTCCCAATAATCCAGCACCAGAACTACATTTTTCCTTCAAGGTTTTAAGGTGCAGCTGTGCTAGGCTTTAGATAAAGTTTTTCCATTTTTTTCTAATCAATGAATACCTGCTTACTCGATAGTCAACACCCAACTTCACCTCCCAGTTTGCTACCATCTCTTTTGGACTCGCTCGAAGAGGTACTGATCTCTAACCTTAAAAACTGTTAATTATGTATAAACAAAAATGGTCATCCATACCCCAGTTGACAGAAGGCCAGCCATGAACCCTGAGAAGACATACTGCAGCCTATGGAGTACAGTATCATGCAACATGATTTGCCAAATCCACAATTCATTCCCCATTTCCCTCTAATGGACAACTGGAGATTAACCGTACCAAGTTGAATATGTCTGTGAACACCACCACAGTGAATCATCAACCATCTATCAGCAAGAATAGACGGTTGATGCAGCCTTCGAGTACGATATATATTGGCCCATTGGACAAGGGAATACCTTCTCACGTGATGATAAACAGTCTGATTTACACCTTGGTGATGACAAAAGCCACTAAACTTGAATTTAGCCAACCGAATGAGGAATTTTAGCATTCAAGCTTTTTCAACATATACCTTTTATTCCCAACAATAAATTATAAGAAATCACCCAAACACTATCCTCTTGATACAGCAAAAAAAAGGAAGCATATTTAATACCAAAAAAAAAGAGAGGAAGAAGCAACAAACTTAGCTTCACAAAATAAATAAACAAGAAGAGACCAATAACTATGATTTAGTTTCAATTTAATCATTTTGCTACTATGTGAACACCACGCTGCAGATTTAACATTACAAAATTGAAAAAGTTGTATCAAACTACAAACAGAAGTTATTTCTTTACATGCTCGAAGGTTTCAGACAAGTTCCTTTGTAAATCTCCAAATGGGAATGAAGAATAAATTAATTTGTCTGGGGCGTTTACCATAGAAACCTCTGGGTCCCTTGTTCATGTTCCCAATGGAATGGCCGAAACAAAAACATCATGATTGTAAATATGTTTACAATAACAAACTGGATTCCCATAATAAACCATTTCCAGCTGTCATCAATAGGAGAATGGAGAACCAAAAAAAAGAATGGAATATTATAGTATCTAAACTCGATTAGTGGGGCAGGGACAAGAACCGCTGCGCAAGAAAAGAAATACAAAAGAACCCATATTGTCTTCCGAGATTTTCCTGCAAAAGGGGCCAACAAACAAACAAACAAGAAATTCAAAATAATTACGTAACTAACAATAGTACATGAAATTAGCAAAACATGAACAAGTAGCGATGGGAGGAGGATTTATTGATAACTAGAAGCAAGCATCAATTCCGACCTAAAATATTGAAGATGGAGAACCAAGAGTACACATATAGTGGGACCAAAAGGTATTTCATCAACCAATGTGCATGAATAACCTTCCTCCAGATATAGAATGTATAATGCCTGTTATCCGCCAGAAGATAGGGATGGGCAATGCTGCAATGACAAATTTAGACCATTTAATGAAAACAACAATAAAGATAGCAAAGAAACTATCACGCAACAGCCTATGGAAACGACAGTTCATTGAAATTGAATTATGAGACCATCTACCATGCTCCCGCAAGAATATATTGTATACTTACTCCCTCAGGCAGAAGACTTACATGTGAAAGTTTTTTTGATCCAAAACTTTTGAGGACCACCCAAAAATCACTCGATGATTATGTTCAAAAGAAAAAAGTTGAATTTTGAGGTTTTCTAACACTTTGATCTCACCCTTCAAAAAATTGGACGGTTTCTATTCAATATTGAGGTATTGTTTTTTTCAAGCCCATAGAAAATCAACTCAGAAATTTTCTTAATTGAGTTTAGCATGTGGGTTGAGGAGGTCACATCCCAAAAATTGGTGGTCCTGAAATACTCGATTGGGTTTTAACTGAGGGAGTAAATGGACAGTATGCTCCCTTGGGAGCACGAAATCTTTTGGCTTGATTGTAAACTGTGATAGAGAGCTAGTAAAACCCCAGAATAAAACATGATAAAACCCAATGATGACCTGCTCTAATCACCGTCCGTATCAATAGATGGTGATGACACATTGGACTAAGGTTTTCCCATAGTTCGTTGGATTATAGTATACCATAGAGAGAACCATGTGTATACCATAGAGAGAACCATGTCATAGAGATTTGCATGTTTCTATGTGCCCTGGAAAAAAACAAAAGCATGGAAAGCTCAAATATGCAGGGTGCTAAGCAGCAAACTTCGAAGCCATATGGCATCCGAGAATACTCTAAATCATTCATCGGGAACTGATAAAAACTTTACCTTGAATAATCAAAAAACACATAAGAGTATTGGCTACTTGATTGAATTATAAGATAGGAACTTTTCCTTGGGCCAAATACTAGGAAAAATGCATAACTATGACCTAATTTGTCAGAAACTTTTTAAGCTTTAGAACAATAAACACCTACAACTGGGCGTTCTTGTTCTCTCCCCATCCCAGTTCAATGGATGAAATATAAACCTCTTATCATTACAAGATTTTAAACATCAACAAATGAAGATTTCAAATATCTGTTAGACCATGGAATGCTCTCAAGGCCAATAGGCCTGAATATCCTAAATGCTAACATGCACATAACGCTGGATAAACCACATCGAAACCACAAAGCATATAAAGGAAGTATCATTGTGGCAAGGATATTAAGTATACAAAAGTGTCAAATATTTCCTGGGAAATATCAACTTTACCAACAAGACGGAGGTAGGAGATAATTCTGCAATTTACAATTAGAAATCAGAGAATGTTTCACCATAAGAACTACTAGCCACATATCCAGGTATCTTTCTCAAAGCAAATAACCTTAGATACATGCCATAAGAAGCTCCCATTGGCAAAGACGTTTCTGAAAATCTGTAAACAGTATGTACACTTTTATATTTTGCAAAATGCTTCAAAAATCTATAGGTTATCATAAAATATCTCACCTGAAGAAGTGAACAGAGAGAAATCCAGCTGCAAGCGCCAAAGAACCCAAAACAAGATAATAAAATTTATCTTTCTGGAATGCCCGATAAAGAATTACAGCTTGACCTAAATTAAAATGTACTGGAGCCATGGCTGCAGCCGAAACAAGACCAAAATACGGCAGCTGAACTAAATGAAATGAAGCTGTGTGTGCCTCTTTTGCACCTGCAAGACCAATTCCACAAGATATTGTACATGAGAAAACCTCCAGAAATAGAAGAAGTATCGGAAACATTCATGTGGTGATCATATAATACAAAATCATCGTTAACAATCAAGAAAAATCGATGTGTATATGTGTAGCCGTGTATATACAAATGTATGTAGATACTAAATACATACATAAATTTAAAGTATATGGATATAAAAGTCGCTATAAGATTATCATAAAACATGCATGTGCTCAGCATGCAGATAAATAGATACATGGACACGTTCATACATACAGTCATGCATACATGCAGACATGCATGTGTGTGTACATCTATGCCCTTATATATGTATGGGCATTACAAAGAAAACCACACACTGCAAGGGTGGGAGATGATTACCAACCACTAAGCTTCCATTCCATACCACAAAAGTACCAAATGCTGCAAAAAGCACTAAAAAGGGAGCATAGGCAACCAAGACTTCCCACTTAAAACTCCAGAGTTTCATAGATATGCCCCAGAACTCACATAGCAAACCTGCCACACAAGAATTGTACACAGTTAAAGATCTTGAATTTCATTGAAGTTGCCCATTAAAAATTTACATGATTTTTTTAATTTAAATGATTTGGTAAAATATAAGCACTAAGAGTAAATATTGTCATAGGCATATTTCTAGCAAAAGTTATTTGTCAGTTATTCATTTTCCTTGACTGAGGATGGCTAAACATTTGTCTCATGATTAATATTACTTAAGTGAAGGATTTATCCTGCATTTATTTATTAGCATCCTCTTAGAAGACATCACAAACAATGGATGGGGAAATTACTTAGATGAAGTGCATATTTTGCTCTCTTCTCTTTTCTTGTTTCCTAATACAATCAAAATTTCATAGATGCCATGCATCTCACTGGGAGAACCTTTTAGGAAAAGAAATCAGCAGATACTTTTAAGTATTTTTAAAGATACTTCCAGTGTTTCAAAAAGCGCTAGGCGGCACCTAGACGGTTGGGGGGGTCCAGGCCGCCCTGGCGGACACCCAGAACCTGGGCGTTCCAATAAAAAAAAAAAAAAAATTGGGTTTTTCTCTCTCAAAAATAGCCTCTAATGGGTTTTAGGTCCATTTGAAACCTAAAACCCAAAATTTTGCACCTTTAGTATTAAAAAAAATGACCCAAAATGACCCAAAAATGGCCTCAACGAGCGGCATTTCCGCCCTTGGGCAGGGCGCAGGCCCTGGGCGGCCGCCTAGGCGGGTTCCCTGGCGCCTGAGGATTCCCGCCTAATTTGGCCGCCTAGGCCTAAGCGATGCGCCCAAGCCTTCTAGACCACCTGGCGGCTGCCCAAGCGCTGGGCAGTTCGCTTTTTGAAACACTGGATACTTCACATGCTACTGATTGTATTTTAAACAAACAAAACAAAGTGACATCTTGTATAGTGACCACAATATATGGCATGATTTCCATTGGAAACCATACTTGCTTCCAGTATTGTCAACAGGAGGCCTTTCCTCATCAAAATATTTGGAAATAAGAATATGATGTATTTTAAACGAAAGAAACCAAGGGAAGTCCTATATTGTGATCACAATATATGGCATGATTTCAATTGGAACCATACTTGCTTCTAGCATTGTTGACAAAAGCCCTTTTCTCATCTAATACTTGGAAAGAAGAATGAAATTTATAATTTAATACTTATTCATGGAATGCTAGAATTCCTCCTAAAAGTTGGGTCTTATCCATGACTTTTCCCAAGAAGAAAATGAGACTCTCTCAAACAATCTGCTTAAAATATGATCACGAAATAAAATATAAAATAAAAACTACTAAAATTAGAGGGTTCCTTTAAAGAATCTGTTTCCATCTATTATAATTGGCATATCCAGAAATCCTGGTGCAGGGTTAATCCCATAGCCATTTAACCGAATTACTTAATTATTAGAGAAACTGCTAAGTAAATATAGTTCCTAAATTTAAGTAAACCACTTTAAGATGCACTCAAATTGAGATTAATTTATCTTTCATTTATTAGTTGATACTAGAATTGCATTCCAGTAATGGTAAATTACTCCCTCGTGCCACATCAACGTCACTTGAATGCTTCCACCTCGTATACCTCTTTTCGTATTTTTAACCATTCAAATTTAGCCAAGAACAACCCACTTATGAAAAAAGGTTCCAAGTACTCAAACTTCAAAGCAATGGCAAAAATAATAGAAAATTATACAGTAAAAGCATTGTGGCTCCTAAACATAGTAAGTTATAAAGATTTCAATTTAAAATAAAATAAAAAAAACCATCAATCCTTTCAGATTGATAGATAAGTGCACAATTCAATATGCTATTTTGTATCTTTCCTCCACATTTTTATTTTTGAATGTTGTTTCTCTCATATAATGTAGTAACCAAATATCGTTTTTCCAAATTTTGAAAACCTGATTGTGCTTCCATGTAACATGAGCATCGGTGATTAGTACTGTCAATACATAAAAAAAGTTCAACTAACCTTCTTCATGCTCAAAAATCAAATATTTCAAGTTCTCTGCCAGCCTTGAATGTAGGACTAACCTATTTGGATTAATTTTACAACTAGAGTCCAGAAACCTAATGAATATATTTTTTTTATTAAAAAAAAGCGAGGGTAAAGATTAAAATATTGGGAAGGGCACAAACCATAGCATGAACTACTACTTGTGGAAGAAGGGGTATAAGTTCCTGTGGGAGAGATAGTTGTGGTGTTCATGGAGCCACCAACCTTCCGCTTTCTCAATTTCAAACCAGTGCTCTTACCCCTGACAATGAATTTTGTGTACCTTTCAATGGATAAAGTACAATCGCCATACTGTATGTTATCCTTTTCATAGAGGCTTTCAGCATAACTAATAGCCCCAGTGCTTGCAACAAAGAATAACCATACAACGTTTGTTTGCCGAACCAATATGGCCAATGCTCCAAACTGTAGAAGGAGGAACGTTGAAATGAGAGAAACTGCATAAGGTAATATTTAGAAATAAGTGAAAATATCAAAAACCCAGCACAAAAATTAAATGGATAGTTGAAGAAAAATGAAGATAGCAAAAGGCAAAAGAAGTCTGATTCTTTCAGGGATGCGTCCATGATCACATTAATTTGAAACAAGCTAAATGAATCATGTGTCAATATAATTCTGAATAAAAACTGTAACCATATCATAAATATTCAGTCAATCCTCAGTTGCTCCTCTTACCACTGCACTGAACCAATATGAGCCTTTCAGAGAAGCTAGATACATGGCTAGCACAGCAGCAGTAGATGCCACATCCGTGTAGTATAGAAATGTGAAGAACCAATGGATGGGGTACAATGTCACAACCAGTGTGCATAATGTGGCTCTTCTTTCATCAACGCCTGGCCTCATGTGCCTAAGTATGCAATAGAAAAGGAGACTGCAAATTACTGCTAAAGCACAGTTCATGGACCGAAGAATCAAAGTGGTGCAGAGCTCTCCATATGATGAGGCTATCCCAGCAAACCACATGACCGGATAAATAAAACCCACATATGCAAGTGAAAGATAGTACCTGCAACAGTTTTTAAAATATGTTAAATCAATGTCTAGTTTCTAGGTTACCCAAAAAGTATAATTCAAGAGAGCCAAGAGCAACGTAATGAGCATAAACAAGTTAAGTCTATAATATTTACTAATGTTACAAGAACAATACTAATGTCAGTCGGACTACATTATCCCACTCCTTGACAAAAGTTATCACTTACATTACAAAGATGATACCGTGTCAATTCCAACCCCCAGATATGCAAATAAGAAATGCGACACTCAAATTTCATATTTCAGATGGTGGGAAGGTGGGCTTTTAAACAAAAATAAATACTTTCCTTATGATAATTCCACAAAAGTTAGGTCAGAAGCATCTGCGTTTCTAAAGTACGAAAAAAATGTGTCATGTCCTTAACATGTCAAGAACCACAAACAAATCTGTCCAATTAAAATAGGTTATTATGGGGTTATGCTGTCATTTCTTTAATTTAATTCTTTTATTAATGGAAACTGCACATTAAGGAAGAAGTTTGCTGGAAGAGAGGAATATACTGCAATTTATCATCATCATGATTAGAGCCTTTTCTCAACTATTTGGGTTCGGCTATACAAATCCAGGTCCGCCATTATGCTGTATCAAGGGTCGTACCCTCAGTGAGACCATAAGTCCTAATTTAATCTACAAGCAATTTAATGTTATAAAGAAATCATTTAATTTTTGAGATAGAAGGTATGATGACAAAACATTCTGCCAGCAGCTAGACAAGAATTCCACCTAAAATATTTTGTAGGATTATAGGTTGTCTGTCTACCACGAAGTAGTTTATAGGGGTTGTTGCTCCCTTTGACGCCAACGTCACTTATCTGGATAGTTTTCAATCAATTGTATTTCAAAAACCATATCTGATTTTTTTGTCTGGGAAATGGTTTGTTTTCTTTTTTCTAGAATTTTCAAACATGTTTTCCCTTTTGGGATGCGGTTTGACATTAGCATGTGATTCTTGATTAGTTCATATACTTGTTTGTTCATTTTAGACATTCCTAATATCGCATTTTCCATAAGGCATTTATGTTCCTAGTATTCTCTAACTATTAGTTATGTTTTTTTAAGCACTACGGCCCATATGAGACACTGGATTGCACAGGTTCAATGATTTGCTATGAGTAAAACTCTCTTCCTTATCCAAACTTTATCTTCGTAAGATATGTTATAAAGATTATTCAAGGCATTCAGCATGGTCCTAATAGGGATAAACTTGGTCTTTGGGAGTTACAAAATTGTCAAAAATTATGGAACACTAATAACCAACGTAGCCAAGTGCGGACCTCTGCCAACAAGTTAGGAACCAAGCAGAATATACTCGACTAATCCCAGGCCCTTGCCTAAAGATCATAAACATTGTATTCAACACATGATCATAAACATTGTATTCATATGACTTGGTTGGGGAAAGCCTTGGTACAAAGAGTACACACTTCAAAGTCAAACAAAATCACTAATAAACACTGATCTGGCAGCTTGGATGGTTGAATGTTGGAATTTTTATGGTTTCCTTATTGGTCAAAGAATCAAGGTCAAAATTCAGAATATATAACTTATTTCGAAAACTAATGAGATAAAAATATGTTTATCACAAATAGAAAGTTTCACACTAATCAAGAAAATGAAAGAAAACGATTGAATGGAGAAATATTAATCCTTTCTTTCACTTTAGAATGTATATCAATATGGGCTTCCGGTGCCTTAATCCCTAGGTTGACTTTGAAACCCACATTTTCCAACTAAAAGAGAAACTGCGCATACATGATGAATGTATATGTGCTGTGTTACAAAGACACTGACATGAGAATCCATGTCTGACACAAATTTGAAGATTCCAACTCATCTACCTATATCTTGCCATGTCTAGTACGACTCGTTTGTACAAGTCCATATTGTGCATGTTTATATATTTATATACAAAAGTAACTTCTTCGCAATAACTTTTAAAATTTAAGCATTTGCATAACTTGCATGCGACACACGTGTCTAGTGCGTCGATGTGTCAGATTCCCTTAAACATACAATGCACATGTGGGTGCTATATAGCATATGCATGAGTTTGTCTACATATACACATATAATACGGATGTTACATAGAGTCTCAAAAGTCAAAAAAAAAAATGCATTTATGAATATTTCCATAAGGGTTTTGACATCCAAGCATCGGATAGTCAAACAATGCCCCATGAAAGTGTACAATTAGGAAAGAAGAATCTCTCACAAGTTTGGTTTTGAAGTGGCAAAATACTCTTGCACCAAAGAAACAATCACGTGTATCATACTAGTTTTGAAGTGGGAAAATACTCTTGCATCAAAGAAACAATCACATGTATCATACTCTTACATAATAGAACATCCAAACATATTGCTTATAATGAAACCAGTGTTTCAAAAAGCGCTAGGCGGCACCTAGTGGCCATGGGGATCCAGGCCGCCCAGCGCCTAGGCAGCCGCCCAGAACCTAGGGGGCCTCGGTTCTAGCCCTTGATAGAGGGACTCATGGTGTGACTAAGGGTATGGCCATAATCCCAATTAAAAAAAAAAAAAAAAAAAGATAGAAGTCGAGAAGAGAATTTTGATAATCCATAAGACCATAATCCATACTTTCATACAATGCTAAAACAGTAAAACCATACAAGCATACACTTATAATCTGATACACTGTAGACTATACACACAAAAGTAAGAAAGTAGAACTAGAAACTAAAAATAAGAAGAAAAAAATATACAAAAATTCAGAAAATATACAGTCTAGGACACAATAGTTAACACTCAACACTCGACACTCAACACCAAGAGTCTTCACTCTTCAATCATCATCATCATCATCAGAAGCAACAGGGTAAGCTTCATTATATGCATCAGAATCGAGGCCACCATCATCAGAGTCATCTCCCTCTTCAATATAATGCTCGTCGTCCTCTATTTCTTCTGAATCTGCCTCTTCCTCCTCTTCTTTTACCTCCCTCTTACTAGTACGTGCAGATGAGGCCCTCGGAGTCTTGGCTGCTCTATACTTTTCTATCTTTTTGTGCTTCCCTGAACTCAAATATTGTATAATTTCCACCATGGTAGTCTTAGGAACATTTTTACACAGGGCAACATCCCCCTTAATACCGGCAAGGTGGTTTTTAAACCGGTAAATGCCCCCATTAGTATCCTTTCCACAATAATTACATTTAATACGATTTTTGTCATTTGGATTCGAGTTATAACCATACTTCCAACCTGGATCACCACTTCTAGAAGAACCTAGAGAAGGCATTTCCACAGAACAAGGCTCATTTTCATCATTTTCTGGTTCTTTTAAATTCAGAAGTGTCTAATCTTATCCCGAATAGCTTTAGGAACCTTTGTATGAGAAACAACATTCCCTTTAATACCGGCAAGATGTTTCTTGAATCGGTTCATACCCCCATTGGTATCTTTTTCACAAATTATACAATTTTTATCGTTTGGTTTGGGGTTATAATCATACTTCCAACCCGGATCACTTCTTCTAGAAGTAACAGAAATGTACCTATTCAAATGACAAGGATTTCGTTCCTGTTTTTGTTTTACATAACTCATATATTGCTTAATGTCTTCTCTAATAGCTTCAGAAACATTTTTACAAGAGGGCAGCATCCCCCTTAATCCCGCCAAGATGTTTCTTAAACCGGTTTATGCCCCCTTTCATATCTGTTTCACAAAAATTGTATTGGATTCAGGTTATATCCATATTTCCAACCCGAATCTCCACTTCGACTAGATCTTAAAAAAGACATCTCAAAATAAAACAAGCAATCTAAAAAATAAATTTTTGCACTTATTTTGATTGCTCGAGCTCCAAAATCCTACCTTTGAGATGTTTTCTAGTGCTAAAATAATAAAAAACACCCTCTAATAAGTTTATAAAACTCCAAAACTAAATCAAATCTACCTGGGTGATGTTTGGATCCATTTTTCATAACTTTGAGAAACACTTCGATACAATGAAAGTCACAAAAATTAGTTTTCTTGAGGTTTCTTTATCTCTAAAATAGGTTCTTGTGGGTTTAGGTTTGAAATAAATCTAAAACGCATCCTTCAAACCCTTTATATTTCAAAAAAAATCAATACAACAATAAATAAATAAAAAATTCTGCCCCTAGGCGGGGCGCAAGCCCTAGGCGGCCGCCCAGGGCTGGGCGCCTGCCTAGGCGGGTTCCATACTGCCCCGGCGGCCGCCCAGTTTGGCCGCCTAGGCCTAGACGATGCGCCCAAGCCTTCTGGATCGCCTAGGTGGCCACCCAGTTTGACTTTTTAGGCCTAAGCGCCGAGCGGTCCGCTTTTTTTAACATTGAATGAAACTCAGGTCATGGGTTGTGCAGATGCCTTCATTTTTTCATTTTTTAAATACCATTTATGCTACATGACACCTTGTTTTCCTTTTTCCTTTTTCCTTTTTTGGTGCCTCGCTTCCTCCCCACCCCCCACCCCACCCATATGCTTAAGCTCAAGTGTAGGCCTTGATAATATGGCTTAAACCCTAACTTTTTAATGGCAGCCTTGATAAACCACCTTTAAGTGGCATCATATCATTGGTCGAGTCCATGTGATTCTTATACGATGGCACAATTTGATTGGATGAGCCATGTGGATTTTATTTTTATTTTTGGATAATTAAACAAAATGAGAATTTAAAAGACCATGAGGGGCATGTCCCTCGCACTTGATTCGTCTTGATTTTCCAAAGTATAAGATGGACAATTTTGGCATGATTAAAATGGCTCATGAGAGATTTATTTGACTTATGGACAATGAGGTAAATTGGCAAAATCTAGGGTTTAATGGGGAGACAATGGTGTGAAATCACATCCCTACATCTTGGTGACTAGATGGGGATGTGTGGCTAGGATCATGGGCCTCTTATGTGCAATGAATGATGAGCATCAATGGCTAAGATCAAACCATTTATGAAGTCACACAACTATTTGCCTATAAATAATATCACTTGGCTTCATTTTAAACCATAACCCATTTGTACAGAGAAGGGAGACCTAGGTCTTCTCTCTTCTTCACCTTGTAGCAAGGTACCTTCCATGGCTATATGAAGTTCAATCCTCCATTGAATCATGGTATCTAGTCTAGCTGATGATCTACACATGAGCTAATCTTCATGCCTTCTTTTCCTGCATTGAAAGACTTCATCTTCACCTCTTTTGCGTGCTGTAAATCATTGATTATGGTAGCTTCTCCATGAATCCATGCTTGATCCTTCATGAGTATTGAGTACCATATGAAACTATGCATCAATACAATCTCATAGGCATAGTCGAGACTAAATTCATGCAATTTAGACACCTTTTTCCCCATAGTGTTACCACTTGATTTCTCTGAGATTTTTGGAGTTTTTTTTATTCATATCGTCAAATATATAATGTTCATTTGAGTACCAAATAGTGAGATTATCATCCTAGAGCATTTCTTTTGAGAAACTACACTATGGCCATATACTCCTATCTTTTGTGAGCTGTCCATACCTTGCATTTGCCAACTGTTTAGACGATTAAATGTAAGTTTCTCTCTCGCTTTTTGAAGCCAAGGAAGTGCTAATAAAGTGTGCTTAACCTTCCCATTTATCAAGTGGGATCAGCCCTTGTGTTTACAAGCCATCCTTGCTATCATCTATGGGACAATATTAGGTCCCTAAAAGGTCCAATCGGTGACCCGAGCACAAAGCGTTCAACCCGTTGGCTTCCCCTTAATTCCTTCCATTTATTTTGTTGTAATTTTAAGTTGGTGTATGTCTTATGCCATGGAGAATTGACTAATTTATATTTGGAGCATGTTTTGTTGATATAAATTTGGCCTTTATCTTAATGCCATCATAAAAAGCATCCCATGGTATATATAGTAAGACCTTTGGCCGTAAACCATGCAAAATGAGCTCGATATATAGCTTCCCATGATCAAAGCAATTATTTACATTTAAGCGTATGTTTAACGTGATAATGTAATTTGTATAGTGCTATAATTTTTAAGTACATATCTATAGTTTTGTATTGATTCAATCTCCTTGTTGTATCTTGTATTTGGACCAATAAGAGTTGTAATTTTTCATTTTAAGTGTTGGATATTGTATATATTAATGTACGATCATGTAATTCGAGTATTGTTATATTGCATTGAGAAAAATCTTTAAGTTGTGTCACTCGGACTTGGTTTAATATGGTTTAATATACCATAACAGATGTCCCTGCTTTCTGCAATGAGTTTCACTATAGAGGTAGAATTCACAAAGGCATGAAGATCCCTTTATGGCCTTGGTACCGAAATTAGAGGCGCTGAAGGCCTCCAAGATTTCTGACCCATCAGCTTGCTTTACAATCCTACAAACTTTTATCCAAGTTTCTTCCTCTTAGCTACAAGAAGTCCTCAAACAGGTTCTTTCTCCAAATCAGCGGGCATTTGTGGTCCATGAATATATCCACAAGAGGCATCTTGTTAAAATCCCCGGCGTTGTTGTTAAAGCTGATTAGGAAAAAGGCCCACAATCATGTGGATTGGGCATTACTAGACGTGGCATTTTGTAGAATGGTGTTTGGTAGCAAGTGGACATCACACACCATTTTTCTCAATCCTTATCAATGGATCCCCAGGGGGGTTCATTTCTCATCTTCCAGGAGCCTAAGGCATGGGGGCACCCTTTCCCCATTCCTATTGCAATTGGAGCAAAACTATTCAGAAGAACAATAGAAAGGTTGTATCACCAAGGCCTACTTGAACATTTCAAGGTTGTATCACCCATATCTTCTGCAATACTACGCAACAAGTCAATACATTGTGGCTCTTCTGAAGATGCCTCAAGGTCGCAACTGACCTTAAGATCGACGTGACCAAATCAAAAATTATTGGGCTGCCACCAATAACAAGACAATTCAAGCCCTAGCCAAAGACTCGTGTTACAGTCTCAAGGGGCTACCAACAAAACAACTCAGTTTACAATTGTGTATAGGAAAGCCAAGGAAGCAGCAATGGGACCCCATCATGATGAGATTTGATTATAGAGTGACAGCATGGAAAGGCAGGTTCCTTTCTCTGGGAGGGAATAACACTCTTACCAAGGCTACCCTCTCAAACATCTCAATATATCAAATGTCATTGTTCCAAATGTCAGCATCCATAGCGATCTGTATGGCACATGAAGAAATTCTTGTGGTCTGGGTCAGAGGGTCTCACATTTCATGTTGTGGCATGGGACAAGGTCTGCCAACAAAAACCACAAGGCAGACCTGAAATTCAAAACCTTAGCCACAGTACCATTACTTTTCTGGGAAAATAGTGGGGGCAGTTTGCGATACAAGAATACCATCTTTGGCAAGCAGTAGTCCGGCACAAATATGGTGAGGATCTCTAAGGTTAGTTGTTAAAGGGCACCATAAATGCCAAATTCTCTGGATCATGGAGATCTCTCACTGTCACTTACAACCAATTCTGCATAAAAATTATCTTTAGGGCAAAGAACAGTAGCCGGGAAAGATTCTGGATGGACAATTTGGTAGTTTATTCCCCCTACAAAAAAGATTGCCTAGTCTCTTCTTCCAAACAACCAACGGGAGGCCACAGTTGCACAATAGTTTCAGGCCTTAGGAACCCAAACTTTAAAAGAGCCCTGCAAGACCATGAGATGATGGTTGATTTCAAATGCCTATACGCCTGAATGCAATCAACCTACCTCCCAAGTGAGGGGTGAGACAAAATAGCATGCCCACCCTCCCGCTCTAGTACATCCACAGTATCTCCCTTTTAGCACTCCATCCTTCAACGCCCCTCCAACCCCCCCGGCAGCAACCAACAAGCCCAGGCAAAATCCCATTCCTCCCAAAATCCAGGCGTTCAGTCGGATTTCCTGATCAAAAAGAGACCTGACAGGGAACCAAATACAAAGAAGGGGCATCCATACAACCAACTACTGCACTATATCTAAAACAGCAGAGAATCCAAACAAACACCTCTTTCTTCACTGCCAAGTGGCATGAAATTTGTAGTCTCTCACATTTTACAAACCTACTGCAGTCCATCCAGCAACTATTTCAGGCTCTTATCCTCCTTATCTGGTTGAATGCATGAATCTTTTTCTGGAGGGCAACAGTGGCAGCCATGCAGGTGGTCAAAATCGAGAGACAACAAAATCTTTGAAGCGAAGGAATCAATGACTCATGCACTGCATAAGTGAATCAAAGCTATGATCATTTTCAGGGCAAAAAACACAAAAGCTTTCAATGACAATGCCACTGTTGACTTCCTCAACAACTGAATAGCTATGCTATCTGAAAGGCCACTCGCCATTTCATGCTCCTCACTCTAGAGACAGCCGGAAGAAGGGTCAATCAAACTCAACATTGATGTTTGCTCCCTGGGCAAACCTCATATGGCTGGCTTCAATGGAATTTTCAGGGAACAACTCCTCTCCTTTTTGAGATTCATTGGCTTCATTGATTCCACAATGGCAGAAACTATTTGATGGAGGGAAAAATTGTTCTTATTTTCTATTTTTATTCAATTTCAAAGGATCTATATTATAATTTTAATTTTAGGGTTTATTTCTAAGGGTTTTTAGTTGTTTTAGGAATTCTAGGATTTTTATAGTCTTTTTATTTATTTCATAAGTACTATTCACGAATACAGTTCACCGAACTGTTCACAAGGCTAAAACTGTCATTACAAAACTTAAGTTGAAGTTAGAATATATAGGTCATTTTAATCATCGTATGGGTATGTTATGTCTTTGAACATTGAATTATATATTATAATGTGTGTGGGGCCTTTAGAGGGTGAATTCCACATGATTTTTTGAAATTGAAAGATAGAAAAGCTTAGGATTTTGAAACCCTAGCATAGGGTATGGAGAAGAAACCCTAAGTTTCCTTAAATTATGCTTGTGTTTGGCTTTGTTTCCCTCCATTTTCTCTGCATCAAATTGATATCAGAGCCCGTGATCTATACGGAAAGTACTGTAGTACTGTACGGAGTTACTGTAACACTGTACGAAATTACTGTAGCACCAATTTTTAGTGCCCTTGGTCAACAACAAAGAAGGGAAGTTACAGTGGGGATCTAGGGTTTGCTGATTTTGGCTAAGGTTTTGCCAAAACAACCTGGATCTTGCTGATTTCAGCAGTTTCTTATTGATTATTTGCATAGGATTTGTGATTTCGATGAACCCATGGCAAGGAGAAGGGGCCGTAGAAGGGGGATTCTCGTAGATCCACTCCGTGATCCCATAGATGACAGAATTGAGGAACTTGAAAGGCAAGTACAGCAGCTGGCACAGCAATTCGCGAGCCTCAATAATGGGCAAAATGGTGATCTTTCAGCCCAAGAAGATCTCGAGTACAAGCCTTTTCACTTTTATGCTCTGCGTGGGGAGTCAAGTGATGAGGATAAAGACAAAAGACTTAGATGTAGAGAACATAACTCTAGAGTTTTCGATATGGAGGATGAGATTCTTGATTTTGACATAGATCGTATTGAAAATCAGCAGGATGTAGATTGGGATTGCCACCAATCTTCGACGCATACTTAGACGAAGACAAGATCTCGTAGGATATGCAATATACGATGATGATCAACATTTTTTAGCTCAATAGGTATTTAACGAGGGAAAAAATGGATTCAAAGGAGAATTGATAGGTGAAGTTGTTGGTTTAGTCGTTGATCTCAAAGATGCACCCATGGTTTATTTTAGAGCTGAGTCTAGGCAAATTCAACAAGGTTACATGACTGAAGTGATGCAATTTCAACAAATTTATGTGATTAAAATATTCCACCGATATACAACGACCCTTTCCTCGAGGGTTTCTCAGTTCTAATGCACAATCAATGTGTTTTGATTAGTGAAATAACCCACAAGTTCCAAGATCATGTTTACAATATTCGAGTTGAAGAATGTTGCCAGATTAACGCCAATTTCATCTTAGCATACTTTAAACTCGATGGCGAGTTTTCTCCAACCAAGGGAGAATGATGGAGGAAAAAATTATTTTTATTTTTAATTTTTATTCAATTTTAAAGGATGTAAATTATAATTTTAGTTATAGGGTTTATTTCTAGGGGTTTTTAGTTTTCTTATGAATTCTAGGGTTTTTATAGTTTTTTTATTTATTTCATGAGTATTATTCACATGTACTGTTCATGGGTATTGTTCACAAGGGTAAAACTGTCATTACAAAATTTAAGTTTAAGTTAAGATATATAGGTCATTTTAATTATTATATGGACATGTAATATCTTTGAATATTGAATTATAATATATAAGGTGTGTGGGTCCTTGAGCGGGTGAATTCCACATGATTTTTAGAAATTGAAAAATAGCAAAGCTTAGGCTTTTGGAACCCTAGCGTGTGGTATGGACAAGAAATCCTAGGTTTCTTTAAATTATGTTTGTGTTTAGCGTGTTTCTTGCTGATTTTACTGTTCCCTCAATTTTCGCTACATCACTATTGCTCTCCTAAAGAAGATGAAAACACTTAATCCAGCTTTGGGCCTCTCCCCCATGGTCGATGGAGATTCAAGGAACATCATTTTGTGGGCCTCAAGGTCCTCTCCCTACCCATGACAACTCCTTAAGAAAATTTTCTCACACAGAGCAATAATAATCACCAATGAAATCGTTCTCCTTAAGACACATAATTGATCAAATTGTGTGAAATTCCATCAATTAGAAGGGAGCAAAAGACGCAAAGAGTTGTAAAACCTCAAGTCTCGTTTGAGAATAGAGAAATACCATCAAACGCTGTGAGCAAAATAACTCCACCTATATCAATGTAGTCTTTGGAATAGTTAACATTTATCCAAACAAAAAAAAAAACAATGTAGTTTTGGAATTCTGCCCAAACATCCACCACCCACACAAGCACCAATTTGCTTGGGATATCAGAAAAGGAGAATGATTAAGGAGATTTCCATAGAGCTTCTCTAATTTTAAGCAACCCATCATTGCAATTAAAATTAAAAAATTCAGAGCATGTAACTGGATTTCTGCAAAGGCATGATCACATAAATGCAGCTCTACTAGTTGATGCAATTCCCACTAACCAATCCAAAAAGCCTCCTCTTGTAATTGCATCCAAGTAGCTGAAATTGGCCAGCGAGTGCAGAGAGGATACTGGATTAGGAAGTACCAAAGTAGAGAGAAAAGACTAGAGGTTTCTAACAAGTACACGCACTTCTTAACTCTCCCCAATCATATGGACCCATTGTATAAGATCCAAAAAAGAAAACAAAGGGTATCAAAAAGCATCGACTTGAATCACCGAGAAACTAAATTATAGTATAAAGTAAAACATAAAATGGATTTTCTTGAAATGTATTTCTCGATATGCTTGCTTATAACACTCAGAACAGAGTGTACAACATTGACCCCGATACAGTAAGTTTTCAGTGGTGTGGAGGAACACTCAACAAATTCAAGGACAGAGTGTGGACACCACAATTTCGTTGAAATCTTGTTGATGCTGAGACAACTGATTTCCTCAACCTTCTTGATACACCTTAGCATTACCTCATAGTTCCAAAAGGTATTCGATCATGTCCTATATTCCTCAGGTTTGAGTCCTGTAGACTCACAAATCCCTTAGACCATCGCATACCCCCATGGCTTCAGGACCCAGACTGGACAGTGGTATTCTTCAAAGCCCTAACCCTAGACA
This sequence comes from Amborella trichopoda, assembly GCF_054954075.1. Taxonomy (NCBI): domain Eukaryota; kingdom Viridiplantae; phylum Streptophyta; class Magnoliopsida; order Amborellales; family Amborellaceae; genus Amborella; species Amborella trichopoda. The sequence continues at coordinate 26,576,295 of NC_142338.1, read as the reverse complement.
ATATCCAACACAGAAGCATATACCCGTGTCAAATCGTTGTGGCAAGTGCAGGTTGGAGGAGTCCATCAACCATCTATTTCTACATTGTACAGCGGCCCCATTGCTCTGGTCCTTACTCATTGATCTATTCAACCTTACATGGCTCTGGCAAAAGTCCATTAAATACCTTTCTTAACCATGGATTTCCCCAATTTTCCCAAAATGGAGATGCCTCCTATGGCTCCTGACATCAGTGACCATCATCTGGTCCCTTTGGTTAGAAAGAACCCGCTGCATAGAGTTCAATTAAGCATTCTGACCCATACCAAGCACATTATATCCTGGGCTATGGCACCTAGGATTTCTTCGGCTTATCCTCTGTTGACTTTGATGGCCAATGGAAACACGTTATTTGGACCAAACCAAGTAACTCCCAAAACTCATCCATGTGGAAGCCACCAGATACACAGAAGTCAAGCTCAAATTCCACAGCAATTTGAAATCAGGTCCTGTTGGTATCAGGGGCATATTCAAACATAATGCCAGGCCGATCCTTCCTACCTACTTGGGACCAACAGGTCTTTGTGATGCATCAAGAACTTAGGCTTTGGGACTACTTACAGGCCTCAACCACTAAAATCTAGAATGAGGAACCAATATGATCATAGGAGACTCATATAAAGTCATTGCTTGAGCACTTAAAGCATCCTCGTGCCCACAAAGACTGGCACAAATAGTCAATCAAATTCATAACTGGTGCTCAACCATCAATGCTACCTTTTCACAAACATGGCGAGAAGCGAAGACAGCTGCCGACAATCTGGCCAAAGAGGAGACTCTCTCTCCCTCTTCTTGTCAAAAAAAACAAAAAAAAACAGCCCTACACCCAACCAAACTAAGTAACTCCAATCTCAAATTTTGATACACCAAAGCACCTTTAGCATCACCAAACTTTTTTGCAAAGAAATAGACACCCACAATTCTGTAATACAAACCCCGATAGTGTAATACCTCAATACATCAACGGAAGTCGGCAAAACTTATTCAACATATTCATAAGATTGCCATCAGTAATTCTATGCAAAAGATCATGATATGAGCATGAAACAAAAAGATAGAAACCAAATTACTCTGAAGTGAAATCAAAGATTTAGAAATTTAACAGAAGACATCACAAATTTTGCTCAATAGGAAATAGTTGGAATAGTAAAGGAATGGCTTTTAGGGACTTTACAGGCCAGGGAGGGTGGTGATCATGGGATCCCAGCTTCTGAAATCTCCATTGCAATACTTTTGAGCTTGTGGCAAATGAAATATCTCATCCTGCAAAACCACGACCCCTTAAAAATTTCCTTCAGTTGGAGAGAGAGATTTGTCTATATTCTTCAAAAATGAAAAAAAAGAACCAAAAATCATAATCCATAAAAGAGATGAGAGAGAGAACCATGTAAGCATCAGGGACGATGTAGTTGAAGAGTATGGAAATGGGGAGAGACCAGAGAAGCACCACCACTGCAATGCTCAACCTTCCCATCTCTCTCTCGATCGAACCTAGAGTTCGGGTCTTGAGATCTGCTTGGCACCCAGCTGAAATATCTCTCTCTCGATCGAACCTAGAATTTGGGTCTGAGATCTGCTTGGCACCCAGCTGAAATCTGAGATTTGAGGTTCTCAAGTTGGGCCTATTTTCCAGATTTGCCAATCCGAAAATAAAGGAAAAGGTTAAAACTAGCGTTTGATAACTTCCATTGTAGTGTCCCTGGGAATCACCCCTGCTGTTGACTTTCATAGATTATGGGAAGCAAGTGAAAATTGGTAGGGAGCTGGAAACGCTATTTGATAAACTGTGGTACTGGTAATTTCATTGGGAAAGCTGGAAACTGCTTGTAATACTGTTCATTATGTATTTCATTGATATGATGTGCGAAATGAAGTTTTTAAAAATATTTTGCATTTAAATAAGGTTCCTTCCATTCATCCAACATATTACAAAAAATGAAAATGGATTCACGGAATACCAATATTTACATAAATATTGAAGAATATTGTCACCAAGTCCATCCCCATCTAATGCTCTCTCTCTCTCTAGACCCACATGTTACATGAAAATGGTGGTTCTTCAGTATGCCACTAACATTGAATGCAATGGCCATTTCTTACACCGATTGAAATTCTCATTGGGATTTTAATAACATGTAATGCACAAGACAATTAAATAGCTTGTCAGTTCTCCAACATCTAGAGCCAAATGTTGGTGCCAAATATTTTAGGAACGAATTCATAGGGAAACAAAAACACTTCACTAGCTTCCCCCATCATATTGCCCAAAAAACAAATTAGACTATACTGAAATATCATCGTGCAAAAGAACACAAAAAACAAAACAAAGATAACAAACATTAACAGTGAATAAAAAGTAGAAATTAGCAAAAGTTATTGCATGACAAAAGGACAAAATAAGCATCATATAATTATTTCCACTCTACAAATAAAAACCAAGAACAAATAAAAAACAAAATCTTAAAAATCAGCAGTGTTTATAAAGAGATGAATATGTAAAAATGAAGGAACAAATCACAAGAAAGGGAAGAAATCGAGTTGGATTTTGCTTACTCTTCTCTAATAAAAGAACTTGATAAATTTAGAACTCAGAAAATTAGAAAGAGAATAATTGAAATGCACATTGCTTTCTCTGATCTTCTTCACATATTATTTGTGAAATCAAAGCATTTGGCCATGGTATCTATTAACAAGGAAACTTTCGAATCCCATACTTCTGAATATTGTGAGAAACACATATCAAAGAGATAGCATCCAAAGAGAAATGAGAAACCAATAAAAAATCTCGAATTTCAATATCTCAAATTCACTAAAAAAAATACGACTACTAACCAACTGATATGGTATTAAACCTCTCTCTCTCAAAAAAAAAAAAAAAAAAGTGCACAAGAAAATGAAAAAAATGGGCAAAAAAATCACAAAAAAGAATTAATTTCTACTGACCCATTCGATTCAATGAAAAACCCCCATAAACACCATCAACAATATCAAAATCCTAACTCTGAGATATATTTCATTCTATCTACACAAAGTGAATAAAATGGGCAAAAAAAACGAGTTAATCTTTCTGGTACAAATAACAAGACAAAAAAATCTTTGAGGTGCTATGATACAAATAGCCAGCAGAAAATAATAATTAATAATAATAATAAACAGTAAAAAAAATTCTGAAGCACATTCGTGAAGGAATAAGCAAAAATAGCAGGAAAAGAAAAAACAGATTTAGGGTTTATCATCATAATAAACAGTAAATAATAATAAGAACTCACTTATTTTTGGGGTTTAAATCTCTTCAGCTAGAGCTCTCTGATGATGGCGATTCATCTTACGTCTGCTGTATTTCTTCTTTAACCCTCTAGGGTTTGCAAAGGGCACCTGTAGTGGAGCTTATGGCTGCTGCGTTTCTTCTTCAACCATCTAGGATTTGCAAGGGGAAGCTGCCGTGGCTTTTTCTTCTCTTCGAGCGAGATTGCACGGGATCATGAAAAATGTTTGAGATAGCCGTAAAATTTATTTTTATTTTTAATTATAAAATTTAAAGCTTCACAATAGTGTAGATTAGAACTTAAAATCTTGAAAATTGATGCTCAAAAACGCATTATCAGATGAACTATTTTTAATAACTTGAAAGTAAGCTGTTTTTCATGTTCATATAGGTCAAGATGATCAATCGGAAGAATTTTTTAACATCAAAATAAACTTTTTTAATGAAATTTTTGAGATGTACCTTAATTTAATTGTTTAGAGCCTTGCATTTACATAAAAGTATTCTAAACTTTAAAAGTAATAAAGTATATCTGTACCATTTGGTTTCCAATTTGGGGGAGTTACATTTTTTGGTTCCCTAGATTTGAATTTTGGGGAGTCACATTTTTAAGGAACTATTCAAAAATCGTGGATTAAAATTCCCATAGGAATTCATATTTCCACCTTCTAAGCCAAATAGCTTCAAAGGTTAATTCCACCAAAATAAGGCGAATTGAGATTTGCTAGAAATGACAGGCTTGAACACGGCAAGTTGACTATTTGAGCAAATGACATGGAACAATTTGATTGAAATGATATGCCTTTTCCTTACTATGTGATTGCTTGGGATGGGTATGAAACGTCTCTCTCTAGAATGAAGATGACGTCCATAAAAATTAGGTTGAAGGGGTGGTCACCTCTTGGAATGAGGGTAAATTCATAATAGTATGCCTATGTTTCATGGGTGCGCTTCGCCATCCGCCCGCAAAGCAAAGTGCTTCGGGTTTTGGGGAAGGTCGAGCAAAGCACGTTTCACCGTTGCCTATGTTGATCCAATCCAAGAGATTCAGGCTTAAAGATCGAGATTGCATTTCGTTGCCTTAACAGAAAACTTACTTAACCTTCATTTTTTGTGTGGTGCGAGTCGCGCTAACTTGCTGGTGCATTCTCTATAGCTGCATTCTCTAATCAAATTGTTGCTTGTCTTCCCACTATTTCATGTGAAATAAATATCCATTTCAACCGCAAAGCATGGATCACATGCACAAAATTGATTAGGTATGGAGTGGAGCTACATGGTATGCCGATAGTGCGGTTTGTTCCCATGTTTTTTATGTCATGTAATATTCTTCCCGTTGAAGAAAATACCTAGGTTATATATTGTATTTGTTGGCCGTAAACTTGGGTTGTATATGACCTAGGTTGAATGCTCTAGCCAAGTATTGGAGTTCTATTGTATTGCTCCTATTCAACTATTGAGGAGGCTAAAGCATGGCATTGTGCATATCAAAGTCAACAACAACCTGCTCACCAAGGACCTATGGCCATGCAGTGAAGTGGGAGTGCTTTGAAGACTCTCACTATTCTCGCAATTCTCATGTACATGATATCAATTTTATTTTGTATTTTTCTTATGTCATGAAAAATATGCTGAAATCATTATCTTTTAATCTCTATTTTTCTCACTAACTCCATTTTAAACTATAATGGAGGAGCATTTAGAATTGCATATGGTTTGGGAAGTACACTAGTTCTTTTTTGTTGTTACTTGCTGACTGTTTGGACTTGTATTTTAGTTTGGATTAATGTTATGCGAATGGAATGACATGATTTAGTTTATGTTGTGAAATTTGGGATTGTAATTTGAGCTTGTTTTTTGGCCTTTTGGGTATGGAAAATACATGCTTCGTAAGTTTTACACATGCAATTTATAAACGTAGACATATGTTTGATGTGAAATCCAGGATGGTTGTCGTCTATACTCTATCAAGTGGTGAAGAAATAAGGCGTGTCAAATAGGCTCCCGACCATGAAAAAATGTTGTTCGAGACCATGGTGGAAGTGGGTGCCACGAGCCTGCCAAAAAAGGAGCGGAGAGAGTATGGACCTGAATTTACCATAAACATGTTTTAATCAAGAATTAAATGGTTGAAGTTTGCAAAAAGAATTGTTAAACAACTCCTTGATCAGCCTGGGTTCCAATTCAACGAAGGTATGAGGAGGATACCTGGATATGTTGAGAGGAGTATGTTTAGGTAATTTATAAAAATGGGTGTAATTTTATAGTTTAAAAAACCTGCATGCAGGTACAAGTAAACCTTTACAATGTGCATGTGCGTAGGCTAGTGAAGTTATTTCAAAGAGATTCGACTTTGTTCTACCTCCTATGCGGCTCATGGACCAGGTTTTCGTCGTGGACATGGATAGTGCAACCTTTGCAATAGTTTCGAAAGATTAAAAATGGACCAACGCAAATGAACTTTTGGACTTTGAATCGATTTTATATTTACTTCCTATATCTCTAATAAAACGGTCATGGTAATAATGAGAAAAATTTTGAAGTAACTTAGAACATGGGTTTTTAATATAGATTGAAAATGGTGTATGGTAGACTTCAGATATATTGTTTTAAGCTATGTAATTTGTGAATGTTTATCTATGGTATAGACCGCTTGAGTTCATTCTCTCTCTCTTGCATTCGTCTCTCTCTCCCTCTCTCTTGCATTCGTCTCCTCTCCCTCTCTCTTGCATTCATCTTGGTGAAATGTTATAGCAATAAGATTTGAGGGCGCAAATGAGACGAAATTCAGACCTATTGCACACTTTGAAATGTCGTCTTATTTTGGACAAACACGAAAAAAGGATTCAATAATCACAACACCGGAATTGGTTAATTTTTTAAAAAATAATAATTTATAAAAATTCTGAATTTCCAGGACAAACATTTTGTAGGCAATCCAAATAGTGAATTTGTATCTTCCTGATCTCTAACTGATATTATCCAAACAGCATGCACCCATATTCTAGGAAATGAAAATTCCAAAGTATACCAATTCTAGGATTCACATTTTCACAAGAGTCACATTTTTGCAAAGCCTCATTGTACAATATGATAATTAAGAGACTCAGTGGATTTCTTTTGAGATATAGTATATTAGATCTTTGTGATCAAAATATCTTCATATATCTTGTAGTGTAACATGTTGTCCTTTTCACAATAATATAATAGAAATAATTCATCGTTGTCATTATCAAAGCCTTCTCCCAACTAATTAGGGCCGGCTATACGAAAAGTTTTAACAAAGTTTTTATGTTGGCTACCTACCTAACACAACCCACCTCCTTTACCCATGCTTAGAACAAGTTAAAGGAATATGTAAGGTCATCACCCTTTTGAGACCAATTGAAATAATAACTAATTATAATTTTGGAGTAGGTTTTTGTAAATTAAATATTGTCAAATATAAGTTTATTTTTAGCATGCAGTTTCTAAAAGGCTTAGTCCTTATGAAGAAAAATAAAGCCTCACCTCGAAATCATTTTAATGAAATATTACGCACATGGAAAATCCCTAAGATGGCTCCAAAATCTACTTCCACCATCGATTATGAAATTTGTAGCTCAGAAAATGATATAGATCTTATGGATGCACGCACACTTTGAGAATGGACGGTCTAGACAGCATACACTTCTTTAAGGGCCTAAAATGTTTTTTTTATTTGTTCACAATCATAATGATCAAGGTTGAGATGATCGATTTAAAGGTTTCTCGATACCATAACCGTAATTTTTTATGAGTTTTGAGGTGAGGTCTTTGACAATCGTAATGATCAAGGTCAAGATGATCATCTTCAAACTTTTTTCAAAGCTTTATGCCTTGGTCATGTGATTTTAAAATATGGAGAATTAATCACTTTGTGTTCTGACCACATTTAAGGCCTAACCATGAAAGTGATTTAAAAATACCCCAAATAGTGTTGTTCTCTGACGTAATAAAAATTCATTACTTATTTGGGCTTAAGTTGATATTATGGTCATTTATTTTATAGCATTCCAGCTATGTAAAATGGCTCTATGCTTTCCTTTTCCTTTTTCACCATTTTGTGCTTGATATCCTATTGTATATCAATTGCTATTAATGGGTGCATTCACTATGTTGAGGTTACTTACCACTCTGTCTAATTGTTCCATGGGGCTAGTGTATTGGGGAGCCATAAAGCCTCTATCTTTCTACATGCTTAAGAATGCCAACAATGTGTATCTTTCTTACCGTTGTGGGAATTTTGTACGTAAAGCACTATGTACATGTATCATACATTAACACTGAAATTTGGAGGCACTGGTAGAGCAAATCTCCAAGAAGTGAAGGCTAATTGACCTCCCAAATTCCAAAAAAAGCCAGAAATAATACTTATAGTATTTGTACATGAGGAAATTAAAGTTTCAAAATTTAGGATTTTGATTTTCTTTGTATTGTGAGAATAATATATGTGATTTTTCCCTCATTTAGGAAAAAAATAGGGCATCACAATGTTTAGTTGAACATTAATCAATTAATCATTACACCATTCTGCAACCACATCAAATTGCTCCAAATAAATGAAATCCTTCCCATTAAGTTTCAGGTATTAATGACAAATGGGTTTATCAAGAAATACACTAAAACTAAAGAGAGTTAGAGAGTGAGTTAAAAAACAACAGTAACATAAACTAATTCAATACATGTGAGAACATAATTTTTTACATAAAATTTAACCTAATAACTTTCTAACCATGATATCTCATACCCCTCAATTTTCCATAACATAAAAGTGGTTCAAGCCTCACCTAAGCTGATTGAGCGCATTAGAGAAGGGATGAGCAAGACGGACTAAGGTTTATATTCTTGCAACTATTGGTTGTATTTTGAAATTTGATGTAAATATGCTACTTAAAATACCGTGGAGAATACAAATAATCACCGTTGAGTATTTCCCAGTGAGTTCTTGATGGCCAACACCTAAGGATGGCGGAAGAGTCTAGGTATCAAGAGACCGGTACGATGAAGAGAGGAACAAAAGGGAAAGATAGAAACCTAAAATTTGATGGTGCGGAGAGCGGAAATTGAAAGGTACGGAAAAGGGTTTGAGCGATGGTGGTGATTGTTATGCTTTGGTGCTTGTTAGAGAGACAAGAGAAGAGAGGGCTAGAGAGAATGGGGAAAAGAAAAAAAATGGGGAACAAAGGCTTTAAGATGGAAGGAAAAAAGAAAAGAAGAAGAAGAGGAACTAGGGCTTCAAGTTTATCGATTTCACTTAGAAAATGTGTTCCAATATCTCTATCGCCTATTTTATTGGGCGATGGATTAACATGTAGCACTTATTATTTGGTCTAGGCACCAGCCTTATATAAGTCTTTCATTTAATATCGAAACTAGCCCTTAATAACGAGATTCTTTTATTTGACAACAAAACTAGCCCTTAATTTGGAGTTTCTACCTTGATTATCTAATGGACAAATAAAGGAAAGGAAAGACTTTGTGCACACCAAGACTCTTATTGCTTCTAAATATATAGCAAAACTAGGGCGAGCCCATTTGAGTTACTTGGGCCTGCCAAAAATTATGGCTACAACGTTTAGTTGAACATTAATCAGTCAGTCATTACAACATTTAGTAACCACATCAAATTGCTCCAAATAGACAAAATTCTTCCCATTAAGTTTTATGTATCAATGACAAATGGTTTAATCAAGAAACACATTAAAACTAAAGAGAGTTAAAGAGTAGGTGAAGAAAACAACACTAATATAAACTAATTCAAATCATGGGAAAACGTAAAATTTCTACATAAAAGCTAACCTAATAACTTTTTAACCATGTTATCTCATACCCCCTCACTTTTTCATAACATAAAAGTAGTTCATGTCTCACCTAAGCTGATTGAGTGCATCAAAGTATCCATGAGCAAGACGGACTAAGGTTTAGATTCCAACAACTACTAGTTGTCATGTTGAATTCCAGTATAAATATGCTACTTCAAAGACTATAGAGAGTAGAAAAAATCACCATTGAGTATTTCTCAGTGTGTTGCTGATGGCCAGAACCTGAGGATGGTGGAAGAATCTAAGTATGTCGATCATGGTCCCCACGAGACTGGTACGATGAAGAGAAGAATAAAAGGGAAAGATGGAAACACTGGAAAATGTTGGTGCAGAGAGAGGAAATAGAGAGGTTATGAGCACAAAAACGGGTTTGAGCAAGGGTGGTGGTTGTTGTACCTTAGTGCTCGCTAGAGAGAATAGGACGAGTGAAGGGTAGAGAGAATAGGATAAAGAAAAAGAATGGGGAACAAAGGTTTTAAGATGGAAAAAAAAAAGAAGAAAAGAAAAAAAAGAAAGAGGAACTGCAGCTTCAAGTTTCTTGCTTTCCTTTGAAAATGCATTCTAATATCATTACCACCCATTTTATTGGACCGTAGATTAATGTGTAGCACATATTGTGTGGTCCAAGCGTCAGCCTTATATAAATCTTTCATTTGACATTGAAACTGACCTTTGATAATGACATTCTTTTATTTGACATCGAAACCGGCCCTTAATTTGGAGTTTGAACCTTGATTATCTCATGAACAAACAAAGGAAAGCAAATACTTCGTATGCACTAAGATGCTTGTTGCTTCTATATATTTACCAAATATCGGACGAGCCCGCTTGAGTAACTCAAGCCCCCTAAAAACTAGGGCATCACAACATTTAGCTTAATGTTAATTAATCAGTCACTACACCAATCTGTAACCACATCAAATTGCTCCAATTAAACAAAATTCTTCCCATTAAGTTTCAGGTATTAATGACAAATGGTTTAATCAAGAAACATACTAAAACTAAAGAGAGAGTGAGTGAAGAAAATAACAATAGTATAAACGACTTCGAATCCTGAGAGAATGTAAAATTTCTATATAAAATCTAACCCAATAACTTTCTAATCATGATATCTCATACCCCTCACTTTTTCATAACATAAAAGTAGTTCAAGCCTCACTTAAGCTGATTGAGTCCATCATAGAATGCATGAGCAAGACGGCCTAGATTCCGACTACTACTGGTTTTAATTTTGAAATCCGGAATAAATGTGATATTCAAAGACTGTGGTGAGTAGAAAAAATCACCATTGAGTATTTCTCAATGAGTTTCTGATGGCCAGAACCTAATGATGGTAGAAGAGTCTAGGTATGATGATCTTTGTCCCCCAGAGACTGGTACGAGAGGAACAAAAGGGAAATATGTAACCCTAGAAAATGTTGGTGCAGTGGGCAGAAATAGAGAGGTTTTGAGCACGGAAAAGGGTTTGAGAGAGGGTGATGGTTGTTGTGCTTCAGTGCTCGTTTGAGAGAACAACAAGAGAGAGGGGTAGAGAGAATGGGGTAAAGAAAAAGAATGGGGAACAATGGCTTCAAGAGGGAAAAAAAAAGAAAAAAGAAAGAGGACATGCAATTTCAAGTTTCCCAGTTTCCTTAGAAAATGCATTCCAATATCTCTACCACCCGTTTTATTGGATGGTGGATTAACATGTAGCACTTATTATGTGGTCTAGGCATCGGCCTTATATAAATCTTTCATTTGACATTGAAACTGATCCTTAATAATGTGATTCTTTTATTTGACATCAAAATTGGCCCTTAATTTGGAGTTTCTATCTTGTTTATTTCTTAGACAAAAAATGGATAAGAAGAACTTTATATGCACCAAGACGCTTGTTGCTACTTTATATTTACCAAAACTCAGGCGGGCCCTTGCTGGCCCATTTGAGTAACTCAAGCCCGCCAAAAACTAGGGTATCACAATGTTTAGTTGAACATTAAGCAATTAGTTATTACACCATTCTGTAACCACATCAAAGTACTCCAAATAAACAAATTCATCTGATTAAGTTTCACGTACTAATGACAAATGGTTTAATCAAGAAACAAACCAAAACTAAAGGGAGTTAGAGAGTGGGTGAAGAAAATAGTAATAATATAAACTAATTCAAATATTGGGAGAACGTAAAATTTCTACGTAAATCTAACCTAAGGACTTTCTAACCATGATATCTCATACCCCTCCCTTTTCCCTAACATAAAAGTAGTTCAAGCCTCACCTAAGCAGATTGAGCGCATTACACAATGGATAAACAAGACGGGCTAGGGTTTAGATTTCGGCAACTACTGGTTGTAAATTTGAAATCCCGTGTAAATATGTTACTTCAAAGACCGTGGCGAGTAGAAAAAATCACCGTTGAGTATTTCTTAGTGAGTTCCTAATAGCCAGAACTTGAGGATGGCGGAAGAGTCTAGGTATGTCGATCTTGGTCCCCAAGAGACTAGTACGATGAAGAGAGGAACAAAAGGGGAAGATGGATCCCTAGGAAATGTTGATATAGTGAGCAGAAACGACAGAGTTATGAGCACGGAAAAGGGTTTGAACGAAGGTGGTGGTTGTTGTGCTTAAGTGCTCGTTAGAGAGAATAGGAGGAGAGATGGGTTGAGAGAATGGGGTACATAGGCTTCAAGATGGAAAAAAAGAAAGGAAAGAAAGAAAAAAAAAGAAAAAAAAAAAAAGGGGAACTATTTTTCCAAGTTTCTTCGTTTCCTTTGAAAATGCATTCCAATATCTCCACCGACCATTTTATTGGAAGGTGGATTAATATGTAGCACTTATTGTGTGGTCCTAGTGTTAGCCTTATATAAATATTTCATTTGACTTCGAAACTGGCACTTAATAACAAGATTCTTTTATCTGACATCGAAACTAACCCTTAATTTGGAGTTTCTACCTTGATTATCTCATGGATAAAGAAACGAAAGGAAAGACTTTATATGCACCAAGATGCTAGCTACTTCTATATATTTACCAAAACTCGGGCAAGCCCATTTGAGTAACTCAAGCCCGCCAAAAACTAGGGCATCACAATGTTTAGATGAGCATTAATCAATCAATTATTACACCATTCTGTAACCATATCAAATTGCTCCAAATAAACATAATTCTTCCCATTAAGTTTCAAGTATTAACGACAACTAGTATAATCAATAAATACACTAAAACTAAAAAGAGAGTTAGATAGTGGGTGAAGAAAATAACAATAATATAAACTTCTTTGAATCATGAGACAACGTAAATTTTCTACATAAAACCCAACCCAATAACTTTCTAACTATGATATTTCATACCCATCACTTTTCCATTGCATAAAAGTAGTTCAAGCCTCACCTAAATTGATTGAGCGCATCAGATAATGGATGAGGAAGATCGGCTAGGGTTTAGATTCATGCAACTACTTGTTGTAATTTTGAAATCCAGTGTAAATATGCTACTTAAAAGACCGTGACGAGTAGAAAAATCACCTTTGAGTATTTTTTAGTGAGTTCCTGATGGTCAGAACCTGAGGATGGCGGAAGAGTCTAGGTATGTCGATCTTGGTCCTCAAGAGGTTGGTACGATGAAGAGAGGAATAAAAAGGAAAGATGAAAACCCTAGAAAATGTTTGTGCAGAGACCGAAAATGGTGGGGTTATGAATATGGAAAACGGTTTGAGTGAGGGTGGTGGTTGTGCTTCAGTGTTCATTGGAGAGAACAGTTGAAGAGAGAGGTAGAGAGAATTGGATAAAGAAAAAGAATGGGGAACATAGGCTTTAAGATGAAAAAAGAAAAGAAAAAAGAAAGATGAACTGCAGCTTCAAGTTTCTTGTGTTTGTTTGAAAATACATTCTAGTATCTCCACCGGCCATTTTATTAAATAGTGGATTAACGTGTAGCACTTATTGTGTGGTCCAGGCACTAGCCTTATATAAATATTTCATTTGACATAGAAACTGGCCCTTAATAATGACAATCTTTTATTTGACACCGAAACTGGCCCTTAATTTGGAGTTTCTAGCATGATGATATCGTAGACACTTGCTACTTCTATATATTTACCAAAACTCGGGTGTGTCCGTTTGAGTAACTCGGGCCTGCAAAAACTAGGGCATTACAATGTTTAGCTTAACATTAATCAATCAGTCATTACACCATTTTGCAACCACATCAAATTGCTCTAAATAAACAAAATTCTTCCCATTAAGTTTAAGGTATTAATGCCAAATGGTTTAGTCTAGAAACTCACTAAAACTAAAGAGAGTTAGAGAGTGTGTGAAGAAAACAACAATAATATAAACTAATTCAAATCATGGGAGATCGTAAAATTTCTAAATAAAATCTCGCCTAAGCTTTCTAACCATGATATCTCATACCCCTCACTTTTTCATAGCATAAAGTAGTTCAAGCATTACCTAAGCTGATTGAGCATATCAAATAATGGATGAGGAAGATGGGCTAGGGTTTAGATTCTGGCAACTACGAATTGTAATTTTGAAATCCGGCGTAAATATGCTACTTCAAAGACCGTGGTGAGAAGAAAGAATCACCGTTGAGTACTTCTCAGTGTGCTCCTGATGGCCAGAACTTGAGGACGGCAAAAAAGTCTAGATTTGTCGATCTTGGCCCCCAAGAAACTGGTACGATGAAGAGAGAAACAAAAAGGAAAGATAGAAACCCTAGAAAATACTGGTGCAGAGAGCGGAGATGGAGGAGTTATGAGCACATAAAAGGTTTTGAGCGAGGGTGCTGCTTATTGTGCTTTAGTGCTTGATAGAGAGAACAAGAGGAGAGAGTGTTAGAGAGAACAAGAGGAAAGAGGGGTAGAGAGATTGAGGTAAAGAAAAAGAATAGGGAACAAAGGTCCAAGATGAAAAAAAAAAGAGGAATCGCAATTTCAAGTTTCCGGTTTCCTTTGAAAATGCATTCCAATATCTCCACTGCCCTTTTTATTAGACGGTAGATGAACATGTAGCACATATTGTGTGGTCCAGGCGTCAGCCTTATATAAATATTTCATTTGATATCGAAACTGACCCTTAATAACAAGATTCTTTTATTTGACATCGAAACTAGCCCTTAATTTAGAGTTTCTACCTTGATTATCTCATGGACAAACAAAGGAAAGGAAAGAGTTCGTATGCACCAAATTTACCAAAACGTGGGAGAACTCATGTGAGTAACTCAAGCCCACCAAAACTAAGCATCACAATGTTTAGCTGAATATTAATCAATCAATCATTACACCATTATGTAATCATATCAAATTGCTCCAAATAAACAAAATTCTTCCCATTAAGTTTCAGGTATTAATGACAAGTGGTATAATAAGTGTTCGAAAAATCAAACTAGAACGATTAACTGAGTATGGGTCTAGGAGCGGTTGGAACTGGAACCGGACTAACAGGGCAGTTAGCCGTACTAATCGGTCCAATAGATTTTTTTTAATAGGTACAAAACTCCAAAAAAAAAGAAAAAAAAACTTAGATTAAGTGTATACTATCTTATTACATATATTTAACTTACAAACTTTTTTGGATAATTAACAAGAACCCCCTTTCCGCAAAGCTCAAAATTTTGAAAAGCTCAAAATTTTTTGAGAAACCAGAACCCCTTTCCACATTATTCTACAACAAGTAATTAACCCAAATTTTGGGTCCCAAAACTACTAAAATTAACCCAAAATAAAAAGTAATCCAATTCATATGAAAAAAGATGCACTAATTTTTTCCATTATTACAAATACAACTGTACCATGAATTCAATAAAAAAACTAAAAAGATCGAGCAACATTATCATTACCATGCAGTCATGCACTATATAAAAAAAGAAAAAAAAGGTGAAAGGCGACGTTGCTGATTTGCTGGGCGCACAATCCTGTGGCAAACGAAACCTCCGTTGGCTGTGCTCTGCAGGATGAGGGGACTCAGCACCAACAACAACCACCCTATAACACCGACACCTCTTTTGTTTTTCGAAGATATGTGACACCAACAGCTCACGCCTTTGCTCTTCTTCACTCTTATTCGAAATCACTATGATATTCTCTGACTGAAACTGCATTTCTTTATGTACAGATGATATGAGTCCCTCGTCTTTAACCAGGTTCATCACTTTCTTTTGTTTCTCCATTCTTCATCGCCTCTCTTTCCTTCCTTTTTCATGGCAAGAGACGGTGGATTCAAAAGCCTTGACTCTCTCTCCTTGGACGACACACATGCTGGCTTTTATTTGTATCAGTTTCAGTGTACGTTTCTCACTTGTTGTTTGCTGATATATTGGTAGCTGCTCAGTCTGCTGGAGCTCTTCTAGCTTGTTGGTATCAAATGCTTTTGTGGCCAATGAAGGCAAGAAGATGATAGGCTACCCAAAAGGGGCTTCGAGGCTGAGGCTAGTAAGGGCAAGCATCTCTAGTGGTATTTTTATGCTTCCTTCTCTTTGATTATTGCTTCTCTGTTAATTCGGTGTGATATTTCCATGGGGCTAGGATTTTTCTGGATACTTTTGTGCTGGCTCGAATAATTGCTTCGTTATCAATTTTTTGATTTTGACTATTTCTTTGAAAACCGAAGGCATTGCAAAAGTGCGATATTGATATTTCGTTTTGTATATTTTTTCCTTTATTGTTTATTTTAGGATATAAGTTTCTTTTTGTCTTCAACTAGTTCTTGTGAGTTGCTTCTGTGCAAGAATACAGGCTGGGTTGGGTGCCCATTAAAATTATTTATTTTTCTGTGGCATGCATTCCATGAAAATAGAAGAATTGTTACTTTAGAACAGTAATTTGGACAATGAATGAAAAAACAGCCGCCTTGCGGCCTAGGCTGTTTTTTTTCAAAAACTCCTAATCATGGACTGGTGTCCTGCTTAAGGCAGGTCCTTGAAGGCGCCCGCATTGCCCAATGCTGCAAAAAAAAAACTCAGGTAATGGATAAATTGTCATTTTACCCCGTAAAGGATTTTGGGGGCCATTTTTTGCTTATAAAAATTTGTTAGTAAAGTTTAGAGTGAGAAATGTTTTGAGAAAAACATGATTTTGAAGATTTGTAGTGAGGTCGAAATTTTTTTCGACCTCCTTGAATGGTCACGCAATTAATGGATATTCATCTCCAATCTTTTTGAGGCTTTTAATGGTTGTAAAAGAGGAGATTTGGGAATCAAAACATTTGGGTATGACCTGATATCGATTCCACTTCAAGAAGGTTGTTATATTTCAATATTTTTTATTAGGTTATGTATTTATTTTTTTCACAATGTCTTTTGATGTTATTCTTTGCTATTCGATTTTTTTTTTTTTTTGTGATACTGTATGATATATATTTGATAATTTATTGACTATTTACATCATTATTTTCCCATTTTAATATGTAGTTTGGGTCTTTGGGGAAACAATTCAATAAAAAAGTCCATTGGCACCAAATCGATTTTTTTTTTTGAAACGTTAACATTGTATTACTGAGACAGTAATGGTTACAAAAATGAGAAGACCAAGAGCCCCCACGGGGTAGCTCTTCGTAAAAAATACGTCAATGAGCCATATACAAAAGGGCGCGTATAAAACTCTCCCGTTTACAATGATTTACAGTGTCTTTCCAAAAAATTAAACCAAAAACCAAGGAAGACGCTTTTGAAGCTACGAAGTGTGCCTGTGGTCCGTGACAAAAAAGGAGTGGGACCTGGCGTTTTCTTCCTCTTGGATTCGAGCTCCCTCCTTCGCCATGAGATTTGCGAACACGTTGGACGTCCTCTAGATATGCCTCCAGGAGACGTCCATATCCTTGCAAATGTGAAAGATTTCATCAAAAATAGTGGTGATTGCCAAGGGGGAGGGATCTTCCCACTTGCCCAAGAGATAGTATTTTGGGAGTCTCCTTCCACAATGAGGCACGATCCCCAAGAAAGGTTGAACTTTTTCAGCCATAGTAGCAAAGCCATAGCCTCTGCGAATTGGGAGTCACCATTACCGAGGCGTTCAGAGTACATTAAGAGCACTTTCTGGTGGTGGTCTCTAAAAACTCCTCCAGCATCAGCCGGGCCAGGATTCCCAATCGAACAATCGTCAAAGTTTAACTTAATGCTGCTAGCAGGTGGAGGTTGCCAGTTGTTATGTCTAATAGCCTTTCTAGGTTGGTGGTAAAGAATATTTTCCCATTGACTATGGAAGAGGTTCCTTGGAAGGCCCATGAATGTCCGGTGATTAGAAGCCCAAAATGAGGCCAAGGTAGAGACCCTATGAAAGAGAGCTGGGGTTTGTAGTTTGATG
This sequence comes from Amborella trichopoda, assembly GCF_054954075.1. Classification (NCBI taxonomy): domain Eukaryota; kingdom Viridiplantae; phylum Streptophyta; class Magnoliopsida; order Amborellales; family Amborellaceae; genus Amborella; species Amborella trichopoda. The sequence goes on along the minus strand of NC_142338.1, from coordinate 26,558,870 downwards.
CCTTGAAAGATTCTGTTATCCCTTGCAACCAATAAGATCCATATGGTAGCAGCTACAGTAGCTTTCCACAGAGTTTTTCCAGCTTTTGGCCATTAAGTCCAGGTCGTAAGAAATAAGGGCTTTGATCGAGGATGGCGTGACCCATTGGATACCAAACAGCTGTACTACCATACTCCATTAATCGTGCAACATTGCAAAGAAGGAAAAGATGAGGGTTAGATTTCTCCTCAGAAAGACATAAAGCACATCTATTGGGGATGGGGATCCCCCTTTTTTGGAGTTGGTCCACCATGAGAGCTTTGTTGGATGCAGCAATTCAGTTAAAGGTTTGCACCTTGGGTGGTGCAATGGTCGCTCAGACTTTTGCCAGGGCTGATGGAGGGTTGGTAGGAAGGGTAGGGGCCTGAGAGAGGCTCTTATAGAAAGAGGCAACCATGAAGAGGCTAGTAGGAGTTAGCGTCCACATCAGAGAATCAGTCCCATTTAAGGGAATGAAAGTTGAGTATAGCGCTGCCGAGAGAGTTGGGAAATGTAAGGCTTCCTCATCAGTGAGGTGCCTTCGAAATGAAGGGTTCCAATTTCTTCAGCCTTCTATTAGCACCATTTCGTCAGCTACAATGGAGTGTTTGTTTGTGGCGAGCAAGAATAGGGTTGGGAAAGCTTGGCTCAGAGGGGTATGACCCAGCCAAAGATCAGACCCGCTGAAGACGTACCCATCTTTTGAACTGTGTGATAGAGGTAAGGATAGATTTCCAGGCTCCTGACGCTTTCGGCCACTGTCTATTATCTGGCAACCATACTCCTTCCAGGATTCTATATTTACTTCGAAGGATTCTAGTCCAAAAAGAGTCAAGCTGAGTAGCTAGGCGCCACCATCATTTTCCGAGTAAGGCCGAATTGTGTTTCCTAAGGGTCCAAATCCCTAGACCTCCAAGTTTTTTAGGTAGGCATATGTTTCCCACGCGACCAGGTGGAATTTGGTCTTCTTTGCATGCCCTTACCACAAAAAGTTCCGCATGAGCTGTTCTAGGCGATTGGTCACCTGAGTAGGCATGTGAAAGAGAGACATTTGGTACACCGGGGAGTTTATTTGCCTCAAATCGATTGAATATTGTTTTTTATCTTTTCTTTTATATTTTTTTAATGTTGCTTTTGATTTTTAGCTATTTAATTCATATTCAAAAGTCTAAATGTTTATATTTGATCTGTACTTTTGACTTCTGCGTTTTGAACAATATATTACATACAAAACTTACTTGTTAAATAAAAAAAAGTCATTTCTATATACAATGAAATGGGAGGGAGATGTGGGGGGGCCAAAAATCCGCAAGGATTTGCACTTCCCAAAAAGCAGGTCACCTTTGTCTCTGGTCACCGGCCTAGGCAGCCACATCCGTGTTTTTAAACATTGAATTTGGAAAATAAATAAGTTGAGGTTATGATAATTGAAACGTAAAGAGAAAAGAAATACATTTAAAGTCTTGGGAACATGGATTATTTTTCACTAGTTAAAACTTAAAACTATTTGTATTCTTTTTATATTCTGGAAGTGCTATGTGGAAATGTCAAAACCGTGGCCTTCTTTGTAGAATGAATACACTACTCAAAAAACGAAAATAAGAGGAGCATTTCAATGATCTTTAACTAGGAAAATGTTGGTTTCTAGGTTCTCGGAGGCTTGGAAAAACTCTTCATTTTGGGCTCCATACTGGTGAACCATTCTCAAAACATACCATGGAATGTGAGTGTGTTTTAAGTATGCAAACAAATTAAAAGCATCCAGAAAACCCCCAATGTTTCTCTATTCCAAACCTCGTGGGACTAAGTAATTCTCCTACTTATAAAGCCATGGAGAGACTTGTCTCTAGGCAATGTGGGAGCAAAACTTTCATGTAAGTAACACTTTGCCTTGAGATTGAAAATTGCCTTTACAAAATATCATATGTTGTTCTGGAACGACCTTTTCAAAAACTAACAGAAAACAGATATAGAGTTTTCTAAAGTATCTAAAGTGTATAGAACTAAAATCCAGAAATTTAATGAATTTGATAGGATAGAGATGATTTGTTATCTGTAAAGAGAACTGGGAAGAACAATAAAACGAGATACAATATTTGAGATAATTCTAAAAGAGCATGTGATAATTTTAATAGTTTCGGCTAAATGTCTATTGTTATTTGGTAGTTACTCTAGAAACTGGATAAGATGGCTGAATTGCATACCTACATCGATTTCTGAAAGCCTCACTACTCTAAACAGAAATAACTTGGTGATTCATCTGGTTATGATCCTCAACACTTTCAAGACTTAAAATATGCTGAATTTATTTAATGCGTTTGATTTGTTCTACTAATTATGGCTTGTCAATGTTTCTTGGTGTGTTTTTATTCGTTCGACAACCTCAAATGCCGCTATCTGGAGTGCTTTTTGGTATCACCTGAAAAGGAATCATATAAATGCGGTGGAACAAATTCTATTCATCTCACAGGTTCTTTGAGCTCTATCCACATTAGTGTCTAGGAACCCTGTTCATCTCCGTCAACACCTTTGTGACCGAAAAGACACCCATGCTTCTGCCAGTATGATTCAACAAGATTCCCCTGCTCCACCCAATTTTTGTTCGAGTATTTGCACTTATGTTCTCCTGTTGATTCTTATGCTCAATCATGCAGTTGGGAATGTTCTCTAACATACTTCTCCTTCCCTTAGTACTCATATCAATTATTTTGTTTGCAAAGAGTGTTGATCATGTGCATGTGCCTTAACATTGATTTTTATTTTTGCTACCTGAAAATGAAGAGTTATGCTTCTCATAACCTCAAGACTCCCAACTTGTAAACGTAGATTAAGATGTAATGAAAGTTTCGGACACTATACAACTTGCTTTGTCTGTTCTCCTAGACACCTTTGAAGATCTCAAGTCAGTTGTGCCATTTAAGTAAGTTTGTTGTCTCAGGAGTTATGAGAGTTAAGATGGTTAGGAAGGAGAGGGATGCCATCAATTGGTGTAGGTTCAGATCCTTAACCATCAAGTTGACACTTGCACTGGATAGTTATCTGAGGAGATATTGTAAGCTTATTTTAACTCAATCTGTAGGACAAATATACTTCTGGATCAGATGCATATCCATGAAAAGCATGCATAGGAATGCTAGTATGTAACTCCATCTCAAAAGAAGGTGGAAAAACAACGCAGGCTGAACCAAAGGCTTGCAGATCAGCAGAATCGAGATTGCTTAAACATTGAATGTTAGAATTTTGATAAAATTGGTGTAATGGTCTGGGTAGGCGTATTATTGTGAGAATTATTTCATGCCAAAAAATTGAAGGAACTTTTGAATAGAAGAAGGGCATTGTTGTTTTCTATTTTTTGGGTAAGTAGGTCATGAGTTTTTCTGAGATAATAATTATTGTTGATAGTAGACGTTGAAATTCTTGGTGAAATGGGATGCTAGTCACATCAAGATGTCTGGAGCTAGAGAAAACTTAATCTAGTTTGATGGGGACAAATTGCTGAAGAATACCTGGAAAAGCCATGGTAGAAATATAGGTAAGGGATTTTAGAAGGGTTTATGTTTCCAAAGAAATCAAGGTTAAGCGAAAGAAGGAGAAGAAAGGAAGGAGAGAGAGGGAGGGAGGGAGGGAGGGAGGAAGCGAGAAGGATGGTGACAGTTTTCACATTTTTCTCGCATTTTCCATTTGGTGCGTTCTTTTTCATGCTTTTCTTTAAATTTTCTTTGCACTTTTTTTTGTAAAGGAGAAATAAAAAGGGACCATGTTAGGTGATTGGCGAAGATGGCGTGCGATTTGGTTGGATGGGATAGTGGGAGTTGGAGCATTGGTCATATAGAATTTTTACAATGTAGTTACTTGAATTGTGTACGAAGGTCGTGATTCTGGTTCGGAATCGCGATTCTGCATTTTCCAAGATGAATCGCTATCTCGAAAGATAGGTATCATGATTCCAAATTTCTTGATTCTCGTTCCAAATTGTTTTTTATGAATTCCTATTCCTGGAAGTTGGTAATCCAGATTCCATCTCACAAAATTTGTGATTCATAGGTGCTCAAGATTGGGTTTCAATGTACACAAGATTGGGTTTCAATGTATGTGAGAGAAAGATAATATGAGAGGCTTCATGGCTCGTCGTAGTCCCATCCCTCCTCTGAGATGCTGGAACGACATCTACAATCGTTACCCCATAATCCTTCCACCACCACCTAAATCTGCGGCCACTTCACCACCCCCATGTCCTCACAGGGCTTCTTACTCTCAGGTTTTAGCCTCCACCAAGTCGACCACCATCATTTCTTCTAACCCCGCTCCACCACCATAAAGTACACCTCATCCTGCTGAACAGTCCCCCTTCCTCTCTTTTTGCATCTCCATCCCACATGAGGAGATTGTGAAAAACAAGTCTAAGCTTCTCTCGTCCTTGATTGGAACCTTCCAACCTAGTCGCCATAATATTAGAGGGATTGAAAAAGGCGCTCAAAATCATTGGGGGGAACCAAACCTTATCTGCAAAGGCCTTGCAAGTGGCGATATCCTCTTTAGCTTCCCCTCTTCGAAAAGCGCCCAACTCGCTTTACAGGAAACCAAAACTCTCACCTTCCATGGAGCTCAGTGCCACCTCCGGTCCTGGTCCCCCAAACTGGGATCTATTATGAAGCAAAGGGTATGGCTAACCTTTAACCATATCCCACTCCAAGCGTGGTCTCTTGAAACTTCCGACATCTTGCGGTAGCATGTGGGTCTCTCATCTCAATTCATTGGATTTCGATTGAAACCCTCCCACTACGTTCTATACAAGTGCTGGTGGAAGTTTTGGACTCCAAACACATTCCCCAAGCTTTATGGATGGAAGTTGAGGACCTTTACTTTCCAGTGTCGATCTCCTGGTCCCCGGCTTCCCCTCCTTCTCCCCATTTCCTCCACTATGAAGACCCTGCTAAATCACTGGATGCTTGCTCTGATCCTTGGACCTTGATTTATAAGAAAGCTCGTCTGCGTAGGAGATGCCGCCTACCTCCAGATCTGGCCGTTGGTAAAGTACGCCACCACAGCCCCCAGCTCCCTCTACCTTCGGCACCGCTGCTTACTCTTGACCCGACCCATAGTGAGCCTGCCTTCCTTGGCCCACCTGCTGATGGTTCACCTACCTTCTGTCGTCGAACCGGAAAGGAGGCCAACTGTGCTTCACCACCCTTCTCTCTGTCTTCGGGCCTCATTAACGACCCGGGCCCGTCTTTCTCGAAATCCCCCCCTTATTTCAAACACCTTCCTGTCCTCCTCCTCAGCTTGACACGTGCCCCACCAACCCGTCCTCCTCTGTACCCCTGCCGCTCCCCTCTGCTTCCCAGGGCCAAGTGTCATCTGAGGTTTCCACGCGTCCACCAACCCCCCATGATGACACTGCGACAGCGCCGTCCTCCACAGCCCTCCTGCCCCCCTCGCCGCTTACATCCTTCAACGGTCACCTCTTGTCCATCTGTCGTAGGCTCTGCCTCCCTCGGCTGCGGCCTCTCTCCAGGTGTCACCCGCCCTAACCGCCATAGGCCATGTGTCACCTGCATCGCCACTACCTTCTCCCCCCTCTGGTGATGTGGCCACATCACCCCTCCTTTTTACCCCTACCTCCCTGTCGTTCGTTCCACCTAACCCCACGGACGTGTCACGCCATGTTTTCACTCCCCCAGAACTCAAAGAACCCCGCCGTCTTGATCACCGACACTCGTCGGTCGCGCAGCCTTCCCCTCTCTATCTATCATCAGCGCCGTCTTCAGCTTCCCCCTCCTTAGCCGACGTGGCCACATCCCCCTCTCCCTCTACTTTCGCACCCCCGTCCTCCGTCCCACCACATCCCTTTGAAGGGTCGTGTCCTGATCTTTCCTCCTCAGATAGGGGACACCAGCTTTTTAACCCCTCTCCCATTAGGTTCGCCAGCCTTTCCATCTTCCTCCTCTCTGGTGCCTCTCCCTTCTAACCCACTCCTTTCTCTTACCTATCATCCCTTCTGCCTCACGGATATCCTCACACTTTTACTTAGTCCAGAGGAGTCCTCCAACCTTCGTCATTTCCTCACTATGGACAGGAACCTCCTCCCCCAAGGCATTGTGACTACCCAAACCTGGGAGCATTATCCCCCGGAGCTTGACTCAATCTCTTTCATGCTGAGCATTTATCTCTCCTATGCCCCACACCTGGTTCAAATCACCAGTTTAATACGCTCCATTTTACTTGGCCTCCCTCTCACCCTGTTCAATATGCTACTCTCTCCTTTGTTCAGACACATCAATTCCTAACCTATTTTCCCTCATCCCTTTCGTCCCCTCCCTTGCCTCAGTACCCTACCTCGATTAACGCACAAGCCCTCTTCTCGTCCTACTCCCCTTCCCTCACACTTATGCAGCCCACTTCTTCTTTGGTTCAGCCCTTTATCGCCCAACCATCTTCCCACCCTTCCTCCAACCCGGGTCCGCCTATCCCTATCCCTCTGCCTGGGGCTGTCTCTGAGTCCCTTCCTCCTTTGCCTTCTGAACTCCAGCCCCCCAACAATACAGAGGTGCAACTGGAATCGGTGGAAGAACCGACAGAGGGCTAAAGTCTGCCCCCCCCCGTATCCCATGAGAACACAAAGGAGCCGGATGAGGACAGAAACAACAACATCGAAGCAAAAATGAAGGAGATGTACAAAATCATGGGTTTCCATCATGATGGCCCAGAAGGACCGGCCCACAAGTTCTTAACAGTAGATGCACAAAGCAGATTAAAGGTGAGACTCAAATGACAAAGAGAATTACTTAGTCTTTTCTCTTCTATCTCTTTTCAAGAGAAGCCTCCCTGTGACTCCCCATCAGTTCTCCTAACCTCATACCCCAGGAGGTCATCTAGGCTGGCCTCTTTCTCTTCTTCCCCTCCAGACCCATGAAGATAGTCACATGGAATGTTAGGGGACTGGGACAACAACCCAAAAGGAACGCTGTCAAAGGTTTAGTTCTCAAACACTCGCCCATTGTCCTAGCCCTTATCGAAACCAAACAACCAGAGCCTACCCTTCAGCTCATCCGTCAAATTTGGGGCAAAAGACATACTCAATGGGTATCACTACCAGCGAATGGGGCTTCTGGAGGTATCTGGGTAGTTTGGATTTCCATGGACCATTCTCTCATTTCTTCACATATAGGGGTTTTCTCTGTGACCATTCTTTTATCTAGTGTCCCTGATGGTATTCCCTGGAAACTCAAGGCCATTTATGGGCCAAACTCTGCCTCACTCAAACACAGTTGGTGGTCTGAACTGGATTACGTTGCAGCTCTTCTACAACCTATTTCGTGCTTGGGAGGAGACTTCAACGTTACCAGATGGTCTTATGAGAGAAACTCCCTTACCCCCATCTCTCAGGACATGAGGGACTTCGCTGATTTCATTAGCAGGAATGAACTCATCGATATTCTTCTTCAAGGCAATCACTTCACTTGGTCAAATCATGCCCTTCCCTCTCAAAACTTGATCGCTTCCTGTTCTCCACAAATTGGGAGGAACAATTCCCAGGGTCCCATGCTTTGGTCTTACCCAAACCTATCTCTGACCATTGTCCCATTTTCCTGGACACCAACATAGTGAGAAGAGGGTCCAAACCTTTCAGGTTTGAACTAGCGTGGCTAGAAGAGGCGTCTCTTACTACTATGATACCAACTTGGTGGGATTCCTTATCATCCCATGTTAGGGGTAGAGCAGGCTATATACTCCAGACTAAAATCCAGCTTCTCAAAGCTTCTATCAAAATTGGAGCAAAGCTGTACCTGGAAACTATTCTCAAATCAAATCCAACCTCTTGGATACCATCCAAGGACTAGCCAACCTTGAAGAATCCAGACCTTTGGACACCTCCGAAATTAACCTCAGAACCTAGTCCAAACTGGATTACCTGTCCACTCTTAAAAAAGAGGAGATCTATTGGTTCCAGAGATCTAGGATAAAGTGGTTAAAAGTGGGCGACCAAAACACAACCTTTTTCCATTGTACAGCCAACTACCGTAGAAGGGACAACACTATTGCAGTGCTTAAAGTCAATAACAGCTACCTCGCCCAACCAGCACTAATAGAGCAAGCTATTATAGAGTTCTTTCAAACTCTATACACTGCCCAGGCTGGCCCACGACCTTTAATTGCTGATCTTGATTTCCTGGTCCTCCCTGACGATTTAGCTACTTGGCTAGAGCAACCCTTCTCTGAAGATGAAATTGTACAAGCAATTAATGCCCTAGCCAAAAGACAAAGCTCCTGGTCCAGACGGTTTCCCGATTGCACCCTCCAAATTTATCTGGAGCACCTTTCATCTTGACTTCGTGAACTTCTTTGAGGAATTCTTCCAAAGGGGAGTCATCCACAAAGCAATCAATGCCACCTTCATAGCCCTTGTTCCAAAAATTGAAGGGGCACAGGACACCAAGGATTTTTGACCAATTAGCCTTATGAACTTGACTTACAAAATATTGGCTAAGGTCCTCGCGTCTAGACTTCAAAAGGTCCTCCCTTCTGTGATCTCTCCATCTCAATCAGTCTTCATCCAAGATAGACAGATCTTAGATGGAGTCTTAGTGGCTAATGAGTGTATTCACACTAGACACTTGGCTAAGAAACCTGGCTTAATTTTCAAAATAGACTGTAAGAAAGCCTATGACCACGTAGACTGGTCCATCTTGGAAGAGTCCATGGTTAGAATGGGGTTCAGGGTACGATGGAGGAGTTGGATGAGAGAATGTTATTCTCATCCCCATTTTTCCATTATCATCAATGGGACATCAAAAGGCTTCTTCCCAGCCTCGAGGGGACTCCGACAAGGGGATCCCCTTTCCCCCTTCCTTTTTGCCATCGCAGTGGAAGTTTTCTTCAGATCCTTATCCCGTCTCTATCAATGTGGCCTTCTTTCCGGCTTCAAAAGTAGTAATCAGGGCCCAACAATGTCTCATCTGCAATACGCAGACGATACCTTGGTCTTCCCTGACGCTACACCAAATGAAGTCGACAACCTCAAACTTTTCGTCATGTGTTTTTAGAAAGCAACATGCTTCAAAGTAAACATGGAGAAATCTAAAATGATGGGAGTAGCCATGACAAATGCAGAGGTAAGAGCCCTCATCCCAGATTGGGAATGTAAAGTGGAAGACCTTCCACTAACATATCTAGGCCTTCCTTTGGGATTAGGGAAACCAAAATAGAGGCTCTGGTCTCCGGTTTTAGATAAAGTTGAGAGACGCCTCACTAGTTGAAAAGGTCGATACCTTTCCCCAACAGGAACAGTTACCCTGATTAAAGCCACCTTGGCAAATACCTCGGTCTACTTCATGTCCCTATACCAAATGCCTGCACAAGTGGCCAACCGCATAGAATAACTTATGCGGAATTTCCTATGGTCTGTACAGGCAGAGAAGACTAAATTCCATCTTGTAGCTTGGGAAAACATCTGGGGGCTTAAGAATCCAGACCCTAAGAAAACAGAACACAGCTCTCCTAGGAAAATGGTGGTAGCGCCTAGCTTCTCAACTTGAGTCTCTCTGGGCTCAAGTGCTACGTCGCAAATACAAAATTCAGGACGGAACATGGATACCAGAGAGGCTCCACAGACACAGAGCGTCAGGGGCTTGGAAATCCTTAGCCTCCTCTTTGTCACAGTTCAGAAGACACATAAGATTCCATCCTAGAGAGGGACATAGGGTAAACTGTTGGACATATTTTATGGGTTGGAAACTCTCCGCTGTACCAAGCATTCCCAACCCTTTACTCACTTGCATCCAACAAAAACTTCACTATCGCCGAGGAAGTGCCTCTTTCAGGCGGATGGAGAGTTTGGAATCCTTCTTTTTGAAGAAACCTCTCAGACGAGGAAACCCACCTATTCCAATTGCTTTTGACGGCTCTCTCCGCGCGTCTCTTCCCAACAAATGGGAATGATACTATAGTTTGGAGCCTCTCCCCTTCAGGCCTCTTCATAGTAGCTTCCTTTTATAAAAGCCTCACCCTACCCCCCACCTTTCCTCTCAACCCCACCTCAATCCTGTCAAAACTCTTGTCAACCATTGCCCCACCTAAGATTCAGTTTTTCAATTGGATAGCCTGTTCCCAAAGAGCACTCACGGTGGACCAATTACAAAAAAGAGGGATTTCAATCCCTAATAGATGCTCTCTGTGTATTTGTGAGGAGGAAACCAACTCACACCTCTTTATTCATTGCGAATTTACCCATAAGCTGTGGAGTCTTGTGCTACAACTCTTGGCATCCAATGGGTCACACCACCCACAGTCAGAGCCCTTATATCTTACAATATGGAAGCTCAGTGGCCTTTGGCCAGTAAAACCTTATGGAAGACCATGGTGGCCGCCACCATATGGACAATATAGATAGAAAAGAATAACAGAATTTTCAATGGACTTCAACTCCACCCACCAGCTCTCTTCCATAAGGCTACCTCGCTGACCTCTTTTTGGGCCGCTAACCACAAAATCTTCTCAGGATTACCGAGGAACATCTTCCTTTCTCAATGGAAAATGTCCTCCACCATAGGCCACAGAAAATATCAAGAGCTAGCAATTGGCAACCACCACCAGAGGGCGGCATCAAGCTTAATTTCGATGGCTGCTCACTTGGAAACCCAGGCCCGATAGGCACCGGGGGCGTCTTTAGAGACTACCAGCCAAATGTCCTCCTCACCTACTCCGTGTATCTCGGAATTAATGATTCCCAATATGCAGAAGCCATGTCTTTACTATTGGGCATTAAAAAATTCAACCCATCTTGGGGCACACATCTGATTGTGGAAGGAGACTCTCAAAACACTATATCTTGGGCAAGTGGCATGACCTCCCCCCCTTGGCAATTGACAACAATTTTTGATGAAGTTACTTACATATGCAGGGATATGAACGTCTTATGGAAACATACATGGAGGACTTCCAATGAACTCGCAGATCTCATGGCGAAGGAGGGAGCTAGCTTCCACATGGAAAACCAGGCCAGGTCCCACTCCTTTTTTGTTCAGGACCACAGCTGCACTACATAGCCTGCCCCTACCCCCACTCGAGCAACCAACAGCTCCTTGTCTTTTCCTGTAAAACCATTGTAAATCTTGATACATGGGCGGATCTTATAAGCCTTTTTGTACATGAACGACTGATGTATTTTTTACTGTTAGACACCCATAATTAGAGGGTATCTTTAGTTTCATCACAATTTTGTAACTATTACTGTCTTAGTAATACAATGTTAACAATTCTATAAAAAAAATGTATGTGAGACCTCAATCCCAACTTTTAGGAATAAACAAATCAACATCTTTTCTAAGCTAGATCCACAACGTCTAAAACCCGGGGTGTTCATAGATACTTCGTACAATGTTTTGATCAACATGGAGTCGAAGTTCTGATAACATGGAAAGCTAGATCCACAACGTCTAAAACCCGGGGTGTTCATAGATACTCCATACAATGTTTTGATCAACATGGAGTTGAAGTTCTAATAGCATGGAATCAATATCCAAATGCAAATTTCTAGATTTATGATAGCCATGTCTTTTGCATGTAATTGGAATCTGCAACTTTCAACTTGAGCCTTGTGGATATTAGCAGTAGGGGTGAGAATTGACCCGATTCGGATCTGAAACCCGGAATTTGGACCCTATTCGGATCCGAGTATGGACTCCAAATTTGGATCCGAAATCCGGATCTGGACCCAAAAGTCATGTCTGAATTAGAATTCGGATCGGATTCGGGTGCAGGTGGATTCGATCCGAATCTGACCCAGATCCAACCCAATTTTTTTAAAAAAGAATATTATTTTATAGATATAAGTTTTTTAAATAGTATATATGTATAATAATCCAGATCCAGATTTGATGTATACTATTCGGATCCAGATCATCGGATCCGGATATGGATCTGATGTATACTATATGGATCCGCTGGATCCGACCTGTTCTCACCCCTAATCAACGGTAAGTACCTAACTTGTTCCATCACCACCGTCATGAAATTAATGGATGATACGAAAAGGATCCATAAAAATCCTGCATCAAAACTGAGGTCAATAGACCCTAATCCGAATGCCTTCTCCTCATTTCTCTTGGTTTTCTCCAATTGCTCATTCTCTCTCACGAAATTGCAAGAGTCCCATACTCAATTGCGATGGAACTCTAGAGAGAGAAAAATTCCTTCAACCCCAATGCCTTAAGGAAAACCCACTCTCCTTGTCCTTCTCTTTCTTCTCTGCTTCATGTTGTTTTTTAGTGAGTGAGCTAAGAGACCTATATGGAGAGAAAGGAGCGAAATGATCCTACCTTATTCTATCAATATCAAAGCTAAATGATCCTACCTTATTCTTCAAATTATCATGGCTAGGTTTAATTGTGCTTACTCTGGGTACTTTTGTGATAGTATTACCTTACTAACTTCTAATTTTTAATAGGAGATGATGGGGAATCACATGAATCTTATTAAAAACTAATCCTTAGTGGTTAAGAAAATAGGACATGACAAAAGTGCAAATATAAATGCACAGCTGTCAACTATCATGATACTTAAGTAAACTGCTGTTATGCATTGCAGTTAGGATCAGTTTGGTTACTCTTAATTGGGGAGAAGAGTAAATATCTTCAGTGTAATGCACGAGAAGCATATGCATCATTTTCTTCTGATTTGATGACAGGATAAAAAGAGAGAGGTAACTACTGCATTTGTTTTCCTTGTTAAAAGGTGGAGAAATGAGGGTTGGTTGGCTAATTATGCCATGCCCATACTTTGATGACGGGTGCAGTATGCTATCAAGACATATGACCGACAAATTTTTTTGATTCCCAACAGCTTGGCTCACCTGGCTTCGCTAATAAAGAAAAAGTGGAGAAAACTTAAATGTTATATTTGAGGGAAAGGGAAAGGTAATGGTCATTGAAAGATTTGCATAAAAATAAATGAAATCATAACTTTTTCATAGCCTCAGTGCTATTCTATAAGCCAACCAGCCTATATCTGAGTATTGGCTAGGTGCCCAAGATCATAGGAAAAGAGATGAAATGCACAACCGAGATTGGCGTACTCATTTCCCTAAATTTTTATTTTAAATGCATATTTGATTTTTTTCATTTTAAATGCATATTTGATTTTTTTCATTTTCTTATTTTGAGCACCTAGATGAGACCTACAGAATTTGGGGTTTATTGAACCCTTTCTTTTCTTAAAATGCTAATTTTATTAACATGCAAATTTGGGCTGTTTGTCTCTTTCTCCTTTGACATTCATCATCTGACCTTTAATATGTTTTAGGCTGGATGAAATATGAATCATATATAATTTTCCTCCAGACACACACACACACACATGGAAAGTATGCAATCACCTTAGGTACAAAAAGGCCACAATCACCTCTAACCATCAGTTGTGAAATTTTGGGCTGGAGGTGTAACCATTAACTGAACTCAAAGTTTGGAAAAATCTTCCTCAGACTTTGCACAAGGAAATGACACATCCCAACCATCCGATTTTAAATATGATGGTTTGGTGTACTTATGACCTTTGTTTACTAAACAATGTTTGTAGAACGGCTTAGGGATGGAACTTGGACCTTAATCTGTCTGAGCAACTAGGGTGAGTTCAAGGAGACTTCCTTGAGTTTGCCATGAGTTGCCGAGACGCCCAAAAAAACCCCAAAAAGTTGGGAAAATAATGGAAATTAAGAAAACATAGAAAGAGTTACAAGCAATCATACAAATATAGACATATGGAAAATGATAAAAACTATTATTATAGATGTTTTGTTTACAATTTAAATTTTAAATTGGAAAATGACAGTTACGCATAATTTTGAGGCCAATCCTCGAATCTATGTCTATTCAGAATTGATGTGTATTTGTATGTGTATATATATCCTGATAAGATTAGGTGTCTAGGCAAGATTAGTTAGTAAGTATCAATAACGGTTCGTGTATATTCAGAACTGATGTGTATTTGTATATGTATATATATCTTGATAAGATTAGGTGTCTAGGCAAGATTAGTTAGTAAGAATCAATAATGGTTGGTCTATTTAGAACTGTTGCTAGTTGTATTCTAGCTGTATATTTATACATGGTCATATTCTTTATTGATTAATAAAGAAATAGTATTGATATACATCATTATTGTATGCATATATATATCTTGATAAGATTAGGTGTCTAGGCAAGTAGTAAGTATTCAGAACTGTTACTAGCCATATATCTATACGTGGTCTTGTATATTCTTTATTGATGGTCTCTCTCTCTCTCTCTCTCTCTATATATATATATATATATATATCGGAGTCACTGCTGTACGCCCATACGCGAATGGCCCAGATTTAATCTAGGCCATGATGTGGCCGATTTGACGATCACGGATGTTCGGTAGTGCTTGAATTTTAATTTTTTTCTACAAATCCAAATTACTTGCAATTTTTTGGTGTGTTATTCAAAAATAGGCGAATCTACAAAAAATATCAAAATATTTTTTACATGAAATAAATTGACAAAAGTACCACCGGAAAATTTTGGGGTTATTTTGATCAATTTTTATTTTCGAGTTATTTTTTTAATATTTTTATTAAGTGCGCTTTGATGAGAAGAACACACTCCTAAAATTTCAAGTGATTTGGATTTGTAGAAAAAAAATTAAAATTCAAACATGAAATGAGGTCGTGACCGTCAGATCGGCCCAGATTCAATTTGGGCCGTTGGCGTTTACTGTAGCAGTACGTACTTGGGCACACAGGATCTTTTCCCTATATATATATATGGAAATATATATATGGAAAAAGCTGGCATTAGCCCACTAGCTCATATGAACAAATGGGTCCAACGGCTCAAAGAAATATTTTACATGAAATAAATTGACCAAAATACCCCTGAAAAATTTTGGGGGCTATTTTGGTCATTTTATTTTTCTCGAATAATTTTTTTTATATTTTTATTAGGTGCACCTTGATGAGAAGAACACACCTAAAATTTCAAGCGATTTGGATTTGTAGAAAAAAAAATAAAATCAAGCACTATCGGACGTCCGTGATCGTCAGATCGGCCCAGATTCAATCTGGGCCATTGGGCTCATATGTTCATATGAGCTAGTGGGCTAATCCCAATTTTTTCCTATATATATATATATATATATATATATGGGTTTTGTTAAGCTACATCACTTGTGGTGTAGACCCTTAAAGTGCTCTTCTGTTTTAGACATTGAGATACCCTTATCTTATAATATAGTAACTTTTTGTCTAGGGGTATTTTAAGTAATTAGTAAAGGGTAAACTAGAAATTCATAATAGCAAGAAAAACATTTATTAACAATAGTAGACAATGACATCACCGATATGGTGTGTGACATCAACCACAAGATGCAGTAATTATTTTTAACTACTAATAGAATGCCACTATTTTTTTATAAAAATATCCATTCTACCCTTCTAAATGACAAAAATGCTCCTACCTGAAAAATTTTGTATTACAATTTAAGGGTATTTAGTGTCAAAATGTTGAGCACTTTAAGGGTCTACACCACCAAGTGGTGTAGCTATATATATTTGGAAGCTATCACGCAACGCCTATGGGCGAAAATGAATAGTATTTTCTCCCATAGGCTTGGCGCCGTCTGATATTTTTGGATGGCATGGATAAATCAATCGCAACGGATATAGCATGTTCGGTGCGGTCGATTTTTTACATGAAAATCACGCGAAACCGCAATGGCTCTTGTAGATCCATTGCGGGGGAAATCACTGTTCACTTTTGCCCCATGATGTTTTTAAGGGTTTTCCGATATATATTTTATATATCTATATATATATATGTTAATATATATAAGAATAGGATGAAGGATCGGGTATGCCCACTCGTGTACCCTGGGAGAATATGCCCAATGGGCTTGATGGGTTTGGGCAAAATGAATGATCCCAATTGATTCCCTCATTTTTCACTCAACTCTCAAAATGAATTCAAAACCCTGGGATCGTACTATCTTATAGAAAAATGCAAAGCCCAAACACTCTCAACCTGTTAACCTCAATCTTTCTCTCTCTTCTCTCTCCCACAATACCACCTCCCTCTCTCCCCCCCTCTCTCTTTCTCTCTCTCTCCCTTTGCCGTTTGCGTCTCCGGCCCCACTCTCTCTTGCCATTATCAGAAGAGCAGCCAATGACTGTGAACCTCCCTCTTTCTCTCTCTTCATAATACCACCTCCCTATCTCCTAGATATCTCGTTATGTTATTTGTGTCTCCAGCCCCCCTCTCTCTCGCCATTACTAGGACAACAGCCAAGGTGTCGTCAATTCCATTGCCATTTGCGTCTCTCTCTCTCTCTCTCTCTCGCTCGCTAGCAAATGCCTTCAAATCTGGTGCTGCCTATTGCGATCGGATCCTTTTCCTTGGTACTTGATACAAGTAACTCTCTCTCTCTCTCTCTCTCTATCTTTGCTCCATCTCTATGCTTTGGCTCTCTCCCATGGTTATTCTTCTACAAATTTTCTTTTTGTTTTTTAGGATATTTTTTCATGGTTCAGCCCTTTTTTTGTCTCTCTCTCTCGCGATCTCTCTTCCTTACCCTCTCTCTTTTGCTCCATCTCTCTCTATGTCTGTTGTCCCCTTGATCTCTCTGTTCGTCTCTCATTCTTCCTCCCTCTCTCTCTATCTCCATCTCTCTTAGTCTCTCTCTCTACTGTCCCCTGATCTCTCACTCATTCTTCCTCCCTCTCATTCTAGCTCCATCTCTCTCTTAGGTCTCTCTACTGTCCCCCAGTCTCTCTCCAACCCCTAGTCTCTCAGTAGCTCTCTCTCTCTCTCTTTCTAGGTCCCCAATCTCTCTCTCTCTAGGCTCCCAATCTGATCCCCCGTTTTCTCTCAACGCTCCCAATCTAATCTAGCACACAGGAGAACCTTGCTTCGCGATCATTGAGGTAGCTTTTTTCTTGCGTGTTTTGCTTAACGTTTTTAATATGTGCTTGCTCCTTCCCTCTCAATCGAGATCTAAGGCCATTGGGCGTATTCTCCGGGGTATGCGAGTAGGTGTACCCCATTCTTTTCTATATATATATATATATATATATATATATATGGGAAAAGATGGGATTCGTCCACTAGCTCATATGAACATATGAGCCCAACGACCTAGATTGAATCTGGATTGATCTGACGATCACAGATGTTCGGTAGTACTTGAATTTTATTTATTTTTCTACAGATCCAAATCACTTGAAATTTTAGGTGTGTGTTTTTCTCATCAAGGCGCACCAAATAAAAATATAAAAAAAATTATTCGCTAAAAACAATGATCAAAATACCTCCCAAAACTTTTCAGGGGTATTTTGGTTAATTTATTTCATGTAAAATATATATATATATATATATTTACATTTATATGAGTTATGTTAGGGTGCTCACACTAAGGAGTAATTTATCATTGTACTAAACAAATTTGGACACTTATATACCTTTGTTTTGTACATGGAGTTTTTTTTTGTAGGGGTATTTTTGGTCCTTAAGAGGGGTGTGACATCATTTACATGGGGTTGATATCACCCACATAGAGTACACTAGTGGCATTTAATGTTCTATGTGGGTGACGTCACACCCCATGTGAATGACATCACACCCATCTTAATTACCAAAAATACCCTTAATAAAAAAATGCTCCATATACAAAACAAGGGTAGAAGTGTCCAAAATTTACTCCGTAGTATGAGCACCCTAACACCCTATGTGTGTGTGTGTGTGGCTGTGTGTGTGTGTGTGTGGCTGTGTGTGTGTGTGTGTGTGTGTGGCTGTGTGTGGCTGTGGCTATTATACCTCCTATCTTTGTTGAAGAGTCCCAAGGCTAAAGAATTTCAGGAGAAAAAATGCCTATGATTCGATGAAGAACAAAAAATTAGTCTTTTAGTGATGATCTACCTGAATTTGTTGACTCTTTGACGAAAAATTAAGGAAAAAGGGGAGTTGATTCCTTCCCCCTTTATACATCTCTAATTTGATCGAAGTCAACAAGTTTTGAGTGACTTATCCAATCACTCCAAAATTTGCTGAGTTTTGCAGAACTTGGGGGAGTTTCTACAAGAAATTGTCAAAGTACTATAGCATGTGTTAGGCCCCCATGTTGGGCTTTATGGGCTCGGTGGGGTGCCAAGCCTGGGCAATTCCGGCAAGTCCAAATGGACTCACCTCTGTCTTTTACCACCAATACTAAAGGAATTGGGCTGATTGTGTACAATCACGCACGGCAGTCACACACATATTGTAAGCTGGCTGACTTGCAAATAGTTTAGGCTGGAAGAGCATAAGCTGGATGACTTAGATTCAGCCTTAAAAATCTGAACATCATCCTGTATGCGCGCTCTCTCTCAGTTTAATTTTTTTATGAGTCATTTTTGACCTGAAATTTTGGGGAGTGGTGCAACTAACCTAGGTGCTCCATAAAAATATAAAAAATACTAACAAACTTACCAAATCCCCCCACAAATGCTGACATTCTGATGGTTCAATCTGGTTTGTCCTGCTCACAATTGTTTCGAAGGCCAGACGACTCACATAATCTTGAAACATACACATATGCATACAAAGAGGCGACAAAAGATCATGTGTCTAGTCGAAAAAAAGAGTTCTATATTATAGCGAAGATATACTGTTGATTGTACAAAACTCATGTGAGATCGGCACAAAACAATAGGATTTTATCCTAGGACCTTGTACATGCTCAGTAATTTCGAAAGTTTGGTGGAATTGCTTTCCTTGTTCATAATGTTTTAGGGGAGATAGGCATTATTGTTTTTATACATGGATTTGTGATGTGACTTTCAGATTCTCTAATTGTTCAGGCTGCAAGAGGTGATCCTATCAGCTGGCCTCCTGCATGGATGATGCGTCAAGCTGGAAGATATATGACTGTTTACAGAAAGCTTGCAGAGAAATACCCATCCTTTAGAGTGCGGTCTGAGACAGTTGATCTCATTGTGGAAATCTCTTTGCAGCCATGGAAGGCCTTTCGTCCTGATGCTGTTATGATATTCTCAGATATACGAACTCCCTTACCTGCATTTGGGGTCCCATTTGACGTAGAGGACGTAAAGGGACCAATTATTACTTCCCCAATACGTTCCGAGGAAAGATTAAAGGCCCTGCATCCTATTGAGTTGGACAAAGTACATTTTGTAGGGGAATCTCTAAGAATTTTGCGAAATGAGGTAACTTTGTAAGTTATTTTAAAATTATTCATTGTCTATCAGCAATCTACATACATTTTATGCTTCCTAAAAAGAAAATTCAGAGGAAAAGTTGAATGTGATTAAGAACTGGATTTCCTTATCATTGAAGTATATTGACTCATAAACATGATTTTTTTTATTAGCAGTGCGTGCACATAATTTAGAAACGTGATATACTTTTGAATAAAGTACGGAAAACATTATACACACTCTGAATTGGAGGAGTATTTGAGCAGCCAAAGTTCTGGCATCTAATCCATGTAGTAGAGTGGCAAACTGGTATGTCACTTCTTGATAATCTGTTAGCATGACTGCATCCCTTCATCTCATTACTCTAGGTTTGTGGATTGGGTACTCTGGGCATTTGATTGTTCTGTGCAAGTGAGGATTTCTTGATTACTCTTCCCTCCATGGTTATTACCCAGCATCAAATTGAGTTTAAGAAGTAATAATGTTGTTGATGTCAACAGTGTCTTTAAGTTAATGTCATTGTTATTATCTATGTATCATTATTGATGTCAACATATATGTAAGAAGGCATTACGTTGTTATTACATAATGATATCTTGGGTGTTCACCTTCTCATCTGTTATTCTTTCTGTTGTTAAGGTACCCATTATTGAAAAGTTCTTGAGATGCTGCTTTTGTGTTCTTAGTCCGATTATTTGACAGTTGTATTATGTTGCCCAAGGCTCCCCCCACCCCTCCTCCCCTATAATTAGGAGGGAAAGGCATATGGTTCTTTCCTCCTTTTAACTGCATGTTATATCATTATTATTATTGTTATCATTTATTCATAATGTACATATTGATGATATATGTTCAGTAGTCCCTTATGGTATTTTACTTTTGAAGCTTTTGCTCAGTGTTTTAGGACTTGGACTTGGCCTGGGACCAGGCAGGGTCTGAGTCTGAGTCAGAGGGTGACTTCGCCAAGTCAGTGAGTCGCACTCGACTGAGTTTCAACTAAATTATCTAAGAAACCTTGGGAACCTGGGAGACTCCACTAGTTCCTAAGCTTTTTCACTTGGACCCTGCAGGATGTCCGGATTAGAGTGTCTCGCCCTAGTTTGAGTTTAAGAAGAGGAAAAAACTAATTGGTGAATAAATAAAACTTTTATAAATTGTAATAAAATATCCTAAAAGTTGCAAAATAAACAAAGAGAATGAATAAAGGAAAGAGAGCCCCTTATATATAATCTCAAATGATTTTGTGTGTAAGATCAGACTGTCCCTTTTCTCTCTCAGGCGAAAACCAATCAAGGGTGTTTTTAGGATCCTAAATTTGGGGACCTACAACCTAGTGACCAACTTTCCAAAAAATAAATAAAACATTCTAACTCACTCTTTGTCAACTTGAAAGAAATAATGTCCTAAAATTAAATGTAGACCCTTCAATTGTTGGATAACAAGGTTTAAGTACTAAAAGACACAAAATCCAACTTTTTCTTTTTAGGATATTAAAATAATCATCTGGTGATTCTTTAGGATCCTGAATTTAGATCCAAAATATCTTCCTTAAGTAGCTTTTTCACCCAAGGGAGCAAGTGGACTTTATGCTCCTGTGGGAGAACAGTAGAGGCACTAATATATCATATAATATTGGATAAGGGGCAAAACATAGTATAGCTTGCTCCTGCAGGATCACATTCTGCAGTTACCCCCTCAGATAGAAATATCATTTCGGAGTATTTTCTTGGTCTCAAATTTCAGGATCCAATTTAAGATAGCTAAGTAGGTATTTTTAAGAGAATGTTTTACCAATTTCACTATTTACCTCTACAATATTTGCTTCTAAGTTTTATTTAAAAGAAAACTGAAATTACCCCTATTCGGCGTTGGTAATCTTGTATAACCAAAGTCATTTTGGTAAATTGGACTCAATTGATTAGCCTGAGCAAATGACTATAATACCATTGGTTGTTCTACTTTGGGAAAATTGATGAAGGATTTACAATGAAAAAAATTGAATTGTGTCGCTAACCCTGAACAATCATGGTGTATTATTGTCATTTGATTTTTCCATGTTACTAATCCAGTGGTGTCCATTAGAATTTAATACCTTTGACATCTTATGGCTTGGTTAAGGACTTCATCCATATTTAATTTATAAACTAAAATTTCAATTGTAACTATTTTTATTCATAAAGGGGATACATAGGGTCACTCATATTTTTAATTATCTACCTAGGCCTTTAGTATATCAAATTGGTAGTTGAGTCAGTATTGCTACCAGTGTTCCTAAAATCAAGGGTACTAATAAAAAAAGGGAGTGCAACAAGTGCTCTCGTCATTAAAATGTTAAAATGTGAATCATGATTTACCATTTGCAGTTATAATATCACCTATATTGAATCATAAAATGTTAGTGTTTTATTTTTAATACTTTTTTTTGGTTCATGATATAATGATATTTAAAATTTGAATTTAACAAAAATCTACAATTAGCATTTTTGTTTAAATGAGCAATATACGGAAATATCCTATTTTATTTCTTGAATTTAGAAATATATTTCTATATATTTCATACCTTTCACTCAAGTCCCTCTTTTTGAAAGAAGAAATTATATTTTAGTTTTATCTCTTTTTCTATACATCGCATTAAAATTGTAAATGACCACAATAGCCCTACATTATTTAAGGGTATTTGTGTAAATTTATTTTTGTTAAATTACATTTTGAATATTTTTTAGGTGTATGAGGCCAAGAAGTATATACATACCAAATATGAGCGTAATCCGATGTACAGAAAAAAAAGACAAAATTAAAATACACTATAATTTATGTGTAGAATATGAAATATTTAGGAGTATTAAAAAATTGGGAAACTAGTTTTATTTCTAATAAATTTCTAATTAGTTTCTCGTATGTTAGTTAGAAATGATCAAAATATATGAAAATTATAAAGTTTAGTCACCAAAGTTAAAACAAGTAATTATTTCCCTTGTAGTTTTGAAAGTCAAATTTTACTCAACAGGCAAGACACATTTAGGTTTATAATAAAAAATTTCACCTTAACTTTAAAGTAGTACTCGAATTTGTAAATTTAATTAAAATTTAAAATAAAATTGTCAATTTTAAAATATGTTTAGTTATGCAAACTCTTTCTTTTAAATAACATTAAAAACATTACCCACGAGTGAGATTTTTTTAAAATATTTTTAGTTATGCAAACTCTTTTTTTTAATAACATTATTAAAAACTTACTTGTAGGTGGAATGTTTTTTTTTAACATAAAGGATATCATATCTAGCTATGTATTATACGTATGTTAAATTACATTTAATGATAGGATGCATGACATTCATTTAGATAATATAACTAGAGCTGCAACAGGCCCTGGTCGGACTATGGCCTGGGCTTTGGTTAATGATGGTTGGCGAGAAACAATTTCGGCTTAGCTCGAATATGTATATATATAGGAAGAGGCTACTTAATGCCTATAGGCGAAATGCTACAGTGATTTCGCCTTTAGGCTCATCATCATCTGAAAAAATTGGACGGTGTGGATAAAATGACCGCCACGGACCTAGCATGTCTGTGGCGATACCATCACGAATATGCTAGGTTCGTGACAGTAAAAAATTCACGTGGAAGCGTCACAAACATTACGCCGTCCGTTGCGAGTTCGTTCAATAAAATGCCACGGACATAGCAAGTCCGTGGCGGGGCGAAACGCTATTCATTTTCACCTATAGGTGTTTTTATGACTTTTCCATATATGTATGTATGTATGGATGCATGTATGGGTGCATGTATGTATGTATATATGTGTTTATGTAGAGTGATTTGACTATATATATGTATGCATGTATGTATGTATATATGTGTTTTTGTAGACTGATTTGACTGAGGGTATGGCCCTTGATAGAGTGGAATGACGGACTAGATTCTTGTAGCTTCTCCAAATAGTTGGGATAAGGCTCGGATGATGATGATGAAATGTGTTTTTATATATTTCATTAAATAATATTTTAGATGCATATTGATCGCCGCCCGTCCTGACCCGATTTTTCAGGCCTGGCTGGGCTCGGGCCTCAATTCTCTTGATACAAGTTGTGCTCGGGCCCAACCTAAAACTACATTTTAGGCTGGGCCTCTCCCTCACAATTTCGGTTGGGAAGCGGGCCCAAGATCGCCCCTCCTGAATTTGGCTCGTTGGTAGCCCTAAATATAGCTAATGGAGATTACTGTAGGTAACCTAGTAAGTTTTGGGTGGTACAATGGGAGATCAAGATGTATATATATATATTTTTTGTGGGAATCGATTAAGGTAGTTTTTTTCATTATAACGGAACTAGAAGGAAAAGGTATCCAATATAGAGGAGTTAAAAAGATGCGACTGCCATTCAAAACATCCACAATCATAGGACGTCACTATATCTCTCTCTATTATTTCTATTGAGAATATCCAAGAATTGAATGAACTCTTTCAAATATTAGAATTTTTTTTTTCTAGGCACATAAGGACTGGGTATGATTTTTCTTTTTTAATTACTCTGATATATGATTCTACTTAATGGTAACCTTATGGTAATGAGGAAAGATGAGCCATGGAAAATGCTCACATGAGTGGTTAATGGAAATCTTGAGAGACATTCCAAAGATGGAATCTTACACTATAGTTAGGGCTGCCAATGGACAGGGCCGGGCCTCGAGCTTCTGGGCTGGGCTGGCTAACAAGCCTCCAGCGGGCTGTTAATGGGCTGTTAACGTGGTGCAGGCCGGGCCTGGCCCAGCAATTTTGGGTTTATTATCGGGCAGGGCCAGGCCGGGCTGAAAAAAGCCGGAGATCTGGTCACCTGGCCGGGCTGCTCTGATAAGATTGTCTCTTAATCTCTCTCTTGGATACACAATAACTGCATGTTCTCTCTCTCTCTCTCACACACACAATGATAGACTGAAGCTGGTTGGATGTGTTCTCTCTCTGCATCTACAACAGATTAGTATAGACTACATAATCTTCGTCTATTCCATGGAGTTGTTTGCATGATCACTTTGTTGCTCATGCACAAAATCTCTCTCTCTCTCCAGAGTAGGTGCATGTCCTCTCTCTCTCTCTCTCCCAAGTAGGTGCATGTCCTTTCGATTTTTATTTCTTCATTGATAAAATATCACTAAAACTCAGGGAAAAGCCAAATATAACCTCTCTCCCCCCCTCTCTCTCTAACATAAACAATTTTCTTAGTTGCATGTCATTCTGTTTTTATTTCTTCAATGGTAAAACATCTCTTGAACTCAAGGAAACCACTCATAAACTCTCTCTCTCTCATTCTAGAATTTTCTCTAACTTACATAAACGATCTCTCTCTCTAACTTACATAAAGAATCTCTCTCTCTAGAAGCCACCCATAACATGTCTCTGACTTACATAAATTCTCTTTCTTTCTCTCTCGCTCTAAAGTATTTAAAAATTCTCTCTCTCTAAAAACATAGGTCTTCTCTCTACAAATCTCTCTCTCTAAAAGTGTGTACAATATCTCTGAGAAATTTTACAAGTTCTTGGACCCTAATCACAAGGCAAGATGGCTAACCTCTTCTTTTGTGTGGTCTCCTATATGAGTTTATTTGTACCTTGGAGCATCATGTTGATGTGTTTCAATAAGTCTCCAAATAATTAGCAATGGAAGGTAAATAGAAGACCAACTAATTAGCTTTTTTTTTTTTTTTGGCTTACAAGAAAAGTTTGGAGAGATTTAACAAAAAATATATATATTTTTTAAAAAATTCTAAATTGGGCTGAGCCAGGCCCAATAAGCCTAATGGGCTGGGCCGGGCTTCTGAGTATAATTCCGGGCCTTAACGAGTCGCGTCGGGCTTCTGAGCTTTTAACGGGCGGGCCTTACCTGGCATAGTTCCAGGCTGGGCCTCACTAGGCCCGACAGAATCCGGTCCGGGCTTTCCCAAGCTCCGGGCTGAGCCGGCCCGGGCCTTGCCCCTTGCCAGCCCTAACTATAGTATTACATACCTAGAGAGTCATAACACAATCAATGTTAACCAAGATTTCAAAAGAAAAAGTACTATGTGAGTTATATGGTCAGTCACAACCACCATTCTGTGGTTCATCACCATGCAGTCAATGGTTGGATTGTAATGGAAGGGAATAGGTTTTTACTGTGTATTAAACTAATTGAAAAGAATTTGTATCCTTGCTCTCCATCTGTCATTGTCCAAGATAATTGATAACCTCATCATTATGGGGATATGGTGATATAGATATAGAAGATGATGATTTATGGAAATTGCTTAGTATTGTGTGTGTGTGTGTGACAGAGAGGGAGGAGTGAGAGAGTTATATGAGCAAAAGAATTACATTAACCAAATCCAAATCAAGGAATAAACTCATTGTTGGGGATTACGTTTTGGAGTTTCAAAATTATGCTAGAAAGCTTACGGAAAGCTTGCAAATGTTCAACTTTAGATATATATAACTTTGATCAGTTAACAAAATCTATGTAAGCTGAATAGACAATGAGAATGAAAAAATTAAGGGAAAATTATGTATACCCCCCTTCCCCCCCCCTGCTCCCCACCCCTTAGAAAAAATTAAGGGAATATTATGGATACCCCTCCCTCCAAATAAAATTTGTAGACATTCTGCCCCCCAATACTTTAGTATCACACCTATAACCTAGTCACTATTTTTTCTTGCTTTTACCCCCTAGTCAAAAAGTAAATATTTTAAAGCTTAAAATACCCTTCCCCTTCCTTACCGTACCCATTAAATCTCTCTCTACCTGCCCTCTCTCTCTACCCTTACTCTCTCTCTCTCTCTCTCTCTCGTGCGCACGTGCATTGAAAAAATGCAGTCTACCACAAAAGTGTGCCGGACCGGCCTCTAGCTTATGGAAATCTAGAAGGCTTGTGACCGATCCGACACACTTTTGTGTTGGACCGAAGCAAACAAAAAAAAAATGCAGGCTTCTGGCTTTTGGAATTCTAGAAGCCTCGTGGCCAGTCTGGCATACTTTGGTGTCAGATTGCTTTTTTTTTGCTTCGGTCTGACACATCAGTGTGCTGGACCTCTCATGAGGCTTCTAGATTTCCAAAAGTCAAAAGCTGGTCCGGACTGTATTTTTTCAACACGCGAGAGAGAGAGATTGATGGTTGAGAGAGAGACTGATGATGGGTAGAGAGAGAGAGAGAGGGTGGGTAGAGAGAGACTGATGTTGGGCAGAGAGAGAGGTTGGGTAGAGAGAGGGGGTAGGTAGAGAGAAAGAGAGAGTGGGTAGAGAGAGAGAGAGATTTAATCAATAGAGTAAGGGAAGGGAAGGGTAGTTTCGTCTTTAAAATATTTACTTTTTGACCAGAAGGTAAAAGCAAGAAAAACAGTAGCTGGATTATGGGCGTGATACTAAAAGTATTGGGGGGTAGAATATCTACAAAATTCATTTTGGAGGGGGGGGTAGCCATAATTTCCCAAAAGTTAGCAATATGAATATTCTCAATTTTGTACAATATTATTTAATATTGTATTATTCTATTTTACATTGTCTTAAATGAACAAAATGTTTTACGTTAACCTCATGGTCGTGGAGTTATGAAGGCCATCTGGCCAATGGAAAATGTCTCACAGGGATCTCGTGGTGTTGAGAATCATGACAGATCGGTCAAAAGATGGAAACTGAAAATGTATGATTGTATAATTGAAAAATCTTAGCACAATTGATACTCAGCAAGATTATTGAAGGAAAAGTTCATAGTCACAGCCATGATCATGTAGTTCATCGACATGCAATAAAAGGGTTGGATGGTGATGAAAAGGAGTGGTTTTGACATATATTCAACTAATTGAATTTTACATCCCTATTCTCTGTCCAACACATCAGAACAGTTAATAACTCCATTGTCGTAGGGTTATGATGACCATATAAATCATATTACATAAGATATAGGCCATAGAAACCTCTTTGTGTTGATGTGCATGTGTGTATGTGTGCGTGCATGCACGCGCATGTGGCATGTGTGTGTGTGTGTGTGTGTGTGTGTGTGTGTGAGAGAGAGAGAGAGAGAGAGAGAGAGAGAGAGAGAGAGAGAAATGTACGAGTAGAACAATTACATCATCCAGCTCCCCAAGAAAACAAAGAAATGACTGTAATACCATCAATAAACTGGCTTGAAAATAAAAATGCTTGATGGAGTTACAAAATTAATGCCAGAAAGTTCACGAAAAGTTTGCAAGTGTTCAAGCCTAGATGTGCACACCTTTTGAATGTCTAATATGTATCTTATCATGTGTGTACACATACATATGTAATTACTGAAAAACTTACTTTCACCATTCACTGAAGTGATGAAGGATTGTTCAAAGAAATGCATCTTTTTTGCTACTGAGGTAAATTGATGGAGATAGTTAAGAGTGAAGGAAAAAAGGAATATTACCATTCATGTTGTACGAACTAGTCAATAATAGTGCATGCAAGTTGCAATGGGAACCCAATGAAAATTGGTCCAAAATATTTGATAGTGCAGTCTAAAATCCTGTATACTTACCATGAATTGTGCCCTAATTCTCCTGTTTCAAAGAAATTTGTTGTTTTTCCTACATTTGTGTCATGCCCCTCAAAGAAAACGGTTTTTTGGTTTTTCAACTTTGCTTTTGCATTCTCTTTAATGTCTGACGTCAGCATTAAGCCTGCTCTTTTGCCATGTTAAATTTGATCTAGGTCTTAAATGACGAGGAATCTCAATGAGAGATGTCTTTTTCTTCTTGAGGATCTGTAAAATTCTATGCATTCATCTCTCTCCCTTATGAAGGTTTTTGAATGAGAGAGCATAGACAATTTTACTAGACCAACTATTCTTACAATTATGCTGTACCACAGCTGAACTTGATATTTCTTAATTAAACCACTTTCTCTTACATTTACATTTTGTACACCGCATGGTTACCCTTTAACATGTACATCTTTCTTTTTATTGGTTGTGTTAGTGGTGGATTTGTTTTCTTTTGGATATTCAATCAGGTTTTAACCTATTGATGAGATATATGCCATGCTGGAGAAAGAGGTCTGGGCTGCAAACCTCTCTCCTTCAAACGATGTTGTCTAACTCAAATTGGAAATCACATGCATGGCATTGCCTCGATTTCTCTTCATTTGATAAATGAAATGGACTAACCTTAGCCAACCTCGAACTCATTTTAGTAGCCATGGTGGCCTGCAATGGATAATAAATGCTTTTCTATGGTTTGGCTTTATATTTGATGTCCTTTTCATGGTTATGTAAATATCTGGTTTGGTCGCATCATATCTAGAATTGTACACTCCTTAAGGATGATGTCTGTTAAGTTTGACTGATTTTCATGTGCCATACTCCGGATTTTTTGACACTGCCATGTAGTAATAGTTCCATTTTCCACATTTGAATACTATGACATGTAAATGTTTGACTTTCATTTGCAGTTTGAAGCATTCAAGCTTCAATATTATGGATGCAGAGTTGTATTGTGATGGACATGTGAAAATATTTTACATGTGGTTGGATTTTTGGCTGAGCTTGATGTTTTAGAAATTGTTTTCTACTTGGAGATTGAAACTGTGAAAGTCAGATATCAATTAGATAATGCATCCAAAACTTAAAAATATCATCATCATCAGAACCTTTTCCCAACTATTTGGGGTTGGCTCAAAACTTAAAAACAAAGAGGTGTGAATGATTAAAACCATGTATATTTACCACAAACAGAATGCATATCAGTTTGTTTAGGACAAGAACCCTATTTTATTTTTTGCCACAATTTACCAATTTCAGTGGGTTTTGGCAGTGTAACTGCTTGCACTTTGAAGCACGCTCCTTACCTTGTTGTTCCTGCTTAAGTTTGTAAGTTCTGATTCGGTGAATATTTATTTTGTGTGGCAATGACCTTTAACATTTATTCCTAGGTAGGAAGTGGAGCAGCAGTCCTGGGTTTTGTGGGTGCACCATGGACGATTGCTACATACATTGTAGAAGGTTGTACAATTCATACATATACAACTATTAAAGGCATGTGCCACACTGCACCACATGTATTGAAGGGTCTCCTCTGTCATCTTACACAGGCAGTAACTGACTATATTGTTTTTCAAATATTTGATTCATGGGGTGGCCAGCTGACACTTGATATGTGGGAGAAGTGGTCCAAACCATATATCACAGAGGTAAAAGTAAACGGTTACTTGTGGATGTTGCTGAAGAATTTTGGTTTTCGTAGCTTCAATTTTTTGGCTGCATGTAGTCTTCAATTAGTGGCAGTTTTCGTTCATTTCTGTTTTTAATTAAGCATTTTTCTGCACTAATCAAAGTTTAAGCAATAGGTAGAAGGAGAGAACTGCGTGTACATGTCGTTATGACATTCAATTCTAGTTTTGTAGTAACGTGCGTGTAACTTTTATTATTTTTATCTACTGGTCTATAGGGACATCAGTTAGCCAAATTTGATCGGTCGTAGAAAATTTTCATGTAATGTTTTTCAATAGAAGCACCAAGTCAATACTTGGCTATGGTGAAACCTGAAACCTGGGAATATGATCTGCGGACACAAGCATTTGAGAAAGTCTCTGACCAGGAATTGTCAGTTTGAACTTGGTGGTCAGGACCATCTGGCAAATTGGTTCCCATGTTGTGACCAATAAAACTGCACAACCATAATTTCTTCTATTTTTTATTTCCTTTTAGGCAATTGGCTTCCCCTAGTTATACATATAGTGATATATTTCAGCGATAGAGAGAAACTCATGGGATATGTTAGAGTGCCACCTATTACCCATAAATAAATTGGGTAAAGGGGTTGGAAAAGAAAATTAAGGCAGCCCTTGTAGTGAAAGAAAGAAGAAGCCAGAGGTTGTGCATAAGAGGAGTGGTTGAATCGTGCAATGGATCATCCAAAACAGACCATTATATTGTTAGTAATGCAAATATGCCCATGGCAATATCAAATATTACATAAGAGTACAAAATAAATAAAACCAAACAGTAGCTTCCCGGAGGAGCAGGGTCGGGGGCAGAAGCAGAAGCGATGGATCGAGACATATAGTAAGTTCCCTCAATCGGGAGCGTGTTCTGTGCAATTTATTAAATAATATTTTTTAGATAAAAACTTTAATAGAAGTTTTAAAAAGATGCAATCACTCTATAATATCAGTATTAACAATAAAAAATTTACAAATATAAATTATATTTAAAATTAAAAACTGCAATTCAGTATCATTCAATAGTATTTTGATGAAGCGCAAATTGATGTGACTGTAGAATTATTATGTAGTTTATGACTATGCTATCATTATTATGTAGTTTTAGTAAGTTTGGCATAAGATTTCTAAAACTAAGGATTCAGATTTCTAATATTAGGGATCGAGATCCAATGGAGATCCTGATTAAGGAATGCCAGATTGTGATTGTAGAGTGAGATCGCCACCTTAGTTGCGAGATCCCAGTAACCATGTTCCAAATATGAATGTCCTATTTATAAGTCTGTCCTTGTATGTCATGTCAATTGGTTTCCATACTTGGGATGTCTTTCATGGACTAGTGTAAGAGGCAAACATAACTCTAATCATACCCATTTTCTCAATGGGACTAAATGGTCTACTAAGGGTGAAGTCCTTAAACTTTCTCTTAACCTGTCCCAAGCCCGGGTAAAGGAGATAGGTTGTATTAGGTAGGCAGCCAATGTAAAACTTTGCCACATCTTATCATGAATCCTGAACCTATGAGAAGAATGGAGGGACGAAATTCATGTAGCCGACTCCAAATAATTGGGATAAGACTTGGAAGAAGATGATGATGATAATCTAATCCATGTTCTTGATTGTATCCCTTTGCAACTGTCCTTGCTTTGAACCTCTCTATGGGACCATAAGCCTTATACTTTGTTGTATACATTCATTTTGATCCCACAACATTACATTATTTTATACACAATTTTTATCCCACAATGTTTTTGTCTTTAATCTTGCAACTATCACCCACTTTCTACATTTATGTAGTGCTTGAATCTCCTCATTCGCTGCTCTATTCATTTGGCGTTCTTCACCTACTACTTCATATGAACCGGGCTCATACTCTTTTAGAATTTCTGTCAAGAAAACTTGGTGTTCAATAGGAAGAGCCATAACTTACCCAACTTGTTATGGAATGCCTAGTGCGGGCTGATCTTATGAGTTGATTTTGATCCCAACATCAATGGACTGTGACATACTACATCCTTGATTTGATCGTTTTTGAGTGTTGAGGGAGTTATCAGGCTCTTCGGTGTTGGTCTCTACTTCTTGATGTACAATTTCAAATTTTGGGATGTCTTTCATGGGCTACTCCCTTCTGCCTACTCTTTCGTCTTGGTTAGACTATCAACTCTTTGTTATGCTTTTCATATGCTGTACTTTGATCTTCCTCAAATAAGCGACTTCTAATAGCTGCTAGTTCACCATGTGACAAGCTGAAATTATATTTGTTAGCAATAGGGCTCAACGATCAATGTTGGGTTCTTCGACAGCAACCGGAATGCCTTCCCTTCATATTTTTAGAAGTTTTGGGGGAAGATACATAACAACAATATCCTCTTGTGCATATTGGTATAGCTTATAAATAGACACATTTCAGATTTTGTCATCAATTTATCCCATTGATCCATTGACACGGACTCAACAATAGCGTCATAGCAAGTTATAATCCAGGCATCCTCCATGGATAAAGTATAGAGACTTTCGACTCATGTTTATGGTTGGTAACCAATAAGTAACAGGTACGACAGTGTGAGAAGCCTCACTCCGCATAGTTTTGGGAACTCTAATAGCTGCCTCTTTATATGTTCTTGCTTTCTTCCCACTGTACAATTTTGTTAGGGTGTGTGAGGATAGGAAAGCTCTTATTTAATTCTATTGTTGGAAAGGAAGTCTCTGAATTTGTCAGATGTATGCTCCACTCATCCACCATTTCGGAATCGAGTGATATGGCGTTTAGGACTTAAAATAAATTGAAATTTAACAAAGACATCAAAACATTGGTTTTTTGCTTTAAGAAGAAGATCCAAGTGAATCTACTGTAATCATCAGTGAACAAATAGTTAGAATGAAGTTTTCGATTCCACAGGGGAAGGGTCCTAAGCATCAGTCTGTACTAACTCTTAAGGAAAATTAGCTCTTTTATTATTAATATGAAAGGATTTGCCAAGCTGTCTGCTGGACCTTAAAACTTGAATCTTTTTATTAATAGAATACGATGAAATCAAATGTAATCTTTGGGAATGGGGTGGGGCATAGGTGGTTAGTGGGGCGGATGTCACAACATAACATCCTGCCCTCCATTCCCACTGTTAACATGTAAAAAAAATAGAAAAAAAATGAAATCAAACGTAAATTTAG
Organism: Amborella trichopoda; assembly: GCF_054954075.1. Classification (NCBI taxonomy): domain Eukaryota; kingdom Viridiplantae; phylum Streptophyta; class Magnoliopsida; order Amborellales; family Amborellaceae; genus Amborella; species Amborella trichopoda. The sequence continues at coordinate 26,526,275 of NC_142338.1, read as the reverse complement.
ATTCCACAGGGGAAGGGTCCTAAACATCAGTCTGTACTAACTCTAAAGGAAAATTAGCTCTTTTATTATTAATATGAAAGGAAGCTCGCAATGTTTGCCAAGCTGTCAGCTGGACCTTAAAACTTGAATCTTTTTACTAATAGAATACAATGAAATCAAACGTAATCTTTGGGAATGGGGTGGGGCACTGGTGGTTAGGGGGGCGGATGTCGCAACATAACGTCCTGCCCTCCATTCCCACTGTTAACATATAAAAAAAAAAAGAAAAAAAATGAAATCAAACTTAATTTTGTACACTCTCAAGGCCCACAATGGGCAAGTAGCTTGTGCCATGTGAACAGTAAGCTTTATCAGGAAAGAAAGCTGAAGATGGCTTAACTGGAAAGAGAGAAGACGACCTCATTTCTTGACTATGACCATCCTTGATGCAACTTCTTGATGATGAAGGTTTCTCAATAAAGTATAGATTCCCTTTTTGTGTTCCATAAGGGCATGTTGTCTTCATGTGAAGATCTTTTAGGAGCACAGAGTTAGGAGTAAATATCAAGAAGCACTAGATCATTAGATAGTTATGAAACATAAGATTTTGTTTTATTCTTGGAACCAAAAAAGTGTTAGGCAAAGAAAAAGATCCCAAAGATGAGGAGACGACGACATTGTCAATGCCAGTGATGGGGAGTTGAGTGCCATCCCCTGCAACGTCTTTCCCTTTACCAACATATGTATATAAGGAAATAAACTTACCCGCATCAGATGTCATATGATTTGCAGCTTCTGGATCCATAGTCCAAGAAACATCTGGTGGTACTAAAGAAGGCATTCGATGCTGCAATATATTTGGATTTGCAATTGGGCGTGTCAATGCAGCAATATTTGGAATGCATGCATCATATCTATGGTAACACTGGGAGGCAATGTGATTTGTTTTTCCTCAAAGCTGACATGAGATGGGCTGGTTGGCGCTGGTTGGTTGGGTACTGGTATACCCTTGTTGCAGATTGTTATAACCAGCACATTTTTTATTTCCATAATGCTGCATGGATGTATTGAATCTGCTAGGCTCATGACAATGAATTTTTCTTCCTCTTCCACGTCTCTAGTAGCCATATTGGAGTTTTAACAGTTGATGTTTAAGACATCATGAGCATCTTCTTTCAGTTTCAACTGGTTTTTCTTAAACAAAGCTTCATGTTGCTGTAAAAGAGGGTAAAGTTCATCGAAGCCAGTGTGGGTGGTCTGGACATGACTAATGTGATAAACATGTCACCAAGTAGGTAGGGTATTTTATCATCATTGCTGACCTCATGATCACTGGTCGCTAACTGATCACAAAGTCCTTTCACTATATTAAAATCCCATGGAATGATTGTTTTGATGTATCATGAAAATTCTTTGGGATGCACGAACCACAAAATTCTCTGTGGTGGAACAAAATATCTGTTTATCAATGTGGTTTTGAGGAGATAAAAGTTTCCATAAAGGTATCCCATCAGTCTTAGCCCATGTTGGTTTGAATGTTTGACTTTTTTTTTGGGCGAGTCAGTGGGGAGAAGGCCCCTACCCTTGGTCAGAATTGAGCCTAGAACGTAGCATTGCAAATCGTTTGTCGGTAACCAATTAAGCATGGGTTCTTTGCCTAGTACGTTTGACTTTTCTATATTATGAAGTTGGTAGAGTCCTATTTAATCGAGAACAAATGTGGGAACATGTTAGAAGTCAAAGGAAAGCTTGCAAATGAGGAAGCCATGTAAGGATGAAGGAGGAGAAATTAGCTTTCACAAATAAAAGGAATTTAGGGTTTGAAGTTTTCAAAGGAAAAATTGAGATTTGATCTGAAATTTTCTGATGTGATTTTAGTGTTCACAAGATCTTAGGAATTAGGGTTCACAAAATAAAAAGGTTGTAGGGTTTGAAACTTTCGAACCCTAACTATGAAAGAAATAAATCACATATCCAATCTGACATTTTCAGATCTGATTTTAGGGCTTCAAATCCAATTTTGGGGCTCATGGGTATATAATTTTAGATTTTCAGGTCAAGCAGATTTATTTTGAAACTTTGAGATCTGATTTGAGAGGGAAGAAGGGAAGATTCTGATCTGATTTTTAAGAGAGAAGTAGAAACAAAATTGATTGTGAGGGGAAAGAGGTTATGATGAGATAGGCAAGATCAAGGTCTGTGGTGAAGGAAAAAGTTGGAATAGAGAAGGGAAATAAGTAGAATAAGGTTTGGATTTGAAAGGGTTTGTAGTGATAGAAAGAGTTGGCTTTAGACATGGAGAAAAAGCCTTCTGAACGCTCTTCAACCAACAAGCTGTAATACCATGAAAGAAAGAATAGAGATTATGCACAAGGAGAGAGAGAGAGAGAGAGAGAGAGAGAGAGAGAGAGAGAGAGAGAGAGAGAGAGAGAGAGAGAGAACAAGGCAAGAGTTTAGAACAAGGAAAAACAAGTTTAGAGAAACTCTAAAACTTTTTGCTTCGACTATTTCTCAAAACTAGTGGTTGATGATGGTCAATTTTTGTAGTTTTTGAAGTGCCCAGTTCTGAGTTTAGATAGATGCTTGCAATGGTTCATGGGTCCAATAGATCATGGTATAGGTAGGAATTTCGGGCTGAATTAGATAATGCAATTATGCCTGTTGGGCTCCCCTCAGTGGGATCCATTTCATGTTTGCAGATGGGTCCATGAAAAGAGTAGGGGAGGAAAGATGGATGCTAGCATGGAAGGTTTTGGAGAGTATATCATGAAACAGTAATTCATGGATATCTTACTGAGTGAAGCCAGATTTACCTTGTCCAATTAAATTTCATAGAATCCAGTTTCTACCAAGCTAGAACAGTTCATGGTGACTTCAGAGTTGGAAGGACAGTTCCCAAAAGTGGACTTGTACACTCTAACCCGACCTAAATCTGATCACTTACCAACCTTTCTTGATACTAAAGTGAAAAAACACAGGCACTATACCCGTAAGTTTTGAGTTAGTATGGTTGGCAGACATATCATTGTCAACCTCATGAGGAAGTTCCGGGAATCTAAGGGTATAAAGGGGTTGGATCAGGTCTGGGTCGAGCCCTCCAGGTCTCACCCATTTGGGTCCTAGTTGGACCTTGACCCTACCTTGACTTGGTTCAGGTCCAAGCCATTGGTGTTGGACCACATCCGCTGTGTTAGGTCAAGTCCAGTTGTAATTAAATATTTTTGTTTTTGTTTATATATATTTTATGTAAAAGTTTACAAAGAGACCATTTACTTTTGGTACAAAGTCACAATCATTTTTGTTTGCCGGATTTCAAATTAGGTGGTTGTGAGTGTGGATTGACTAGATTCAAAATTTAAAGAAAATCTCTCGAACTTCGTGACACAACTTAAACTATCTGATTTGAAATTGGATAGCTAGAGGTATTTGTGACCTCCGTGTAACAACGACAAATGGTCTCGTATATATATATATATATATATATATATATATATATGTACACACATTTATACACATATAATATTGGGTTGGGTCAAGTTGCCCCCAATCGTCCCACCCTATAAGGGTTATGGATGGACCTTGACTTGGATGTGACCGAGGTGGGGTCCAAGTCAAATGGACTGGGAGCCGACCTGCTGGGTCTGGTTTTTGGGTCCAGACCATAATCCGAGTCGGTTCGGTCCGTCTGGTTTGTGGGTCGACCAGAGACTGTTTTGGCGAGTTGTAGTTTAAAATTGAATCTCTGTTAAATTAGATAGCAGATTCGGATATATTAGAGGGGCGACCCTTAACTGTAGAAGAAAACTAGTTTAGTGAAGAGATTAATATCGTCGCGTTTTTCTCTGGATTGCATGCTCGAGGAACTATTCGTGTGGGAATGAATGTGACGTTCATTGCCCTTATACCCAAACTTGAAGGAGCAGTCGACTTCAGACCTATAAGCCTCATCAACAATTCATACAACATCATGGCAAAGGTGCTGGTTACTAGGCTCAAATCAAGCTCACTCATTTCCCCTAGTCAAAGTATTTTTGTCAAAGATCGTCAAATCTTGGATGGAGCTTTAGTAACACATGAGTGCGTCCACTCAAAAACTATTTTGAAAACCCCAGGTCTAATTTTCAAATTGGATTGGGAAACAGCCTACGGTCATTTTGGCTGGAATTTATCGGAGGAAATCAAAATTACGATGGGCTTCGGCCCTCGATGGTGAAAATGAATTAGAGGTTGCATTTGGGGCTCGTATTTCTCCATCTTAATAAATGGATCTCCCAAGGGTTACTTTGTGCCTTCTCGGGGCCTAAGACAAAGAGATCTCCTATCCCCTTTCCTCTTTGCCATAGCCACTGAAGTCTTCGGTAGAGCAACATCCAGGTTTTACCAAGCTGATTTAGTGAAAGGCTTCAAAATTGGGGCCCAAGGCCCTACTGTCTCATACCTCCAATATGCTGATGACGCGCTTCTCTTTTGCGAGGCATCAGGCATTCAAGTTGACAACTTACTTCTCTTCCAAACTGCTTCCATTTCGCCACGGGTTTCAAGGTTAATCTTGAAAAGTAAAAAATGATCGGTATAGCAGTTGATCCACTAAACCTCCATGCCCTAGCTGATAGTTTGGGCTGTGGCACAGACACGCTCCCTTCTACATACCTTGGCTTACCGCTTTGTCATGATAAAGCCCCAAAAGCCCAGTGGAGCCACCTCATTGACAAATTTGAAAGGAAGTTGGCAACTTGGAAAGGGAGATACCTTTCCCCAGTGGGCGGATCAACTCTCATTAAAGCAGCTCTGCCCCTTATCCCGATCTTCCAAGTGTTTCTCTTTCACTTACCTGCTTCGGTTGCCTTTCGCTCAGAGCAACTAATGCAAAATTTCCTATGATCAGGCAATGAATCCTCCAAAAAATATCACCTCATAGCATGGAAGGTGGCTTGTCAACCCTGAGCAGCAAGGGGACTGGGAATCCGAAATCTTGTGAGGAATAACCAGGTCGTTTTAAGTTAATGGTGGTGGATACTAGCCACCAGGGAGGTCAATTGTGGCATGAAATTTGAACCCACAAATAGCACCCCTTGTTTTCCCATTGGTACATTCTCGATTCCTCGCCGCAAGCCTCCTCTGGCTTTTGGAAGTCTGTATCCCATTCCCTTCACCTATTCAAGGAATCCATTCACTTCCACCTTAGGAATGGAGGCAAGGTTAGATTTTGGCTTGACCGTTGGCTGAGTGCCTTGCCTTTATCCTCTTGTTTTCCCCTCGTTTTTCGGCTTTCCAGGAACCCTCAGCCTCTATTGATGTTTTGTTCCCTCGATTGGGTGCATCTAGATCATGGAATGCAGATCTTCGCAGACCCTTGTGGGATGCTGAACTTTCGGCCTTTCTTGCCTTCTCATCCCTTCTTTCCTCTTGCCACCTTGCCTCTCACGGAGAGGACCATTTCATTTGGGAACCAAACTATTCCGAAGTGTTCTCGGTCACCTCCCTCTTCCTCAAACTAATCTTTCCTCCTCTTGGGACTGCAGTTATCAACTCCTCTGTTCCCAAAGCCTGGAATCCTTTATACCCTCAAGGATTCAGGTCTTCTTTCTCTCCAAAAGAGAGAAGTCCAAATTCCTAACAGGTATGTGATGTGTTTATCCCATGAGGAGACCATTGCATATCTATTCATACACTGCGCTTTGGCGGGCAAAATCTGGTAGGATACTCGTCAACGTTTTGGGTGGCATTTGGTGACGCCTGAGTCAGTCACCCAATTATTCTTGCTATCGACCTTCCTTCCTTGGCCCAAATCCGGTACCATTCTTTGGAAAGCAACGACCGCGGTTACCCTTTGGGCTATTTGGAAGGAGTGCATCAACATAATCTTCCAAGGTCTTTATTCCCCATTCCATAAAATCAACAAAAAGCATTATGTATTGCGAGGTTGTTCCCTTATTTTGTGGCCACCAACCACAGTTGTTTTAGGTGGACAACAGTCGTTTTAGGGGAACAACCTAAAAATACATAATGCTTTTTCCCCATTCCACTGTTTCGCAGGTTGTTCCCTTATTTTGTAATATTTGTAGTTTTCTATTGTTTTTTTCTTCTGTCTGTCACCTCTCTTGGTGATATGTATTGCCCGTTGGGGAACTATATAACTTTTCTCTGTACGTATATAATGCTAACAGTATAAAAAAAAGAAAAAAAGCACAAGATTGCCTTAGATTAAAAGAGGTACTTTGATACCAGAAGTCAACAGTGAAATGGTTGATAGAGGTTCTTCTGTGCCATATATGAGAGGATGACCACTTCTATTGAGTGCGTTATAAAATCTGCATAAGGTTTCCTTGGAATAGAATAATCAGGGAAGCCATTGTGGAATATTTCAAAGGGGTACCCTAGGTAGAAAAGAGAACAAGATTGTCAATAAAGAAGATTTAAAATGACAAACCTTCCTTTCTTGTTGCTAGCAATGAAAGCAAGCAGTGGCTGGAACTTTCTTTCGAAGAAGAGGATGTCAAAAGGGCAGTTTGCAGTGTGAATCGTGACAAACCTCTTGGGCTTGACGGATTCCCGGATGTTTTCTTTCAATATTTGTTGGGACCTTCTAAAGGACTGGTTATTGAAAATGTTCCAAGATTTCCATCAGAGAGAAAAAGCTAACAGTGCCTTGAAGTTTATTGCCTTGGTGCTGAAGAAGGAAGGAACACAAGACATTAAATATTCGCGGCCTATAAGTCTTTGGGTAGTGTATATAATTCTAACCAAGGTTTTGGGCTCTAGATTGGAAGTTCTTAACAAGTAAATCTCTTTGCCCAAGGCAGCCTTTGTAGTGGCAAATTCTGCATGGGGTTATGATCACACAAAATTGCGTTCGTTTCGTGCAATGCTAAATGTCTAGGTATTTTATGCGAATTTGATCTAGAGAAGGCATATCGCAAAGTGGATTGGGCTAATATTTGATGATGCTATGAGATATGGATTTTGTGGAGAAATGAAGATGATGGATTTTTTGATGTTTATCATCGGTCCACTTCTATATTCTATTTAATGGGAGTTTGAAAGGGTATTTCTAGAGCTCAAGAGGTTTCTGATAAGGTGAACCCCTCTCCCATTTTTTGTTTCCAATAATAGCCAGACTTTTTTATTTGCATAATTAGGGTGTGTACAACACTAGACCCTTCACAAGATTTAAGGTGTCTTTCCATGGTCCAATGATATCAAATTTGCATTACTAAGATTGCACTTCAAGTTTCTACAGTGCCAGTGCTCAATAGATGAAGAACATATTCCGACACTGCTTTGAAGAGGCCTTGAGTCTAAGAGTTACTATGTCCAATACAAGGCCAATAAAGATATCTGTATCACCAGATGAGCTCAAAGATCTAGTTGTTAAATACATTAGCTGTGGTATTGAATGCCTTCAGAGATAATACCTGGGATTACGTTTAGGTGTTGGTAAACCAGGTGGGGCTGTATGATATGGTGTCCTAGAAAGGTTTCACAAGAAATTTGCTCCTTGGAAAACTATAACTTTGTCAATTGCAAGATACATCACCTTGATTAAGTCCAGTTTATGTAATCTTCAATTTACTATATTTCACTATTGTTAAACCCTTCATCTATGGCAACTAGAATTAAAAAATATGAGTGTTCTTGTATGGGGAGTTCTTCAGAGAAGAGAACATTTAATTAGTTCGGACAGGGTGTGCAATTTGCAAGAAAAACGATATATGGGAATCAAGAGAGTCAGGGAAACGAATAGGACATTTATAAATGGTGGTGGTGAGGAAAATTGAGAAAGATGAGCACATAATGGATCTTAAAGGATGACTGAACCAAAGGGAGATTATTAGGAATCTGGAATAGAATTAATACTTTTAGCCGCTTCGTGGTAAATATAAGGATGAATATGGAGAAGGGTAGGAAAACTGGGTTATGACAAGACAGATGGTTGGGTGGGAACTCGCTTGGGGAGCAATACCCGTCACTGTTTGCTCTCGTTAGATTATCTCGCAGTGTCAATAGTGGTTGTTGGTAACTATTTGCCCACGAAATTTATGGGAAACCTGGGGGATGAATTACTGGATTTGGTAAATGATGAAAGATATTACAACTAGTTTTTATTTAACTGAATCAAAAGGATGAAATAATCTGGACTCTAGATAGTAATTTTATCAAATGTTGAGAAGACTTTTAATTTGTAGAGTGGGCAACAAATCACCTGCTAGTGGAATATGGAATATACTTGGACCACCTAAAATGTTAGTAAAATGGGGCGAAGTGCTTACCATTGATCACTTGACAAACAGAGATATGATCATCCATGGTTACTGGCATCCCTCAGCCTAAGTGCAATTTTGCTTCACATTTCAGTTTGGTGATTCCATTAAGCAATCTTCATGGAACACAATTTGATAAAGTTAGGAGTCTCGATTCCATAGTTATTAAATCTCGATTGGATACTTTTGGAATCTAGATTCCGTAGCATCAAATGTCACAGTTCATAAATGCATGAAACTGTGATTTGATCAACATGGAATCTTGCTTTCACCTTTACAGAATCTTGATCTAATTTTTTTAGAATCACGTATAAATTAGAAATCACATCAACTAAGTAGTATGTTGTAACATAAATTTAAGAATTCTTATATAACTTGATTTCTACTAGTACTTGAACTTAACGACTACTTAAAGAGAGAGAAAGAGTAGTGGGTTTGATTTCATTCCCATGGATTACAACACAAAACGTCACAAAGGCACAAAATAAGTCTCATTTTCTAGTATATATAAAAATACAATTTAATTTTCAATTATAAATAAGATAATAATCAAGTGCAGAAACATTACGTAATGTCTCCCTATGCCGACCTTCTTTGCCCCAGTTCTCAACCTCCTTCTGCTGCCCCCCTCTGTCACTCGGCCCTCTTCTCCTGTTAACCTTGCTTCGGCCTCCCCCCTTGCCCCTGGTCTTTCTTTTCTCGCTCTATCCTCTTCTCCTCATCTGATCTCTATCTCTCCATCCTCTTCATCTCGGTTCACTGACCAGTTTCGCTAGTCCTTAGTGGGTGTCTTCCACTCCCAGAGAGATGATTTCAGAGGAATCGAACGGTGGGGGAAAAGTTCTTGGAAGGAGTCTGGTCTGGCTTGTGGAAAACTTTAGGACGACTTCGTTTTTTTTTTTTTCCCTCGAAAAATAGTGCTCTCAGTGCTTTGCGGAGCTCGGCTCGTGGTTCCTGCTGGGGAGCTTCTCTTTCTCTCTCCTGATGGTCTCAAGACTTGGGTTCTTTTCGCTATTAGAAGATTTGGCTCACTGCTTCTTCAATCCCTCTTCACACCAGGTGTCCGAAAACCTTTAAAGCTATCGGGATGCCTGCGGTCGTTCGTGGCCATCCACTTGAAGTCCCTTGAAACTCTCCCGTTCGCATCTATTTTGTTGATCGTTCAGGTCCTCGATCCTCATCTCATTCCGCCGTGCCTATGGCTTGAGGTTGCAAGTTCTTTTTACCTGGTGCTTCTTTCTTGGAGCTCAGCTACCCTCCTTCGCCTCGCTTCGTTCCGCCTTCTGGTTCAGCCGGACTTTTGGGACCTCCACTCTCAAACTTGGCGCTGCCTCTTTCGAAGGGCCCGGACAAGTGGACTCTTGTTTTCAGAAGATGAAACTTCCCCCCTTGTCGTTATACTCCCCATTCTCACCGTCAACGTCGTCATCTTGCAGCCCCCGCTACGTCGAGACCCCCGTCACTCCCTCCTTCCTTGTCATATGTGCATTCTGGTTCGATTGGCGTGCCACTCCCTTTGTCTATCATGTGCCCTCTATCGCTTACCTCTCAGCCGCCTCCCCTAGGTGGTCTTAATGACCCTGGATGACCCTGGGGCAGCTCCGCCATCATTCTCTATTGGCCCTTGTGGTCATTACCTTGATTTGAACCCTCTGAATGACCTGGTGACGACCCAACTGTCTTTTTCTGCTGGTTGCTCTGCCTCGAGTCTCGATTATATCCTCTCCCCTTGGCCATTTGGCATCTCCTCTCCTATTACCTACCCCTGTCATGTTTCCTATTTTGCCACCTACCCCTGATCTCTACCTGATCTCGAGGATTCATCTTCCGAGGTTGGATAGGTGTAACCCCTCCCTCGCTCACCCTCCCTGGCAGTGGCTTCCCTCCCTTCTCTCCTCTTTGTTCCCCCAGCCTTCCCATTCCCCTTAGCTCTGCTACCCCTGCCTTGCTCCACCTGTCACCTCTCCCTTTCTCCCGAAGTTTCCTTCCTCTCTCTGTGTGCCGCTCCCGATGGCTCCCTTGCTGCTTTGGGCCCTACGCTGTCTCTTGTTCCCCCATCCTCTCAACCGCCTGGGTTGTCTTTCACTCTGCCACCTAATGGTCTTACCCTTCCTACCATTTTCCTCTACCTTTTCTCTCCCCTTTTTCTCTCTCCCTTATGTTCCTCCTTTTGACTCTACTCCCCTTTGCCCTCTTCTGGTGTCTCCGCTGCTCCCTGTTGAACCTCCTCCCTCTCATCCCCCCTTTGATTGATCTTTCCCCCAGCCCTGCGGTCTCCTCCCTGTTGGCTGTTGCTGTGTAGGAAGCTTGCCCCTCCCCCACTCCTCCTCTTGCGGGCGAAACCTTTGAGCATGGACCCTCGTCTCACAATTCTCATTGGGATCCTGACTGACCCTTACAGTGGCAATCCACTGATTGTATATACCTATGCTTCAACCCCCCCCCCCCCTCTCCCTAGACCTTTTTTCCGCCTCCGTTCGATTATGTGGCAGTGGTGGCTTCCCCCACTCCTCGTTATTCCTCCCCCTCCGCTGCTCCTTTTACTATTACCACTTCTCTCTGGGATTGCTCCCGGGATACTCTTCCATGTCGCTGAGGTGCGGGAACTTTGGTTCCTTTCCCTTCACCCTCCCTCTCCTTGATAACCTGCCCCTCCCCTCCCCTCCCCCCCCCCATCTCTGTTTTCCCAGAACCCCTCCCTAACCTTGACTTCTACAATCTCCCCCACCCCCCCTTTGTCACCTATTCCTCATCCTTCACGTCCTTCTCTTGTTGTCCTTGTAAAACCTTCATCTACTCATCTTTGTGGGGTTCCCTCCGCCTGTGGATCCCTTCAGGCCTATCTACTCCATTTTTCGCCCTACCCCTTCAGACCTCCTCCCCCGGCTCGGTTTGCCTTCCCCCCTCTCCCTTGTGTGTTTGCCCCTTCTGGATCATTCCCATGGTGTTGGCTCCTCTGCAGGTCGCAGTGCCTCTACTTCTTCCGATGAGGTGTGGTCGAATCTGTCTCCGATATTGGTGGACTCTTCGTTTGTTGATGGTATGGACACGGCCCAAGGTGATGTTCGTGATGTTGTTAAGGTAATGGGCTTCCCTTACAATGTCCCCGAAGGCCCCTTCCACACCTTCTTCAATGCTGATGCCCAATCTAGGTTCAGGGTAAGTCGGAAGGGAAAGCAAGAGGTTGCAAAACTCACATGCAGTATTAACTATGATTGTGTTTGTTCTCTGCCCCTCTCTATTCCCCCCTATCCTGCTGAGCTATCCCTCGGTGGCCTCTGTATGAGGCGTTCCCCTAGGAACATCCCTTTCTCTATCCCTCCCAAATGTTAATTCTTTCTTAGAATATTCACGGGCTTGTTTTACCTCAAAAAAAACAATCCGTTAGGGACTTTTGTCTCAAATACAACCCCTCGATTCTAGTGTTAACAAAAACAAGTTACCTGTGCCTTCCTGTCTCCAGGTTAGGCAAGTATGGGGTTGTCGCCCTGTCAGTGGGAAGCTCTTCCTGCATAAGGGGCTTTGAGGGGCGTCTGGGTGATTTGGGACCCTACGGTCCGTTCCATCACCTCTACCCACATTGCTTCCTTTTCTTTGACTATTCTTTTCTCCAAGATCTCAGACGGCCTTTTGTGGAAGTTTTCTGCGGTTTATGGTCCAAATGTAGACTTGCTCTGGCGTGTTCTTTGGGACGAACTCAACTTGGTTGCTTCTTTCCAGCACTCCATTTGTTGTATATTGGGGGGGGGGGATTTCAACATTACCCATTGTTCCTTTGAAAGAAACAATTCCTCTAGGATCTCCCTAGCCATGCTACTTTGTTTGGATTTTGTCGACCTCAATAACCTCCTTCCACTCCCCATTCAGGGAATCCAATACACTTGGTCAAACCACTCACCTACTCTTACTCTCTCTAAACTTGACCATATTTTGGTAAGCATGGGATCTCATGTGGTAGCGTTGCCCAAACCCACCTCTGACCCCTGCCCTATTCTTTTGAATACGAATCCTGCTGCAGGAGGTATCAAACTTTTTGGGTATTATCTTGGCTGGAAGAAAAACCCTTGATATTCCTTATCCCTTCCTAGTGGCTGTCTCTCTCTAGCCTAGTTGAAGGATAGGCGGGTTTCAGAATATAATGTAAACTTCAACTTTTAAAGGGGAATTTTAAAAGCTTGGAGTTGCTTACTACCAGGGTCTTTCGAGATGCAAAAATGTTCAGCTCTTTGGGAACTTCAACTTTTAGATGTCTTGGAAGAAACTAGACCCCTGCTAGACCTTGAACAATAGAGTAGATCTCAACTCAAGTTAGATTATGCTATGATTCTCAAGAAAGAGGAGATTTTTTGGCACCAAAGGTCTAGCACCAAATGGTTAAAAGGTAGTGATCTTAACACTGGTTTCGTCCATAAAACCACTAATTGTAGGCATAGGGACAATACCATTTCCCATCTTTTAGTAGATGAGAGACTCCTCAACCAACCCCAGGGGATCGAAGAAGCTATTTTGTCTTACTTCAAAGATTTATTCTCTGTCCCCCTAGAGCCCTCGACCCGCTATGGGTGACCTCTCTTTCCTCATGCTTCTACTCGATAAAGCTTTGTGGTTGGAGAGATCTTTCTCTGAAGTTGAAATCCTAGAAGCTATCCATCTTGCCTCGGATTGGGCTCCTAGACCAAACGGGTACCCTATAGCTATCTTCAAACTTTTTTGGGTACATTTCGTATTGACGTGGTTGCTCTCTTCGAAAAGTTTCACTCTAGAGGAGTCATTCACAAAGCGAGGAACGCTACGTTCATCACCCTCGTCCCCAAGATCGAGGGTGCCAAACAGTTGAAAGACTATCGCCTGATAAGCCTGGTGAACTCCACCTATAAGATCATCTCCAAGGTCTTGGCTTCTCGCTTGAAGGAGGTCCTTCCTTTGGTTATTTCTCCTTCTCAGAGTGCCTTTGTCAAAGATCGACAAATCCTTGACGGTGCCTTAGTGGCCCATGAATGCATTTATTCTAGGCATCTTGCTAGTTTACAAGGCATTATTGTTAAATTAGACTGGGAAAAGGCATTCTATCACGTAGACTGGGCTGCGACCCTACTTCATAACTAAAAGCAGTAACCTCGGGCTTCAAATTGGAGAGTGCCTGATCTGGGCCAATTCAAACTTAACTTCGATGGGTGTTCACTGGGGATCCCGGAACTGCGGGAGTAGGTGCTATCCTCAGGGACCACTCGGGTGCTATTATTGACTATACCTCCAAGCACATTGGCCATACCGACTCTTCGACAGTAGAGGTCACAGCTCTCCTAGAGGGACTCAAGCTTGTCCATCCTCTCAGGATCACTTCACTTATTATTGAAGGGGATTCTAAGAATGTGATTGTTTGGGCTTGAAATTCATCCCCCTCTCCTTGGTCCTTGGCGCACATTTTTTATGAGATTAATCATCTTTGTAGGGATACACACGTCTTATAGAGGCATACTTGGAGGGAGTCAATCCTGGAAGTGTACGCTCTGTCTAAGGAGGCAGCTGCCCTGCTTGGCTCTTCGTTTTGGATCGGCTTCTTCTTTTGTCGGTTGCTTTGATTCCACATCTATGTAACTCTTAAAAAGATGGCTTTTTGATATTGTGTTTTTCCCCCCTTTTTTCATAAAAAAGAGGTTTTCTTTTACATAGAGCTTCCGATTTGTGAATAGCCTATGTTTCTCGGTTGGTTGTACTTTCTTCTCCCATACACTAAATGTTAACATTCTAAAAAAAAAAAAAATTTATAAATATGATAATGTCGTATGCTTTGTTAAAAAAAAACATGACTTCCTTAGTGGATTAGTGAAACGTTTGATATATTATTTCAAATTTTATGTGAACGCCACATAACAATGAAGCTGAAGGGCAAGTTCTAGAGATAAGGATATTGATATGGATGAGTGACAAGACAAGAAGGGATAAAGTTCCAAATAAATACATTTGGGAAAATTTAAGGGTGTCACCAATAGGCGATAAAATGAGAGAGAGTAGACTTAGGTGGGCTGGCCATGTGTGGCGCAAACCCAATACAACACCTGTTAGGAGGTGTGAGTTAGTTCAAATAGAAGGATAAAATAGGCAAGGGGCAGGCTCAAAAGGACATGCTTGAAAGTAGTGAGAAAAATCTATGAGGACTGATGGCCTCACTGAGGGTATGACCCTTAATAGAGTAGAATAACAGTCCGGGATTCGTGTAGCCGATCCCAATTAGTTAGGAAAAGGCTTTGATGGTGAAGATGATATTATAAGTGCTTAAGAACTCTATTGGTGTCTGAGAACTGTAATATCATTCCTAAATTCTGAGAATGCAAACTAAATATCTTTTTTTTTAAGTTCGTTATTTACAAGTCAAGTATTTGTAAAATTAGAAATTTAAAACAAAACACCCACACCCAAGTTCCATAGCTTTGCGCAATCCTAAACCTCAATAAGGTACATAGATTTCAATACCAGGGGAACCCTTGTTCATGCCTTTAAGACCATTGAGGATCTTGATTCCAATATTAGAACCTTGGCTAAGGGTACTAAATACATGTATTCCAACAATAAGGGAATCTTTGCTTAAGCATACTCTAGAACCTTGAACCTTTTTCCCTATGAAACTGGTTTATTGTTGTTTCCCATCATGGTTTCAAGTGGTTGAGTGTGTGATTCCATAAAGATAGGAATCTCGATTCCAATTGGGTCAAAACTTGATTCGGAAAAGTTATGAATCTCCATTTCATTTGGGTTGAAGCACGATTCCAAGAAGATAGGAATCTCGATTCCATTTGGGTTGGAGCCCAATTCCTAGAAGCTAAGAATCTCGATTCTTGCAATACGTGTTGTATTGACGACGATTCCAACAAGATGAATCTTCTAGCTGCCTGGATTCTGCACTTCGGATTCTTAATTTGATTCCAAATCTCAGGCGTTTCCAATAACTATGTGATAATCCCCAATATGTGCTTGATATGTAAAATGGATGTGGAAACTGTGAACCTTTTATTTTGCACTATCCTGTGACTATGCAATTATGGTCATTTATATTAAAGTTATTGATAGAATGAGTGTAGCAAATAAGAGGATGCTGAGATGGATGAGTGGCAAGACAAGAAGGGGTAGAATTCGAAATGAATTCATTTGGGAGAATTTAAGTGTGGCACTAATAGGCGATAAGATGAGACAGAGTAGACTTAGATGGACTAGCCATGTGTGGCTCTGATCAAGTACAACACCTGTTAGGAGGTGCAAGTTAGTTCAAGTGAAAGGACTGAAAAGGGCAAGGGGTAGACCTAAAAGGATGTGGTTGGAAGTAGTTCGAAAAGATATGGGGACTTATGGCCTCACTGAGGGTATGACCTTTAATAGAGCAGAATGGCGGACCAGGATTCGTGTAGCCGACCCCAATTAATTGGGAAAAAGCTATGATGATGGTGATGATGTTATTAAGGTTATTTGAGTTCACATGGGTGTGGCCAAGTTCAGTTCTTGACCTGCTAACACAATGGTACAACCCACTGGTCCCTCTGATAGGCCACCTTTGGAGAATGACAATTTTGGCCGTTTTTTGGGCAATTTGGCGTGACTGGCAGAACACGTAGTTTAAGGATCATAGGCAGTAAATTGTGAAAAGTGCATGAACAAGTCAGAAACTCGGTCTCAACTTGGATGGTAATTTAAAACTGAGGTTTGGATTTCCTAGTGGATGACTTCCAATCTCTTTGGATAGAGATAGTTTTTGGCTTTTTGTGGCCTTCAAAGGCCTTGATACTTGGTTGTTTTTAGTAAACGCTCTTTTTGTATTGCCCTATGCATTTTGTAGTCCTGCTTTTATTTTTGGAACATTCCTAGTTTGAGTGGCAATGTTAGACTCACATTGTTGGGACATGCTATGCGGGCCTACCCTCCTTGGGGAGTAACACACCTGGAATTTGTTTTTACACTATGGCACCGCTATGCTTTAGTCAGCGTTTGCATGGGAGACTTGTGGCTCATGGGTTTGTTGGGTTGGTTTAAGGTATAGATGGGGTTGTAGTATAGTTGCAAAGGCTTAGCGCATGTTACGATTCCATTGATAACATTCTTGTCCAATAATTTTCAAAGGGACTTTAAATTGTTTTGAATAAGATAAAATGGTGTTGTTTTCTCTTGTTAATCACCATTGTTTAGTTTACAACATGGTGTTAGGATCTTTTGTTATAAGTTGAGGGAAGTTCTTATTGTTTTTAATTTGTTAAGAAGAGGTCCTTAATGGGAATTTTCACACCCCACGTTGAGGTCGTGTGGCATAAAATTGGGCTACGTGGTTTGACCGATCGACCCCACAGCATGACAAGCGCGTGATCGTCATTAGGTGTAAAGTCAATGGGGTGGGGCCCATTTCATGTCTAGGTGGTATGTGGAGTACATGAACGGCCCTTATTTGCAGTTTGGGAAAATAAAAAAATGGTTGAGGATGGTTACTTGGATAAGATTTGGTTTCGAAAATTTAAACTCAAAGTTGGTTAGGAAATTGGATGAATGATAGGAGATCTATTCTAAGTTAAGATCTAGTTATGGTGAGTCTTGTTAGATCTGGAAGTGCTATAAAGAGATCCAATTGGATAAGGAGATTTGAAGAGATTTGGAATGTAGGAATTTTAGGGATTATGGTCCTAATCCATGATGGCTAGCCAAGGGATGGATGGCTGGGATTAGCTCTCACATACCATAGATCTCCCGACTTTAGTAGAAGACTAATTCACCTAATTCTAACTTTACGTCTCTATATAAAGGGTATCCATCCACTTATGTATAGATCACCACATCTTCCCTAGAGATTTAAAGCATCATGTGCATGATAGAGAGATTTTAGAGGAACAAGAGTGTGCCAAGAAAATGAGGCTTTAGGGTTTGTTGTAAAGGGTATTGTGAGAGCTAGAGGTGGTGTGTGAGTGGTCTAATAAGGGTGAGGATCTTAAACTTTCACTTAACTGTCCCATACCCGGTTAAAGGAGCTGGGTTGTGTTAGGTAGGCAGCCAACATAAAACTTTGCCAAAACTTGTCATGAATCCTGGACCTACAGTATCTGTTTATACTAGGGTGTTCCTCATAAGCGATGCCCTGTACCGGAACCTGGGAACAGTGAGAAATGAGCAAGGGTTGGCTAGGGCATTCCCCAAAAGCGACATGCCGTAGTACCGCTTGGTTGCGGTAAAAAATAGGCAAGGGTCCCCTCGACACTCTGGACCAGTGCAAGAAGTTACTCCAAGAGAATGGGATTCGTCTAGCCACATGATGACCCAGTGTTTCAAAAAGCGTTAGGCAGGACCTAGGCGGTCGAGGGGGTTCAGGCAGCCCAGCGCCTAGGCAGGTGCCCAAAACTTAGGCGGCTCAGTAGATTTTTTTTTTTTTTGGCTTTTCTCTCTCTAAAATAAGCTCTAATGAGTTTTAGGTTTCAAATGAACCTAAAACCCACAATTTTGCACTTTTAATATTATAAAAATGACCAAAAAATACGCTCAACGAGGGGCATTTCCGCCCCTGAGTGGCCGCCCGGGCGGCCCCCTAGGCGGGCTCCCGGGCACTTAGGCCGGCACCCAAGGATATCCGCGTTTTTGGGCGCCTAGGCCTGAGAAATGCACTCAGGCCCCCAGAATCGCCTAGGCGCTGGATGGGCCGCTTTTTGAAGCATTGAAGTGACCCCAATTAGTTGGGAAAAGACTTTGACGATGATGAGAGGTGGTATGTGAGGGGATGGAGTGGGTTTTGGAGGGTGGGTTTTGGACTTATCCTGCTGCCTGCGAGACTTCTAAGAGAGAGAGGAAAACTTGCAACCAAAACCACCTATTCTTTGAACTTACCCTAAACTAAGATGAAAAGATGTGCATTACTCTCCTAGAAGTTGCACCATTGTTCAGGGGCATTGTATAGGATGTTACAGACCCTAGAATGTGATTATAGGTCAGTTTTCAAGTATGCGATCTTTGCTAATTTTTCTTGTTTTTGAAACACCAAGTTAACAATGTGGCAGCAATTTTTCTTGGGTCAAATCTTGTTTTTCTTCTGTGTTTTTGAGTCTTGTTTCAATCTGTAAAATTTCATTAGGGGCACATGTAAGAGTAGGGAGTTACAAGGATTTTAATGAAAGGCACTTAATGTAGTCTGCATTAAGTTTGAAACTATTACACTTTGTTGCACCTAGCCAATAGTGAAAGCAAGCGTCAAGGGAAGTGGGACCATCAAAATAGGAGTTTCAAGGAGAAACCTGGTAGTGTTGGCATAAGTGGCATACCAAGGTATTACCAAGGAAAAGTGTCCTAATGACCTGCTCAGGTCTTAAAGATTGTGACTCAAATGAAGCTGAATGTGGTCCATCTTGTTTGGAAGTAGGATTGTTGATTAGAAGTAGGGGAGACCGCTTATAGAGTGGTGATTCTAACAAAGCCATTGGTTGGGGAACTGGGCAGTTCAAATGTCCATGTAGACTAAATTATGTGTTTGAAGAATTTGGGAAAGAACTACTTCCAGTCGTAGTTGGCATGATTCAAATCAAGAGGCTGATGCACTTGGAAAGGAACGGTTCAAGAAAACTGCATTGGGATGGCTTAGTTTAAATAATAGAGTTAGCTTGTCTAGAGTCTTAGTCTGATATATTTGGTGTTGAGGATTGATGTCTGTATTATGAGGAAATAAATCTGCTAAGGTGGAGTAAAAAAGACGACTCCGGAGGGTCGTTAAAAGCTTGAAGGGTCGTTCATGGGATTTGATATATCTAGGACTTGATATATATCCGTACAAGGGTATTTCGGTAATTTGTACCATCTATCTGAGACTCAGATATATATTGTTGAGATTGGAGCTTCATCCAGGCTTAAGGGTAAGGGAAAACTCAGATCTCTTTGTAATTAGATAAAAACAGAGAGGCGTAAGGAAGAGAGTGAATTGTAACCCTATTCTCCATTGCTAGTAAAGAAGCTCTAATCTCCAGTGGATGTAGGCACGTTGCCGAACCACGTATATCTTTGCGTTGTGGTTGGTTGTCTCTTTTTTTTGTGTTTGTTTCTTCTTTCTTGTTTTCGTGGATTGCTTTTCGTTTCTACAAATTGGTATCAGAGCCTACAAGGTTATTTCGTGTTCTGGGGTTTGCTACCACGATGACAGGAAAAGGCTCAAGCGTCAAGTATGAGATTGAGAGGTTCAATGGAAAGAACAATTTCACCGTTTGGCGATGAAGGATGAAGGATCTTTCGATACAACAAGGTCTGGCTAACGCTTTGCTAGGGAAATCGAAAAAACCAACAAAGATGGAGGAAAAGGCGGTAAGTGCAATTCGTCTGAATCTCTCAGATGACACCTTGTGTTATGTTGTGGATCTCGAAACTACTTCGGAGGTTTGGACAAAACTCGAGAGTATCTATATGACAAAATCTCTGACAAACAAGTTGTTCATAAAGAAAAAGTTGTATTCTCTTCAAATGGAAGAAGGCACATATCTGCTTGAACATCTCAGCGAGTTCAACCAGATCATAAGCCAGTTAGCAAGCCTTGAGGTCGAAATTGAGGATGAATATAAGGCCCTATTATTGTTGACTTCACTTCCAGGATCACACGATCACCTGGTTACGACTCTACAGTACGGGAAGGAGGCTCTTAAGACGGATAAAGTCACTGCTACTCTTATGTCAAAGGAGACAAGGAAGAAGACTAGCAGTATTAAATCTCACGAGAAAGTTTCTTTGGAAAACACAAAAAGAGTTATGAAAGGGGCAGATTAAATCAAAAGAGGTCTGGAAGTAGAAGTCAGTCAAAATCGAAGGGGAAGGGCAAGTTTATTTGCTATTACTGCAAAAAGGAATGTCATATGAAGAGAGATTGCCCAAAAAGAAAGGAGAATATAAAGAGGATAGAAATAGGAAAAACATCTGATGAAGCTAGCGTGATCGATAGCTCTGACAGAGATGATGATCTTCTCTCTATATCTTCAAGTAAGAATCAATATACTGATTCTTAGATTTTAGATTCTTGTTGTTCTTTTCATATGTGTCCAAATAGAAATTGGTTCGAAACCTACAAATCATATAGTGGTGAGTCTATTCTAATGGGGGACGATGCAGTATACAAGACCATTGGAATAGGACCTATCAAAATCAAGATGTTTGATGGGATAGTACGAACCTTATCAGATGTGAGGCATATCCCACAATTAAAGAAAAACTTAATATCTTTGGGGGCTCTTGATTTGAATGGTTGCAAGTATACAGCAACAGGTGAAGTCCTCAAAGTTAGTAAGGGAGTTGTCATGAAAGGTCAGATGACTGGGAACCTATACAGGTTGATAGGGAATACAATTACAGGTGGAGCTTCCGCAACCACAGATGTTGAGTCCAACACAGATGACACAAATCTGTGGCATATGCGTTTAGGGCATATGAGTGAACGAGGTGTGATGGAACTTCATAAAAGAAAATTGGTGAAGGGTGTCAGAGCCTGTAAACTGGATTTTTGTAAGTATTGTGTTTTCGATAAATATTGCAAGATTAGATTCAAAACTGCAATTCATATGAGCAAGGATATACTAGATTATGTACACACTAATGTATGGGGCCTTCACCAATCAAATCCTAGGGTGGGGCAGAATACTTCATTACCTTCATTGAAGATTACTCTAGAAAGGTTTTGGTCTACTTCATGAAACACAAAAGTGAAGCATTCACGAAGTTTAAACAATGGAAAGCAGAGGTAGAAAGAAAGACAAAAAAGAAACTGAAATGGTTGAGATCAAATAATGGAGGGGAGTACAAGTCTAGAGAATTTCAAGAATTCTGTAAAGAAGAGGGGATTGTACGTCACTTTACCACACCAGAAATTCCTCAGCAAAATGGTGTGGCTGAGAGGATGAACAAGACTCTTTTGGAAAGAGCTCGTAGTATGAGATTGAATGCAGATTTGAAGAAAAGATTCTGGGCAGAAGCAGTTAACATGGCCTGTTTCATCATTAATAGGTCACCATCTACAACGATTGATTGCAAAATTCCAGAGGAGATGTGGACAGGAAAGCCAGTAGATTACTCTATGTTGAGGATCTTCAGATGTCCAGCCTATGTCCATGTTCAAAGTGGAAAACGTTCCAAATTAGACTCTAAGTCTAAGCAATGCATCTTTTTCGGTTTTTGAGAAGGGAGTGAAGGGATTCAATCCTACTTCACATAAGGTAGTGCTTAGCAGGGATGTTGTGTTTGATGAATCTCACATGGTGAAGTCAATCAACATGCAAGATGACAAGGTGCAAGTAGATGAAAGTGATGGAGAAAGATCGACAGTCCAGGTGGAGCTAGAAGAGTCTGAAACACCAGAAGAGGAAAAATCATCTAGCAGCACAATAAAACAGCAACAATCACATGGTGAACCCTACAGTTTGGCAAAAGGCAGAAAGAAACGTGTTCACAAAGCCCCTGTGAGATACGGCTTTGAGGACATGGTAGCCATTGCTCTAACTGTTGGTACTGGAGAAATCGACTCCTTCGAAGATGCTCTAAGTGATGCACAGAGTGATAAATGAATGATAGCCATGATGGAGGAGATGAAGTCTCTGAAATAGAACAAGACTTGGGAGCTTGTCAAGAGGCCCAAGGGAAGGAAAGTGATTGTGTGCAAGTGGATCTTTCAGAGAAAGAGGCAGCAATAGAAAATGAATGTGAGAGATTCAAGGCTAAGCTCGTAGCAAAGGGCTATGCTCAGAAGGAGGAAGTGGACTACAATGAAATATTCTCTCCGGTTGTCAAGCACACTTCAATAAGGTTATTACTTGCTTTAATAGTCATGTTTGATTTGGAGCTAGAACAACTTGACGTGAAGACGACCTTTCTTCATGGTGATTTGGAAGAACAAATATTTATGAAGCAACCTAAAGGCTTCAAGGTGCATGGAAAAGAAGATCAAGTTTGCTTGTTCAAGAGATCGCTTTATGGTCTTAAGCAATCTCCCAGGCAGTGGTACAAGCTTCGACTCTTTCATGGTACGCATTGGCTATTCAAGAAGTGTGTATGATTGTTGTGTTTATTTTAAAGTTCTTGATGATAATTCCCTTATTCTATTGATGCTTTATGTTGATGACATGTTCATCGCTGCCAAGAATGCATGTGACATAACTTCTCTCAAGTCTATATTAAGTTCTGAGTTTGAAATGAAGGATCTAGGGGCTGCTAATAGGATCCTTGGTATGGAGATTCATAGAGATAGAAGTGCACGTAAACTCTAGGTAACTCAAAAAAGGTATGTTGAAAAGGTGCTGGAGTGTTTCAACATGGAAACAGCCAAGTCAGTTAGCACTCCATTGGCGAGTCACTTCAAGTTATCTGAACAGCAGTGTCCCACTACGGATGAGGAGATAAAGCAGATGTCTTTGGTGCCCTATGCTCGCGCAGTCAGAAGCCTCATGTATGCTATGGTTTGTAGCAGACCGGATTTATCTCATGCTGTCATTAGTCGATACATGAGGAATCCTGGAAGGGAGCATTGGAATGCTATTAAGTGGATTTTCAGGTATCTGAGCGGGACGTCAGATCTCAGACTTATGTTCAACAGGATGATAAGCTCTACAGAACTAGTGGGATATATCGATTCCGACTATGTTGGTGATTTAGACGAGAGAAGGTCTACTACAGGGTATGTCTTCACACTAGCAGGTAGACGTATTTCATGGAAGGCATGCTTCAACCCACGATTGCCTTGTCTACGACAAAGGCAGAGTACATGGCAGCAGTTGAGGCTGCAAAGGAGGCGATCTGGTAGACTGGTTTGGCTTGTGAGTTGGGGGTGGAGCAAGAAGGTACTGTTGTGCATTGTGATAGTCAGAGTACCATAAATCTTATAAAGAATCAAGTGTTTCATACAAGGACAAAACATATTGATGTGAGATATCACAAGATCAGGGAGCTTGTGTTAGAAAGAATCATTCACTTGAAGAAAGTTCTTACGAATGACAACCTTGCAGATATGCTTACAAAGCCAGTCACCATAGAGAAGTTCAAGCTTTGCTTGGATTTGCTTAATGTCTCTCATTGTTGAGAGTGAGGGAAACACCCCATGGCAGGTGGGGATGTAGTCGCGTACCTTTATGGAGGTACGGGGATGAAGACATCTTCAGGGTGGCTCGACAAAATTCAAGCTAAGGTGGAGATTGTTGAGGATTGATGTCTTGTATTTTGAGGAAATAGATTTGCCAAGGTGTAGTAAAAAAGACGACTCCGGAGGGTTAAAAGGCCTACGAACGAAAAAATTCAGATATATCCGTACATGGGATTCGATATATCTAGGGCTTGATATATATCCGTACAAGGGTATTTCAATAATTTGTACCATCTATCTGAGACTCAGATATATATTGTTGCGATTGGAGGTTCATCTAGGGTTAAGGGTTAAGGGAAAAATGCAGATCTCTTTGTAATTAGATAAAAACAGAGAGACGTGAGGAAGAGAGCGAATTGTAACCCTATTTTCCATTGCCAGTAAAGAAGCTCTAATCTCCCGTGGATGTAGGCACGTTGCCGAACCACGTAAATCTTTGCATTGTGGTTGGTTCTTTTTCTTTTGTATTTGTTTCTTCTTTCTTGTTTTTCGTGGATTGCTTTTCGTTTCTACATTTAGACTTAATTTTTGCAAAGGTAAAATATAAGTACTTGTAAATTGATTTCATGAGTAATGAAAATTCAGTGAAATTAAAAGGAAGTGCATTGTCATACTAAATTGTGACACCTTTTGGTTATTTTATGTCGGCAGGGCTATTTTTATTTGAATACATAGGTGTAGCATGCATGCGGCCCTACTTTATCTTTGGGCATCATAGGTCTGTTATTGCCTAAACTTTCGTGGCCTAAATGGCCTAGTCCTTCTAAGAAGCTGACAGTGGAGGATGCCTCTATGTAGCTACTTAGCAAGCTGAGGTCTTGTTCATTAATGGGATTAACTAGACGAATTGCTCTACCAAATAAGAGAAATCATCAACGCCACCCATAGAAACAAGAAAGCACTTTCAGTATGTCAATCTTTACTATGTCTGGACCTGGTCAGTTTCCCCGTGTTGAGTGAAATTAAGCCACAGGCTCCACTCCTGGTAGTGCCCTTCCATCAATTCCTTTAAATTTGAACCTCACGACCATACTCCCCTCAGAACCCTAAGCCTTTGATTTCCAATAAAGTGCCGATGGATTCCTGAAAGCACCATCCACTAATCCTTGGTCAGCATAATTTATTTACATAGAGGAAAAAGGATCATTCTTTTGTTTTTCTTAGAATGGGTAGGTGGAAGGGAATTTAAATGTTCTCCGAGATTTTGTGGGAGGTTGTAAATAGAGTTTGTGAGAATTTAGTAGCATGCAGTGATTTAGTTATTTCTGAGTTTCAGCAAAATGACCTATTAGCTCTTAAGGAGGTGAGATTTTCAGAACAACTCCAAGTAATGATGGATTCCAGAAATTTGAAATAGAAATCATTTTATGATACTTGGATATATTGTTTTACTTTCAATTAAACATAACAGATACACATATGGACTCTTGGAGTTCACTGATTTGGGGATTGGTGTTTGTTTGTTACTTTTATTGCTCGTCTGAATGTGAGATTCACGTTTGCAGATGGTGAGTAAAGTAAAAAAGGCGTGTCCACAAATACCACTGGTGCTCTATGTAAATGGAAATGGAGGTCTTCTTGAACACATGAAAGGAACTGGAGTTGATGTAATTGGGCTCGATTGGACTGTGGATATGGAAGATGGTAGGAGGCGCTTAGGAGATGGGATTGGCTTGCAAGGAAATGTCGACCCTGCTTTTCTCTTTTCTCCGCTTCCTGCACTAACTGACGAAATTCAACGGTTAGTATCTCTGCCCTAATAGGCCACTTCATGAACAGAATTTTTTCTTAAATTATATTTTTTAGCCTGTCTTTTAGGACAGTGAAATTATGCATGACATTCCATATTCGTCTTTCACCTGTTATACCTCAGTTGTCGATCAATACGAACGGACGTGCGAGCTGTTACAATTTTATCTTTGAATCGTTCACATTTTTTATTTCTGGATGCCAACTAGAGTTTTTTCTATAGTTATACTATGTTTAAAAGATGAATTATTCTTTTCGAAAGTCTAAATAACCTTCTATTGAAATTTCTAGAAACTAAATTAACTTCCAAAAACTTGGAATGTTCAGCCTTGGGTAATTTATAGTTTTTTGCATCTGCAAAATTACATCTAAAATATCAAATTATTCTTCCTCAGGATTATTTGTCCTTCGATGGGCTTTTTGAAATTAAATTAAAAGAAATGGTAGATATGTTAAATATTTTATCTCTTGGGTGCTTTTGATAAAGTTCCCATTTTCTATAGACAACTTAAGAAAACAATTGGTGATTATTATTCTGGCTATTATTAATAAAGGCATGGTTTGCCAAGAACAATAAATTTCCCATTTTCTATAGACAACTTAAGAAAACAATAGGTGATTGTTGTCCTGGCTATTATTAATAAAGGCACAGTTTGCCAAGAACTACAACTGTATGCTTTTCCTGTGCTTAATCGTTGTTGCATTTGATAGTTCAGATAGATATGGCACTAGAGCATTGATTACTGGCAGTACTTATGCTGTCTTTAGTGAAATTCAGTCAAACTTCGGGTTGCTGCAGTTTAAGACTAAAATTAGCCCTTCCTCGTGAAGTAGCCAGTACAAAATTGCCCTCCTGTTACTTTCTCAGTGGATATCCTTGTTCCTTGTTTGCTTCTCTTATCTCTAATTTGATTTCGTGTTACTTGCCATTTGCAAAATTACCAGACAAGTATATGCTTTCTTCCTTGGTTTTCATCTTGTAGTTACATAATCGGTCAGTTACGAAAAGGACAAGCAATGACTGTTAGAAAATGTTATGGCAGGGTTGTGAGATGTGCTGGGCACAGGCACATACTTAACTTTGGACTTGGCGTACTCGTGGGTACTCCCAAAGAGGCTGTTGCTCAATTCTTTGATGATTAACTTTTTGGAGAAGGCTTGGCCCCAGATCTTGTTTCTGTATTTTGACTTCAGCTTTAAACATTTCATTTCTTCGCGCTTCATATCAGTAGAGTTCCCTTTTCTTGTTTGTCAAGTGAGAATTTTGATTTATTGGAGTTGGCTTCTGTGTTCTAGGAGAGGTTAAATGTGTATCCCCTTGAGGCTGGGTTTGCAGCCGTGGCCAATGTCCAAATGAGCACACCCCTAGATAAATTTTGATGCGGACCAAACCATTGTTTCGAGACTCGGCCGGGAGTACTCGGCCTTACTCTAGGGGCAAGGTGAGTTTACCTCGAGTACACGGTACATGATTCTTAATATGTTATATAAAATAATGTATCGTTCTTAGGCATAGATATTCAAGTGGTGTATTGGTTCGTGTCCATTTTTAACTTATATGATTGTAAAGGTTCGAATCCTTTCATTGAGCCTTTTATTTTATTTTTTTTAAGCAAAACAGAAGTTATTTTTTATTTTTTAAGCAAAACAAAAGTTTAAAAATTGTCTGAAGAGGATTCGAACTTAACAACTCTTGGAAAGGGGTATTCTAGAGCTTGCCACTAACCAATGCGCCACCAGAACTTTTTTTGTAAATAAAGGTATATATATATATATATATATATATATATATATATATATATATATATATATATATATATATATATATATATATATATATGAAAAAAGCTGGGGTTAGCCCACTAGCTCATGTGAATATATGAGCTCAACCGTTCAGATTGAATTTGAGTCGATCTGACGATCACGGATGTCCGGTAGTGTTTTAATTTTATTTATTTTTCTACAAATCCAAATCACTTGAAATTTTAGGTGTATGTTCTTCTCATCAAGGTGTATCTAATAAAAATATTAAAAAATTATTCGTAAAAAAAAAAAGACCAAAATACCTCCTGAAACATTTCGGGGTATTTTGGTCAATTTATTTCATGTAAAATATATTTTTGATATTTTTAAAAAATTCACTTATTTTTTATGAATATACGCCCAAAATTTTAAGTAATTTGGATTTGTGGAAAAGAAAAAAAAAATTCACACACTACCAGACATCCGTAATCATCAGATCGGCTCAGATTCAATCGAAGCTGTTGAGCTCATATGTTCATATGAGCTAGTAGGCTAACCCCAGCTTTTTCCTATATATATATGGGTGTAGTTTGTACTCTAAACCATCAAATTAGAGCCTACTTTTAAATAGAATCGAGGAATGTAGTTTCAATATTGAAAATATTTGTGATAGCCTTAAAATATATTTTTATATTTATTTATAAAGTTTAAAGCTTCAAAAATAGTGTAGATCGACGTATGTATGAAAACTTGAAAATTTTGAAAATTGACGGTCCAAAAATACGATACAAAATACACTATTTTCAAAACTTGCAATCCATTTTTTTTCTCATATCCGTGCATCTTGACGGTCCAGATTGAATTTGGGTCGATCTGACGGTCTCGAGTGTTTGAATTTTAATTTGTTTTTTCTACAAACTCAAATCACTTGAAATTTTTGGTGAATATTCTTCTCATTAAGCCGCACTTAATAAAAATATAAAAAAAATAATCTGTAAAATTAAAAATGACCAAAATACCTCTAAAACTTTATGGGGGTATTTTGGTTATTATTTTTTATGTAAAATATTTTTTTAATATTTTTCGAATATTCACCTATTTTTTATCAACACACATTTAAAATTTCAAGTGATTTGGATTTGTAGAAAAAAAATTAAAATTCAAACACTATCGGGTATCCGTGATCGTTAGATCGATCTAGATTCAATTTGGACCATTGGGCTCATTTTTTCTTGTGAGCCCATGGGCTTACATAAGTCTTTTCTTATATATATATATATATATATATATATATATATATATATACTCTACGTTCGAACCGCAATCATCCTACATGGAACCTCCAAAGGCAGCGAGCAAAGCTAACCATCTAGTCTTTTCACGTTCAATGTCATAAAAGTGAAGGCTATGATACACATAATATTAACATTGGTGTTGAATGTTTTAAAAAAGACTTGAATCGTATTCGGACAAGTTACACGGACTCGCCCGAGTAAATCGGGTTGGGCAAGGGCCGAGTACCTTGGGCGATTTTTCGAACACTAAACCAAACTATCCTCGAAACACAAAAATTAAAATTTTCATACCTCGATCATTAGGCTTAGAAACCTGAGGGTAGGTTGGTGAGGTGGAAGGGCTTGACGATATTCCTCTTGTGATCTTAGGAATATTGTCTTCAGGCACAAAGATCTGATAATATTCAAATGAAGATCTTTGGAGAAATATCTAGAGCCATACAATTCATTGTTTGATAGGGTTGCTGCGGTAATGAAATAAGTAAAGCCTCATCTTGTAACTCATTGAAATCATAAGTCCAGCATTGGAAAACGTTTACATCGATCATCTTGACTTGAACATTATGGTTGTGAAAAAAAAAAGATTTTAAGCTCTAAAAATATTGTATATTGTAATAAATTTTCTAAACCATCCATTTTGTCCTAAAAATAAGTCTTAAGAGATCCATAAGATATGTACCATTTTTTTAGTTTCAAATTTTATTGTGAGTGCTAAAAATGATTTTAGGGTCATCATGGCGATTTTCATTGTCGGAATTCCGGACTAGGTTTTTAGGCGAGGCTTTATTTTGTTTTCATAAAGCCAAGGCCTTCTAGAAACTTTATCCATTTCAAAGTACACATCCAAAATTAGAACAGAAAACTGTTCTTGATCAATGACATCGATTTAATGCCTTATAAAAGTTTAAAATTGAGGGTGTTAAACCATGTCAAAAGAACTTATTGTTTTAATTTTGAAATGTATTTTCTTTTCAAGTTCCTATTTATCATGGTTGAGATTTTCATCCCTCAAATTTTGAATCCAAAATCCATCTCTAAATAGATTTTGCAAAGATGATTCATTTAAGTAGGTGAGTCGTCCGACTAGGAGAAATCTTGTCCATACTAAAATGCCCTTATTGTTGTGCTTGAGCAGTTGGCTTGTCTGCTTGGCACGTTATTGATGATGGTGCAACTTAAAGAATGAAACCCACCACTTATCTTGAGAATGCTTCAAATAGGCCCCATTGTAGCTTTAAAAATCCCTTTTCCTCTTATAATTAAGAGCATGGGTATCATTCCACTTGATTATGACATTTGATGAGTGCCAATTATCATGATTGTGCAAAAGGCATGAATATTGGGACACCCAAACGGGGTCTGAGTTTCATAAAGTGGTTTGCTTATGAGTGGATGCAGGTTTGCATATGATCTAAAAAGTGTATGGTGTGTTACAAATTTGAGAGGCTGATCTGGAAATAGGCGGATTTGGTTGCCTAGGCAACCCTTGGGCTCCTACATAAATGTAATGATAGTGTAGCTATCCAAATTTTGCATCCTCCAGCTTCGTTTTAGTCCAACACCCAAACAACCCGCTCCCCTCACCACCAACCCCAACCCCCCCCCACCCCACCCCAAAAAAAAAAAAAAAAAATATCATGTTTGGGTTGTCTTTGCTTTGATGAGGGTATTATGGCTTTCTATTGGACCAAGTTAAATTAATTTTTATTTTAGGTTTTTGTTTTGTTTTAGAGTGAAAATTAAGGTTATTTTAACTTTTAATTATTTTAATTATATTAGGGTTTTTATATCTTTTAGGTGCTGTAGAGATTTCAATGGTGGTTTGGTTATTTTATTATTTTATTCAGTTAGGGGTCTTTTAAGTCATTTTTTTAAGCAATATATGTACAAAAGGAAAGAGAGTGATGTACAGCCCCTCATAATGTTTATCTTAGAGAATTTTGTGAAGAAAAAAAAAACTTAAAAAGGATTTTTTAAAATCTTGATTGAAGGCCATAGAGAAGGCTCAGTACACCTTCTTAGGCCCTTCCCTTCTATGGTGTCTTTTATTTTTTTTTCTTTTCTTTCCCCTTCCTACTTTTCTTTCCTTTATTTCACCTACTTATTTCTTTTATTTTATTTCTTTTCCCTTCTTACTTCTTTCATTTCTTTGCTTTCCCTCTTTATTTGTTTTCTTTTCTCTTTCATATTTTGTCGCCTTTACAATTAACCATTAGTTTTCCCTAGAATTAATCCCTTGAAGCCTGAACCCTAATTTCAGTTATAAAATCAAGACCTTAATTTTCTTTAACCCCCATTCATTTCTAAATCTTAGAACTTGTTGTGCAGACCTACTTCTTCTTTCCGGCTTATGGATTGGTATTAAATTTTTTCAAAATCAACTTTTATTTTGTTAATTTTAGTTAAGGACAGATTTCATTCCATTAAATATTTGAAATCTCATCTCCCAAGCATCAAAATAAATGTTTAAAATTATGCATTGATTTTTGCAAGTTTGTGTACTCAATTTGTGGATAAAATACTAGTTGAATCTACAGAAAAAAAAAAAACGTGTCCATCAAATGATTAGTGAGTGGCTAATCTTAAGCTATAACAGTTGCTATCAAATCAGGTTGTCCTAATGCTAAAGGCCAAGTTGTTTAGGGTCCATCCTAGAACTTGAGAACGTCCATTAGGTCTTTAGGGTGTTGTCCCTTCTTTGTTATGTCTCTTAGTTTATGTCCTACTTTGTGAATAGCCGTCCTTGATGTTTTAAGTGTTGTCCTAGAGTTCCTAAATTAGGAACTTTGTTCTATCTAGAGAATAGTAAGTGTCCTTAGGTTCACATTCCATGTTTAATCAAGGTAAGTTAACCGAGGTTAGTTGAGGCCCAAGGTCGTGGGCATGTTCAAGGCAACAAACCATCCAACGATGATCAACATAATGACTCCCGACAACGTATTAGGGAGCACGACAGTCGAGGAGAGAGAGACTAAGTACCATAAATATTGGTTATTTCGTTGATGATTGTAACACAAATCTCACAATGAACAGAAAGAAATAAAAAAAAAAACAGAAGTATAGAAAGTAATCAGTCCAATCAAAAGTATCAGGCTACAGTGACGCAAAACCTGAGAAAACATTATTCCATGAACTAGAAGCAATGAGAAAAAACCATCCCATAATTGAGCAAAATAAAATGGGCCTCATGTGAAATAGTATCAAGTTCACACCCAACATCTCATTACATGTAGCATCTCACACCAACACAAACCAAAAGGGCTCTCTACATATGAATTGGCTTATCATATGTAGCCATGGCTGCCTCTTTCACGGCCTCACTTAGTGTTGGGTGAGCATGGCAAGTGCGTGCAATGTCCTCACTCGATGCTCCATACTGCAGTGCCATAACTGCCTCGTGTATAAGCTCCCCAGCATTAGGCCCCATTATATGAACCCCGAGTATCTTATCAGTCTCCTTCTCTGCCAAAATCTTCACCAAACCATCTGCATCATCAATGGCCTTAGCACGACTATTTGCCATATAAGGGAACTTCCCTACCCTATAATCCACACCTAAAGCCTTAACTTGCTCCTCTGTCTTTCCCACCGAAGCCACTTCAGGATGAGTATAGACCACACCAGGCACTGTATCGTAGTCCACATGCCCCTCTTTCCCTGCTATGAACTCAACACAAGCTACCCCATCTTCTTCAGCCTTGTGCGCCAACATGGGACCAGGCACTACATCTCCTATGGCATACACTCCCTTAACATTGGTCTCAAACTTCTCATTGACCTCAATTCTCCCAATTTTATCCATTTTAACCCCAAGGTCCTCAAGCCCGAGTCCTGTGGTGTAAGGGACCCGCCCTGCTGCCACAAGCACCACATCTGCCTCTAGCGTGGTTTGCTCCCCACCAGCGGCGGGCTCCACTGTCAGTCGCACCCCTGAGCCCGAAGCATCGACTCCCATGACCTTGGTTTTGAGCATAAATTTCATTTTTTGTTTCTCAAGAGTGTGTTGGAATTGCTTTCGAACCTCTCCATCCATAGTTGGCACAATATCAGGTGCAAACTCAACTACAGTTACCTCAGCCCCTAGTCGACCCCACACAGAACCCATCTCAAGTCCTATGTATCCAGCCCCTATAACTATGAGCTTCTTGGGTACCTCAGATAGGCAAAGTGCCCCAGTTGAGGAGACGATCTTTTTCTCATCAATTGGGATGCTAGGAAGTGACTTTACATCAGATCCAGTGGCGATTATAATGTGTTTTCCATGGACTAAGGTATTACCACCTTCGAGTGTGTCAACTGAGACTTGGGAAGGGGAGAGGAGCTTGCCAGTGCCCTTGACATAATTGACCTTGTTCTTCTTAAAGAGTCCCTCGATTCCACGTGTAAGGTTGGAGACAGCCCTGTCCTTCTGGCCAAGCATGGCAGGAAGGTCGACCTCAAGGTTTGAGAACTTGACGCCATGACTTGGGAATGCGTGCTTGGCCTCATGGTACATGTGGGAGGAGTGGAGGAGGGCCTGCAAATGCATGGGAAAGTTATTTGACAAGGTTAGGTGAAGATGATAGAAGCAATTACCAAATTCTTATGTCAAAAACTGGTGATAATTTGACATGATGATTCAGGTTTGTGATCATTGGGCAGCAAGTTAAATTTGAAAGGTGGAAAGCGTTCCATCACGTTGAGGGTAGATATTCATTACAATATCATTTGAACTGCAACTTTCTTTGGCATCAAAGAATCTCTATTATAGACAAACAATCAACAACATAATAATACTTCATATTCCATAAACTAATGTCAGAGGTGATACTAAAGTTGATTCAGAGTTACCATATCAGATTGTGCTTCAATGGTCCAGAAAGGCTACTAGTCTAAAGCACCCAATAGACCACAAACTTTTATTTCTTAAAAGTCACAGCTTTAATCATCAGAACTACTCACTCACAATTACCCAAAAAAAAAAACTACTCACTCACTTGATAGTATATATCAACTTGGCAAAACCTGGCAGTAGCAACTATTCCTTGGGAACAAACTTACAGTACATTTGTCCTTTCTGAAAAGCTTATATCATGTAAGTTTTTATATACAATTTGAGATCAAACAAAATACCCATCAAATGCAAATTAACCCATAAGCATTCCCAAATCAATAGTGCAAAGATGTTTAAAAAATGGTCACCAAACAACAAAACCCAAACCCTTATAAAATATACATAAACAGTACACACTAAACTGAACTTGCTTTAGTCGTAAGTTATCTGCATCCATCAGGAATGACTACCATAAACTCGGATTTTTAACTGTAAGAACATGCAGAATTTCATTCTTGGGGCTTGTCTTACAAATGGTAAGGTAGCTGATAAGCCTCTGGAGATTGATGGTACTAGTCAGCATGCAATAGAGATTTAATTCCATATCCAACTACTTACGGATCCTTTTTTGGAGGATTTTTGAATTGGACTCATTGTTCAAAAAAGTGGACCACCCAGTGCCTAGGCGGTCCAGAAGGCTTGGGCGCATCACCCAGGCCTAGGCGGCCAAACTGGGCAGCAATCCCCGGGCGGCCGCCCAGGACCTGCGCCTCACCTAGGGGTTTCAGGTTTTTTTTTAAACATAAAGGTTTTTAAGGATGGGTTTCTGGTTCATTTGAAACCTAAACCCACAAGAACCCATTTTAAAGAGAAATAAACCTCAAAAAACTAAATTTTGTGATTTTCATTGGATCGAAGTGTTTCTCAAAGTTACGAAAAACGGATCCAAACATCACCCAGGTAGATTAAATTTAGTTTTAGAGTTTTATAATCCTATTAGAGAGGCTGTTTTTTATTATTTTAGCACCTAAAAATATCTCAGAGGTGCGAGTGTGGAGTTCGAGCAATCAAAGTAAGTGCAAAACTTTATTTTGTACATTGCTTGCTTTATTTTGAGATGTCTTCTTAAGGATTTAGTCGAAGTGGAGATCAGGGTTGGAAATATGGATATAACCCGAATCCAAATGACAAAACTTGCATCAGATGCAATTATTGTGAAAAAGATAAAAAAGGGGGCATAAACCGGTTTAAGAAACATCTTGCCGGTATCAAGGGGGATGTTGCCCCTTGTAAAAATGTTCTTGAAGCTATCAGAGAGGAGATTAAGCAATATAGGAGTTCTATAAAACAAAAGCAGGAACAAAATCCTCGTCATTTGAATAGATCAATTTCTACTTCTTCTAGAAGAAGTGATCCGGGTTGGAAGTATGGTTATAACACAAAACCAAACAATAAAAATTTTACAAGGTGTAACTTTTGTGAAAAAGATACCACTGGGGATATCAACCGATTCAAGAAACACCTTGTTGGTATTAAAAGGAATGTTGCTTCTTGTAAAAAAGTTCTTAAAGCTATTCTGGATGAGATTAGACAATTTCTGAATTTAAAAGAACCAAAAAAGGATGAAAAAGAGCCTTGTTCTATGAAAATATCTTCTCCAGGTTCTTCTAGAAGTGGTGATCTGGGTTGGAAGTATGTCTATAACCCGAATTAAAGGGGCATTTACCGGTTTAAAAAACACCTTACCGGTATTAAGGGAGATGTTGCCCCGCGTAAAAATATTCCTAAGGCTACAAGGGAGGAAATTACAATATTTGAGTTCAGAGAAGCACAAAAAGATAGAAAAAGGTAAGAGCATCCAAGACTCCTAGGGATTCATCTGCACATACTAATAAGAGGGAGGTAGAAGAAGAGAAGGAAGATGTAGATTCAGAAGAAACAGAGGAGGACGAGCGTTATATTGAAGAGGGAGAGGAATCTGATGATGATGGCCTCGAATCGGATGCATATAATGAAGCTTACCCTATTCCCTCTGATGATGATGATGATGATGAGTGAAGACTCTTGGTGTTGACTGTTGATTGTTGAGCGTTGACTATTGTGTCCTAGACTGTATATTTTCTATTCTTATTTTTAGTTTCTACTTTCTAGTTTCTAGTTCTACTATCTAACTGTTGTGCGTACAGTCTACAACGTATCAGACTATCAGTGTATACTTGTATGGTTTTATTGTTTTAGCATTGTATGAAAAATGAAAATATGGATTATGGTCTCTTATGGATTATCAAAATTCTCTTCTCGATTTCTATCTCTTTTTGTTTTCAACTGGGATTATGGTCTTATGGATTATGGTCTTATGGATTAATCATTATGAGACTATCGTTTTTTTTTTTTTTTCAACTGGGCCACCCAGGTTCTAAGCGCCTGCCTAGGCGGCCTGGACTCCCATGGCTGCCTGGGTGCCGCCTAGCATTGTTTGAAACACTGATTTGACTATACAAATATCCATATATTTCATGTCATCCAAGTAATAAACCCTAGTTTTGGGCACTTCAGCATTCCACAAACATGAGGCATTTTCCTGGTATACTGAGATTTAATCTCACATACAGCATAGCAGCATTTTTTAGAGCACCCGTCCTAAATAGGGTTCTAAAGTGGCACCCAAAGAAGCCACACACCTAGAATGCTGCTCCAACAAGTGCTGAAATTTTTTTTAGGAGTGGCATTCAAATGAGCCCTAAAGAGGACCTAAAAGATTGTTATAACTATATTTCATTGCATTATCAGATAGATTTTGATTGTAATCTTTTATATCTATATGCACTCTGCTTGTTTCTGATTGGCTTCCTCTTAAATGGTATCAGAGCCAAGTTTCAATTTATGATTATTATATTGACTGGGTTAATCTCTAGTTCATACTGAGATTAGTATGCTGTGCGTCTGCCTAGCTGGTCTAGGATCTCTCGCATCAGAAAACGTGGTATGGATTGAAGGTTGATTTCAAGTGTTGATGTTATTCCACTGTCAATGCTTTCTGATGTTAACATAACCAGAATTCCGTTGAAGGCGAGAAGGCTGTGGTGGAAATTCGTACTTTGTTAACACAAAAGGAAAGCTGGCCTTCCATTCTTTTCTAAAAGTATAGTCATTATAATAATCTATTTTAAAATGGTAGCAGATACTGTTTCAGAAATCTCTGTTGATAATAACCTTTCTTCTAGTTCTAATTTTCGACCTATGTTTTCAAAACAAGATCACCTTTTTGAAATAACTTATACCCCTGAAAAATTTTCAGAAACCAATTCTCAGTTGATAAACCCTTATCATGTCTATGATAAGTCTAGTTTAAATTGGACCAAAAGAATAAAAAAGTTGTGTAGAAAAAGGAACCCAGAAGCTATAAAAGAATATGTTCAAGCCTCTTTTTTTTACCAAGTCAAATACCTGCTACCCAATCTGAACAATATGTTACCATTGCTTTACCTAGTAACCTATTCCCCTAATGGCTTAGAGATGGTTATACCCATATCCATTTTGGCACCATAAAGCTAGCTCTGACTTTTCATGGAAGAAGAGGTATGGAAGCAGTTTCCCGAACTGCTTTGCTAGATTCTAGGTTTTTAGAATACCAGCATGCACGTATTGGAACTGTACAAACAACTTTAAATGCAGGAACCATATTTGTTACTTTCTTCCCAAACTTTAATATCCTTATCAAAGACCCTCATTCGAGTTCAGCTTTTAAAGTCCAGTTGCATATTATAGGCACCAAACAGATTGAAACAGCCACTGTAGCTACACTCCATTATCAAATGGTGTATAGACTACAGAACCATGCTTTTGACATAGTTACCCCTTTGTCCCCAAAACAAGAAAATACAGCATTGTTTATCAAAGTTGATAACAATTCCCAACCTGTCTGTCATTATATTCCCAGACAAATCTCTCGAGAAAGGTTGCTTGAATTAATTCCATCTACATGGGTGACAAATTATGAAACTCTCCAAAATCAATGCCAACCATTGATGCAATGAGATTCTAGAATGACTAAAATGCCAGACGGAACTGTGCAGATAAATTTTCAAAATCAAAGGATAGTTGAAAACCAGAGCAGAGAAATATTTCATGGATTACTTGAAAAAGTCTCCGTTGTTGCTTTTGATAAAACAGGAAAACCAGTTTATGAACAAAAAACTTCTGATGGCCATAACTGGTTTGATACTTGTGATTGTTCTACTTGTCGTGAAGAAGTTTTAGATGATTTTCCAAAAAGAAAAAGCAAAAAGAAAAAATCATCACAACAAAATCTTCATCAAAGATATATGGAAGGTGATCCATCTGTTGGTTTGCT
Source organism: Amborella trichopoda (assembly GCF_054954075.1). Taxonomy (NCBI): domain Eukaryota; kingdom Viridiplantae; phylum Streptophyta; class Magnoliopsida; order Amborellales; family Amborellaceae; genus Amborella; species Amborella trichopoda. Next base: position 26,488,966 of record NC_142338.1, on the reverse strand, counting down.
TGGAGAAAGTTCAGGAAAATGGGATTACTACGTGACATATGCATGTTCAAATCAAAAATCCAAATTCCCTGTTTCAGAAATAGTTCCCTCAGGATGGGAAGATCTAGAAGATAAATAGATTCCAGACTGTTTAGCTTTTGATCCGCAAAGTTCAAATTATACCTCAAATTTTCCTCCTTTACATGATTGAGAGACCCCAAGAAAATGAAAAGCATGTATGGAAAATTAAGAATCCCAATGTAAGAGACAACACTGGTTTACAAAAGTCTATTTCTCCAGCCGAAGCTAGTTTAAATTGGCAAGCTGAGAATGCCAAATCTCAGAATTTAGCTCTACTTTGGATAGAAGAAAAGCAAAATGCAATGTCTACCCAGATGCAGGGATTATCAGGTATAATAGTTCAACTAAAAGAAAGAATTCAATTGTTGCATGAAGAATTGATGCATATCTTGTATACAGTACAAGATATCAACGAGCAAACTTATTTGCTAGTTCAAAAAGGACAAGAGAAAGCCTCCTTGGAAAAACAACTTCAAAGCCTTGAAAAAGACCTTTGGAAATCTCAATATCAATCCCAATATCCTCAGCATCAATACCAATCCCAGTCCTCAGACATATCCCACTTTAAGAAATCCTGACCCTTTTCGTCCCACGAGAACTCTTTACCCAGCCATTGCTCTAATTTCTCCCAGAAATTATGGTTTCAGACCATTAAGGACCTTTGAGCAGGAAAGACAATTTCCTGAAGCAATGTTTTTTCCCCAATTAAGAAAAAAACCAAATATGCACACCCCATCTTCATCCCAACATCCAATTTTCAGTCCCCAGACAACGTCACCACCAACCATTGTCCATCCTTCCACTGGTTCCCAAATACCAAAACAAGAAACCCAAATGTTTCAAAATTCTGATACTGAATCAGATGTTGTGGCCTCCTCTGTTACGGCTGAGATGAATATTCCTTCTAAACCCTTCAATGATATGAGTTCTTTTCTTAAGAACTTAACAAAAGAGCATGAAGTTAATCTTCAAAATGAAACCCACTCTTCAAATGATATGACTGATACATCTGAAACATTAATTGAAGATACATCTTCTTCTTCTATGGATTCTGAATCCTTATTGATGATGAATCCTCCTGAACAGCCACCTGAACCTGACCCTTTAATGGAAGAAGACCTCAGACCACCTAACCACCAAGAACCTCAACCAATCCCCACATATGGTGACTCCTCCAAAGGCTTTACAATTGATGACATTCCACCATCTCGATGGAATGACAGGTTTAAATAAATTCAAGAATGGATGAATTCTGAAATGCTGAATCCGGCTAATTCTTTAGCTGGTACAATTTCTAAAGTCATTGTGAGGTTAAGAGGAAGACTTTTTGATTATATAAGTCTTGGATAATACAGGCAAATGCAGTTGCAAAACAGTGAGTCCATTATTGCATTTCTTAATTACCTTGTTGCTGAATTCTCAGGCCCAGTAAAACATGAATAAATAGTTGCAAGAGAAGAGTTTTTCCAATCAAATGTTCATTCAAGAGACAAGATCTTGAAAAACACTTTTTAGAAATGAATAAGAGGTACCATAAGGTAGGAGGGATTGATGATGTTAACCTAAAACAATTTTATCTTGAATCTGTACCTCCGACTCTTTAGCAAAGAAGCAACAAAGACTATGGAAAATCAGGGGCTTACTATTCAAAACACCAGTTTTGGTGAATTATATCAATATGTTCTCCATGCCTTAGAAAGACTGTGCAACCAAGTTGAATTTGTCAAAGAGATGGAAAACAACAAGCATCTATTGGAAAAATTTTGTGATAAACCATATCTCAAGATCAAATGTAATTCAGAGAAACAATGTACTTGTCCACCTAATTGCAAAAATGACAAAAGACATCGGAGGAAAAAGAAGAAATACGAGAGATTTAATTACCTCAGAGGATCAAGGTTCCGGAATTTTAAACACAAGAAAGGAGATAGATGCTATGTCTGTGGTCAAAAGGGGCATTTTACAAAAAATTGCCCTAATCAGAAAAAGAAGAAAAAGATTATCCACCTCCTTTCCCAAGTTCTGGATAAAGAAATTGATGATGATTTAGAATCTGTGTTCTCTCTTGATGATGAGCAGAATTCAGAATCCCTATTGTCTATTGCATATTCAGACAACAATGAGGTAAATGAAATAAGCAAGACTCATATCTCAGAGATATTGTCTCCACAGGAAAGTCATGCAGAGATAGCCAGTTTACCTTTTCAGCCAACCCCAATAGCCTTGGTCCAGATACTTCCTGAACATTATGCCAAACTTTTGTTCATAACAGCCTTTTTTGATACAAGAGCATCAGCTAGTATCTTAAAACTAGATTTGCTACCAAAACAGTTTTGGGAAACATGCAACCAAACTTTTCCAGCTGCTAATGGTGAAAAATTTACCATAAACCAGATTGCGAAAAATTGCCCTAATCAGAAAAAGAAGAAAAGGATTATCCACCTCCTTTCACAAGTTCTGGATAAGGAAATTGATGATGATTTAGAATCTGTGTTCTCTCTTGATGATGAGCAGACTTCAGAAACCTTATTGTCTATTGCATATTCAGACAACAATGAGGTAAATGAAATAAGCAAGACTCATATCTCAAAGATATTGTCTTCACAGAAAAGTCATGCAGAGATAGCCAGTTTACCTTTTCAGCCTTGGTCCAGATACTTCCTGAACATTATGCCAAACCTTTGTCCATAACAGCCTTTTTTGATACAGGAGCATCAGCTAGTATCTTAAAGCCAGATTTGCTACCAAAACGGTTTTGGGAAACATGCAACCAAACTTTTCGAGCTGCCCTCAATCTTAAGGACTAGACTAGCCGAAAATCTTTTAGTTCCTCTGTGCCCTCAATCTTAGGGACTAAAGCAATGAAGGTAGCGTTCATTGCTTTGTACAAGATGCACCGGTGGAAGAATTCTTCAAAGAAGTTCAGGAAATCAATCCTGAAAGTGTCCCAAAAGGTGTTGAACGGAGCAACTGGGAACCCATCCGGGTCAGGGGCTTTGTCTTTCCCCAGGGCAGAGACTGCTGCTAGGATCTTAGTTTCTAAGAAAGGACGTTCTAACCACTAGACCCAATTGGGAGGAATGTGGTGAAATTGAAGATCACCCTTCCAGGATCTTGGGTCCATGGGTGCCAAATAAAGGTTCTGGAAGTAGGAAAGGATGGCTGCTTCAATCTCAGGTGATTGGCCAACATCGTATTACCATCTTTGATTGTGGCAATGGAATTGTCCCTCCTCCTGCAGTTTGCTATACGGTGGAAGAAGCCAGTGTTGTTGTCCCCATGGTTTAACCATTTTACCCTGGATATCTGATGCCAATGAATCTCCTCTTCTTGAGGGTGGAGAAATACTCATGTTTGTGTTAAGATTTGAGGTTGGCTTTCAAGGTCGAGACGGGGCGTGATTCCTCCAAGAGGTCATGATCTTGAATGGAGGCTAGGAGGGTTGATTGTGGTGGGAGAAGTTACTGGGGATGGTTCTACTCCAAGTTTTTAGGGAAGCCTTAAGGAGTTGGATGTTGGTTTGCAAGATCTACCCAGCCCTACTTGACACCAACAGTGAGAAGGAGTTCCACCACAACGCAATAAGAGAGGACAGAGAGGACTCTTCCAGGAGGGGTTGGGAAGGCTGGCCACTCGGTCTAGTTCATTCCAAAGAAGGTAACGTTGAGCCAAAGAGTTCAGGCCATAAATGGCTGTAAACTTCCAAAGGTACCCGTCCGTGATCCTGGACAGGAGGACAGATATGGAGAAGTACCCTAAGAAGGAGGAGACTAGAGAGTGTTCGCCTGGGTTCCAGACGACCCAGATGCCCCTGCAGCAGGGCAAGAAGACCCATTGGCTAGGCCTGCGTCCCCAGACCTGACGAATGAGTTGCAGGGATGGGTTGGGCTGCTTAATCTTAGTAAGGGCCAGGATAGTGGGATTGTGCTTCGCGCACATGTTCCATGCTGCATTTCTTTTGAGGTCTTGTCCCAAACCCCTCACATTCCATGACAAAATTTTCATGAGGATATGAGAGGGTTGTGTGAGGGTGCCAGCCTTGGGGACCTTCTTAGGGAAGGATGTGCGGAGCTAGCCTGTGCTACAAGGTCAATGGGTTGCCCCATGGAGGGTAGTTTATCGTAGTTGATGCTGGAATTGAGGTTGACGACCTCTCTGTCCTTTAATTCTCAAAAACACTGTAACTCAGAAAGCTCAGCACCCTATTCTCTTTTACAGACTACATTGTAACACAGAAAGCTCTGCACAAATCCAAGCAACTGCAATTCAAAAAGCTCTGCACACTGTTACCTTTTACAGACTACAAACTCACTCAAACAATAGAAAGAAAAGGGAGAGAAAATCTAAACACAGCACTCAAAGCGCAAACTTAGGATGCCTTCCTCTAAGGAAGAGTCCCCTTCTTATAGTTCAGTTTCGGACTTCAATAGTTTAGATCTAGTCTCTAAATTAGCAGAGAGCTGTCAGCCGCCTCTTATCTTTCTCCACGTATTTTACAAAGTAAAAGCGTCGGCAGTATTGTGTCGGCAGCATCAAAGTAGGGACACCTGTTCTTTTGATTTGACTTAAAGGTGTCGGTAGCACAAATAGTAGAGACACTTGTCTTTTGATTTGACTTAAAGGTATCGGTAGAGATACAGTAGGTTTGATTTTTAATGGGCCTCGTGTCCTGGATATAGTGGAGTCGGGCTGGCCCTATGCATTTACTTTTGATGGATTGGGGGTAGAATCCCCGTACTGTCATCACCATTCAAATTTCTTTCATCTTCGCTGACCGACATTGAGTCTTCTTCAAACATTGATAATAATTTTTCTTTGAGTTCTTCTTTGGACAGATTTGGATTTTCAGTTTGTAATAGCCTTAAATATGAGGCTATTCCTATTGACTAGCTAAGTCCAAGTGTATTAACTTTAATTTTTATGATCATGATGGTTTCGGGAACTAAATCTTTAGTATCAAAACAATACCACCATTTTATTTGTATCACTCTTTCAAGATGAGGGATATAATCCTAATTTTCATCATCTTCAGTAATAATATAAGACCATCTGATGATCCAAGGGATCTCATATAAGATGGTAAACAGGACTAGGGTCTCCATTTTAAACCAATTTCTGTTGGCTGCTTCGAATTTTGACAGTGAGCATTGTAATTGTTTAGGATAAATATCTGGGTCAGGTCCCTAATATAACATCCATTTTTTAAACCATGTAGACAATTCATTTATAGCTTCATTAAGCCTAAAACAGATAAACCAGCTGTGAGTATTTTGTTTATTCTGGAATATTAAGACCTTTTCCCAAGCTTCGATGTAATCATAATAGTTATAGCTCTTGATTTTAGAGAAAACTAAAATATCTTGGCTTAAAAGGATCAAATCCCCAATCTTTATAGGCCAATATTGTTTTGATTCGAATTTTTTAGTAGGCTACAATGTCATGCCCCCTATATCTTCGGACAACTTCTTTAGATCATGTTTCTTTAAGGATCGTTTCGTAGAACATTTGACATTTAAATTCATCTTTAGGATGCATATGATTTATTAGGTAAATTTTTACAATCTCATTTGGATTAAGATGTATATGAATATTGTCTATTGGTAAGATGGGAAGATAAGATTTTTCCCTGTATTCAGAAGACTAAATTAAGTCTTCACTTGTATTTGGGTTGTTTTCTTTGTAAGTGGCTTGTCTTGAGGTTTCACCGCTGGGTTTCATTTGGATTTTCCCCTGGATTCCTGTAAAAACTCACGTGTTAAGAAATCTGGTAAAGAATTTGTATTACCTTAGATATGTTCAATGTTGAAGTCAAATGTTGCTAAGATAGCTTGCCATCTGGCAAATATCTGTTTTGAGACAAATATTTTAACATCTTTTTCTATAACATCTTTTGCTGCCTTACAATCTGTTCTAATTAGAAATTTTTGATTAAAAATATTATCTTCAAATTTTAAGACGCAGCAAACAATAGAGAGAATTTCCTTTTTTATTGTGGAATAATTATTTTGGGCATTATTCCATTTTCTAGACATAAATCTAACTAATTGTTCTTTTCTTGAGTTTGGCATTCTTTGTTTTAGAATTCCTACAAATCCAATCTCAAAAGCATTAGTCTCTATTATTTTGAAAGCCTCAGGGTGAGGGATTGCTAGACATGGTAATTCTTTAGCTTTTATTTTGATTTTTCAAATTGCTTGGGTATGTTCTTCTCCCCATTCTATTAAACTCTTTTTGAGACGGTTATAAAGAATTGCACAGTCTCCAATTAGGTTTTTGTAAAAATCAGCAATATAATAAAGACTTCCAAGAAATCTTTGAAGTTGTGTTTTATCCTTGATTTCATCAAGAAAATATTGAGCAAAACTTATTGCCCTGTCAATGGGAATAATTGACTGATTATGTACATTATGTCCTAAGAATCGAATTTTGGTTTGGAATAGTTGAACTTTATTCCCAGACAGATCCAATCCTGCACTTTTTACTGCCTGTAGAAAGATTGTCAGACGTTTCCAATGTTGATCTATAGAATTAGAGAAAACCAAAACATCATCAATGTAGACAATCATAAATTGAGTATATGGTGTAAAAATATCATTCATTATATGCTGGAATTCAGAAGGGGCCATTTTTAACCCGAATGGCGGCATTACATTCCATTCATAGTGACCAAATGGTACGGTAAATGCGATTCTATATTTGTCCTTTTCTAAGATCTGTATTTGTCAGAAAATATTTGGGCTTCGAAAAGTCTATTAAGCAGATCCCTTTTATTAGAGATTGGGTATCTTATCCATCTTAAGGCTTTGTTTAAAAGTTTATAATTGATAACAAGCCTGGGTACTCCTCTTTCTTTTTCTGAAGCCTTCCTACATAAAATGCTGGACAGCTCCAAGGAGAATATTCCTGATTAATTTTTTATCAAGGAGGTCCTGTATTTCCTTTTACAGATTTCTGGGAGTCTACTATTCATTTGAATGGGTCAGGACTTAATAGGAATAAATTTTTCATTGAAGTCAAATTCATAAGGTAATTCAACAATGTTTTTTTTCTGTTCCCAAAAAGCATTTGGAATATCAGAACAGACTTCCTTTTCAAGTCTATTTTTTAATTGAATAATTTTCTCCTGGTTTAAGGGTTCATTGATTTTTTCTTGTATTTGTTTAGTTATTATTTCTTGTTTTAAGGTATTAATTAGAGATTCTTTGTTTTTCTTTAAAACCATAACTTGGTATATTTCCTTTAATTTTGGTTTTTCAATAAATTCAAATTTAAACTTATGTCCTTGAATTTCATACTCTATGCCAGATGAGTCTAAAGATTTTATAGGATACAGAAGACTTAAAAAGGATGTTCTAGAATTATTTCTTGGGCAAGTCCTTTTACCATTATAAATGGCATTAGAAAACATGCTCCATTATTACAAACAGCTGCTTTAGAAAGTTTATAATTGATCATAAGTCTTTTCCATTGGCAGTATTTAATACCTGGGTAGTTTTATCAAAGAATCTTGAAGGTACAAGTCCTTCATTACTACAATTAAGATCAGCTCGTGAATCAATAAGAGCAATAGCAGTAAAGCTGTATTCTTTGGAAACCACAATTGTTACTCTGGTATGCCATTTTTGAGTAATTACCTTGTTTATCATATTAATATAATTTAATTGTTTGAGATTAGTATTTTCCAAGAGATTGACATTTTCTTCTTGTGGTACCATATTTTCAACAAACTCATTTAGCAGATTTTGTTGTGTTTCTTGTTAGTCTTCTAGTCCTGATCTTTCAAGAATAGAAACTCTATGGTTAAGTGTCTGTATTTCTTTTAAATTTCTTATTTCAAATCTAAGTTCAGAAACTGTAGTTTCTCTTTCTAAGAATATTTGTTTTTTGTTTACTTTTTCAATGATTTGTTTAAAGTCATAATTGGGCTCTATAACTTTATTTTCAGTCTTCTCTTTAGCAAGATATCTAACTAGTGCATCACTTTTTTCAAGAGGATCAATTTTGTCAATTATATGTAGAACCAAGTTTTGTTCTTCAGTTAGTACATTAAGACACAAGCCTTGCATATCTAATAAAGCCTTGTAATGGTCACAATTAGAATCTTTCTCGTCATGACTATTTTCTTCAGAAATTTCAGTATTGCTGTTAATTTCATAGATTTCATCTTCATGAATCCGTATCCAAATAAGATAGGTCATCTTCAGAAGAGTGTCCAAGAAGTGTATTTGATCTAGCTATTTTTTCAGACCCTCATCAGTTATTTCATTAAGTTTTTGTTTTGTCCTGCATCTGTTAGCTTAGTGTCCATAACGACCGCACTTTTTGCAAACAGGTAGTTTTCTTTTAACATTCCTATTTTTAGGCTCATCGTTTTATCTTTGAAAATTAGGCTTAAATTTTGTCCTTTTTTGTCTCTTATAATATTTTCTATTTTTCTTATAATCACTTCTCTTAAAATCACTTGTGTTTTTTAGAGTGGGCTTTCTCAGGGAATGGATAATATCCAAATTGTTCAATTGTTCGCAGAAATCTCCCATTTCTCTCTTGCCTGTAATTTTTTGTTTTTCCAACTGTCTCTTGAGCTTGAGTCAGTACAAAGTTCTAGGCCTGTGGCGCATATTTCGTTGTCTAGCTGGCCTAAGGTATAACTGTCATAAGGGATTTCTTTTTCCCCATTAGCATTCTTAAGCTTTATTTTAACTTTTTCTCTAAACAAAGCAGGTAATCCATTTAAGAATTGGGATTTCTGATGTACATCCCTAGCATTATTTCTAGTAAGTAATTGGGTATGAAAAACATCTTTATACCACCGATAATGCGAGAGATCAGGGCACCTAAGGTTTTCTAAAAGCTCTCTAGTTCTTTTATTCCAGACAAAGGTATCTCCTATGAAATGTAGGGCGATAGTATAGATCAAGGTATTAACATAATCTTGTTGTGAAGGTATTTTTTGTTTAACCCCTTGATTATAGACAATGCTAAGAGTCTGCTTTTTAGCGTTGAGATGGTATTTTTCTCATCGTCTCGTAAGTAAAAGTCCCACCATCCTTTTAACTGTCCTGTGAATCCATTGATTATAGATCTTGCAATATCAGGGTCTCTATTACCATGATTAAAAAATGCTTCAGCATACATTACCATGTGTGTGATTAAATTCATTTTTTGGTATTCTGATAGAGCATCAATATTCCATTCAACGATGGATCTTCCATCTTATTGGACTGCATTGGAAAATATATCTTCCTCATATTGAAGATGGACAGGAGACGGACGAGGATAGTACATCTTTGAAGTAGCAGTAGGCCTAGTTTTGGTTCCGTAGTTTATTCTATTAAGCTGGTCAGGATTATGGGATGCTTCTTTAAACATTTCTTCAAGTTTGAGAATTTCATCGTTACTAACATCTTCTAACATGTTAGCAGTATTTTCCTTTTTCTTTTCCTTTTTCACTGATTTTCAGGTTAGCAAGTCTATTAACTAATTCTTCATAAAATTCATTTTCTTCTCTAAGGGTTGGTCCTAACTTGAAAGTTTTATTAGAGATAAGAATAGCAGGTTTAAATAGGACGGGTTTAAGTTTCTCCTTTCCTTTAGAAGGTGGAATTTGGTTAGAGGTAGAAGGTTTATCCTCTAGATTTTTCTCTATTCTTGTAGCTTGTTGTCCTAAACTTTGAAGGAATAAATTTGTATAATTATTTTGCTCAATTATGTGACTGAGGCTCTTAAGATTGACAGGTTTTTGTAACATTCCTTCTTCTTTGGGAGCATAAGTTTGTTTATAAGGAACAGCTCTAGCTTTATTGATTTCGATAGGTGCTTCAGGAAGGTGAATATCTTTAGTTTCTCCATTTGGTGTCTTATAAATTTTTGTAAGTACGGCTATAGTAGCATGGTTCTTGGATTTAGGAGTGTATAAATTATCAGGAAATCTCTTGTTTTTAGAATTCATGTAATATTTTAGCCAAGTGAAAAATCTTATATTGATTTTGTTTTTTATCATAATCTTAATGTATCCGTCATCTAAAAATTTTATCAATGGTTTGCTGTGATTAAGAAACCACTCCCTTACCTCTTTATTTTCTTCAAAATGAAAATCTTTTCTCAGAAGTTCATAATGAATTTTGAATTCTTCTATTTTAAGCATGTGGACATGTCCTTCAGCGATATTAGAACTAGAACTATATCCCATGTCAGAAAAAGTAGGTTCTTGGGATCCTTCAGAATTTTCATCATTTTGAGTTGAGGTGATATCAACCTTGTAGGTGGGTTGAACCACTTGTTGATTTTTCAACTGATCAAGTCCTTCTATAAGTCTTTCTTCTTGTTTTTCTCTCTTTCATTCTCTGTTTGTGGAACGGAGGAGAAAGACATGCTAGGGGGTTGTCTAGGAATTCTGTTTTGATCAAGAAATGTCATGAGCAAAGGTGAAAATTGTATTTCCACCTTTCCTTCAGCATATTGAGTTATTTAACTGATATTTTGATTTTGGATTGGTTTAGGTGGAACATCACAAGGTAAAATCCATTTTTCAGGTAAGTTAACCTGATCCCAGCAAATAGTTCTGGGGGTAATTAACTTTGATTTTTCAACATTTATTTGGAAAAGAACAGTTTGGCCCTTAGTATCTATTTTCCTAACATTGGGGCAAATAGTGGTCATGGCTTTGTAGCATACTCTATATGTGACGGCTATATTTTGTGACCCAATATCCATGTCGAAGCCATTTGTTAATAAATTTAAAGTTAGGACTTTCATAATATGAGGATCAGACAGGGAAACAGAAAATCCTAGGAAACAGATTCTACGGCTCCTAATAAAGGATCCATAAATTTTCTATGTCTACCATCTCTGAGACAAAGAAGGATAGCGATTTGCAACCCTGTTCTAGTTAAGGGTTTAATTCCTATTTGAACCAAACCTATGTGAATATAATTGTATTTTCTTCTTTTAAAATCCTCAATCTGATCTTTGGTTAATAGATTTATTGTTGTTTTAGTATCTAATATTGATACAGTTTTTTCCTCAGTTTTAATAGCATAATCACTTTAAAATTAAAAAGTGCCTTTACTATTTATTTCAGAAGTAGAGATTTTTGGAATATTTCATAATTAGAGCTCTTTCAATATTGGCAATAATAATTTCTTTAGAGTTTTTAATCATCCTTGTTTAGAACTAGCCTCAGTACCAGATCTATGCGAACTAGTTCTGAAAAAACCAGCCATTGAGTCAAGAATATAAGATCCTTGTGAGTCAATAATGAGATTGCTCACTCGAGTCAACCGAGTCAATGTATTTATGGCCGATTCTAGGCGCTGACCACGACTTATGGTGGCTTATCATCTATTACGACTATAAGGAGTGCTTATATATTAACAAAATAGGGTTTTAGCACGACTTGGACAAAGTTCTGGTAAAAAACTATCTATAGGATAATGGCTCTGATACCAAAAACCCAGCAGTGAAACCTCAAGACAAGCCACTTATAAAGTAAACAGCCCAAATACAAGTGAAGACTTAATTCAATCCTCTGAATACTGGGAAAAATCTTATTTTCCCATCTTACCAATAGACAATATTCATCTACATCTTAATCCAAATGAGAGTGCAAAAATTTACCTAATAAATCATATGCATCCTGAAGATGAATTTAAATCTCACATGTTCTACGAAACGATCCTTAAAGAAATAGGATCTATAGAAGTTGTCTGAAGATATAGGGGGAATGACATTATAGCTTACTCAAAAATTCAAATCCAAAAAATATTGGCATATAAAAATTGGGGATTTGATCCTCTTAAGGCAAGATATTTTAGAAATAGTTGCTCTAAAATCAAGAGCTATAACTATTATGATAACATCGAAGCCTGGGAAAAGGTCCTAATATTCCAGAATAAACAAAATACTCACAGCTGGTTTATCTGTTTTAGGCTTATTGAAGCCACAAATGAATTGCCTACATGGTTTAAAAAATGGATGTTATATTGGGGACCTGACCCAGATATTTATCCTAAACAATTACAATGCTCACTGTCAAAATTCGAAGCAGCCAACAGAAACTGGTCTAAAATGGAGACCCTAATCCGGTTTACCATCTTATATGAGATCCCTTGGATCATCAGATGGTCTTATACTATTACTGAAGGTGATGAAAATTGGGATTATATCCCTCACCTTGAAAGAGTGATACAAATAAAATGGTGGGTGAGTTTTGATACTAAAGACTTAATTCTCGATACCATCAAGATCATAAAAATCAAAGTTAATACACCTGGAGTTAGCCAGCCAACAGGAACTGCCTCATATTTAAGGCTATTACAAACTGAAAATCCAAATTTGTCCAAAGAACTCAAAGAAAAATTATTATCAATGTTTGAAGAAGACTCAATATCAGTCAGTGAAGACGAAGGAAATTTGAATGGTGATGACAATACGGGGATTCTACCCCCAGTCCATCAAAAGTAAAAGCAAGCTATTGGGTCGGCTCGACTCCACTATATCCAGGACACGATGCCCATTAAAAATCAAACCTACTGTATCTCTGCCGACACCTTCAAGTCAAATCAAAAGACAAGTGTCTCTACTATAGTGCTACCGACACCTTTAAGTCAAATCAAAAGAACAGGTGTTCCTACTTTGATGCTGCCGACACAGTACTGCCGATGCTTTTACTTTGTAAAAGATAAAAATGCTAAGTGGAGAAAGATAAGAGGTGGCTGACAGCTCTATGCTACTTTAGAGACTAGATCTAAAACATTTGAAGTCCGAAACTGAACTATAAGAAGGGGACTCTTCCTTAGAGGAAGGCATCCTAAGTTTGAGCTTTGAGTGCTGTGTTTAGATTTTCTCTCCCTTTTCTTTCTATCGTTTGAGTGAGTCTGTAGTCTGTAAAAGGGAACAGTGTGTAGAGCTTTCTGAGTTGCAGTTGCTTGGATTTGTTTCGTTTATATCATGTAAGTCTTTAAGTTTTTGAAATATAAGTGTGATTTATTTGTATGATTGTATGATGCTTATATTATTAGAAGTTCTTCTTAGTTGTTGTTAGTTGTTGTTTCGTTGTTGTTTTCGCTTGATTGTTTCGTTGTTGTTTCCGCTTGACGTACTTAAAAGTTAATAAGCCACCAAAAGTTGGTATCAGAGCATCAATATTCCTATAGATAGTCTTTTACCATAACTTTGTCCAAGTTCTGCTAAAACCCTATTTTGTTAAGATTATAAGCACTCCTTACAGTCGTAATAGCTCATAAGCCACCATAAGTCGCCAAAAGTCGCAGTCAGAGCCTAAAAACAACACCGAAACAATGACTTTAAGCACGTAAGTTATGGGGGAAGCCCATGACTTTAAGCAATTCTTTAAAATCTGCTAGTTCACGATCAACGCCGTCCACGAAGGCAGAATCCACCGAAGAAGCCGTCAGAGGGGACTGGGACGAACTTCCCAATGAGTATAGATAGGGGTCAGCGCCACCAGGTGTATTTGGGGAAGCAATGGACTCCTCGGAAGGGTTACCAAGGTATAGGTCATTGGGGAGAGTGGGATAAGGCTCAGAGATGGGGGAACGCGTGGGGGAAGGGAGGGAGGGAGGAGAACAGGGGTGAGGGAGGGGAGGAGGGGGTGGGACAAAAGTGGAAAGACTGGCCAAAGACTCCAGAAATAGTGGGGACGTGGCTTGCAAGGGGTGGGAAGAGGCGAGCAAAGGAAGAGAGGGAGAGAACGTAGAGAGAGAGGGGGGGAGGAAAGCAGCAGAGACGGAGGGGGAGGGAAGTCCAAGAAGGTCAAGGAGAAATGGGTAACAGGTTGCCGAGGGGGAAGCATGGTGTAAGGATAAGGCTGGAGAGAAAGTAGTAGGATAGTAAGGTGAGGGGGAGGGGGGGCAGTAAGAGTAGATCGGGGTCAAAGTCCAATAAGCTGGGGCCATAAGAAAATCTGAGGCAGCCAAGGTTGGTAAAATGATGGGAACCCACATTGTCCTAATTTAGCATATGGGAATCAGGTTAGGGGTGTAGGGAAGGTAAGGGGCAAGCAAAGAAGCCAAGAACTCTAGGTCAAGAGGAGTAGGGTCAACAGATTCCACCCCCAAGATGCTTGCAGGGAAGGAAGGCCACTCCATCGAAGGGTTTGATTCAAACTGGGAGTCCGTTTGGTCCTCAGGTTGCCTAAACACCAGTGGAATGTGCGGCGCTAAGAGTCTGAAGAATGAAGTGATAGCCAAGGGGTTGGGTTCAGGCGTGTCTTGGGTTACCTCAAGGGAACGCAGTAGAGTGAAGCAGGGCGAAGAGGAGATGGGGGGGAGAGAGAGGTTCAGAAACAGAGGAGAAAGGATTGGAAAACAAAGGGGGTTGCTCAAGGGGTAGAGAAGAAGGGAAAGCAAGGATAGATGAGAGGGGGTAGGCGATGGAGGAGATGAAGAGGTAGGGATCTCACAGGGCGAACGTAGGGGAGGCGGACAAATGTCGCCAAAAGGATTAGAGGGGTTAAGCGGGATGAGCGAGAGAATGGATTCTCCCGAGGAGGCAAGGGAGGGGAGGACAGGTGTCGAGAGAGTGGGAAGCGTGAAGGTCAGCGCCGGTGACGGCTTCACAATAGAGTTGAGAGAGGGGTGACTCGATTCCAGTCCTGTACTCATAGGCCCAGAGCAAGAGGGTGAGACATTCGGGGTTAGGGTCGAGTCAGAGGCCCGGATGGGGGACAAGGTAATCAATGGAGATGCGGCAGGTCAAAAGGGACCTAGCATCGAAGGTTGGAGAAGCGTCTCAGTGAGCTGTGGGGTGACGTCCTTTACCTAGATTTCCTTGCCACGTTGGGGAAGGAAGGTGCCACCCAGCAAAGGTTGACGATCGTCTGGCACATATGGCGTAATGTCACACGCTATAGGGGGTTCAGCCCCTGAGATAGGGCCATATGCCGTAAAGGCTTGCGACGTAGGTGAGGTCAGAAAGCGAGCGAACAGGTACAGGCCCATCTTCAGGTCGGGGCTCTCGAGGTCTCCGATTGTGGGCGGGTGGCAGTTGACTTGCAAGAGTCCTCAGTTCTCGTGTCTTGGCAAAACGAGGTCCGCCCAGCTGGTGGCGCTAAGCGTTTTCTAGTCACCTTCTTCCAGAATGAAGGTTCGAACTTATGTGATGGACTTCCGGCCTCTGGAGAAAGAACAAGCGAGGGGGGGGGGCAAGGGGGAAGCCAAGGTCCAAGAAACCTATAGGCAAAAAAAGGAATCCTCCACCTCAAGCCAAAGGAATGGTGGGATAAGTGTAGGGTCTAAAAGTTCCAGAAGAAGACGGATATAACCCAAAGGAAGGAATTCCAATGATTTCCAGTGAATCTCAACAAAAGTTCCACAAGCTTCGGCAATCTTCTTGAAGATGGTAGGGGACCATGCGTGCAAGGGTAGGTGAGAGACAGTTACCCAGACCGTCTGCTTCTTAAATGCCCTTTCAACCGGGGACCATTTATGGAGTTTCAGGCATGCCACTTGTGAATTTAAGTGTATCTGCAGTCTTTAAAGCACGCAAGGCACTCCCCTCAGAAGGGGAGTTAAAGAGGATAGCCCTGGAGGAGAGAGCGTTGCCCCCACTTTTCAATAGATCTGAAGTCATCCCTTCTGGGATGGAAGGAACCCACCAAGAACGAAAGGAGTTTAGATTTATGAGCTAGACACCTCAGCCGGCATCGAAATGACAAGAGGAGGTAGGGCGAACGAGGCTAAGGTGGTGGTGGAGGAAGCAGAACTGATTCAAAGGTGGTCGACAGAGGAGTCTGAGTGATCAACTTAGAAGTCTGCACTGAAGGCGTGGAGGAGACCAATTGAGCGAAAAAGGGCTGGGTGGTCTTGCTAATCGGTGCAAAAGGGGGCAATGAGGAAGGAAGACGACCAAGAGCTGGAGGAGAAGAGGGAGAAGAAGAGTGGGCGTACAAATTATAGATCTAGTTCTAGTCCTTAGGGGGGCGCCACCTCTGCAGGTGGCTCAACTAGGATTTTCGCCTCATCTCATCTAAGTTTCAAAGCAATAAGGACATAGGTCATTCTCAATCAAAGGGGGTATCAGTTTCCGTCCACTTCACAGAATATAAGAACTCTATGGGGAGAAATGTTGGGCAGACAAAAAACAATATACACATAGAATGAGTGTAATGGAGATGAGGATGTTGAGATGGATGAGCGGCAAGACAAGAAGGAATAGAATTCGAAATGAATCCATTTGGGAGAATTTAGATGTGACACCAATAAGCGATAAGATGAGAGAGAGTAGACTTAGGTGGGTTGGCAATGTGTGGTGCCGACCAAGTACTTGAAACACAGATCTTTCATTTAATCAAAGAAAACAATCACAATTTTAGTGGGTTTGGTATCTCTTGTGTAATTTTGGGACCCTCTTACAACTACTCGGCTTTTTCGATGCTAGGAGAAGGCCTGATGCTCGCTCTCTTGCTAGCTTTGGGTTGGGTTCAGGTTTACCTTGCTTGGACTTCGATTGGGATGGAGTTTCTCTATATAGAACTTGGGAAGCTTAGAGGTAAAGACTAGGGTTTCTCTCTCAGCTCACTTTCTCTCCCTGGGGGAGTTACTCCCTCCAAGGTCTAGGCTAGGGTTTTTTCTTTGTATACGAGGTTTCTCTCTCTCTAGAATTTCTCTATGCTCTAAACCATGCAAATGAACTTCCTCCTTGACAATGAACTCCAACCTCCCAAAAATGGGGTGCTTAAACCCTTATGTAGTTGTAGTTTAGAACATGGGTGGATTAACATTAAGGGAGAAAGAAGTGTTGACAATCAACAATGCTTGAAATTCCACTCTTGTCCCTCACAAAGCCTTCCACAACCCAAGCCTATGGTGGTTCTTATTTCTTCATTTTTGGCACCATAACGGGTGATAGGCCACCAGAAAATCCTAGATCAAAGTCCCACAATCGTTTCATTACAAATTTCATCGACAGACTCCAAGGATTGAGGGAGTTTCAGGTCTTTTCATGGTCTTGAGTTCACAATTCAGTAAAACCCCTTTTCCATATGCTTGTTTTTTGGCAGGTTCTTGCTGGATTCTTGGCACTTTACAATCGATCCTATGAGTGTTTTGGACCATCCGAAAACTACTCATATTGAGTGAGGAATGGATATTTTAATGCATGAAAATTATAAAAATCAGCCTTGACACAAATTTGCTTTGAATCGGCCTTCGATTCTTTCCTTGATCGTAGCTTCCCATTCATTATAGAAAAGCTTGCCAAGCTACGGATCGAATGCACCAAATCTCATCGCCAGATCCTTACCAGATTGAGAGAAATTGCTACAGAACCGACGAGGGGTCATGAGATATAAGAAATTGCATACTACAAAAAGCACCTGACTTCTCTAAGAATTTTATCTCTCAGAATTTTACCCACTTCTGGCTAGAGAAGTCCCTCAACATGGACCTTGTCGAAAAGCTTCTAACCAACAATATTCAAGCCCCGGATTAAACCACCATAGGGTATGGGAGGAATCAGCCATGAAATATTCCTGAAAAATGCTGTTTATGCAGCTTTATACCCCCATTTTTGGTGTATTACGGAAATAAACTTTCCAATAGTATGCTACATACTCAGTCCTTCAAAAAATGTGACTAGATGACATCATATTGACATGAAACTTAGTGGTCAAGGTTTTAAAAGCACCTAATTTCATCCATGAGGGTCTCGGGCCCATCGAATGATGCCTTTTTTTTTTGAGAGAAGCTCACTAATAATTAGTAAAGATCAAAAAGTATGGTGAGCACAAAGCGTCGCTCTATAAAAGCTCAAAAGGGACGAAAAGTACAACAGGGAAAACACTATTCAAAGGGTCTTTGTAGATGAGGTGGGCACACAAAAACTAGTTCCCCACAAGGGAGTTGGACGAGGCCCCTTCCTTTGCCAAAACATCAGCCTCTGAATTAGCTTCTCTATAAACATGGCTTTAGGTGGTATGGTAATTCTTGGTTTGATGCACTCTCTTCGAAAATGTCATAAAAAAAGTCATGATCAAGATGAGCAAGATGCCCAAGAGATAATATTCTTGGCGTCTCCTTCAACTACCAGATTTTGACTCCAAAAAGGATCAAACTTGCGAAGGCCCTGCAACAAGATAAGAGCCTCAGCAAGAGTGGAGTCTGCAACTCCAATAGGTCGGGAAAAAAACAACAAAGTAGATACATCACTAGATCGAAAGAGAGCCCCGGGTTGCCAAGGGAGTAATTGTCAAAGTTGAACTTGATGGTACCCCTTGCAGGTGGTCTCCACAAAGATGCCCCCCCTAGGGCTCACTGCAATAGGTTAGGCCAATTACTTGAAAATCAGATGGAGAAGAGTTCTCGAATAGCTTGTGGTTGGTAGCCCAAAAGGCCACGAGATTTTTGATTTTCTCCGCCAATCGTAGAAATCTCTCCCCTAAAAATTATATGGTTTCTTTCTATCTACAATACCAAAATAGTTGCTGAAATTGAAGCTTTCCAAAGGAGCCTACCTGCCTTGGGCCAAGGTAAGAGGAGAATAGGTTCAAAAAGTTCCAGGATTTTCTTTCAACCTGCTCTAGAGAACTCGCAATAGAGAAATAAATAAGCATTTGATTCTTCATCCTACAAACACAAGGCACACCTATTGGGGAGTTGGACTCCTCTTCTTTGAAGCCGATTGACAGTAAGCAATCTTTCATGAACTGCAATCCATAAAAGCATCTAAACTCTAGAGGGGATGAAGGAATTCCAGGCCTTAGAGACCGAAGCACAAAAGGGGCCCGAAGCGGTGAGGAGAGATAGAGCGAAAGAAGGAGGAGACCGGGTAAATACCGGAGGTTGCAAGGGCCCAAATTATCCTATCGGCTCCAAAGAGAGGGAGGAAAACAGTGTGAAGACTTGCGGCCAGCAAGTTAAAGTCCTCAAGCTCATTGTCAAGGAGAGGAGCCCTTCTAACAAAGGGGTTCAGGTCCTGGCAGATCCAGAGATGCTGAAGTTTTCAGCCACAGATGATTGAGTTCCCCCAGGCTAAAAGGAGGAGGTTTGGGTACTGATCTTTAAGAGGGGCATGACCACACCAAATGAAAGATTCCTGGCAGCGAAAGCTGGACCTCCAGAAACCAGAGATAAGCCCACTAGTCTTGCATTCAGGAATCCAGTGATCACTGCACAAAGCAGTATTTGTGCTTAACTACCTCTACCCAAAGGTGACCACATTGGGTAGCAAAACTCCACCACCACTAGATCAAGAGAGCAGGGTTATGGGTTTTAAGGCTACGAATGCCTAGACCCCCGAAAAAGGGGAGGTGAAAAGATCTTCAAAGAAGGACACAGCAGCCTGCTCGATTAGAGGAGGCTGATCGAGGATTGAATTCCCAACTTTCAGATGGGTGATAGAATTTTCTTGTCTCCTACAATTGGCAATCTTGTGAAAATACCTTGTGTTAAGGTCACCCCATCGGACGTGTCTTTAAGGGGCTCCTTCATAATTTTGGCCTCTTTCCAATGCTCCACAGCATGTGTATAGAAGTCCATGGAGTGTCTTCGTTGTATATTATCCGTCCAACATCGTTTTGAACTGAAACTTGGGGGATATCTTTAGGATGTTGGGGACCATCTTGAAGCTCGATTTGAGGTTGATTTGCATCGATTTCCCTCATCTTTAATCATGTCCCTTTATTGTGCATTCCAAAGTAGATCCAAATCATAAATGACTCTGAAAACCTATGGTTTTTATTCAGGAGGTCCTCCATCATCCAAAATGAGAACCCTCAAAGTTGTGCCCAAAATTCATTCTAGTATTGTCAACAGTTTTCCAGCTTAGTTGGTAGCGGTTTCCTATAGGGGTTGACAACCCCACATATTTGCTATCTGTCGGCTGTCTTTCTTCTGGGAACCATCACCACCCCTATCTTTTTAGAATTTCTGGGATGGGTGACACCCAAGTGCCCATCTTCCAATTTCAAATGGGCCTTTGGGTACGGTTTTTCCAAAATGTATGCAAACACTAACCTTTTGTTTCTCCCCCTTTTTTTTTTTTTTTTTTTTTGGATGATTGATGAAAAGGTTCCACATGCTGATTTTAGGACTCAAATATCTACCTACCATCATAAGGGACTGTAGAGAAGACGCTTATGCATCAGGATGCATCAAGATATCAATTATTAGGGTACTGGAACTTTTTCTTGTTTTTTAATAATTCTTGCAACTATATTTTAAAGTAATGAAACTCTGACCAAGGTAAAATGTTAAACATTATACAAGGTGCGTTATGCGTTTGCAGGATGAAGAATCAAATGCACATTTACATTTCCATTGTGAGTTCTCTAGAGCAGTTTGGATGAGAATCCTGGAACTATTTGAATGGGCTTGGGTCATCCCAAGCTCAATTCCCCACTTGTTTCAAGCTAATATCTTCTCACTATGGCCCAAGGTAGGTAGATTCCTTTGGAAAGCATTGATTTCAGCAACTATTTGGTATTGTGGATAGAAAAAAACTACATAACTTTTAAGGGAGAGAGCTCCACGCATCAATTGGCGGAGAAAATCATAAAGCCAATGGCCTTCTCGGTTACCAACCACAAGCTTTTCAAGAGTTCCACTTTCACTGATTTCCACAGTAATTGGCCAAACCTACTATAGCGAGCCCAACCAAGAATCTCGAGGGCATCATTGTGGAGGCCACCTGAAAGAGTTACTATCAAGCTCGACTTTGACGATTGCTCCCTTGGCAACCCAAGACCCTCATTGATCAAGTGATGGCTCTATTTTGTTGTACTTTTCCTGTCTTATTGGAGTAGTGGGCTCGACTCTTGTTAAGGTCTTGTCCTATTAGAGAGCCTTCGTAAGTTTAATCTTTCATGGATTCACAACATGGTAGTTGAAGGAGATGCCAAAAATATTATCTCTTGGGCATCTAACAGTTCATCTTAGCCTTGGCGTTTTGACGACATTTTCAAAGAGATAGTGCACATAATCAGGAATTGCAATACTACTTGGTACCACATTTACAGAGAAGCCAATTCAGAGGCTGATGTTTTGAAAAGGGGGGAGGGCCCTTTTCAATTACCCTATGAGGAACTAGTTTTGTGTGCCCACTTGATCTCTGAAGACCCTCTGAATAATCTTTCCCCTTTGTACATTTTTTACTCTTTTGGATAGAGTGGCCCTGTTGGGTCACCATACATAATGATTATCTTGTAATCTTTACTAATTATTAATGCAATTATAGTGAACTTCTCTCAAAAAAAAAAAAATGTAGAACATTTATACAAGGTTCACACGTCTATCCTACAAATCTCTTTTGATGATGCGCAAAGAGCTTCAAGTGGACAGTGTGATGAGTATCTTATGTGGAAGCAACAGATTCCTCCTAATTCTTGTGTATATTTGGAGGATATGAACCCTAGGAAGACTACCAAGAAGAGCAAGCATTGCTTGGGATAACTTTCTCGTTATTTTAGGGTTATTTTCAATTATTTTTTATTGCCTTTATTTTTTTGGAACAATTGGGGTCTTTCTAGTCATTTTATTTATAGTCAAGGTCATTCATTTTAAAAGTGACTCTAGTTAGGACTTTTGAGCCAATTTATGATTTTTATGGACACTTAATGTTCTTTGAACATTAAATAGAATATAAAAGCAGAGCATGACGCCGAAAGGGCTCACTCATGTGGTCTGTTTATGAGGAAAAGAAAGAAAAGCTCCATGCTTTTGAAGCCCTCGCTAAGGTGTGAGGAAGAAACCAAGGTTTCTTATAATTGTTGCATGTGTTTAGCCTAAAGCTTGCTGATTATACTGTTTCCATCGAATTTCCCACATCAAGTTTTCCCAATAAGCAAGTTACAACATGATTATCAACTCCCAAACCAAGTCATTTATTTACCAAAGAAGACCACGAAAGAAATCACAATAGGAGGCTCACCACATAATTCTACAACTACTACAATTGCCTTAGAAACCTTTCCACCATGATTTTTTATATGAGACGCATGAAACTTTTTCACATAATTAGATACTACCATTAAACAAGAAGTAGAACACATTGTCTAAACCAGTGAGCTTCATTGTGAACTCTGAATTCACAGATTGCTGATCCAAATACTTAAAGAGGCCACACATTAGGAGACACAAAACAAGCAATTTCCTATCAAAAGCAAAACTTTGTTGGGCTACCTATGAAAGACTGCAATTTACAAATCTATAAGAGGCTTCTTTGATTGCTAACAAGAGTGGCAACAGGTGAAGTACAATGTCGAACAAAGTACTCTAGTGTCCTCTAGAAGAATTTAGAATTGGATGTAAGTCCAAGAACTCTATTATGAGTTAGATCCGACTTACCTAATCAAAATAAATAAAACTGGAAGCAACCAATGTTAATTACGTAGAATTATCACAAACATCCAAGTATCTAGTAAAAAAAAAAAATAGAAAGGAACCCCATGAGAATAAGGTGAAACTCCACATGGGTCATCAACATATTTCTAGTTTTAGTTCCAAATATTGCAGAACCCACTAGTGCATAAACCAATTTAAAATTAGTCAAAATATCATTCTTCTTGAATGTGCAAAACATCAACCAAATTTAATATCCTATCCATCAAAATATAACGGCCAGCAAACGAAACAATCCTATATCCAATACAACATTTAGAAAGAGAACATACAGTTATACCACTAGCAAGGACATCGTAAAAGGTACACAACTAGCTATAAAACAAATGGCTTCTTCACAGCTATAAAATAAATAGTTACATTCCACCTCCTAGATGTATTCCATTACTTTATTCAATTATTTTTTGTCTAATCTCCTCTGCATATGGATATCAATAAGCACATAGTTATACCACTAGCAATACAACAGAGAAAAAGAGAACATACAGTTATACCACTAGCAAAGACAACGTAAAAGGTACACAACTAGCTATAAAACAAATGGCTTCTTCATAGCTATAAAATAAATAGTTACATTCCACCTCCTGGATGTATTCCATTACTTTATTCACTTATTTTTTGTCTCATATGGATATCAATAAGCATTTTCCAAATTAAGTAAATGTATGGTTTATCAAATATGAATTGGGATTCTTTATCAAACGGAGGAGTAGGGGTCCTGCCCAACCCTGCTACTCTAACCAAAAGAGAAACAGGACTCCTCGGAATTGGGAAGCTGCACTTCAAAAAGTGAAACATTCAGACAAGATGTTCATTTTACCCATGTACACAAAATGTGGCCAGAACATCATGCTATTCTAAATCCAGTTTAATTTACCTCAAAATAAGTGATATACATTAAAAACAAATCCAAGATCATCCATTCAAAAAGTAGTTAGAATCTTACAAATGAAACTTATCAAGGCAATGAAAACCTAGAAACTACTTACTGAAGTCAAAATTTCTACACCAGGGAAGAGAAAGAGGTATCATTTGCATACTTATAAATAGTGTTGAACAGTTCTATTTGCAAGAGAGAGAGAGAGAGAGCTCTGGATCGTGAATTTCCAAACACATAAGGAAATAAATTAACCAACCATCTCATAATTTCCTAGTCAATATTTAGAACATCTTCTCCATGAAAAGATAACATTGATACCGAAGAAGAATCCCCCCCCCCCCCCCCCCAAGTAGTAAACCATTCTAATAAAAAGTATACAACTTCATAATGTATAGATCATGAAATTGTCAAATTCACAGATTTTCTTTCAATATACTACTCTTCCATCCATAACTAAAACATGACATGATGATACAGACTAAAAATAATGATAAAGTGGATTTAGCTTGTGAAAACAATTTGTTGGAGAGAATTAATACATATCCAAAACTATATCAGTCACAAAACATGATACTCTGCAGCATAAGACCAAATCAAGGGGAATGCCAGGGAAAGATCGGCCATACCTTCGATGGAATGCATCCTACGTTTAGGCACGTCCCACCAAGAGCCCCTCTCTTCTCAATACAAGTGGTTTTGAGCCCTAATTGAGCAGCTTTAATGGCAGCCACATAACCGCCAGGCCCTCCCCCGATCACGACAACATCGTTCTCTTCTGAACCAGAAGAGAAGCTCCTGTACGTGTATACAGAGGTGAATCGCCCGCTATTGGATTTATAGTCTCTGATAATTTGCCCTAGAATTAAGGCTTTACGTCTAGTACAAGCCACCATGGACATAGCTTGGAGCTCCTTTCTCTGGGGGCGTGTTTGATAACTGGAAGGTAAATGTTTTCTGGAAATTGGAAGTTCTTCTTTGCTGAGAAGAAAGAAGTTATTGTAAGAAGTTATGGGTTTCTGTATTTGTTAACCTGCTGGAATGTTAAAGAAGCTCTGGAACGTTAAAGAAGTTATGGATCTCTGTCATTGACAATCTGCTGGAATATAAGGAAGTTACTAAGTTACATAACAGGCCTTACACTGTAGTCTACACACAGAGACAAAATAACGATGTCGTCTACACACAAACAAAATACTCTTTAATCAGTTACATAACAGGCCTTACTTTGTAGTCTACACACACAAAGAATAACCATAAAAGACCAAAAGAGAGCATCAAACATCTACAGCTATGGTACTATCGATATATTCATTCGTGAGGAGAATAAGTCCAATACAGCTATATGAAGGGCCAGTTTTCAATTGATAGCATACTAAACTGTATGATAGTGAGCAGCATTGACATTATAATGGTGAGCAACATTGACATTCTTTTTTGGATAGTTCAGTCATATGAAAGAGTTATACAAACGTTAGAAGCAATAAACCTTTAAATATTTCACAATTACCCCAATCACAATCATAACTAAAATTCACCTCAATCATCAAAGATAATCAATTTTCTCTCATTCAAACTTCATGGCAATGATTTGTTCTGCTTTGCCTAGAAAAACTATTCTATACATCAAATAGTCAGAATTAATTAAATTGACTATTGGATTCTTCAACCATTTCCGGAACAAAACATCCACAACAAACTCAACAAATGATTTCCTTGGGAAATGTTGTTATTTGAAAAAAATTCCAGTCAATCTATAACAAGTTGTTTTTTTTTGTTCGCTGATTGTATAACCACATTCTCAATGGTCAGATAAAACCCTATGGTTGATATTGAAAAATAAAAAGTAAGTTTAATCTAAACCTATGGCAAAAAAGAAAGCAATATTGCAATTTTTTTTCTTTTTTTTCTTCACGACCAACAAAAGAACTATCAATGAAGAAACAATAAGCTAACCATGAATCAAATTTAAGCAATCTCATTGATTATCTCATTTTCAGAAGATAGCAGTCACAAACAAGAAAAAAAGAAAAAGGGGACACCAAATGGTTATGATCGTCACTTGTGTAGCAGAAGAAACCAGATGAAAAGAAGAATTGGAAAATGAGAGAACTGTGAAATTTAGCTGGAGTGGAGAGAGGAAGGCTGGATGAGGGGCAAGGTTTCCACAGAGAATTGTTTACCAAAAAAACAGCCAAATTATTTTTTTCCTATAGAGAACAATTTACCACAAAACAATATTAAGAGAAAACCCTAGATCCATTTTCACCATGTTTGGAACCTAGAGAAAATATCAAAGAGAAAAAAACCATGGGATAGAGACAAAAACCAGAGAGAGAAAAAAATCAGGGGAGAGAAAAAAAAACTGAGATATACCTTTGTGAGGAGGCTCGTAGGCACAAAGAGAAGCGCGAGATGGTCTCTGCTCTGTGGTTAGGGCAGTCGGGGGCAAGCAAATACCCTCTTCGTCGCGAGGGCAATACGGCGAGGTTCCCATTTCAAGTTGCGTCATTGTAGACGGAACTTTTTCTTAGCCTAAAAAGAGGTAACAGGTAAGTTCCTAGTAAGTGACCTTTTTAACTTACTTGTTTTTATCAAACATGAATCTGGAACACATAAGTTCCATCTTCTGGCAAGTATCGTCTAGTTATCAAACACGCCCCAATCTAGATGGCTTTTCTTGGATATTTTATAGGTTCAACATGCATTTACTGGGTTTTATACAAGACTGGAACCTATGCGGCAGGTCTCGCAAATAACCTCATTCTCGAGAAATTTATCAATCGAATTTCTGTCATTTCCAAAATCATCAATGCTTCGTAAGGCATCACTGTTCATCGTAGCTTTTCCCATAATTGCGGTGGGCTACACAAATTCTTAGCCATTTTTCAATTAATTTGAGTCTGCTGTACGAATTTCGGTTCGTCATTATGTTTTATTAAGCATCATACTTTCAGTGACACCATAAATCCCTATATCTTTTCTCACTACTTTGCCCATTGCCCTTTTGTAACGTTTCATTTGACCTAACTTGCACATCTTGACAAGTGCTCTACTAGGTCTGAACCACACATGGCCAACCCACCTAAACCTACTATGTGCCACTTCTAATGCATAAATCATATAATATTGAAAAAATATATACTTTTTTAAAACCCAAATCGATGGGGTGGATTGTTTTTCAACATACTAGTGTTGGATCGCTAAATTAGCAATTCAGATTGGGTCTGGATCCGTTCAAACCAATGATTCAGAACTATTAAAAATAAATAAAATAAAATAAATATTAAAAGGATGAAGTTTCTACATGGCCCAGATTTTATGAAAGCAAAATAAAGTCTCACCTCAAATCCTCATCCGGAAAGCACTTTCGGCATCAAAAATCTCCATGATGGCTCTAAAATCAAATTTTCAATACCGACAATAAAATTTGAAACTAAAAAATTGGTACGATATTGCAGATATATGAAGACTTATTTTTAGGGAAAAATTGACGATCTAGATGATTTCTTACAATATACACTATTTTTAGAATTTGAAATCCTAATTTGTTTCACAACAATAATAAGCTCAGATGATCGATTTAAAGGTTTTTCTTTCCTGAATTGCAATTTTCCATGAATTATGAGGTAAAGCTTTACTTATTTTGATAGAGTTGCAGCCCTATCAAATCATTTTTCATATTAAAGTAAGGATATATAGGGTGGGAATTTAAGGAGACCTAATAACATATTAGATAAATTTTTTTTAAAAAAAAAGACAAAAAATATAAAATTGGGATTAGGGAAACCGGACTGGGATGCATACCATCCCAAAACCAATTCGGTCTTGACTGATTCCTATATGAATCAGCAATTGGAGTTGGAAATCGTCATTTTATAATACTACTAAAAAAATGCCAAAAGATACACTTTAGCCTTACGATGGCATGAAATCTGTTGTCACTCCTAATTAAGAAATTTAAAGTTAGAAAATGGGAATTATCAAGCAATTATATAAATACTTGAAAATAGATGGTCCGGATAATGTATTAGAAGATGAACTATTTTTAAGACTTGAAATCTCTTTTTCTTTGTATTCATGAATCAGAAGTCCAGATGATCAATTTGAGGGTTTCCAATGTAGAAGCCTTCTCTAATGGGTCTTTTAGGTGCATCTTACTTCTGCAATATAAGATTGGCTACTTATATAATATTTTGCTTTCATTAATGAATGACTATCGTGTATACTATGTTTCTATTGGTAGCATACTATGTACTTGCTCCCTCATACCAAAGATGTAATTTAAGAACTATGATGATATTTTATACATCTATTGGCAATTTGGTATATTTTAAATATTATATAGTGATAATTTTTGGCCAAATTGCCATGTTTTAAAATTATTATTCTAAGAATGGTGGACCAAAATTCGTATAGCCGACCCAATGTGGCAATTTGGCCAAAACTATGAACATTCCAAAAAATGTAAATATAATCTCATTTGTTGTTTGGATGTATTTCATCAACAAGGGCCTATTTGATAACTGGAAGCAAGTTCATGAACTGTAAATTGGAAGTTACTGAAGAACTGTAAATTAGAAGTTACTTAAGAAGTTCTTGGTTTCCGTGTTTGATAACTTCCCTGGAAAGTTAAGAAGTTCTTGGTTTTTGTGTTTGATAACCTCCTGGGAAGTTAAGAAATTCCTGGTTTGGTCCCAACCAATTATATTCATGAATCTATAAGCATTATTCATTAAAAATAGAAAGGTAACAAAAAGAGCATGGTGTAGCTATAGCATTCATAGTTGGAGCTCAGTAAAACTGAACCAACCCAAAAATAAAAAATAACAAAAAGGTAAGTAAGATTATTCTCAATTCCAATAAAATTCAGCATTTTATTCACAAACCCACATCATAGTTGTGTATCATAGAAAGAATATATCAGATTTCATGAACCCACATCATAGTTGTATATCAAAGCAATTTCAATAAATACTTGGAAAAAATGAAACCATTGAGTGAAGAACAAATTCAGGAATGAAAACAAGCAAGCTAGTAAGCAATAGCAACTAAACTTCACAGGTTTTCAGAAAATCATGAATTGTGACTAATGAGAATCATGAATTGCGACTAATGAGAATCAAAAGAGAACTATGGAAGAGAATCGATAATTGTGAACAAAGTACCACAATGAATTTTAGTAATCATGGGAAGTTCAAAGTACAACCCAGTAACCAAGTTCTACAACAACGAGAATGCAGAACTGTTTAGCATTTGACCACAATTCAAAGATCAGAATAAGAATACATTGACCACAATTCAACATGTTGAACTGTTTCCATTTAGCACACAAAAGGTTCCCGAGGATGCAAAAAAGACAATGTTGGAAATGTACATGCTCAACCAGAAATATAACCACCCTGTACTATTGAACCATAAATAAAGCATAACAAAAGAGAGCATAATATTCTCAATAACTCAGCAATAATTTTCCAAAGGGCGTGGAAAAGGTTAATGGATAAATTGAATTGTCATCCAAACGACATCCGAGCAATTTCTCAAATAAGGATGTGACATGGATTAGTTAAACAGAAATACAGAAAAAACAACAAACAACATTTTAATTAGCCATGAATGTAAAGTTGATCATTTCGGAAATCAGTGTTCAATAAGAGTACTGAAACCAAATCCTCATTTATTATGAACCCGAAACCACCTTCCAATTTCCAAATTTGACCTTGACCATTCCCAGAAACTAAAGCTTCTTGACAGAAGTCCTACAAAACTAAAACCAATAACACCCATTTGATGCGAATAGTCTCTGAAAAATAGCATATGGGTGTCAAAGTTTTTCTCTCTCTTGGTGTCATGGCATGGACAATAGTCCATGTGCTTGGTATCACAGAACTCGAAGAAGTTGGGCGCGGTGATCATAGTCTGATATGTTTGGGAGTGAAGGATCAGAGTGGTGGTGTTCAAAGTCCATAAAGGGTCCAGATTGGTGAAGAGTAAGGTGATCCAGCCTTATCCCATTACCAAAACAATCTGCAATTGAATTGGAGAATGAGTTTAGGAGAAGAGAATATGGTTTTTTGTGGAGATTTGAACCAAGCAAGTAGGAGAAGAGGTAGAGGAGAGAGATACAGAAAAATATTAACTACCCAAGCTAATCAAAACTACTTTTTTGACGGATTACCCAAGCTAATCTGAAAAGCTGAACCAAGTAAGTCTTTTTTTTTTTCTTAATCCTCTTTTTCAAATAAACTATATTTGGAGTGGCTTCGCTAAATAATATTCGATTTGGAGCTCCAAAAGATTTAAATCTTTTGCATTTGTCCAAAATTGACTTTGAGGGTTGAGCATTGTTGGAGCTCTAATTCAATTCTTTCAACTTTTTATGGGATTGTTTCCATAATAAAAACAATATAACAAATTTTAAGGTTTGCATGAACTAGGGTGATGCTAATGTAGCAATCTCACAGTGAATCAAGCTAATCAAAATTACAGCAGTCTGGAATGAAGTATACTGATTCCAACAAGAACCCAAACTATCAAATGATTGTGCGTCCATATTCTTGTCATGCAGACAACCAACAAGCTCTCTAATATCTTATCATGCAGACAACCAACAAGCTCTCTAATATCTTATCATGCAGACAACCAACAAGCTCTCTAATATCTTATCATGCAGACAACCAAGAAGCACTCTAATACGGATAGATTGTCAGGGAACTTGATGTCAAGCACTCAAAACAATCAGTTAACCCTGAATCTAAATTTACAACATAGAAAAATAACGAAATAAAGCTTTTGCATTGCCTTTGAACTCGATTTACAACATTAATACTTCATTCAACATAGGAAATTATACAAAAATAAGTAGATTTAACCCTTAGAAATGTTTTTATAGGGTTTCCTCCAAAAAAAACCCTGAGAACAATGTTGTTAACAGAGAAATCCGAAATTAGCAAGAAAAAAATGTAAAATCAACAGAGAACTCACTGATTGGAGGTACTTGTTGAGGTTGCGAGGCCGCGAATAGTACTCGGCCAGAGTCTGCTTTACTGGGAAGAGAGAGCGAGAGAACTTTCGCAGTGGAGCTGCTGTTTTGCTGAGCCGCTAATTGCGAAGACAGGGGTGGGTGGGTGAGCAGCTGAGTAAACGCTTGGGCACAATTTTATAGGGGAAAGGTTTGACATAAACTTTCCGTTTCAAGTTCCGACTATTTCGTCGGAACTTTTTTTATATAGTTAGATCATAAACTGATAGGTAAGTTCTTTATTTACCTTACCGTTTTTTATCAAACAAAGAAGATGAACAGGTAAGTTCTAACTTTAAGGAAGCAACCCCCTATTATCAACCACGCCCCAAATGCGGGAGTCCTCGAAACAAAATATTTTATTTTATCGGATTTTATATATTTTTTTATTTTATTTTTTTAAAAAATACCTGACTAGCCACCAAATCATGCCAAAACCATAACCAACTTGGTTTCGATCTAATTGGGTGGTTACTAGTTAGACAGCCCGATTTTTCCTTCAATGGCTAGGGCTTTCAAAAAGTAACGATA
The DNA here is from genome assembly GCF_054954075.1 of Amborella trichopoda. NCBI lineage: Eukaryota > Viridiplantae > Streptophyta > Magnoliopsida > Amborellales > Amborellaceae > Amborella > Amborella trichopoda. Next base: position 26,458,122 of record NC_142338.1, on the reverse strand, counting down.
AGCTTATAAAATGGGCTTAAATATGGTTCATGTATTACGTAAGACTATTTATTTTTTATACAAAAAAGTCATAATCATTGTGAACTACTGAATGTCAAATCAGATGAGTGGTGACCCTTGAATGTGACATCATATGGGTGGTGATGTTTCACTAATTGAGCACAAAGTCCAAAACAAATTTCTATACATTCCAATATATTAGATTTTAACTAAGAAAAATTGTGACCTTCTTGTACAAAAAATGAATGATCTCATAATATACAATTCTTTTTTCTATTTGTTTTTGAAATAAAGATAAAAGATAATTTTCCCATGTAAGTGAGTATGGGTAGGTTTGAGGGGAGTGGTGGATATAGCTTTGGCTTTTCATATGGATCCAAAAGACTTGGGTCCTCACATAGGCTACCATATCTTACATCCAATTTTATCACTCCCGCCAACCATTCTATAATCCTAATTAAATAAAAACAGCCAAAAGTTGGGCTGCGGTAAGTAAGCATGCAAGTCTCTCTCTCTCTACCACAAGTTCTATAATCAAAATAGTATCCCAATCACATTGGCACCTTTTGAGCATGAAAATGGTGACAAATCTAGGAGACATTAAGAATCACAGTAAATTATGTTTTTTTTTTGGTGAGGTTTTTACAAGGTGTCAACCTTATACTATTGAAGTAAGGTACACCTCCAACCCATGTCGAGAATGCAATTTCGGTACCGTAAAGCCTTAGGGTGATATGAAATCTATTGTTGTCCCCAATTCTAAAATTTAAAAATTCTAGAAATAGTGATAATCGAGCAAATCCATACGTACTTGAAAATGGACCGTCCAGATAATGTGTCAAAAGATGAACTATTTTAATACTAGGAATCGCTTTTTTTCATGGCTATGAATCTCGATGTTGAGATGATCAATTTGAGGGTTTTTCAGCATAGGAACAACCTTTCTCTAGTGGGTTTTTTAGGTGCACCTTACCCATACAGTATAAGGTTGACACCTTATATAAACTTTTTTTTTTTTTTTCGGACATTGTATCAACGAGTCTTGAGACTTTTATATCGATATGTGTCCCCTCTTTATAATCTATTTTTTAGATAGATTTTAGACTTAATTATTTAGAGATATATAATTTAACATAACGATCACTAGTATGTAAAAAAATAAAAAAATTAAAAACTAAAATGATATTAGTTGAAAAAATAATTTGGCTGTTACTTTTTCTTATTTTTTGACGAACTACCACTTTAAATATGGATCACCTATAGCCATCGAATGTGAAGTCTAACAACTTGGGTACGCCACTTTAAATAGGAGTGTGTCCTCCCATGATGCATGAAACTTTTTCCTTCTGTATTTTTTTTCTTTTTTTTGGGGGTGTAGTTTCTATAAGGTTGCAAATTTAAACAATCTAATTAAGGAGCACCTCCAAAATTTATCATAAAATGTAATTTTAATGTAAAACCTTCTTAGGATTATCTGAAATCTATTTTCATATCTAATTATAAATTTGAAACTCTAAAAATAATTAAAATCAACTAATCTATAACCTTTTCTGATGGATTTTTGTGGTGCTTCTTCTTTCTCTTCTTCTTCCTCGTCTTCTTCCTCGTCTTCCTCTTCCTCCTCTTCTTCCTCTTCCTCCTCCTTCTCCTCTTCTTTCTCTTCTTCCTCCTCTTTTCCTCTTCTTCTCTTCTTCTCCTTCTTCCTTCCTCTTCTTCCTCTTCTTTTGTATTGTATTGCTCGTACTAAATGCAATACAATACACAAAATACAATATACGTCTCATTTTGCACTTTCTAAAACCAACATAATTTATTTAGAGGCACAAAAAATTTAGTCAAATTTCAGAAAACTTTCTTAGGGTAAATATTGCATGCCAAATAACTATTTGTCATTTTATAGTACGTTTGCCCATCTCAAGGACATAATAAACAAAAGAAAAAGTTAACATACATTTGCAATTTTATACTATAGAAGTAAGGTACACCTCAAAAATCTAGTAGAAAAGTGTCTTTTGAAGTTAGAAAACCTTTAAATTGATTATCTCAACCTCAAGAAATATGGATATAAAGAAAAAAAAAATTCAAATCCTAAAAATAATATATCTTATACCAAGTTATCTGGAACGTATATTTGCAAGATTTTTAAGTATTTATAAATCTACTCGATCTACACCATGTTTAGAATTTAAAATTTAATAATTAGGGTTGAACTTGGATTTTCAAGACATCGTAAGATTTTCGACATCAAAACTACATCTTTTGGTAAAATTTAGAAGTACATTTTACTTGTGTATCATAAGGTGGGTACCTTATACAAACCTTATTCAATAATAAATGGGCTCACATCCATCTTTTATTTTTGATTTTGTGGTTTCCAATAGTAGACTTGGGATGTCATTCTTTATAGTAAAAATTCTAGGGATTAGACTTAGGATGTCATTCTTTATAGTGAAAAGTCTAAGGATTGTATGCTTTAAGATTATTTATTTGTAATAAAGAGAAGCCACAATCACCTATAATCATCAAATGTGAAGACTAACAACTTGGGTTTGCCAAAAAGTACAAAAAAAATTGTTTTGAACTTTGGGCCTAGTTAATAGAACAAACACAACCGCACAATTTCACATCTAGTGACCTCGATTAATTGTGACCTACATGTAACCAATATAAACGGTCTTACTATATACTTTTTCAAAAGGTTATATAAGGTGTCAACTATTTTTTTAATGTTAACATAGGACAGTGTGAGAATGAAACTCTAGACATTATATTGTGGTAGGCTAACCATCTAGACATAGTGGTCATTTCTATTACGTAAGTTGTCAACCTTATAAAAATGGGGTGCACCTTAAAAACCGTAGGAAATCTAATTAATCATCTCCACTTGAAGATGTATGGATTTGAAAAAACAAAAGAAAAGTGCCAAAACAATTCATCTTGGAGCTTTAAATTTCATAATTAGGGGTTGAAATAGATTTTTAGACCATCGTTTGGATTTCTAACACAATTTTGTGCCTTCGTTAGGGTTCAAAGGTGTTCTTTGACAATTTAATGTTGCATTTTATATAAACAAGGTACTTCTTTGTAACTAATGATTTTTGAAAGATGTAGTTTATACAAAAGTAATTATGGTATTCTATACCATCTATTTTAGTGGAACGGCGTAAATTTAGCATGCCTGAAAGAAAGACTAATGTGAACTTGTCAGGGATTTTTTTTTTTTCTTTTCACCCCTTTTCTTTTCTTTTTCTTTTCTTTTGGCAAAGACCACTTACTAGTAGTCTTATTACAATAATTCTTGCTTCAACAAAAATAAAATTAATAAATCCAAGATCTTAAAAACCTTGATGCCATTAAACCAATTTTTTTAAAACAAAGAAAATATCCACAATTCTTATGCTTGGGAATATAAATATCATATAATTAAATATGGCAAGAAACAAAAAGAGTGTCGGAAATTACCTCATTTGGGCTTAGTACACCCCACACCGAGTCGCCTACTTTCCTATTGTGGTCGGGATCTATGACTGGTCTCTATTCTCCTACATTTAGCAAAACCCTCTCAATATCATATAGATCTCGATCTAAAACTAATTACCTAAGGCCTCAATGCCTTAGTCTTGCTCTAACCCTTTAGGCTTGATCTTTAGAGAGATGAGAGATAGACCAAAGAGAGAGTGAGAGATCGATCAAAGAGAGAGTGAGAGATCTATAAGCAAGGGGATCATCCCCTTTGTGACCCAAAATCAAACCACCGCAAGCTAATCTTAGCTTGAGCGTGCGACCAAACGAGAGAGAGAGAGAGAGAGAGAGAGAGAGAGAGAGAGAGAGAGAGATGACTCGGGTGCGCCCTTTTGGCTTGAGAGATATTTTGGAAAGAGAGATGATTTGGGTGTGCCCTTTTAGCTTGAGAGAGATTTTGGTTGGGGCATCCCCCCTTAGAAAAACCTGGGAGAAATTTTGAAGCCCTAGGTTAGACTTGCCACCTATAAGGAGATCTTTGAAAGAGAGAGAGAGAGAGATAATTCCTTAGAGAGATAAAAGAAAATAGGTGTAGCGATTTTATGATGTGTGAGAGCCACTTTTTATAGATTTTATATGCCTTAAAGTTTGCCTCAATTTGTAGGGTCAAATCTTGACCGTCGATCTAAGGAGATTTGTAGGGTAAGAGACTTGAATCATCCATCTCTTTGATCTACCATCAAGATTCAAAGAGATGAGATAGAGCCTAATCCTCTATTTCCTAGATCTATTCCCATCAAATATTTAAATAAAGGAAGTATATATATATATATATATATATATATATATATATATATATATATATATATATATATATATATATATATATATATATAAATATATTCATTTATTTATTTATTTTTCTTATATCCTTTTTTATATGATTTTTGTCTCTTTTTTTGTTTAATTCTTTTATGAGGTTTATTTTGGGAAAGATTTAGACTATATCCGAATTGTTCGCAAAAGTCACCAAGTTCTTTGTGACTAGTCATCTTTTGTTTATCAAGTTGTTTTTTGAGTTTTAGATCAGTACAAAGAGCTAGGCCTTCTGCACATATTTCAGCTGATAATTCGTTGAGAGTATAGAGTGGATATAGTATGATCCCCCCATTTTTGGTCTTAAGTCGATTGCGGACTTTTTCAGCAAAGAGATAGGGAAGACCAGAAATAAATTTTTCTTTCCAGTGATCGGCACTACTTTCACGGATAAAGAGGCGAGAAAAGTAAACATATTTATACCATTTATAATGAGAAAGGGTTGGACATTTCAGATTAGAAAGGAGGTCTTCAGATCTAGCTTCTAGTAGGGCAGTACTTCCAACAAAGTGTAGGGTTATTGTGTACGTGAGGGTATTGACAGCAACGCTTTCGACTTGAACAACGTCTTGATTTAATTCATTTTTAATATATGATTGTTTAGTGGCTGTTAATATTTGTTGTTTTGAGGTATCATTAAGGTGAAAGTCCCAGCATCCTCTGAGCTAACCAGTGAAACCACTGATAATAGCTTTTGCTACATCTTGACATGGGCTATAGAGACCTTGCACGCGGTGGCATACATGGTCATGTGCTTCATTGTATCAAGAATCTGAAGTTCGGACATTCCATCTATATTCCAATTAACAATAGTTCGTCCTGAATAGGATATAGTATGGGATATAAGGTCTTCTTAAAATTGTATATCAACCGGAGTAGGTCTAGTTTGGTACAGTCTAGATGGAGCTACAGGTCTCCATTTTTTACCATAATCTATTCTGTTAATATTAGCATTTTGAGATGGTGATGTAAAAGCATCTTTGATATTAGTAATATTATTATGAATTTCAGGTATTTCATGTAACATCATAGCTGCTGGTTCTGTTTTCTTTATTACTGTTTCTTGACTTTTTGCTTTACCTTTTTCCTTGATATCTAAATTTGCTAATTTGGTAATTAGTTGTTGCATTAATTCAGAAGGATGTTCTTCTTTCATCTGAAATCTTTCTTTATTAATTAGAGGAGGAGGTTTAAATAATATTGTCTTTTTCTTTTCTTCAATTTTTTCTTGTGGTTGTCTGATACTATTTTCTATTCTGGTTGTATGTTTTCCTATGGTTCGTAAACATAAATTTGTATAATTATTTTGTTCTAATATATGAGGTAATAGTTTTATTTTATGAATTGTGAAAAGAGTAACAGTCATAAAGAACCTACTATTGCTGAACTAAAACATGAAGTAAATGAGGTAAAATCTGAACTTAATTATTTAAAAAATAGGGTTAAATTATTAGAATTAACTAATGACTTAACCGAAAATCCATCTGAAGATGAAGAAATAGAATTTGATGAACTAATCACTAATAATAGAATATTAGATAAACCAGAATCGTCAGAAAATAAACAAGAGCCTCAGATAAATTTAATAAATAAAATCTTAAATAAAAAATGGTATACCTTAATTAAAATAATAGTACAGAATGAATATTAGTTTCAATCTATGGCCTTGATCAATTCAGGTGCCGATTTAAACTGCATAAACGAGGGATTAGTCCCTACCAAATATTTTGATAAAACCATACAAATTCTAAATATAGCTGATGGAAGCAAACTAAAAATAAACTATAAATTATCAAATGCAGTCATATGCAATAATAGTAGCTGTCTAGAACTACATTTTATCATCCCGACCATATCTGACTCTCCTTTAAATACCTATCCACCTTTATCTCCAGCAAGATCAATCAATTACCCAGAATATTCATCTCAACCGAAATCCACTCCAGTTTTTACCCCTGTATCTAGTCCCACTAAATCCAGTAACCCAAATAAATCAATATTTGAAGAAACTGCTTTCTTGGTAGATGTTACCATCGATGACAAGCATATACATATAGACCCAAATAAACTAGCCCCTCTATATTTACAAAACCACCTCTATCCTTCAAACGGCAACAAGACTAGAGAATGGTACGAAGCTGTTCTTTTAGAAACATGATCTATTTCAATAGTTCATTTCTTCAATCTCAATATAAAAATAATTGGATATTCAAAAATACAGATCAGAAAATTATTGACATATGATGATTGGGGATGCATTCCATCTCAGGGCCGGAAACTTCAAGCCCTTGAATTTCAATATAAATCATATCGATATACTGAATATATAGATGCATGGCATAAAGTGTTCGCATATCAAAACCTAAATAATTCTCATACAAAGTTTATTCAGATAAAAATGCCTGTTTTTGAAAGATTCCCTAGTTGGTTTCGTTACTGGTTTCTAATCTGGGGATTAGGAACTTAAATATTGCCAGATCCATTTAAAAAAGCTCAAACAGCATTTGCTGAATACAATGGAGTTGATGATGATATTGACTATCATCTTTATTTTATGGCTATATACCAGATACCCTGGTTAGTAAAGTGGGAATATGGGTTAAATGAGAATATTCATAATAATTTTGAATATATACCCCATTTGGGAAAAAGAATATTGATTCGATGGTGGGATGTTTTTAGCATGGCCCAAATATGATAAAACCCAAACGAATACCTCCTGCTACTCATAACTGTCAGAATACTCCAATATTTGACCCAAATACTTTCGCCGAATATATAAGAAAAATGCGAAGACAAAACCCGAGAGCAACCAAAGATGAACTGGAAAATCAACTATTAAAGATTATACAGGAAGAAACATCTGAAGCTACCTCCTCTCCATCTGAGCCTGATGAGGATTTCAGCCAAAGACCCGAATAGCCCGGCTCAACCCAGTAAGAAGCTCAGCCCAGCAAGAAGCCTGTCACATCCTCCAACTGTATGTATATCCGTTCAGAATGCCACCTGTACAGCTATCCAGAAGACTCAACAAAAGACAAAAAGAAATAAAGAGAAAGACAGATGGCATTAGCCGTACGGCAAAAGATGCTTTCCATACGAGATGGCCGACAGAAGATATTTTACTTTCTCTTTAAGTCATGTCAAAAGTTACTTTTACTTTTTCATGTCAAGTCATATCATGTCACCCTTTATATCTTTAAGTCACATTTGACTTTAAAGATTCTTTTTTCTTATCCACCTTACCTCTGTGAGTGCGATGCCAGCTCACCCTTTCCTTTCTGTCTTATCCACCTTGCCAGCTTACCCTTGCAAGTGCGATGCCAGCTCACCACTCCACCAATAAGATTCCTTTCTATCTTCTCTTCGCTTTAAGTCCAATCATCAGAAAGCTAGCTCGACACATTTGCTTGCTCACTTCTGCCTATAAATACTCCTCTTCTCCTTTAGTTGGAACATCGAGAATTCTCACCTTCTCCCTCTCTGCTCTGAAAAGCTCTGCCTTCTCTCTCTCTCTCTCTAAAGCTTCAGTGCTCTCTATCATATCTACCCGATCCCTGCAAACTTTCCAGGCAAGCCTTTCGCAAGTAAGATCTTTCCATTAGTCTTTATTTTCTATTTGCAATGTGTGACTGTAATATACAAAAGTTACCTTCGTTCTGTCCGGACGAATGGCAACACTTTTCAAGTTTCTGCCTTTATAACTTGTAAGTTATACATCGTCAGTATTTAGTTTGTAATTTGTATCCATTTGCTGTACTATTTACAGTACTTTGTTTGAATCTGTATCTATAACGTCTGTATTCAGTCTGTCTATACTTTGTTTAAAGCAAGATCAATAAAAATTGTTTATTCTACTGTCATGCTGTTTAAATTAATATTTAGTGTTAAACTACTAAATAATACTTATACCACTTGGATAGTTGTAGATATCTTTGTTATTTCCTTTATGATTATTTTCTTCTCATTTTTGTACTACTCTTCTCTTTTTAAATCATTATTAGACTATGGTACCATGTTCGCAATGTTATTGAGATAATAGAAATTTAAGAATTTGTTAAAATTTAGATCTTAGTGCTATTTGGTATCAGAGCCATTAGAAATTCTTAAATTATTTAGTGTTAGACTATTTTTAGCCAATAATAGTGTTTAGGAGATAAGATTATAATAAAATTAGTCATTTATACGGTAGTCTGAGTGTTAAGACTCATTGTCACCCAGTCATTAAAGACCATTTAGGCCTGGAAGAGCCGCGCAGGTCGTTCAAGACGTAAGAGGTTGACCAGAGTCCTTATCCGTACTTATAAATGGAAAATTTTATTAAAACCTTATCTAATAAAACACTTTCATCGTCTAAAAATACTCTAAGGGTAAAAAATAAAGAAGAAGTAGTCATTGAAAATGTTGAACAACATATTCAAAACTAGAACATACTAAAGGTCCCAATAACAGACGTATATAAAAAAGGAAACTTTAATCTAAAAATTGGATACGCCATTAAAACGGTTGAACAAAGTCTACCTGTTCAAAATGAACAAGAAAATCTTCAACTCCTAACGAATAAAATTATACAATCTCATAAAAATAAAGAATACCAATATCTTCATATAGGATTAATTCAAGTAGCTGTCAAGCCTTTGATAAGACTAGGATTAAATACTTCAATTCTACTATGTCTACGAGACGAAAGACAATAATTTCTCAGATTCACTCTTAAGAATAATTGAATCCAGTTTATGTAATGGACCAATTTATTTTAATTGCTTTCCTAACTATGCTATATCATTACATAATCCTAATTTACTTAAAGTACTCACTTTAAATATTAAAACACAAGGATTTGATATGTTACATGGATCCCAAAATATAGCTATCATCTATCGAATATATTATAAGGTAATGACCACTTTATGTCCAAATGTTATACAAATAGATACAAAAGGACAAACTACTTTCTTTCAAACAAATACTGAACGATCAAATGTTATTATCCCTAAAACAATACAATGGTCACAGATACAACTCCTACAAGAATGGAAAATTCAGACTTCAAATCCAGCAATTAAAACCCCTCAAAATAATATTCTGAATCAAATATTTGAAAATATAGATAGAGAAGTAGAAATATTATTTAATACAAGAACTCCTTCTTTAAAAATAAACGACGATAATTATCTTCCATTATCAAAGAATTCAGCCAGTTTCTTATCATCTAGAAGATCTGTATACAATATATCCAGACCTGCAACTGCATCATCTTCAGAACCTGAAATACACGGATTAGTTAGAACTCAGGATAATCTATATAAACCTATATATCACCTAATAAGTACTAATACTCCAGATCAAGATTTTCAATTGTTAACATTACAAAAAGAAAATAAAATAAATAAAGATTATATAAAAAATGATTACTTGAGCGAAAGTAATAAAGACTTTCGAAATTGGTATCTATCTACATTCCCAAAAGAATTAATACAAATGACTCATAAAAGATATAATAGATTCTTGAAAAAAGAAAAAATAAACTTAGGATTTTTTGAATGGCTTAAAACAACATTACTTTTAAAAGGAATAAAAATACCCGAATTCAATAAACTCCATACCCTTGAAAATCAATATCAAATATATACTACATATCAACAAAAGCAGATTCGAAGTATTCATCCTCTTGAAGAAAGCCTAAAAATCCAAGGAAAAGATAAGCAAGAAGAATTAGAAACTACAACTACTCCACATAAAACACTTCCTGGAGAACACTATCATAAAAGAGAACTATTACCTCATATATTAAAACAAAATAATTATACAAATTTATGTTTACAAACCAAACGAAAACAGACAACCAGAATAGAAAATAGTATCAGACAACCACAAGAAAAAATTGTAGAAAAGAAAAAGACAATATTATTTAAACCTCCTCATCTAATTAATAAAGAAAGATTTCAGATGAAAGAAGAACATCCTTCTGAATTAATGCAACAACTAATTACCAAATTAGCAAATTTAGATATCAAGGAAAAGGGTAAAGCTAAAAGTCAAGAAACCGTAATAAAGAAAACAGAACCAGCAGCTATGATGTTACATGAAATACCTGAAATTCAGAATAATATTACTAATATCAAAGATGCTTTTACATCATCATCTCAAAATGCTAATATTAACAGAATAGATTATGGTAAAAAATGGAGACCTGTAGCTCCATCTAGACTGTACCATACTAGACCTACTCCGGTTGATATACAATTTGAAGAAGACCTTATATCCCATACTGTAACATATTCAGGACGAACTATTGTTAATTGGAATATAGACGGAATGTCCGAACTTCAGATTCTTGATACAATGAAGCACATAACCATGTATGCCACCGCGTGCAAGGTCTCTAGAGCCCATGATCAAGATGTAGCGAAATCTATTATCTGTGGTTTCACTGGTTGGCTCAGAGGATGCTGGGACTTCCACCTTAATGATACCTCAAACAGTAAATATTAACAACCACTAAACAATCATATATTAAAAATGAATTAAATCAAGACATCGTTCAAGCCGAAAGCGATGCTATCAATACCCTCATATACACAATAACCCTACACTTTGTTGGAAGTACTGCCCTACTAGAAGCTAGATTTAAAGACCTCCTTTCTAATCTTAAATGTCTAACCCTTTCTCACTATAAATAGTATAAAGATGTTTTCTTTTCTCGCCTCCTTATCCGTGAAGATAGTAGTGCCGATCATTGGAAAGAAAAATTTATTTTTGGTCTTCCCTATCTCTTTGCTGAAAAAGTCCGCAATCGACTTAAGACCAAAAATTGGGGGATCATACTATATCCACTCTATACTCTCGGCAAATTATCAGCCGAAATATGTATAGAAGGCCTAGCTCTTTGTACTGATCTAAAACTCAAAAAACAACTTGATCAACAAAAGATGACTGGTCACGAAGAACTTGGTGACTTTTGCGAACAGTTCAGATATAGTCTAAATCTTTCCCAAAATAAACCCCATAAAAGAATTAAACCAGAAAAGAGACAAAACTCATATAAAAAAGGATATAAGAAAAGTAAATACAAAAAATATGAACAATATCCTAAAGAAAGTTTTAAACCTAAAAAGCATAAAAGAAAAATACCTAGATGCTATAAATGTGGAAAATTAGGACACTATAAAAATAATTGTAATGCCAAGAAAAAGATAGAATCATCAATATTAGATGAAAATATATGAAATCAATTATATGAAATTATTCAGCGATATGATAATGATATTAGTACAACTTCTTCTTCCTCTTCTGAAAGTTCTGATGAAGAATCAGATATAGGACTAATAAAAGATGAAGATTTATTAAATGAGACATCTTCAGAAAACGATAAATGTGCCTGTCATACTCTTACTAAAGAAGGCAATTTAATTCTAGAAATTATAAATAAAATACCTAATATTGAAGATAAACGAACAATATATATATATATATATATATATATATATATATATATATATATATATATATATATATATATATATATATATATATATATCTTATTTTTTATTTTAGTACATTTAATATTTATTTCTTGTATCAAGCAATCTTGATTCAAAGATTTACAAAATATTTTAAATATTCAACATTATCATGTAAGTTGGCTATACGCAAAAGATAAGCCAACAAACAAGGGATAACTATCACCCAATATTAGAAAACAAGTTAGTCCCTATGGGTGGGGCGTGCCACCGTTTGGTGGCCACACGTAGGCCCCACCCAATCCCACATTTTTTAAATTGGGCTCCTATATTTATGGAAGGTCTCATAAAATTTTAGAAAATATTTTATTTTACATTTAGAATTTTTTAAAATATTATATTATATTAAAAACATTGAAAAATCCATTTCTCTTAATTCATAAATCGAAATGGCAAAAATAAAATATCAAAAAATTCAAATAAAAATTCTAAAAATCATATATTATAAAATTAATTAATTTGGATGGGAATTAGATCCATTAGATCAGAGACTTTATCAATATACGAGAGCACTCCACCTTCAATTACTGACCACGATCCACTTAGCTTTCTCAAACTGACCCAATAGCTCCCATAACCCACAGTCTACTGCAGGGGCACATGATTGGACCACCAAAGTCAGTCAATAGACTAGGGGACGCAATCCCAGTTTATAGATATCAGGTACTCCCCTAGAGACAAAAAATAATAGTCCTCCAAGACATAATGCAACCATAACTCTATGGTGCATAGGGGTAATCTCTCTCACATGTATACACTTCACCTTCATTGACGAATCTCAAAACGACTATCTATATACAAGCCGTATGATGATATAATAATGAGGCTTTAGCCTTATCTTTAAATGCTATTCATCATATGCAAGGGCCACACAGTCCCTCGACACTCATCTGAGCATTCTTTAACATCATCAAGGACTAACCCACTAAACCCTTCTCGGTAGATCCCTATGCTCAGGTACCTTGGGTTTTTCCAAACTCGGTAGGTCTAGCACGTCGAACCTAATCCGAGTATCGACATATCGTATTTGCTTAGAATGGCCCACAAGAGGACCACACTCCCGCTTAGTTTATGTTTCATCATATAAAATGCTCATATAAACTCTTATAAGTTTAAAGGCTACATAAACCCAACAAGACATTTTAAGATAATGTTAAAAAGTGTCACTTCTTTTAAAAATGTGTCATATTTATACCATCCAAATAAAGTAAACTGTTTAGATTACTATAACATTACTCATACAAGTAAGATGCAACCTTGTATACACTTATTCAGTATTCAAAAGATATGACTTGCATTTTTATCCAAACAAGGCTTTGTTTTATTAATAGTATTTCACCATGTGAATTATAAGCTTGATTTTTTGTCTAAACAAGGCTTTGTTGTTTCATTAATTGTATTTTGACATGTGAATTATAAGTTTTTCATTGAAATCAGTGAACTTTTTCCTTTAAGTTTTCCAATTGAAACTAGAACATAATTTTTCCAAGGAAAAACTCTTTCGGTAAAAAAATTATTTAATGTTGACTTGGGATAGTGTGAAAATGAAATTCTAGACATCATATTATGGCATGTTGACCATTTAGACATAGAGATCATTTCTGTCACTTATCAACCCAATAAAAATGGGGTGTACCTAGAAAACCATAGGAAAATAATGTTTCGAGACTGGAAGCATTCGTATTAATCATCTCGACCTCAAGATGTATGAATATAAAAAAGAACATGGTTTTTGTGAGTCAGACAACTCATTTATTATCATGCAGTCCCTTGTCAATCTAATGAAAAACCCATCTCTAAGATGGATATCAAAAAATGTTATATCCACTAAAAGCTAAAATGGACGGTGAAGAAATGAATTAAAAAAATAACATTTATATTTTTTGAGAAAGAAAAAATTCAAAATTTAGATCATTGCCGTGGTTGAGATTATTAAACCCTAAAATTTTGGATTGAAATACATCTTTGAAATATAGGGAGACTGCACAAAAATAGTGTGAGTCGGCTGACTCACCAAACATTTTTCTATAAGAAAAATAAAAGAAAAGTGACAAAATAATTCATCTTACAATACATTATCTGGACTGCTTATTTCTATTGTTTACAAAAGTCCTCGATCTACATTGTTTTTGGATCTTTGAATTTCATAATTAGGGGTTGAAATGGATTTTAGACCATCCTTTTTATTGCTAACACAAAATTGTCTTCGGTAGGGTTTAGAGGTGCACTTTGATTGTTTAAAGGTCGACACTTGATACAAACAAGGCACTTCTTTATAACTAAAGGTTTTGGAAAGATGTGGTTTGTACAAAGTAGATATATGCCATCATTTTAGTTGACATGCCTTTTAAGATAATGTCAAAATGTGACGAATTTTAAAAATATATCAAATTTATACCATCCAAATAAAGTAAATGGTTTAGATTGCTGTAACATTACTTCTACAAATAAAATTCCAAGATATGACCAGTGTTTTTGTCCAAACAAGGTTTTGTTGTTCTATTAACAAATTTTTCTTTGTGAATTGTAAGTTTATCATTGAAATCAGTAAACTTTTCCTTTAAGTTTTCTAATTGAAACCAGAACATAAGTTTTTAAAGGAAAAACTCTTTAGGGAAAAACCTTGAGAAGAGATGCATAATCAGGAGCATTTATTTGATCTTAATTGTTAAACATACAATAATTTTAGAAGTAGGCTCAAGGCTAGGTGGCCACGTCTCTAGTTCAATATTGGAGATATAGTAAATATGGGAAAGTATAAGAGGGTTGTGGGCCCTGGAGAGCTCCACCTCATGGAGTGATTAAATTAAATTTAGATGATAGCTCTCGAAATAATCCAGGACCTACAAGGGTGGGTGGTCAGGATCATAATAGCTATGTTTGTTAGATTTTCTAGTCTGTGTGGAGTAGTTATAGCTAACATGGGCGAGATGCAGCCCTTACTTGCCAGGCAAAATATCATTGTGGAGAAAAGTTCAGTGGATAATATAGCAATAGAAGGAGACTCATTGAATATCATTAATTAGTGCAAATTGGAGTGGAATATTCCATTGGCTTAAGAAGTTTATGAATTCAAATTTTGGATATGTGTGAGAGGCTAAATATTTCCTTTGTACATATTTTTTGAGAACTTAATAGAGAATAAGTAGGGTTAGAAGTGGGGACTTCTTGATGGTGCATAGTTGAGGAATGATTGTTTTCTATTGATTTTGTTTTACTCTTACCTTTGCTTTGTAATTTGATTTCTTGTGAAATAATTATTATTAAAAAAAAAAGGTGAGGTTTGTAAGTTTGTATACAGTGCCCTTCTTATAGGCATCTTTAAATTTTACCTAGAGTTGTAGATCTGATGTTCGAATCCTTATGATGAGAGGAAAATATACTTAACAATAGGTGGTCCAAAGAATTTATCACAAGATGTATTATTTTTAAAACTTAAATTTTTTATTTCTATTTTTATTTTTGTACATCTTTTGGTATAGATAATCAAATTGGAGGGTTTTTTCAAAGGAGATGCATGAAATATTTTCACATAATTAGATACTACCATAAACAAGAAGTAGAACACATAGTCTAAACCAGTGAGCTTCATTGTGAGCTCTAAATTCATAAATAGATGATCTAAATACTTAGAGAGGCCACACATTAGGAGACACAAAATAAGCAATTTCCTATCAAAAGCAAAACTTTGTTGGGCTACCTATGAAAGGCTGCAATTTACAAATCTATAAGAGGCTTCTTTGATTGCTTACAAGAGTAGCAACATGTGAAGTACAATGCCAAACAAAGTACTCTAGTGTCCTCTAGAAGAATTTAGAATTGGATGTAGGTCCAAGAATTCTATTATGAGTTAGATCTGACTTACCTTATCAAACTAAATAAAATTGAAAGCTACCAATGTTAGTTACATAGAATTATCACAAACATCCAAGTGTCAAGTCGAAAACAAAAAATAGAAAGGAACACCATGAGAATAAGGTGAAACTCCACATGAGTCATCAACATATTTCAAGTTTTAGCTCCAAATATTACAGAACCCACTAGTACATAAACCAATTGAAAATTGGTGAAAATATCATTCTTCTTGAATGTGCAAAACATCAACCAAATTTAATATCCTACCTATCAAGATATAAAGGCCAGCAAACGAAACAATCCTATATCCAATACAACATAGAGAAAAAGAACATACAGTTATACCACTAGCAAGGACATCGTAAAAGGTACACAACTAGCTATAAAACAAATGGCTTCTTCATAGCTACAAAATAAATAGTGACATTGCACCTCTTGGATGTATTCCATTACTTTATTCACTTATTTTTTGTCTCACCTCCTCTGCAAATGGACATCAGTAAGCATACAGTTATATCATTAACAATACAACAGACAAAAAGATAACATATTGTTATACCATTAGTAAGGACAATGTAAAAAGTACACAACTAACTATAAAACAAATGGCTTCTTCATAGCTATAAAATAAATAGTTACATTCCAACTCCTGGATGTATTCCGTTACTTTATTCACTTATTTTGTATCCTCTCCTTAGCATATGGGTATCAATAAGCATTTTCCTAGTTAAGTAAATGTATAGTTTATAAAATATGAATTGACATTCTTTATCAAACACAGGAGTCGGGGTCCTGCCCAACCCTGCTACTCTAACTAGAACAAAAACAGAGCTGGTCTTAATATGGAAGTTGTACTTCCAAAAGTGAAACATTTGGACAAGATGTTCATTTTACCATTGTACACAAAATGTGGCCTGAACATCATGTTATTCTAAATCCAATTTAATTTAGCTCAGAATTGTGATATACATTAAAAACATATCGAATACCATCCATTCAAAAAGTAGTTAGAATATTACAAATGAAACTTATCAAGGCAATGAAAACCTAAAAACTATTTAAACCAGGGGAGAGAAAGAGGTATCATTTGCATACTTGTAAATAGTGTTGTACCATTCTACTTGAGAGAGAGAGAGAGAGAGCTCTGGAACGTGAATTTCCAAACTCCATAAGGAAATAAATTAACCAATCATCTCATAATTTCCTAGTCAATTTAGAACCACCCATCCAAGCAGTAAACCATTCTAATAAAAGACTATACGACTTCATAATGTACAGACCATGAAATTGTTAAATTCATAGACTTTCTTTTAATATACTACTCTTCCATTCATAACTAAAACATGACATGATGATACTGACTAAAAATAATAATAAAGTGGATTTAGCTTATGAAAACAATTTATTAGGAAGAATTAATACATCTCCAAAACTATATCAGTCACAAAATATGAAACTATGTAACCTAAAACCAGATCAAAGGGAATGACAGGGAAAGATCAGCCATACATTCAATGGAATACATCTTACGTTTAGGCACGTTTCACCAAAAGCCCCTCTCTTCTCAATACAAGTGGTTTTGAGCCCTAATTGAGCAGCTTTAATGATGGCCACATAGCCACCATGCCCTCCCCCTATCACCACAACATCGTTCTCTTCTGAACCAGAAGAGAAACTCTTGTACATATATACAGAGGCGAATCGCCCTCTATTGGATTTACAATCTCTATTAATTTGCCCTAAAATTAGGGCTTTATATCTGGTACAATCCCCCATGGCCGTAGCTTGGAGCTACTTTCTCTGGTCTAGAGGGCTTTTTTCAGTTATTTTATGGGTTCAACATGCATTTCCTGGGTTTTATAAGGTACGGCAAGTATCGCAAATAACCTCATTCTCGAGAAATTTATCAGTTGAATTCCCGTCGTTTCCTAAATCATCGTAGCTTTTCCCATAAATGGGGTGGGCTACACGAATTCTTAGCCCTTTTTCAACTAATTGGAGTTCGTTGCATGAATCTTGGTATGTCATTATGTTTTATTAAGTGTCATACTTTCAGTGACACTATAAATCCCTATATCTTTTCTCACTACTTTCAACTATATCCTTTTGGGTCTGCCCATTGCTTTTTTATAACTTTTCACTTGAACTAACTCCCACATCTTGACAAGTACTCTACTAGGTCTGAACCACACATGGCCAACCCACCTAAACATACTCTCTCTCATTTTATCTCATATTGGTGCCGCATCTAATGCATAAATCATATAATATTGAAAAAAAGTATACTTTTTTAATAGCCGAATCGATGGGGCCGATCGTTTTTCCACATACTAGCGCTGGATTGCTCAATTAGTAATTAGGATTGGGTATGGATCCATCCAAATCAATGATTCAGAAATATTAAAAATAAATAAAATAAAATAAAATAAATATTAAAAGGATGAAGTAAGTTTCTACATGGCCTAGATTTTATGAAAATAAAATAAAGTCTCACCTCAAATCCTCATCCAGAAAGCACTTTTGGCATAAAAAACCTCCATGATGGCTCTAAAATCAAATTTTCAATAAAATTCGAAACTAAAAAATTGGTACGATATTGTAGATATGTGAAGACTTATTTTTAGGGAAAAATGGATGGTCTAGATGATTTGTTACAATATTCATTACATTTAGAATTTGAAATCCTAATTTGTTTTCACAACAGTAATGTCGATCGATTTAAAGGATTTCCTATACCTAAATTGCAATTTTCAATGAATTATGAGGTGAGGCTTTGCTTATTTTGATAAGTTTACAGCCCATCAAACCATTTTTTATATTAAAATAAGGATATATAGGGTGGGGATTTAAGGGAACCTAATAACATATTAGATAAACTTTTTAAAAAATAAAATATAAAATTGGGATTAGGGGAACCGGGCCAGAACGCATACCATCCCAAAACCAATTCGGTCCTGACCGATTCCTATATGAATTGGTGCTTAGAATTGGAAATTTCCTCTTTATAATACTACTAAAAATTATGCCAAAAAATACACTTTTACCTTTATGATGGCATGAAATCTATTGTCACTCTTAATTATGAAATTTAAAGTTAGAAAATAGTGATTATCAAACAAATATATAAATACTTGAAAATAGATGGTCCAGATAATGTATTAGAAGATGAACTACTTTTAGGACTTAAAATCTATTTTTCTTCTTGTTCATGAATCTGAAGTCCAAATGATCAATTTGAGGGTTTTCCAATGTAAGAACAACCTTCTCTAATAGGTCTTTTAGATGCATCTTACTTCTGCAGTATAAGATTGCTACTTATAAAACCTTTTCGCTTTCATAAATGATTGACTATCGCGTATACTATGCTTCTAGGGGTCGTATGTACTTGCTCCCTCATACCAAATATGTAATTTAAGAACTCTGACGATATTTTATAAAGATGGATTTTGAGTCTTTAAATATTTAAGTTTTAAACCTATTCGAAATTCAGCATATTTTAAATATTATAAAGTAATAATATTTGGCCAAATTGCCAAGTTTTAAAACTATTATTCTTAGAATAGTGGATCAAAATTTCTGTAGCCGACCCCAATGTGGCAATTTGGCCAAAACTATGAACATTCCCAAAAATGTAAATATAATCTCATTTGTTGTTAGGATGTATTTAATCTAATGTGGGACTCTTCAAGCTTAAGAGCACGTTAAAATCATTTGGAATGTGTAAGGACATAATCCTAATTCTTTTAATAAATATGCAGAAATACTAGAGCGGTGTGTTGGGTCCAGTATAGAAAAAATGGAACCGCAACGATTAATCGGACATGGGCCAGGAAGCGGTTCAACTGGCCTAACTGGTAAACCATTCGGTTCAACCATTATTGCTGGGTAAGTCCCAGGCAGTAAAAAAAGTGTTAAAATAAATAAAAAATACAAAAAAAAAATCTAACACAATATGAGAAGTAAGAATGATTAAACAAATCACATCCAAATGAAATTGAAAATTAATGAAAAAATAAAATTTAAAGAATTGATTTGCGTCTACGGGTATTTTTTGAAATTTTCCAAAAAGATGGGAAATGTAAAAATAAGTATTAATAGCCAAAACAATTTTCAATCTTTGTCATAATAATGAAAAATTTTAAAAATGTATTACAAACAATATCTTTTATTTTTTTTTTGTTTTATATAAATTTTTTAATTTTTTTTTAAAAATACCCTACTAGTCACCAAAACCGGCCGATATCAGATTCGACCAGTAGCTGGTTCCGATCTAATCGAGCGGTTATCTGTTAGACCGCCCGATTTTTCCTTCAATGGCTAGGTCTTTCGAAAATTAACGATAAGCTTATAAAATGGGCTTAAATGGGATTCATGTATTACGTGAGACTATTTATTTTTTATACAAGAAGGCCATAATCATTGTCAACCATTGAATGTAAAATCGGATGAGTGGTGACCATTGAATGTGAAATCATATGAGTGGTGATGTGTCACTAATTGAGCACAAAGTCCAAAACAAAAAAAGTTTTGGTACATTCTAATATGTTAGATTTCACAATCAATAAGTAATAAAAATTGTGAATGAATGATGTCATAGTATGCAATCCTTTTTTTTATTCCTTTTTATTGAATGCAAGGGTCACGTGGAATAAAGATAAAGGATAATTTTCCCATATGAGGGGAATATAGCTTTGCTTTTCATATGAATCCAAAAGAGTTGTGTCCTCACATAGGCTACCATATCTTACATCCAATTTTATCACTCCCATAGACTATTCCATAATCTTAATTAAATAAAAACGGCCAAAAGTTGGGCTTTTTGTGTAAGCATGCAAGTGTTTCTCTCTTTTAACCACAACTTCTCTGACCAAATTAGTATCCCAATCACGTTGGCACCTTTTGAGCGTGGACATGGTGACAAATCTAGGAGACGTTAAGAATCACTCTAAACTATGTTTTTATTTTTGGGTGAGGTTTGTACAAGGTGTCGTCAACCTTATACTATTGCAGTAAGGTACACCTTAAAACTATGTTGAAAATGTAATTTCGGTACTATAAAGCCTTGGGATGATATGAAATATATTGTTGTCCCCAGTTCTAAAATTTAAAAACTCTAGAAATAGTGATAATCGAGCAGATGTATACGCACTTGAAAATCTTGAAAATGGACGGTCCAGATGATGTGTCAAAAGATGAACTATTTTTAGTACTAGGCACCCCTATTTTTTCTTTTAAGGCTAAGAATCTCGAGGCCGAGATGATCGATTCGAGGGTTTTTCAGCATAGGAACAACTTTCTCTAGTGGGATATTAGGTATACCTTACCTGTACAGTATAAGGTTGATACCTCATATGAACTTTTTTATTTTTTGGACAAGGTATTTATGAGTCATAGGACTCATATATAGATATGTGTCCCCTCTTTATGATCTATTGTTTAGATAGATTTTAGACTTAATGATTTAGAGATATATAATCTCTAACATAAAGAATACTATGTAAAAAAATATATTAAAGAATTAAAAGCTAAAAATGATATTATTTGAAAACATAATTTGGCCATTGCTTTTTCGTCTTTTTTAATGGACTAGCACGTTCAATATGGATCGCCTATAATCATTGAATGTGAAGTCTAACTTGGGTATGCCACTTTAAATAGGAGTGCGTCTTCCTATAATGCATGAAGAACTTTTCCTTTCTTGTTTATTTTTGGGTTGTGGTTTCTGTAAAGTTGCAGCTTTAAACAATCCAATTAAGGGGCACCTCCATGTTTTACCATAACATGTAATTTTGGTGTAAAAAATTCTTAAGATTATATGGAAATCTATTTTCATATCTAACTATAAAATGTAAAACTTCAAAAATAGTTAAAATCAACTAGATCTATAAACATATGAAAATCTCAAAAAATGGATGGTCTAGATAATATGTTGCAAGCTCACTAGGGAGTCAAATGATCAAAATTTAGATTTGATGTTCTGCTTTAACATTTCTATTTCAATTAGTTACATCCATAAAAAATTTTAAAAAATGGAAATTGCCCCAATTCAGGCTTTGAAAACTTGAACAATTAGGGGTACCTTAGAAATTCCCCCCTAGAATGCATCGCCCCTAAAATTATTAAAATGACCCTAATGGTTTATGCTTATTAACCTTGAACAACAATAATTTTGGGAAATTTTTAAGCTTTTCCTTGAGGATGTTCTAATTGAAATTTGATGCCTTAGTGATTTTGTAAGGGCTTTCAACCTCTTAGAAGATATTTTTCCATTAAATAAATTTTGCGGAATTAGAAGAATACCCTAAAACTGAAAATCTTACGAACTTCCAAACCATCCAGCTTCTTTCCAACTCAATATCTTTTTTTTTGACAAATGTTACTACTTTTATTGAAGACTAAGGAAAGGTGATTACATCATTAGAAATAACAAGGGAAGGTAAATGAGCACCCCTCTTTGCCAGCATATCCTCCACAGAATTGGCTTCACGATAAATGTGAGAAAAAGTGACTGTTATGGAGGAAGCCAAGGCCATGACCTTTAACCATAACTGCCGAAGTTCCTGAGGAATACGTTGTTCCTTATTACACCACCTAATCACATTGAGTGAATCCCCTTCTATCCAGCAGTTATTGCCACAATTCCTTCCAATAAAAATCTTCAAACCATGGAATAACCCACTTAGCTTCACAAAATTTGCGGTTACACAACCCATCGGTCTAGCATACAAAAAATTAATGTTACCAAAGCTATCACGCAAGAATCCACCAATACCTGCTGTCCCAGGATTACTAAAAGAGCTACCATCAAAATTGAGTTTTAGACTACCCGAAAGGGGCACAGTCCAAATACTTTTTGGTCTACTCCTAATAGAGCCAAAGAGGAAAAGGTTGTGTAAATTTACCTTGACATCAACCTTTGAAGTACCCCATCCCTCTTTTGACATAAAGAGCCACGACCAAATAGAAAATTTAATAGAATGGATCAATCTTTTCAAAGATTGAGATGAAGGTCATTCTATTCCTTTCTTTCCAAACTTCCCAAAGAATGGCTTCTTTAGCTATCCTCTAAATAATCTTACATACCTTAGGCCTATGAGGTAAGGAAAATTGAGAGACAAGACCCTCCACAGATTGGGGAAGAACCAAATTTATCTCTAAAATACCAAACAGCCAATACCAAATTTGCACTGTGAAGGGGCAATGTATGAAGAGATGCGCACCAAATTCACCATCAGATTTACACAATAGGCATACATTAGGTAAAATCTTTCCCCTTTTTATTAGGTTATCGATAGTCAAGATCTTGTTCATAGCCACCAGCCAAATAAAGACTTGAACTTTGTGAGGTATTTGCTATTTCTAAACTTGGGCAATCTGAGGGTAGGACCATCTCCACCGATCGTGAAATAGAAGATTATAGCAAGACTTAATAGTGAAAATTCCATCACTCTCAATCTCTCATACCATTTCATCCTCCGCATTCGGCGACACATAAATTTTATCCAGCAATTCCATAAGCGCACACCATTGAGAAAGTAAGGCATGGTTCAGTCGACTGTGTGCCAGGCAAATATTCCTGGATATAGTGTCGCCACTCATTTCAACTACCTCATAGAGTTTAATATTGGGCCTCGTAACAATCCCAAACAGGTCTGGGAAAACTGACTTAAGACGGTACTCCTCCTCCCACTTATGATGCCAAAAGGAAATTTGATTGCCGCAGCCAACATTCCATTTGAAGTATCCCAAAACCATTGGCTTACAATTGGCAATCGTCTTCTACAACTGCGAGGTATCCTTACCCCTACGTCCCCCAAGCCAAATCCCGGATCTATCCATACCGTACTTAGATAGTAGGACTTGATACCAAAGATGATATTTTAGGTGAAGACTATGCCACCACCACTTACGCAAAAGAGCTTGATTCATAAGTCTAATACTTCTAATACCCAGTCCACCTTCTTTCTTTGGGGTGCAAACTCTATCCCATCTAAGAAGATAAAATTTTCGTAAATTGCTGTTTGAATCCCAAAGAAAATCCCACATGATTTTTTCAATCTTTTTCACAACCGAGGCTGTCATATTAATCAAAGACATTTGATAGACTGGAAGCTTAGCCAGACAAGATCTTAAAAGAGTCACCCTTCCACCCAAAGACATGTACTTATGCTTCCAAAGATCAAGTTTGAATTTGACTCTCTCAAGCACCCTATCCCAGACTGCGATGGAAAATCTTGAATCAGAGATTGGTAAACCAAGATAAATAAGAGGAAAGGAGCCCACTTTACATCCCATCATGTTAGCCAAACTAGCAATCAAATCTGCAGCACAGTTAATGCCAACCATGGAAGATTTATAAAAATTGACTTTAAAGCCAATAATGACCTCACAAATTTCCAAAAATTTGGCAATGTTCTTAATTTGAATGGGATCAGCATCACAAAAAATAAAAGTATCATCAACATATTGAAAAATGAGATATAATAATATCAGAGTTCGCAATGTTGAAGCCCGAAAAATGACCCGCTCTCTCCACCTTGCTCAACATCAAACTAAAGCTTTCAGCATGAATAGTAAATAAGAAAGGAGAGAGAGGATCTCCTTGTCGAAAGCCTCTAGACGCCTTGAAAAAACCAATCGGACTACCTTTAAATAGTATCGAGAAATGGGCAGATGAATGCATCAAAAAATCCAACTCCTCCCTCTTTCACCAAACCCCATAACTTTCAAAATTTCTAACAAAATACCCCATTCAACTCGCTCATAAGCGTTTTCCATGTCCAATTTAAATAAAATATCAGGCTTCCTACTCAAGACTCTAGAATGAATACATTCTTGTGCTATAAGCACATTGTCCGTTATCTAACAGTCCTTGATAAAAGCATATTGGGTACTAGAGATAGTGAAAGGCAAAACATCGTTCAATCTCTGTGCCAAAACTTTCGCAATAATTTTATAGAGGTTGGTGAGTAAACTGATAGGTCTAATGTCAGAAAGATTTGAAATCATGGATTTCTTTGGGAATAAAGCCAAGTAGACATAGTTCACCCTTTTGAAAATGTCACCCCTTATCAAGAAACTTCGAACAAATTCCAACAATTCACTTTTAACTAAATCCCAAAATTTAGGCTAAGGGAAAACCATCAGGTTCTGGAGCCTTATCCCCAGGCATTGTAAACACCGCCTTATGCAATTTTTCTAAAGTAACATCTTTCTCCAAAGAATTCTTCATTTCAACCGAAGTACTTTAAAAGGAACTCTATTAAATAAGGGTGAAATATTAATTTCTTTTGAAAAGGCCTTCTTAAAATGACTATGACAGCCTCTTCAAGAGCCCTATTATCTTTGGAATCAATCCCAAGAATAGACAAACTAGAGATATCATTTTGTCTTCTTCTAGCACTAGCAATCGCATGAAAATGTTTTATGTTAAGATCCCTTTTTTTCAACCACTTTAATCTTGATCTTTGTCTCCAATAGATTTCCTCTGATCCATGAAGATCTTCCAATTATTTAATCTCCGCACATTGATCCAGCACTGACTGCTCCAAAAACAAAAGCATTAGAGGTTTCTATTGTAATCCTAACTAAACACACACACACACACACACATATTATAGGAATGATCTCATGTCATTGTAATATTTGTATGATCCCAAATTTTGTACACATACTTTCTTCATCCTAATAATCAATCTAAAAAAAAAAAAAAAAAATCCAATTTGCACCTTATATATGATCAAAATAAGCTCCCTCCAACAATGAATCTAGACCATCCATTAAGTGAATTTCCAGATCTTGGTCTTTATAAATTCAAAATTAATATTTTATATTTGACATTGTTAATCTAATGATAATAAAGCTATCCCAAAAATTTGAAAAGGAAAAAGACCCTTCTATGGCCTAGATCTAGCGATCGTACTAAAATGGATGACTTATATTAATTGCGCTAAAAAAATACGTTGTAGGTTGTGTTTTGGAATTTTATATTTTGTGTTTCTTCATTAGAATGAAAATAGTGTATATTTAAAATTTTGGGTCAAATAAATGACTCTAATATGATTTTTGAATATTGTTTCATTATATTATAAAATACTCGTTGTATGAAAATATAACAAAAAGAAATTCTTTTTCCATTATGAAATATATGTGTTTCATGTATAATTTGATTTCTTAAAACTGAGAAATTTCACATCCTACATAATAAGAATCCTACTAAATATGAAAATTCATCAATATTTATATTAATCCCAATACTATAACACTTCCTTAAGGAGGTGATTTTGGATTTCACCATATCCAACAACATGCCTTAGTCTAGTTGTTTGACTTTACTTGTTTTGGAAACTATGGCGTGGAGTATGATGGCTGGTACGTATCAAAAGTATCCTATATTTTACCAAAAAATCTGAAACCGGGCAAGTCCACAGAAGTACTATTTAGTAATAGAATGATACTTTTTAAAAGAAAAAGTTTATATAAAGTTGCAACTTTAAAATGTAGAAATAGAATTGCGCATAAAAAATTAATCGAAAATATTATTTTAACGCTGAAAAATTCTCTAATTGATCATCTCGACATCGAGATATATGAATATGAAAAAAAAAAGATTTTGAGATCTAGAAATAGTATATCTTGAAACATATTATCTAGACCGTCTATTTTCAAGATTTTCATATTTTTATAGATCTACTTGATTTTAACCATTTTTGGAGTTTAAAATTTTATAATTAGATATAAAAATAGATTTTTAGATAATCCTTGGAATTTTTTACACCAAAATTGCATGTTATGATAAAATTTGGAGGTGCCCCTTAATTGGATTGTTTAAGGTTGCAACCTTACAGAAACTGCACCCTATATATAATAAATAGCTCATATGTAAGATAGGGAAATGTTTCTATACTTTCCCTACAGCATATACGATCCATGCTTCCCCTACCATCCAGCTGTCTAATTTTGATCAAGAGAGCCACTTACAGTTTGATCTGAGATCCGATGTCTTATAGTATTTTATTTTTTAGTTTTTTTTTATACAAATTATATAAATATGAAATTTGGTACATCCTATCTTCTCATTGAGGCATACCTATAAAAATATTAAAAATAAATTTTCAATAAAATATAATAACCAAAATACCCCTTGAATCTTTCAAGGGTATTTTGGTCATTTTATTTTATTGAAAATATTTTTTTATATTTCTCGCTAGTGTGAGTTTAATAGTAGATTGGACATCCAAAATTTGGTGTCAAAATAGTTTATAAAAAAAACATTAAAATTAAAATAGTGTAAAGACTTGACATTGTGATTGAGGCAATCTTAACCTTCCGTTCAAAATGGACGGTTGGATATTATGCTGTAGGGAAAGCATAAAAACCTTGCACTATATATACATATAGCTGGTGTAGTTGTTGACCGCGTTAACTTGGCACAAAATGTTTAAACGTCGCTCTTGTGCTTCACGTTCTTTTCTAATGTCCATGTGTTAAGAACTGTTAATATAGAGTCCAAGTATCAACACATGTAGAAACACAAGGCTAAAACAAAAATGCTTTTAGCGTTCTCTAGAAGGTTTGATACACTATCCAAGTTTCGACTCTTGTTGCATGTCAATGGCGCATCAAAAAATGTGCTCTATATACTTTTTCCAATGTCCTCATGTTTGGAGGTATGTATCAACGAACGATGTGCTATAAAAATTGTTTCTAATATCACTGTGTCTAATAGTATCAATAAAGTGTCTAAGTGTTGACACATGTTGATATGTGATGTGGTAAAAGAATTAGGTGCTTAAGTAACATAGTTGATGGGCATAGATTTTTCTTTTGTTTCCCAAGATTGGTCAAGCCATCTCCTTGGCTCAAAATCGCATTTCAACCTTTTTTTCCATATAAATCTTCCCCTATGTGTACATTTGTGTCCCTCTTTCTGCTTGTTCATACCTATGCCCTCAGGCTCATTCCACTGATCTCATGGGAGTATTTAACAATACAATGTCCATTGGTGTATTGTTAGATACAGTGTTCAGAAAGGCCGGTTAAGAATACGTTTCTAGAATTTGCCATTTAATAGCTTTCTTAATGGGCCATTGAATAGTTTTCATATATTTTTAGTAGCAATTTAATGACACATTTTTAGATAACTTTCTTAGATTTAATTGCAATTCTTGAAGTTTTAACCGTAAATTTTATGTAAGGGCACACTTTCTATTTTTCAAGAAAGCTATTTAATGTGTCGTTGATTAGCTTTCTTATATTTTATAATAGAGATATGACATCTTCTTTTAGAAAACTTCACCTGTAAGTAGAATTTTTACAACCTATAAAAGGACAAAAAACACCACCATTAGAACCCTTTCCCTTTAATAAACAAAAAATATGGAGCAAAACCCATATTTTTTGCCCCCATCGTGGACCTACCGGTTCATTAACTGAACCGGACTGGAGAACAAATCAGTTTTTTTTTTTTTTTTGACAAGATAACAAACCAGTTCAATGGTCGAACCTCTTAGCTCAGTCCGATATTCACACCATTGCTTTAGAGGTTTATTTTCGGGTTCACTTTCAAATTTGGGTGAGGTTTACATAAGGGGCACTCCTTGTACTGCAGAAGTAAGGCGCACCTCTAAGTTTTGGTCGGAGGTATAATTTTGATGTTGGAAACCTTATGATGGCTTGAGAATCGCTACCTGTCCTTATTTATAAAATTTAAAATTTTAAAATGGTACAAATTGAGCAGATATGTAAACACTTTAAAATCTTAAAAAGAGATAGTCTAGGCAACTCGTTCTAAGTCTAGGCAGATATGTAAACACTTAAAAGCTCTCTTTTAGAAGATTTTTGAGGTACACTTGCTTCAATAGTATAAGTAAACCTTTTCCTTCAAATTTAGCCAAGGAGTCTATGAGGCGGCCGGCTCATCTATTTATATGAGTCCTCCCTCCAAAATTTATCTCCAAGATGGACATTGATCCAATTATAGTTTGACAATGTACACTATGGTGAACCTAAATATAAAAATAAAAATAAAATTTTAAATTCAAAAAAATATTTTTGATATACTTTTTAGATTGTTGATGTGTGAATTTTGATAGGATCACCGTCATTTTACATCCATCTCTAAGATGGATGTTGGGTGAGTTAGGGGATGCACGTGTCATTCTGAATGGAGGGTTAAGATTGCCCCAATCACAATGTCATATCTCTACATTGTTCTCTTATTAATATTTTTGATATAAATTATTTTTCATCATCATGGGGTCCTCGCTCAATAAAAACCTAACAAATAGTGAAAATCCCGATAGTCTCCAAATAACCCGAAAACTGGTCAAGATCTTCATGAGGTCTCTCAAAAGTCTCCCGCCAAGTTTCGTCATATTCTGACTTGTCTAAGGCAGTGTAGACTAAGAAACAGTTCCAATAAAATCGGCCTCTAACACCCTGAAATAGCATATTTAACTAGAGCTACATTTTCGGTGTCTCAAATTGTTGTGGGACCATCACCATTGGATCCAACATGGTTGAAAACCCCCGGGGGCCAAATTTCAGCTCGAATGGACACTTCAAGAAAACCTTATAGGCAAAAGAGTGAAACAAAAGGAGTCGCATGCTATTCCCGTGCGGCCACCTTGCAACTCCACACCATTGAAGGGATAGTCACGAACAGTGACTTTCAACGCTCATATCTCACATGTCCCAAGTCAGATCGTGCTCAATTTGGTGAGCATGTTCGTCTCATCAAGACGAGTGATTCGATATATGGCACGCCCTGTGACGACACCCGAGCACGAAGAAAAGCTAGAGAGAAGTTCCTAATGCGTAAAGAAAGTACAGTAAATTCAGTAGCATCGTGCCCCATTCGAGTGGTTGAATCACACCGCTCGCGGTCGATCGATGTGAGACCAATTCCATCACGTGCGTAAGGTCTCGAGCCATCTCTGACCTGAACCCCATGCATGATGAATGGTCAGATTCTGCACATGAAGCCGATGAAGGCACTACAAATTCTGTCTTTGGAATTCCAGATTCCGACTAAAATTTCAAAGTTGCAAAATCTTCGTTCGGGCACGGAATCGAGCTACGTTTGTTGCCTCGGGGTCGTGACGGCATGCTCAGTGTACTCCAGCGAAGAAATCACAGAAAAATGTCAAAGAACGAGCACACCATCGATCCAAAGTTCAAGATTCAACCAAAATTGAAGTCACATGATCGTGTCCTAAAAACACGATCCATGGTTCAAAGTTGGTATCAAATCGATCGTTATGCCGAGCCTTACAAAAAAAAACCATCTTTCGATCAATTGGGCATCAGAACGACCCTGGATCATCCATGCAAGATAACAAAAGTTCTAGGGCAACACAGAGACTGTTATGAAATTTCACAAATTGTTAGGAAGGGGCAAATCTATCATTTTGTACTTTATTTTCTATTTTTTTTTAATTCAATTTAATCTTAATTTCTAGCAATTAGGATTACTTTTGATTAGCCACCCATGTTTGGGGCAAATTCTATATATATATGTATCATCATTGTACACAAAAAGGGAGAACACACTCAATCCCTCACAAAAGAGAGAGGTTCTACTTAATACAGTTTCTGTTTCTTACCATTGTTGAGTAACGTTTGGAGAGAGAGAGCAAGGTGAGAGAAACTTGTGATCGGTACCCCTAGGGTTGAGTTAGATCTTCTCTCTCTTCTTCTTATTTCTCTTCTTCTCTTTCTTCTTCCTCTTCCCTGTCTGAGTTCCTCTCAGAGGCCATGCACGACAATGGCAATGCTGTGCATGCCTCTGGGGTGGTCTCACAGGTCACGTATGGTGATGGCAGCGCCATGCGTGAGCTTCTTTCTTCTTCTGTTCTCTCTCCCAGCGAGGCATGTAGATGGTGCTGCTCGTCACCATCGGCAGACGTACCCTCGACGTCTCAGTGAAGAACATGGATGGCGAAACACGATGCCACCCACAGGGGACTTCCTTTGTTACACGTCTAGCACAGACGACGATACCTATCACCGCTCGCTAGAGGTCTTGGCAGCACCTATCGCCGTCCGCGAGCTTCCTTCGTGTACTTGGTGCCCATCGCTACCCACGAGCCTCCTCCGAGCGTTCAGTGCTCGTCGCCATTCCTCCTGTGTACCACACCTATCACCGTGCGCCTCATGAGAACTATTGCCACACGCTCCATGAGAGGCTATCGCCGCCCGCATAAGGACGTGTTACCTTCCCATGATGACAATTGCCGCTTGAGTTTTTCCTCCTTCTGCCTCCTCATTCTCTTTCTCTTCGTCCCCTTTTCTTCTCTTCACTCTTTTCTCTCCTCACTTGACTGAGGGTAGACTTAGCCTAGCGCTTTCATATTGGTCTCGGTTTGGAGTAGTATTGTTGCCATGTTGGTCTCGAGAACCATGCTCGTCTTGCTACCACTCCGAGTCGATAGCTTTCCGACCGTCATGCTAGTCTCACCCCTTTGTCAAGTTTTCTTCTCCTTTCTCTCTCTTTATTGGAACCTTCTGTTTCATCACTCCCTCATATGAGCGTACAATGCCCTAAGACAAGGGTGGGTCTCTTGGACCCACTTGTCTCGCCAATTAACCACAGAAGTGTTGTGCAGAAAACAAGAGGATTGCAGGTCAAGGGCGACGATTCCAAACCAGCTAAAGCAATTGGGGGGCTTTCTTCATGATCTAAGAGGGCGTCAACGTGAGCTAACCCGAGTAAGTCCCTAACCCACCTTAAATTCCTCTCTCATAGGTTGGTATACCTGCCCTTATTCTTGAGCAAGGTTTTGAGAGAACAATCTCAAATCTCGGGTTCGATAAAAACCCGAGATACATGCCGCCAGATCATCTAGATTCAAAAGGTGAGATTGAGACACCTAACCAGCTTGAAGACTCCCCTAGGGACTTACTACCCCTTAGTCGGTTCGCTCTTGTTTGACTAGCATCCTCTTTTACTTTTTGCATTACTTTCTATAGCACCTTGTTCGACCTATTCATCCGAGTCGACGATTTTCTCATCCCCGCACTCGTGGCTGTCCCAGGGTAGCGAACTGCTCAAGCTTCCTTCCCTACTCTCCTTCTGAGCCAGGATTCACGATTTGACTCTCAGGTTCTTGCCTGGGTTAGCGCGAGAGGGGACTTAAAAGTCCTTGACTCCCCGCTTCCTCGCCCTAGTGGACCCTCCACCAAGGCCCCTTGCATCGGTGACACGTTTGCCACTGCACACAGCACACACCCTGCTACTAGCAAGTCTCTTGCCGATCATATTGTTGGGCACGCCGGAAGGCTGTCCTAACCAATTTTGCGGGAGGCAAGCAAATTGTCATTGCCTTGAGCCTGCATCCAAGGCTAGGCCTTCTAGAGTCAAATCCTGCAAGCGCCATGCATTTTCTTTCCACAACTCAGGGCAATGCTAGCACTATGCCACCATGAGCACATGAGGGTCGACCACCCTGTCCCCCCTCTCAGCACACATAGCTTCATCCTGTAAGAGATAAGGTTCAGCCTCGTCCCTCACAGACACAAGCTTGTGAGTCTCAGCCTCCCTAGGTCAGACTCATCAATCGTGCCCGGGCTGACCCCTAGGTCACCCAGATGGCTAACCCTAAAGGTGCACATGCGCCACCATTGTAGGTTCCTTCTCGACCCCAACTCAGACAGAGTCACGAACCAGCTCCTTCGCCTGCCTCTCTTCCGATACCAAGCAAGAACCTTAAGCCCTAGTACTCAAAGGTCTTCCCTAAGAGTACCGTCTTGAGTCAGCCTCAGGTCAACCATGCACATGAGCCCCACAAAGGAACTCGGGGCAACGACCTGATGTCAGACAGAGGCCTCCAGCCTCCATGGCAGAAACCCAAGCTGCTTTCTATCCTTGGACCCCACTCCTTGCTCCAACTCATAGACACGAGCCTTACATGTTCAAAGAAGGCGGGGCAATCCAGGTCTTAGGCTCGGTTTTGAAATGAAGTCCACAACTGTCTCAGGGTTAAGCAGAAGATAGGTCTTCAAATCTTGACCAAAGAAGCCTCCAAGGCAGTCGAGGTAGCCACCCTTGATGACCTCCTGCCTCGTAACCCCTTTCTCCCTCTTCAAACTCTAGAACCTGAGCAAGTCCAAGAGTATTGCTGGGATGTCACTGCCCAGAAGCCACGGTCCCAAGACTGTCGAGAACCGGTCCTCACAAGATTGGCATACAAGGCTCGAGTCCAGTCGGGGCAAGTTGAGCCCCTCTAGATTGACTTGCCACCCATGACTCGCCGACCCCTGCAGTCTACTTCTCTTCCTGGCTCTGACCTCTAAGAAAACACAGTCAGTGTCATGGTGATCAATGACTCGGACGAAACCCAAGAGGACAGAATGATCAGGTTCGAGGTAATGATGCAATCCATCCTTGAAAAGATGGAACACCGAGAAACCTCCAGGCCCACTTCCTCTCACCATGACACCGATTCCCCGATCGGTGAGGATACAGTTCTTAGGAAAACTCCCCCACCAGTCTTCTAAGACAACTCTGCCTCCCGTGGGGTCTCTCAAACCGACATAGATGCTATGGTGGCCCATAGCCTCAAGAACAAGGTCCCAGGCATGCAAGAGACGTCGCTCTACCAGAAGCCATACCCTTCGTACATTGACCAAGTACCCTTCCCTCCGAACTATCAAAAGGGAAAGCTCCCCCTATTCAACGGTACTACATCTCTGCACCAGCATATTGCTCACTCCCAGGCGGCCCGTCGAGAGATGGCAACGGACGGACAACTCCTCGTCCGCCAGTTCATCGAGACTCTTGAAGGGCCAGCCTTCCAGTGGTATGCTTGGCTGCCTCCCAACTCGGTACACATGTGGAAAGAGATGGAGCAGT
Organism: Amborella trichopoda; assembly: GCF_054954075.1. Taxonomy (NCBI): domain Eukaryota; kingdom Viridiplantae; phylum Streptophyta; class Magnoliopsida; order Amborellales; family Amborellaceae; genus Amborella; species Amborella trichopoda. The sequence goes on along the minus strand of NC_142338.1, from coordinate 26,424,552 downwards.
TGTTTTACCATTGCTTCTACGAAGTCCAAAGGAATGTGAAGACCATTGAACTCCTCACCCTGATGCAAGACCCTGGTGAGCCGGTTGACAAGTTCATCACCCGATGGAGAGAGTTGGCAACCTTCCACGCCACTCCCATGAATAGGAAGGAAGCGGTCCAAACCTGCATATGGAACATGCTTCTGGAAATCGCACTGCATGTCGAGGCATCTAATCCACCCTCCATGTCAGAGCTCATCTCTAAGGCAGTTCGTATTAACCGAGAGATGGACCACCTCTTCGCTAGGGTGTATTTCATCAACATCTCCGGTGGACTTAGATGTTTGCAAAAGGTCATACCTAGCCCTTTAATCCCCAATGAGTTCGTTTCGTACCAACATCCTAGTGAGAGTAACACCCTATTGCGACCCACTATCCCCAAGATTTAAGTCCATGCTTATCTTCTCAGCCCTATTGAAGTTACATGAAGCCCCATCCTTATCCTCGTGGAGTCACATTGGCCCTCTTAAACCATAGTGCATGTCCTGACGGCATGACATTAAACTGCTTTGCCTAGATCCAGGACGCATGACCTTAAATACGCCCTCATACATGCGCACATGCCTTTTACATGCATCTTCACGCATGTCTCACCTAACCGACCCGTTCATGTGCGCACACCACCTCTATTACTTCCCCAATAAGACCACATACGCGCACACAGCTTTTATGTGCATCTTTGCACACGTCTTCCCTAACCGACCCGTTCGTGTGCGCGCACCACTTTCATTTACCTCCCCAGTGAGTCCATTCATTATTACCATATTTCACCATTCCTCAGTGAGTCTTACCCATGCTCACAAAACGGCGAGCCATCTCACCATCCATACTCCCCGTCAGCTAGTGGATCATCATTATTCACCACTCTTCACCCACCATTCATCCTTTACAGGCAGCTTGGTGCCATCTTCCCAAAGTGCGTCATAACCATCACGAGACTCACTCCATGGTCGCCACAGATGACCATTCATTTCAACTACGGTTCAACTGTATGACCCTAAACTATAGTGCACGTCCTGGCTGCATGACGTTAAAAGGCTTTGCATAGGTCTTGAAGGCACGACCCTAAAAGCATGACTTCACAAAAAATGGGCACGGTGTACACCTAGACATGGGAACGCCATGAGTAAAAATGACGGACGGGCATGGTCACGAAACCATGAGTAAGAGAGCTCCATGGAAAACAAAATCCAGGCCCGATGAAAACCCCAAAAGGGCATCGTGAGCAAAAATGGATGAAAAGGGTGGACATGACCGCAAGGTCATGGGTAAAAGAGCTCAGAAATAATAGAAGTTGGTGAAAACCCTCCTTACGATGCCACTTCCCCTGTTCAAGTGAAAACCCGCAAAAGAGCGCCTAAACCGACGACACAGGTTGACGTATGACCAATGCCTCAGCCGACACTCAATTTCTACGCAATGACAATCCTAATGAGGTCTACCTAAAATCCTAAACTGTCAAACATCAACTAACACAAAATAGCTTGCCAAGGAGTGAAAGCCACATAAGATCCCCCGCACTTCAAATATCAACAACGTGCCTCACCAGGGAGTGAGAGCTGCATAAGATCTCTCAACAACAACAAGAGTCCTCAAGGGTGAGGACGATGCCAAATGATTCCTCTAAAATGCTAAGGACCATCACAAAATTAAGAAACTGATGAAGCTAGGGTTTAACGTGCCACAGGCTTCAGGGTATTCCTCGCCAAATTCCCTAGCCTACATGGGACCAGACTTTCGGGATAGGTCAGAAGCCCCCGACTGGACCCTGCTAGACGGGACCTACAGAGATACCTTGAGCATCAAAATTAAACCTCGTGTAGCAGTGAACAATACCGACCAAAAGGTTCTTAGCACTTGGCCTCCACGTAGGCTAGATTCTTTCCGAGGAGGTCCCTACAAAGGCCTCATGCTTCAAAATCACAGATAGTCCCTTAAGGGTGAGGACTTCAGCATGATCCCTCAGGCCTCATTCTGTCCGAGGAGGTCCCTACAAAGGCCTCACGCTTCAGAATCACAAATAGTCTCTTGAGGGTGAGGACTTCGACAAGATCCCTCAGGCCAGATTCTGTCCGAGGAGGTCCCTACAAATGCCTCATGCTTCAGAATCTCAAATAGTCCCTTGAGGGTGAGGACTTCAACAAGATCCCTCTAACTTCCCAGATGATTGCCATTCTCAATTATCTAGAAGCACAACATTCGGCGGGGCATGCTGTTGGAAGATATTTTTCATCATCATGGGCCCCCATAAAAGCCTAGCAATAAGTGGAAATCTCGATAGTTTCAGAATAGCCCTAGAACTGGCCAAGATCTTTATGAGGTTTCTCAAAAGTCTCCCACCAAGTTTTGTTGCATTCTGACATGTCTAAGGCAGTGCATACTAAGAAACAGTTCCGGCAAATTGGCCTCTAGCACCCTTAAACAGCCCCTATAACTAGAGCTATATTTTAGGTGTCTCAAATTGTTGTGGGACCATAACCATTGGATCTAACACGGTTGAAAACCCTCAGGAGCCAAATTTCAGCTTGAACGAACACTCCAAGAAACATTATAGGCAAAAGAGTGAAACAAAAGGAGCCGCACGCTATTCCCGTGCGGCCACCCTGCAACTTTACACCATTGAAGGGACAGTCACGAACAATGATTTGTGACGCTCATATCTCACCTGTCCCAAGTCAGATCGCATTCAAATTCGATGAGCATGTTCTTCTCATCAAGACGAGCAATTCGTTATGTGGCATGCCCCGTGACGACACCCGACCACAAAGAAAAGCTAGAGAGAAGTTGCTGATCCGTGAAGAAAGTGCAGGAAATTCAGCAGCATCGTGCCTCGCTCGAGCAGCCGAATCACACCACTAGCGACCAATCGACGCAAGACCAATTCCATCGCGTGCATAAGGTCTCGAGCCATCTCTGACCTAAATCCCATGCATGATGAACAGTCGAATTGCATACGAAGCTGACGAAGCCACTGCAAATTCCATCGTCGAAATTCCAGATTCCGGCCAAAATTCCAAAGTTGCAAAATCTTCGCTTGGGCACAAAATTGAGCTATATTTATTGCCCTGCGATCGTGACAACATGCTCAGTGTACTCCAGCGAAGAAATCACAGAAAAACATCAAAGAACGAGCACACCATCAATCCAAAGTTTCAAGATTCAATCAAAATTCAAGTCACATGATTGTGCCCTAAAAACACGATCCATGGTTCAAAGTTGGTATCAAATCGATCGGCATTCCGAGCTCTACAAGAAAACAATCATCTTTCGATCAATCGGGCATTAGAACGACATCGGATCATCTATGCAAGATCACACAAGTTCTAGACAACATAGGGACTGTTCTAGAATTCCACAAATTGTTAGAAAGGGGCAAATTTGTCATTTTACACCCTATTTTTTAATTTCTTTTAATTCAATTTAATCTTAATTTCTAGCAATTACGGTTACTTTTGATCATCCACCCATGTTTGGGGTAAATTTTATATATACGTACCATCATTATATGCACAGAAAGGGAGAACACGTACTTGATCCCACACAAAAGAGAGATTTTTTACTTAATACAGTTTCTCTTTTTTACCATTGTTGGATCACGTTTGGCGAGAGAGCAAGGTGAGAGAAACTTTTGATTGGTACACTTAGGCTTGAGGTAGATCTTCTCTCTCTTCCTTTTCTTTTTTCTCTCTCTTCTTCTTCCTTTTCCTCGTCTGAGTTCCTCTCAGAAGCCATGCACTGCAATGGCAATGCCATGCATGCTTCTCTAGTGATCTCACAGGTCGTGCATGATGATGACAACGCCATGAGCGAGCTTCTCTCTTCTTCCGTTCTCTCTCCCAACGAGGCGTGTAGACAGCGTTGCTCATCGCTGTCCGCAGACATACCCTCGGCATCTCAGTGAAGAACACGGATGATGAAACACGTTGCCACCAGCAGGGAACTTCCTCTGTTACGTGTCTACCGCAGATGATGATACCTATCACCGCCCGCTAGAGGTCTCGGCAACACCTATCGCAATTCGCGAGCTTCCTTCACGTACTCGGTGCCCGTCGCTACCCACGAGCCTCCTTCGAGAGTTCAGTGCTCGTCGCTGTTCCTCCTGTGTCCTACACCTATCGCCGTGAGCCTCATGAGAACTCTTGCAAAGTGCTCCATGAGAGGCTATCGCCGCTCGCGTAAGGGTGTGTTCCCTTCTCATGATGCCAACGACAATGCAATTGCCGCCTGGGTTTTTCCACCTTCTGCCTCCTCGTTCTCTTTCTCTTCGTCCCCCTTTTCTTCTCTTCACTCTTTTCTCTCCTCACTTGACTGAGGGTAGACTTAGCCTAGCGTTGCCATATCGGTCTTGGTTTAGAGTAGTATTGCCGCTGTGCTGGTCTCGAGAACCATGCCCGTCTTGCTACCACTCTGAGTCGGTAGCTTTTCGGCTGTCATGCTAGTGTCGCCCCTTTGTTAAGTTTTCTTCTCCTTTCTCTCTTTATTGGAGCCTTCCGTTTCATCACTCCCTCATATGAGCGTACAATGCCCTAAGACAAGGGTGGGTCTCTTCGACCCATTTGTCCCGCCAATTAACCATAAAAGTGTTGTGTAGAAAACAAGAGGATTGCAAGTCAAGGGAGGCGATTCCGAACCAGCTAAAGTAGATGGAGGGCTTTTTTCATGATCTAAGAGGGTGCCCACGCGAGCTAGCCCGAGTACGTCTCGAACCCACCTTAAATTCCTCTCTCATCGGTTGGTATAACTACCCTTGTTCTTGAGCAAGGTTATGAGAGAGCGATCTCAAATCCCGGATTCGCTAAAAACCCGAGATACATGCTGCCACATCACTAGATCTGGAAGGCGAGATTGAGGCACGTAACCAATGTCATGTACCAAAATTTTATGTTCATACAATTTGTATAAAAAAAATTAAAAATAAAATGCTCTGAGGCATCAGATCTAAGATCAAATGGTGAGTGGCTCACTTGATCGAAATTAGATGGCTAAATGGTAAGGGAAGCATAGATATTCTATGCTGTAGGGGAAGTATAGAAACCTTTCCCTTAAAAATATACACCATGCGTTTGAGTTGGAAACAAGAAGGGCATTTTTAGTAATTTAATTTTCCTACACAAGCTGGGTATTTAAGTTCTCTATTTGGAGGATCTTAAATAGGTTAAATTATTGAAATATCCCTACACAATTGGGACATAATTTGGGGTAATTATGAAAAATGTTATTTTATGAGGCACTTGAGTGAAATAAAAATTTGAAAGTAAACCCTCTAATGTTACTGGGATGTTTTGAGATGTTCATGATTTTGTAAGGATTCTATTTTCATTTGTTTAAAGTAACTCATTAAAAAATGTCTCCAAAAGTTCTCAAACTGCCCTTGTATTAGGATTGGGAACCCTGAATAGTCAAGGGTATTTTAGTAGTTAGCCCACCTAAGCTGTCAACCAAATGACTCAAGTACCCTTGCTTTCATAGGGTGGGGAAATTAATGAAATGCCTCTGTTTATTCAAGGTTCCCAATTGTAAACAAAGGAACTTGGGCATTTATGATTTTTCTTTTCCTAACGAGCTACTTCATTGAAATGAAAATTTAACATCTCCTAATCTCAATAATAATCTCTGAACCTTTTTTTGTAAGAGGTTGTGATAAGTTAAATGATATTTTCCCATGATGTTTTCCCCTTTGTCTTTTCTCTGTGTAGCTCAACAAGGGAATATTGTTGCTCTAATTTTAGAAAATCTAGAGATGTTTTTCTAGCATTTTTGAGGGGGTATTTACAGGTTTGGCGAGGGGTAAGATGGATATTTTTAGGCCTAATCCTAGAGTTCCAATTCAAGTAAGACAGGGGTATTTTAGTCTTTTTTAGGTTGATCCCCTCCAAGAACCGACTTATTGAGTTTATCCTATGGTTTTCTAAAAGGAACATATTGTATGAGGGCCCATTAGGCTGTGTGAGGCACGCCAACTTGTGCAGCCCAGGCGCGACCTACGGAAGCTCATGCCTAGGGACTATTTGGTCATTTTATCCAAACAATATTCTCCAGGCCCTAATCTTGAGGTATAGTTTGATGATTCTTAGACTGTTGGAAAGCTCTTGGGTCTGCTACAGCTTGGGATAGGTTTTGACTAGTTTTGGCACAATTCTAATAGCTCTAGGTCCATTATGATTTACTAGACTTAGATGGTCCTTAAGACTTCAGATCTAGGGTTTTTAAGAAATCTCTTAGCCAAAATTTATAAGGAGGTGTTTTTATAAGTATAACATCACCTTGTGGGTCCATAGAGTAGATTTCATCCCCTTTGTACATCACTTAGTCATGGCCTTTTGTGTCCTTAAAATTTTCAAGCATACATGACTCACCTCGTGATTATTATCAAAATAGAATAATCTCAATCTCTTAAACCTTGGATCCAATCCTCCATCAAAAATATGATATGGAATTATATTGGAGAAGAAATTGTTTAAAGCTCCAAATTGCTTTTTCCTACTGGGATCAATATTATATGTTATTTGAGAGTTCTAGGGTCAAATTGTGGGAATTACAAGTGCGTGAAGTTAGTGTAAGTTGTTAAGGAAACAAAGATCAAAATGAAGAATGATCTTATTGTTTTCAAGGCATGTCAAGTACTCTTGTGCCCTCTCTCAACATGATGCTTGAGATGGTTTGTCCACAAATTGTTGATTCTCTCCTGCCTAAATGTCAATGTGCGACTGAAAATCTACTTTTTTCTCCCACTAAATTTTGGAGTGCAAATTAATAAAATTAAATTGAATTTATTCCAAAAGGAAGATGTTTTAATAGGACTGCAACCCTATCAAAGTAAGCAAAGCCTCACCTCAAAACTAGCCGAAAATTCCAATTGTGGAGTAAGAAAACCTTCCAATCAATCATATCAGCCTTGACTATTATGGTTATGAAAAAAAAGATTTCAAGCCCTAAAAATAGCATATATTATAACACATCATCTAGACCATCCATTTCACCCTATAAATTAGTGTTTACAAATTTACAAGATTTGTACCATTTTTTGAGCTTTAAATTTCATAGTTGGTGTTGGAAATTTATTTTAGAGCCATCATGAAGATTTTCAATGTCCAAAGTACTTTCCGAACAAGGATTTGAGGTGACGCTTTATTTTGTTTTCATAAAGCCTTTAGAGAAACCACATCCATTTACAAACTTAAAACTTTTGAACTCATAATATTTTAAAATAGCAAAAATTATATTCCTGTACAAAAATACTAGCACTATTAAGAGCAAAAAGAACAAAAGAAGAAAATCTTTTCAGTTCATATGGTACTTCTGAAATGGCATAATTTTAATCATCACGAAAATCGGATGTTAATGGTGGGAATGGAGGGTGGGAATTGCTGAGACCAAACTTCTTCATGTTTTGATTGTCCTTCTATGGCTATGGTTGAACATGCCTTTTGGATTATTTTCTTCTGCCTTGTTTTCAACTCTAATCTTGACATTGGTGTTATTTTCTTTCACTGGACAATCATGTAGTGTCTCATTTGATTTTCACCTTGCAGTCGTTTGCCTTTGGCCCACAACACAAAGTAGACTCCAAAAATAACCATAGCTGCTCCTAATATACTGCATAGTGGAAAAAACAAAGGTTAGCTAATATAAGGCTCTCAAAAATATAACCAAGCATAAGTTGTAGTATAGGTGATCTTAGGGTTTCTAATTTAGAAAATAAAATAGTAAAGGGGAGCGATTAGGGCGTACCTTTGTTAGTAGCATTCCTTCCCCTTCAATTCTTTTTCTTTCGAGGTCGTATGAGCCATAAAGCCAGTGCGAATCTTCTCTTCTCTCAATCAAAGAAAGAAGATTTTCATGGCAGAGCAAAGGAATCAGAGTGAAATCCTAAGCCATTTGAAAGGCCACTGGATAAGCAACTTGGAAAAGAAGCTTCCTTAGCTACTTGCATGCCACACTTTACGCCCAATCATTTCGGATACTGCTTGCATCCTCTGTCTCACCGCAGCTACTGGCACAGAGTTAGCCGATGCTTATTCCCCAGATACCGTCATTGCTTCTTCTCCAGGAAAAGAAGTTCACGACTTGCACTTTGCCCTCCTTAGCTGTCTGCTAGTGTCAAGCCCTCTTGCCCTCTCTAGTGCCCTCTACAAACTAGTGCTTTTGACATAGACAAACACACAAACTGCAGCTTAGCTATAGCTTACCTGTATCCCTCTCTCGAAATTGGCACATGAGCACTCAAAACTTGGGGCTAGGCTAAGTTCAGAACTTCTCGGCTTCAGCTAATTCTTCTCTTCTTATTTTCAAGCAAGTTCTTCTTTTCTTATCACCTACGACCCTACCCTATAGTACTCGAAGTAGGCAACAACATATCCCTTCCTTCTCTCCACTCGTACTAAGGCTCGCTTCAGAAGCTATTGCGTTGCTTACACACCACAGGCTTCTCCGGTTCCCACCCCCCCGGACTCTAGAGACCGAGAATCCGGTCTTGCTTCATAAGGTGGTTCGATCACTGCACTCATTATGGATGGACTCCATCTTCGGTTGGTCTTGCCCGATTTAGGGTTGGCCAGTCCTTGTTTCATTGATGGCAAGAGAGAACCATAAAAGCTGACGCCACCGCTCTGGACCGATCAGGGGGGACCACCACGGCTCCTCTCTTCTCGAGAATCCATACATCCCTTATCAGTGTATGGAAAACTATCTCTCGAGCACAAGTTGAGGTTCGGCCTCAATGGGGAAAATGGAGCACCTAACAACGCATCTTCACAGACCAAGAACTACGATATCACCCTTTAACATTATGGGGTGACGGAGGCCATTCGAGCCTTTTTTTTTCATGCTTTTCCCAGAGGTAGCAACCCAAGCACAAAATGAGGGATTTGCCCAAGCTGAGTGAGAGCTGAGCGCATTGAGCCAAGCCGAGTCCCTTCGCTAGATTATCGGAAAAGGGTATAAACTATATACATTCCCTAATCTTGCTGCTCCTTCACTGACATTCCACTCTCTCCGTACTGAGCTTTCTCCTCCCGTCCGATCCCATTGGTTTATCCCCGTATGCCTCGCAACAGACGAGGTCTTTCGAGCTTTCTTTTTTGCGAAGAATAGCTGAAGAATACAGAGAAGAGGATGCCTCGCCCGGCGCACCACCCGACGAATCGGCACTCTACTCTCTCTTCTACTTATCTTAGAGTTGAAAGCAGCAATAAAACGGATGCGTGTTAGAACCGCGCTAGCCCTTGCTTCTTGTTGTTCATTTATTTCTTTCTGGCTCCCTGCTACTGCCAGAAAGATATTTACTTTTAATGCAGTAAAACATGAATTTTAATAATTTGAAGTTTTGGTTTTAGTGTAAAGAAACCCATTATTATGTTTGATGAAAATGAATTTAGAAATTTAATTTTTACGAAAAAATTTGCCCTAACAAACTATGCACTTATGCTATGGAAGGTACAATTTAGTTATAAACGTATTTCTATGTTCCTTATACTTATCTAACGGAAAATAATTGAGATACAACTTGAGCTTTCTTTTGGTTTTTTAAGCTTTCTTAGTTAACTTATATGCATTAACATCACATGCTGTTTGGTGGATTATTTTAACAAGTGCTATCGTAATCAAACCGGTCATAGAATTGGTACCTATTTTGGTACAGTCAAAATCGGATTGATCGTTGTCGAACTAAAGGACTTTCATGTACTTTCTTTATAATTGGTAACATTGCTTTAAACCTAAAGGCGAAATTGTTAATTGATGCATTCTTGTACTTTCTTTATAATGATGATAGTAATTGAAGGTATCAATTTGGAATTAAGCTAGTCCACAAAGTAGTTCTATTTGGGGGGTTCTTAGTTGCAACCAGTTGATCCGGATGGGGGATCAATTGGACTGGTCTGATTCCCTATACATTGGGACACCAGCTTAGGAACCGGCTAGCTCTTTGATAGAATCAACCGGTTATGCCATAGAACTAGCCAATCTAGCCCCACCTTTTGTTTTTTTCGTAGTATGCAATTTTTTATTTTGTTTTTTGTTTTTTAAAATTTTTTATTGGCCGATTCACTTGACTGGATCACCGATCTAGACCAGTTTTCAAGGAGGCTGATCTATTCAACAGATCCGTTTTTTCAAACATTGGTTGCAACTATGCTTTTTGTTTACAACCATGGGTTTTATAAGGATCATGTCAGCCCTACTTGTGTCTTGGTATGGATCCGCCCCATGGATATGGTGGATTGGGACGAGGTCTGCTTGCAGGACCTTACCCAATTGTTGTTGGTGTCCAAGTCCAGCCTGAACTTTCTTAGGTTGGGTCATGTTTAGGTCCACTTGACCTAGATCCTATGTTGGTTTAGGTTGGATTCAGGTCATGTTAGTTGAGAGTTGACCCAAGCCAGACTTGGCAGGGTCCAACCCAATCCAAATTTGGGTTGTAGTGACCACAATAAGGACCTGGCAACTAGTTCTCAGTGAAACTGAGACCCAAACTATTTATAGCCCACATTAATGCCCTTCTTGCGGGGGGGAGAATACAAAAAGCTAGTAGAGTAATGAAACATGGGATGGTTTACAAAGATATCATTTCTCTTTTTGTATATGGAGCTTACAATCATTTTCACTCATTAGACGTCAAATTGGATGGTTTGGAGTGAGTCACAAAGTTTGAGAACTTTTTATTTTTTTTGAAACTTTGTGACTATTCAATGACACTCTTACAACCACCCATTTTGAAATTTAAGAAATAAAAATGATTGTGACCTCCATGTACAAAAAAAGTAATGGTATCTTTGTAGACACCCAAAACGAAATATACTGCTTGGGATTTCTAGCACTCAATAAAACCAGAACAATCCAAGTGAAATCCACCTTCCCAGATGAGTGTCTACGTGAAGAAGTAGTGGCTCTAGAATAGCCACCACCACCGTGCTTACAGGATTGAATGCTGCTGCAAAAACGGGGCCTTTCTCTCTGATAGAGAACCAAGTTTCCTATTGCAGTGCATACTACTCCCTGCACGCATGTAACAAAAATTCAAGAGGAATTTAGTCACATTAAAGGCAACCACAAAATTCTAGAGAAATTTAGTTACATCAAAGGGCAACCATTTGTAGGAGGAAGAAGTGAGAAGTAGATTGATTATTACAGAGTAGGCGTAGGCAAAGAGGCTCAAGTTCCATCCCAATCTCTAATCTTTGGGTTTGTCCATGAATAATGTAATTACAGAGCATTGGATTGTACCCATGAAGCACATCAATGCAGTGAACGATATGTTTGCAGGATAATCTTTGAAAGCAGCTGCCTGTAATAATCAATGGAGACAAATTAAAAGAATAAATATACATTCATACAAGCTAAAGAGAGCTGCCAAAAAAATGAAGCATAATAATGAAATGCCACAATCAGTGTATGAAAATGCAGCTAGGCTGTGAAACTCGGTCCCCAGGTTAGGGCTCAGAATTTTTCCATTCGGATCCACCAAGATCCAAATCGAATCTAAAAAGTTTACATCGGATCCGGATCCAATCAAATCTAGAAAATTCGGATCCGGATCAATTCCAATTTCATATATTATAAAATTTAAATATAATTATATAATTATTTTAATTGATCAAAATACCTTCGAAACTTTTCAAGGTATTTTGATTAATTTATTTCTTGTAAATTATTTAAATAAGGTTGTGCTTATGAAAATTCACATTTCAATAGCTTTATATTCATTTCATTACTGGTAAGTCTTGTCTTTAGAATTTCATTAGTGGCAAGAGACCTTATTGTATATTCATTTTAATTTTTTATTTATTTAGTTTTTTTGCTTGAAGCCAAATAGAGAGAGAAATATTTTTTTCTTTTCCATTTCTATGTTTGAATGGGATATTGTTGGGTAAGTGTGGCCATTAAAGGCCTTATAAGTGGATAGGAACCAACAAAGAGAGATTTTACGACAAGGGTGCGTTTAGATGTTTACCTCGTCGTTTTGGGGTTCGGGACACACCTGGTCAGTTTGCCATCTTAGAACAATTATAAAGCTCTCCTGCTATCTGTCAGCGTAGTTTGGACATAGATGCTCCTCAGGCTTTTCAACTCGTTGCTTAGTTTTCTCGCACTGGAAACTGCAATATGGACTCGAATGTAATCTTCTATAGTGACTCGCTCGAACGAGGGCTGACTGACAAAAAGAAGGGATGAGGGAAAAAGATGATAATGATTCCTCTCTCCGCGCGAACACTATACGCTCGGATGATCAGAGCAATAGAAGGATTAGAACTTTCTTCACTTATTGGCTCAGGATGACTTTGTTTGAACACATTTTTCAGCATCTTGAGTCCCCGATGCGGAATAAAAGAGAAACCGATCAATAAAGCCTTGACTTACAGTGGAATTTTCGACAGTCTCAGAATTGCTTCAGAATAGGTGAGAATGTTCCTAAGGACTTCAAAAGGTCACCTGCCAAGTTTCGTCGCAATCCGACATATCTAAGGCAGTGCAGACAAAGAAACAATTTCGAAAAAATCAGCCTCTAGCATCCTGAAACGGACCTCATAACTAGAACCCTATTTTTGGAACATCAAATGGCTGTGGGATCACCTTCATTGGATCCAGCATGGTGGAAATCCCCTAAGGGCCAAATTTTGGCTTAAACAGACGTTCCAGGATAAAGTTACGGGTAAAAGACTGAAAAAGGATAGGCCGCACGTTATTCCTATGCGCCCTCCTTGCACCAGTCTCCATTAAAGGGGATGGTTTTCACAATCACGAACAACAACTTTGAAGAATTATATCTCTCTCGTTTCGAGTCGAATCAAGCTCAAATTTTGAGAGCGTGTTCATCTCGTCAAGACGAATGTTTTGATATGTGGCACATCCTGTAACGATGTCCGAGCAGGGAGAAAAGCTAGAGAGAAGATGATGATTCGTGATCAAGGTTGTAGGAAAATCAGCAGTAGCATGACCCACTCGAGCGGCCATTCACGGCGCTCGCATACTTGATCGATTGGAAACCAGTTGCATTGCGTGCGTAAGGTCCATGGCTGTCTGGCCCAAACCCTGCACGTGATGAATGGTTAGATTTAGCGTACAAATGTGTTAAAGTTGCTGCAATCGTTCGGGCATGAAATCGAGCTGCGTTTGTTGCGACACTATCGTGACGGCATGCTCAGTGCAATTCAACGAAGAAATCAAGGAAATACATCAAGAAACAAGCATACTATCGATCAAAAATTTTCAAGATTCGCACAAATTTCAAGTCGCATGATTGTGACTTAAAAACACGATCCATGGTTCGAAATGGGTATCAGATCGATCGTTGTTCCGAGCCCAACAAGAAAGTAATTATCTTTTGACCAAACGAGCACCGGAATAGCCCCGAATGGGCTTGCGAAAATCACATGAGTTCTATGGTAGCAGCATGGATTGAAGTGGAATTTCGTGGATTGTTGAGCAGGGGCAAAATCGTCACTTTGCTCCCATTTTTAAAATTTCTTTTTATTCAATTAAATTGTAATTTTCAGCAATTAGGGTAGAATCCACTCATGTTTGGGCAAAAGTCTATATATATCATGTAAGATCATTGTACAAGGCACCCCACTTTGCTTAGTAAATTTTTTATCTTTCTTCATTGTTGGGTCACGTTTTTGGAGAGAAAGGAAGGATAGAGAAATTTTTGGGTCGGTACTCTTGGGCTTAAGAAAATTTTATCTTCTCTCTCTTCCTTCATTCTCTCTTTATCTCTCTTCTTTCCCTCTCTCTTTCTCTCTCCTCATTGGGCAGTCCCACCGCTGAGCACAACACTTTTTTTTTTCCTTCTCTTTTTACCTTTCTCCTTTGAGGTCTCGCACGACCATGACCTTCCATTCTTCCCCCTTGTGGTCCTACAGGACCACCACTTCTCTCTTTTCCTTTTCTTTTTATTATTGCACAATCACTTGCTCCTTGTGCACCCTTTGGTCTACCTTCTCATTCTTTTTTTGGTAGTCCATCTTGTCCACCTCCCTTCCCTTTCTTTTGCTGTGAGCGTTTGAAGAAGTATATAGATAGGGGTTCCTATCAAGGGTAGGGGTCTTCTCCTCACTGACTCACCAAAAAAAAAAAAAAAAAAAGGTAGAGGCACCCAAAGTTCAATGTTGAAGATTGTTGATGCTCAAGTTCACCCACCTGATTTAAAAAAGATTAGTGCCAAGAAAGTACATCATTATTTGATCCAAAGGTAAGATGGTCCCTTTTAAGGCATTTAGGCTAAATGGGAAATTAGCCTATCGCTTGGCTCTCCCTAGTTGGATAAAGGTCCACCTAGTGTGTCACCGAGCTTCGGAAAACCTTATCATCATGATGAAGATGGGCGAAGCACTCAATCAAATAGTCTAGACCAACAATTTTGGAGTCTCAATTCAAATAGAAGATCGAGGCTATCTCATATCAGCGTGTGTTGGTACAGAGCAGGATGAATAGGAAGGTGGAGTTCTTGGTTAAATTTAGATCCCTTGCCTAAAGAAGTTAGTTTTTTAGGTAATTTAGTGGGGAAGACAGACCTCTATCTATTTTTTCAATAGATTAGAGAGTTACATTTTGAAAGTGTTAATTGGAGGTGTTACCGGTAGGAAGATGAAGGGAATGAGATATGACCTTTTGGGAGTATGAGTGTTTGAAGAAAAAAATTTTCATGGTTTGTTCCAAACTTGGTGCATGCATGCTGGTCTGGATCTCAATGCGTGAACCCCCATTGGCATAGCCGACAACTAAAGATGAGACTTGGTGGGTGCTCTATACAGAATTGTGCTAATTTGTAGCACAAAATTACTACCCCTAGAGGGCTAGTTATTTAAGCCAATATACCACTATGCGGGGCAAACACAAGCGTTGGGCCAACCCATCCATCGTGGTAGACAAGGCAAGTGCAAAGTTTGGTGTGTGTGGGTTTAGGTCTCATGGTTAAGAGAGAAGGCAGGATGGTGAGCTGGTGTTAGTAATTCTTTACATATTGAGTGCAAACATAACTCTATAAAGATTTTAATAAGAGAAGTTGTAACTCAAAAGAAAAATTTAGCCAACCCTTCGACAAAAGACTTTGCAAGGGATGATATTGGTAAAATGTCAAAGAGAATGGGTCTAGAGTCCATAAGTACGCATCTACATTGGGAACTCAGCCTAATATTTTGTAACTTCAAGACTCTAAGTTCCATGTGCTACTAAAAAGTTGTATATGTGATTAGTTTAGTAACTAGACAAAAAATTATTCTAACCACCCATTCTAAGGAAATTTACATTGTGGATAAGTTTAGTAATGACATGTATTTCAGTAGGCTGAGTTAAGCTCTTAATAATATCCATGATAATTTATAAGCTAGGGTGTCTTAAGTACAAGGGCACTCTCGATAGGCACACCTACATAAGTGTTGAAGTAAGGATGAAACTTGTCTCCAGAGTACTTATGAAATCGGGATAAAAGCACAAAACCCAAAATATACTGACAACTAAAGATTTATAAGCGGGATTGTCTTAAATACAAGGGCACTCTTGATAGATACACTTATATAAATATAGAAGTAAGAATGAAACTCATATCTAGAGTACTTATGAAATTGGAATGTAACCACAAAGCCCAAAATATGTTGACAGTTAAAGATCCTGGAGATGTATATTACTTGTGTGCTATAGTACTGGTCTTTTGACAAGGAACGTGATTCAAAGCTATACACAACTATGGAATTTGATGGATATACTCAAAGTAAAGTTTAAATAGAAAGATACATTCATGGTATACAAATAATATACAGTTGCCAGTGCTTTTATATTATTTTAAAACAGTGGAGGAAATGATAGTACTTTTAGTTTTGAAAAATGCTATGTAATATTTCAAAATAATATAATTTCAAATGGAATTTAGCTAAGTTTTTAATAAATACAGTGAGAAAGTATGGGTTCTTAGTCTATATTGAAAAATAGAGTGAGACAATAGTGGCACTTTAATGGAAATATTCTCATGCTTCATATTCATAGAATAAAAGAGAGAATCTGGGTGTATGTGCGAGCACCCAAAACATGCAACGCACGTGTATGATCCAACGACTGTAATATAAATTGTTATGATCTAGTGACCGTGGGCACAACGGTTGTCGTAGTTACAACGTAGGTTGGTTATTTCAGTTGTTGAAGAGCGTTGGATTGGGACTATTGGAGACTCAATAGTCGCATGGCATGGTGAACAATCGCTACTATTCACATAAACAATAACTTCTAAGAGCCACTCGACACTCCAAAAATATGCACACTTCCTCTATTTACTTTGACGCAACTCTGGTGCTCCGTAGGATTGCTTATTCCATGTAATGATAAGCGAGATTACCATTGTGATATTTTATTTTCAGATATTCTGAGGACTATTTTGCCTGGTTTACCTTCTTGCAATCTAAATTTCTACAGTAAAAGAGTAAAATACAATCATGAGAGAGCGCTTTTAGCAAGGCTATAAACAGGAAGGTTCACCATCCTTATTTGTATTTTCATAAAATTTCATCAGCGAAATTCTACATACCCTTTTTCACCCGTCTAATTTTCAAGAGGTCTGCCATTATTAGCAGCTAGAGATGCAGGTGCAATGGCTGGCTAGAGATGTGGATGAAATAGGTAAGTCATGGCGGCTTAAATTACATGAAGTTACGATATAACTGACCCTAAGTTCAAGAGATGCGCCAGGGCTGGACGACACACGTAGCTATGTATTTGAATTCAATATAAACCCCAGGCCATACCCTTTGAGGGGCATCTTATACACCAGGCCACACCCTTTGAGGGGCATCTTATACAGTATATTTAAAAAACGTTGGGTCGGTATGGAATCGTCCGGTCCGACTTTAGAATCGGTCACCCCATACCGATTCTATCATTATATAGGAAATCGTTAGGGTCTAAAAGAGAACCGGCGATTTGCTAAAGTAAAACGGCGTTTTTCTACAGTAAAAATGCTGATTCACCGATCCAGATTGATTTTTGGCCGGTTCACTATTTTTACATGTGTTTTTTTGTCGGTTCACTATTTTTTTCACACAGTAAAATGGCGATCTGGACCGCTGATTCACCGATCAGAATTGGTTTTTGGCCGGTTCACTATTTTTGCACGTGTTTTTTTGTTGGTTCACTATTTTTTTCACACAGTAGAATAGTGATCCAGACTGTTGATTTACCGATCCGAACTAGTTTTTACGATGCCTGGGCCACTGATCCATTTTTGAAATAACTGGTATAAGTAATAAAGTGGGATAAAGCCCTTCTTGACCATTGTGTTGACCTTGTGCATGTGGGGGAGTGTGAGAAGGCGAAATTTGGCCATCAAGGCTCAAGGCCGCATGGTTAGGGTAGACGGAAATATCTATGACGATGTGTTGGATACAATTGACGAAATTGCCTTCATGTCATAATCACTTTTTCTATTACCCCGGAATCTAGCAAAATATGCCCATTTGAAATACCTTATTTCATTGAGTTTTTAAACAATATTCCAGTAATCAAATAAGGGTATTTTGAATATCCACTTATTTCGTAGCCTTTTATGGTTAAGGAAGACCATGAGCTTAGGATTTTCCCATAAAAAAAATAACCGTATATGACTAAATGTAACCATGAAATATGAATTTTACGAACTAAAAATTTAAACACAAAATATGAGTTCCACAAATTAGAAAAAAAAAATAGGTGAGTCCATGATACACAAATATTTAAAATATCCTTATCTCATTAGTAATTAATTGAAAAAAAAACACGTTTGAGATACATGCGTCCCCATGCTATATTTCAAGGTGACTCTTAGGTGAGTCCATGATACACAAATATTTAAAATATCATTATCTCATTAGTAATTAATTGAAAAAAAATACGTTTGAGATACATGCATCCCCATACCATATTCCAAGATGACTCTTAACTGACTTATGAAATATGGATACATGTGTCAGAGGGTCTGATCACGTGTCGACACTTGGTGGACATGAACATATATGTTGACATTTTTAGAAACACATACGACGCTTCTATGGAGTGTCCATTTTTTTAATACATTTCTTTATGGAATTTGGTGTTTTTTTGTTTAGAACCGTCATCTTTCAACAAATAATGTTCTATTTTAAAAATTAAGATGTCTTAGTATAATAGAAGTAGTTTAGAATAAAAAAACATCATCGTCATTGTCAAAGCTTTTTCTCAAACTAAATGGGATCCGCTATACATATCTTAGTCTACCATGTTGCTCTATTAAGGGTCATACCTTCAGTGAGATCATACATCCCATATATTTTCTTGCTACTTCCAACCATATCGTTTTGGGCCTACTCCTTATCCATTTTGAGCCTTCCACTTGAGCTAACTCACACCTCCTAACAGGTGTTGTGCTGAGTTTTCACCACAAATGGCTAACCCACATAAGTCTACTCTATCTCATCTTATTGCTTATTGGTGCCGCACCTAAATTTTTTCAAAAGTATTTATTTTTAATTCTTCTACTTCTTGTCTTTCCACTTATCTATATGAATATCATCATCTCTACTACACTCATTCAATGAGTATATTACTTTTTGACCTCCCAATATTCCACCCCATAAAGCAAAGCTATTCTAACACTGTCTTGTAGAACCTGCCATTCGGCTTTATTGATATATGGTGATCACATAAAAATCCAGTTTCATTTCTCCACCTCGCCCACCTAATTCTGATTCTATGTGCGGCATCTTCATCAATCTCTCTATTTTCTAGGATTATCGACCCAAGATATCGCCAGTACGCTCTTTTTGGTATTTACTGGCTATCAATCTTAATTACTTCCTTGTCTCTGCTCCTATGATTACTAAAATTATATTTCATATACTCTGTCTTAGTCAGGATAATTTTAAAACCTCTAGATTCTAGGGCATCCCTCCAAAGTTTTACCTTTGTGTTAACGCCGTTTCAAGTCTCATCGATCAAAACTATGTCATCAGTGAACAACATGCACCATGGTATCTCATCTTGTAGGTGACTAGTTAAGTCGTCCACAACTAAGACAAAGATGTATGAAGAATCTTAAACTTTTCCTAACTTGTCCTATGCCCTTGTAAAGGAGCTGGACTGTGTTAAGAGGTAGCCAACATAAAAATTTGCCGAAACTTACCATGAACCTTGAACTTATAGTTTGGAATAAAATTAAAAAGTAATTTTATTTTTCTATTGAGGGTGGAAGTGGCATGATTATGCAAATTTGGATCAATACACTAGGATCCTATTCAATAGCATACAATAAGCTTGCTACACTTTGAATTAATAATTGGAAAAAGTTTATATAGAGTCAAGGCTCTAAACAATCAAAATTGAGCCTACCTAAAAAATTTCACTAGAAGAGGTTGTTTTGATGTCAAAATATGTTCAAATTGATCATCTCAACATCAAGATGCATGGATATCATAAAAAAATAAATTTCAAGTTTTGGATATAGTTTATTTTGTAACGCATTTTTTGACTGTCAATTTTCAAGAGTTTCAAGTTTTCATAGATCTGCTCGATCTACACTATTTTTGAAGCTTTAAAATTTATAAATAAATATGAAAATATATTTTAAAGCTATCACAAAGATTTTTAGTATTAAAACCACATTTCTCGAAACTATTTGAAGGTAGGCTCTAATTTGATTGTTTCGAGCCTAGGCTCTATACAAACCGCACCCTTAATAATTAGCTACTAGTTTTAAGCTTTTCTCTATGTTGTTATCACACAAGTCGCATTGGACTATAAGAAAGGTTTTATGAATAAAAGTCAGATTCACAAATGAACTTTTTTGGACTATTAATTCAATTTAATTTTTTTGTGATGCTTTACTATATTTATGCTGTATGAGTTGTTGAATATGTAAATTGCCTCGGACAAAACATCGCCCATTGTGGGTTTGTTCAATGAACTGCCATAGACATGGCAAGTCTGGTGGTGAAACACTGTAGCATTTTACATATAGGCGTTTTTAAGGCCTTTCATATATATAGAATATTGTTTCATGTGTACTGGACCGCATGACTACATATGCGGTCCAAAGCACCCATCTTAAAAATTTATTTATTTTTCCATATTCATGATCTCTATGTTAGAGATTACATGTCCTTAGAAATTAAGTCCAAAAATCTATCTCAAAAATAGATTTATTAATAGGCCTGCATTTCATCATATACGGGCTTGGCCGTATAGAAACCGGGTCTTTCTCTCTCTCTCTCTCTCTCTCTCTATATATATATATATATATATATATATATATATATATATATATATATATATATATATATATATATATATATATATATATATATATATATATATATATATATATATGAAAAAGACTATGCAATGCCTATGGATGAAAATGAATAGGGATTTTGTCCATATGCTCATCACCGTCCGAAAGAATTGGACGGTGACCACGCAATGCCTATGGATAAAAATGAGCAGGGATTCTGTCTATATGCTCATCATCGTCCGAAAAAATTGGACGGCATGCTTTTTTTACTGCGGTATCGTCACCGTCATGCTAGGTCTATGACAGTTTAAAATTCACGTGGAACTGCAACAGATGACGAGTCGTCTTTTGCAGGTCCATTCAATGAACAACCATGGCCATAACAAGTCCATGCCGGTGGTGAAACACTGTAGCACTTCGCCTATAGGCAATTTTAAGGTTTTCTTTATATATATGGGAAAAAGTTTGTATAAGGTTGCAACCTTAAAATGTAGAACTACAGATGCACCTAAAAATCCCATCGATAAAGGTTATATTAAAGTTGAAACCCTCTAATTGATCATCTAGACATCGAGATGTATGACTATGAAAAAAAAAAAGATTTTGAGTCTTAGAAATGGTGCATCTTACAATACATTATCTAGATCGTCCATTTTCAAGATTTTCATAATTTCTAAATCTATTGATTTTAGTTATTTTTAGAGTTTAAAATTATATAATTAGATTTGAAACTAGATTTTGAGGTAATCTTAAAAATATTTTACGTCAAAATTATATGTTACGATAAAATTTGAAGGTACACCTTAAATGGATTATTTAAGGTTGCAACCTTATGGAAACCACACCCATATATATTATACGGACATGTTGTATTCGGATGTCATTTTTTAGATTTGTGTTTTTTACACCCGCATCTATATCACTAATAGACACATTTCAGTTTCTATGCAACCTAGACACGAACGTGGTTGCTTGGACATGAAAGTGGGTACCAAGGCGTCATACTCAAATAGAAGTTTAAAAAGTACAAACTAAATGTCCATTCTACTTGCGGTATGCATTTCTTGCTTGTGAAAGCACATTCCAAGGGGCTTGAAGAAGTTCCTGGAGAAAGCACTTTCACACTTTCTTAAGTACGAGACCGCTTAATCCCAAAAACAGTAAGAGCGCTGGAGTTGATCGGAAAAGCATTTTCGACCTACTGAAACACATGCTTTCCCATAATCAGTCCAAGGAAAGCTTTTTTGTAAAATTCTTCTCACGAAACATACGTGTCCTCAATTCATGTAAATGCCACGTACATTTTGCAAATACAATTTAGGGGTGACGATGAGCCGTGGGTCCAGTCCTAAAATATTCGGGCCTGCACCACAAAGTGCGGTATGAGAGTTGTGCTACCACAATCCAAGGGCCGGGCTACGGCGACCCGGGTCCTTGCCAATATCCTAGTAGAGATGAGTAATGGATCACTATTTCCGTTGTGCTCCTTGTATCAAGCCAATAGGTGGCAACGCATTGCCGGCGACAAAACACTTACACCTTAACCACCTGTTTGGTGGTCATAATATAAACTACAACTATAAGGCAGATTGGGCACCCCAAAATAAAACTAAAACAACTCGATCACGTCGGACAAGGAAATGTTTGTTTTTTTTTTTTTTCATCTTTTCTGGGTTAGTAAATTTGTTTTATTGGATGATTTATTAAATAAAAATGTATTCTTGTTGGCTTGTGAATGAAGTGGTCCAAACCAAATAGAGAACATTGTTAGAAAGATGCAGCCTTAATTTTCCCCGATTCCAGGTTCGATAGCACGTGGCCAGCCCAGCCTTGTTCCTTTGTTGGGCTCAATATTCGGGCCAGATTCTTCTTGTAATGAATTTTTGGGGCAAGGATAAATCTGGTGTAGGCAGCACTATAATCATATTTCAAATCTCATGCCCAGTCTAAGTTTGAAGAATTTTTAATCGAGTCAATAACACACCTGACTTCACATCTAGGGCTCAAGATAATTGCAACCTTTTTGTCTCAAAAAATAAATGTGACTCTATGCTTCCTCCACAGTAAATTGACCCCAGTTTAACCTCTTTTATAGACTCATAAGATGCCTAGAACTAGTGGTGCATTGCATTCTTAGCGAGTCGGGAAAAATCAATATATCGGCTCACTATAAGCTGATGCAAAAATTCGGGGTAAAAACTGCGGATTTGTAAATATACTGTATATATAAAAATAACATAAATGTATTGGATTACGCTCAATATTTTACACAGATAAACCCAATATTTGGGGATCGGAAAGTTAGTTTAAACCTTTAAAAAATTTTATTTTTTGAAAGTAAGAGTTCCAAATTTTAAATTTTTTTTGAAAGATTGTTGGCGGTCCACCTCATAGGGACTACCTACACCAAGCAAAAGTTTGTAGACCCATCCACTGTCAAAAAATATTTTTTAATAGGTTAATTTTTCCACTTTTCATGCTGTTCGTTTTCAAGGGATTGTCTACAAAAAAACCCTCTCATTAGATGTCAAATTAGATGGTTTAAGGTGAGTCACGAAAATCGAGAATTGTTTTTTGGAACATTGTGTTTGTTCAATGTCACTCTTGCAACTACCCATTTTCAAGTTTTTATACCATTTCTTGACACCCTTCTTTTTTTTTTTTTGAGAAACTCAATAAAATGCGTTTAAAACATTTTCCCTAATAAGTCATGTTTTTTTTTCCAATATTTCTTAAAAGATCACAATTATAAACTGTTAACAAAAAAACTCTGATTTTTTTGAAAAATTCGCATTTAATTCAACGATTTGCTAACTATCATTGCATCTCCGCTAGCACTAGTATTATTGTATTTAATACATGTTTAAGTACCAGATACTGGTATTATCATATGGAAAATTGTTTCATACGGGTTGGACTGCATTTCTACATATGTGGTCCAAAAAGTGTAAAGCATCCATCTTAAAGATGGATGCAAGTAGGTGTTCCATCTAAATATAATAGAAATTAACTATCCAAAAATTTTTCATACTAGAATTATTATTTGTACTTTTTAAAATTTATTATTTTTTCATATTCATGATCTCCATGTTAGAGATTACATGTCCTTAAAATCCATTGCAAATTTTTTTTTATTAAGAAACCCACATTTCTACATATCTGGGCATGGTCACATAAAAACCGGGTCCTTATCGTATTTAATCCATGTTTAAGCGTGTTATAAGTAACATGGGCAAAAAGGCTCGTCCACGTTAGATCACTGTTATACGCGTTATTTTTAGCACGTGTGTGACTGTCTAATACGTCACCCAAATTACAGTACGGGGAAAGCACATCCAAAGAGACATGTACATGAGAAGGGGCAGAGGCCGTCAACTTCTAGGTAGCAGCACACCTCCATGCTTCAGTTGTGGCTTCTATTTACGTTAAAAATTATTAATAATTAATTTTTATTGAATTGCATTAAAAAAAAAAATCATATATTTATCAATTTACTCAATAGATAAATCTTTAATGAAAATTAAAATTTAATAAAATATTAAAATAAAAATAAAAATTTATTTTATGTTTAGAAAATAAAACAATATGTTTTCCAAAAAATGGTTTTTGTTTTAGGTCATATGGGGCCATGTTAGTATAATAATAAACTTAATGACAAATACATAATAAATATACCTGTAAAATCATGTCTTTAATAATAAGTTAATAACATATTAAAATATTCTATTGTAAGTTAAATAACTTATAAATATAACATAATAAATATTTAATAACATATTAACTATCATACGTTTGTTAACTTGCTTTTTAATGTATAATGAGTGATTTACGTACAAAACCCAAAAACTTTATCTAAAATAGGAAATGGGGCAATTTTGGGTGAAAATTACGTTAAAGTTCAGTCAATCCACGATTTTTTTAAAACTTTGAATCGCATTTTAATTTATTTATTTTTAGTTGTTTTTTGTTAGTAGGCCAGTGCACCAAGCTTTAGGGGCGGTGCCTAGACGATGCGATGTTAGAATCCTCAAACCGCCCTCTGAACAGAGCTGGCCTCAGTTCTTGAGTGGTCCGAGGTCCCCATCCTTGGACCACTATTTCTTTCTCACATTTTGAGAAAAACAGTGGTTTGAGGTCCCCATCCTCAGATTGTGTTTTATTTCGTAGTTTTTGAGAAAAACAACGGTCCGAGGATGGGGACCTCAGACCGCTCTCTGGGGTTTTGATGTATTCACAGGGCAGTCTGAGGATTCTAACCTCGGACCGCCTGGGAACTGTTCTACTAACGAAAAAACTAAAAAAAAAAAAAAAAAATTAAAAATGGTGTACGAGGTTGGATCCTTAGATAGAGGGGCAATTTTGGAAAAAATAAAAAATGCTGGTTGACTGACCTTCTTTGTAAGTTCCACAGATCATATCATATTTTAGATAATTATTTCGGTTCGTGTGTAATTAATCATATATAATCAATACAATAATAGTGACATCTAATGAGTATGAATGGTTGTGACCTCCTTGAAGTACTCTAGCACTTTTTCTTTTTTGATAACTGGAAGTTCTATGTTAAAATTAAATAATACGGTATCCATTTACATTCACAATGATTTTTTACGATCCTAAAACATGGTGTTTAGAAATCCCTTCATGTGTGAGGGATCAGTGTGTGTATGAGAGAGAGATCGAGATGCTCACATGCGAGAGCCAGTGTACACTGTAAGAGGCATGAACAAAGTGTAAACTAGCTGCTGGGAAAAGCCTGTCATAGAAGAACCAGGAGCCCCAAACATAAAGCAGGAATTCATAATGTCTTCTTCTTCTTGCATCTCCTTCTTGCATCTTCTTATAGAAAGAAGGCACCGTTTGAAAGATAGCGTTGAAATCATATCCTGGCAAGTCATTCAGATACAACCTGAATTCGGGCGGTGACTGCAAAACTTCTCAGATATTTGATGCACATGGCTCGAGCGGCAACCGTTAACGCATAGAAGGTGTTTGGTCCGAAGAACATCCCAAATCTGCAATCGCAAAACTCTCAGGCAGATGTGAGGAGAGCAAAGTCATCACTGCTTCTTTAGTTATAGGCATCACCACCTCCAATCCGCTTTTCTGAGAAGAGGATGCCCCGTTAAGCATAATTTTTTTTTCTTCCCCCCTCAAAACCTCATTAAACATACATCAATTAGATGGAAAACCCATTTGAATGGGAAACAAGATTTAGAAAAGGGATTGCACAGATACAACCAGGGATATCCCTGTCTTTCGCTCTGCTATTATGCAAATAGAAACATATGAAATCGCCGTTAAATACATATGGTGCCTGTTATACTGAAGAAATATGCTGATAAAAATTACTGTTATAGAGAGGCAAACGACATTGCGGATGATCTAGCAAAGCGAGGTGCCTTCATGCACTCTACTGTGATTTCTGATGTTCTCATCTCTTGAGATGTTGTATTCCAAGATTAATTAATAAAGTTAAGTAACCTTGTCAAAAAAAAAAAGTTGTTATAAAGGGAGAGAGGAGGGGCTGGGGGGAGGTAATAGACAAACCTGAAGGGATGAATTTTCAGCATAGCTCTTCAAACATTAGCCACTTCCATGGCGTCAACTCTCTCTCTCGCTCTCTCTTTAAGTATAAAGCGTTTGTATGATGGAATGGACAATACTTATAGAGTTTGCCACTCCTTAGCACATGGTTGTTGAAACCAGTGTTTTAAAAAACGGTGAGTTGAACCAGATTCGCCCGGTTCGACTCGGGAACCGGCACAGCCGAGCCGGTTCCATCACAAAACTGGGAACTGCCCGGTTCTAGAGTAGAACCGCCAGTTCCCATCCGGTTCTATCCGGTTCAGCACGGTTCAACCCGGTTTACACACGTAACGCATGACACGCATGTGCGAGCATGCCCCACGCACATTCACACGCGCACACGTGTGTCCGAGCGCACGTGCGAGCGTTCCCTACGCACACTCACACGTGCACACGTGTGTCCAAGCTCACGTACGAGCGTGCCCCACGCACACTCACACGTGCACACGTGTGTCCAAGCGCACGTGTGAGTGTGCCCCACGCACATTCACAGGTGCACACGTGTGTCCAAGCGTACGTGCGAGCGTGCCCCGCGCACACTCACACGTGCACATGTGTGTCCAAGCGCACATGCGAGCGTGCCACACGCACACTCACACATGCACACGTGTGTCCAAGCGCACGTGCGAGCGTGCCCCACGCACACTCACGCGTGCACATGTGTATCCAAGCGCACGTGTTAAGTTGCCCTAATATTTTTACACACATATTATATTTCGATGTGAGATAATTCCCAAACATCATTAAATGAAAACGAAATGTAAATATAGTCTATTAATCAGCAATTTATAATCACATGTAGTTAGATGGCTTGATGGTTATGAATTTGGTTTTTTTACTTGCATTTTTGCTGTGTATATAGTGGTTGATATAAATATAAATATTTTTGTTGTGTATATAGTGGTTGGTATAAATATAAATATTTTTGTAAATAATATAAAAGACATAAAAAAATGAAAAATAAAAAAATTAATTTTTTATATAACAGTTAATTTTTGTTGTATATAGTGGTATAATTATTTTTATAAATAATATGAAAGGTATAAAAAAATAAAAATAAAAAGTTTATTCTATTTGAAATCTCCATCTTTCTATTAACAATCTCTTTTACTAAATTTATTATAGAAACCTAAAAAAATAAATTTTTGAAAAATTGAAGTGTTATTTCCATAATTGATACGCATTTTATTAATTTTTACATTGATAACCAAATCTTTTATTTTATTTATGAATTTTTACATTATAAATCATGTAATGTACTATTTTTCTTACAGTTGTCAATAATACATTTTAAATTATGTAATATTATAAAATATTTTTAATTTGTTATTATTTGTCGAATAAAATAATTATAAAATGTAAACTAATAATTATAATCTCAGTATATAATATTATAATTAGTGAGGTTGTAATAATTTTGGATTATAGTTAGTTAGGCTGTAATAGTTTGGGTTTTTTTAGCGAATTAGGGTTTTTCGTCAAAACAAGATTTTAATGACCATTCTTTCATTGATTAGTCTACTCTTTATAATAGTCCATATATAATTATATATTTTATCCATGATAATTCTATGATTTTTCTTTTATGTGATGCAAATTTAATAGTTAAAATAAGTTTATACAGGGAAAGAACATCTCAATATTCACAAATTGATAAAAAAAAATGAAAGTTAATAATCTAGTACCCTCATTTTTTATTGGATTCCTGAAAAAAAATATTTATAATGAATTTTAATAATTTTTTCGGATTTTTTGGAAGCTTTAATCCGACCGATTCAGTCGATTTCCGGTCCGGATCGCTGATTTGCCAATCCGGATAGATTTTTGAGGTGCCCGATCCGGATCACCGATCCGCTTTTTAAACCATTGGTTGAAACTATCATGGTAATTAATAATGATAAAATAGAAAAAGGGCAATATATTATGTGGCTCCTCGCATTTTACTTCTGACATCAATTTTTCCGCCGTTTATATAAGGGGACAGTTGGGTTAGCTTAGGATTCCACTTGTTAATATATTATTGTATGAGGCTTTAAGTATTTGAATTTTAATTTTAATTTTTTATAAATATGAGGATAGGAAACAATTCAAATTTTTCTCTCGAATTGAAATCTTAAAAAATAAAATAAAAAAATAGAATAATTTTAGGTGTGAGATCGTGACCGAAGCTACATTAAATGGGACAATCGAGAATAAGAGTTGGATATATTTTATATGAAGATTATATACTATGACACTACCTATCTTTATTACAAGGAGGTAACAGGTACTGGTAGCCATTAGATGTCAAATTGGATGGCTTGAAATGCGTCATAAAGTTGGAGATTTCTTTTTTGAACTTTGAATCTAGTCCATTATATTATTACAACAAATCTAACGGACATGAGTGATTGTGACTTCCTTATACCAAAAGTAAATGGTCTCTTTGTATAATTTTTCTTCTATATGTGGGTGGTGCCACATAGAAAAATTTCCCGATAGATATTATTTTTATGAATTTCCATTTTATTATTTTATGGAAATGTATATAGCAAGCTATTTACTTTTGGTATAGGATGGTTACCATCATTATTAACTAGTAGATGTGAAATTAATTAGTTATGGCCATGTCATTGACTAGGCAAAGACTAAACTACAGTTTTTCAAATATTAGTCACACACTTCAATCAGTTGGATTTTACATCTCATGGCTAAGAGTAAATGTGACATCCTTGTACCAAAATGAGTGGTATCATAGTATACGATCCCTATTTTTATTTTGCTTAAAAATTTAAAATTATTCAGGATAAACTATTTAAGAATATATGGTCTTTAATTTTGGAGGAGCCTAGTAATTTGTAAAGGGTGCTGTTTTTATAAGGTTGCAACCTTAAACAATCCAATTAAGGCGCACTTCAAAATTTTATTGTAACATGTAATTTTGATGTAAATTTTTTTAGAATTATTTGAAAATATATTTTCATATGTAATTATAAAATTTTAAGCTCCAAAAATGATTAAAATCAAGTAGATCTATAAGCATATGAAAATCTTGAAATGGACAATGTGTTAAGAGATGTATTATTTTTAGGACTCAAAATCTTTTTTTTTTCTCATATTCCTACATCTCGATGTCGAGATGATCAATTAGAGGGTTTTTTAACGTAAAAATAACCTTTTCCGATGGATTTTTGAGGTGCATTTATAATTCTACATTTTAAGGTTGCAACCTTATATAAACTTTTTCCGTTTGTAAATTTAATGTCTTTAGTATAAATTACAAAATGATTGAACCCAATAAGGAATTTAAATCCTATCATGGACCATTTTCAAAATTAAAAAATGACCAGAAACTAGGTTGATTTGGAGACCATAGGCCGGATCATAGTCCCTCAAGTTAGGCTGAGAAATTTTTGGATCAGGTTCAGATCCATGTAGATCCGAATCTAGATATATATAGTAGATGCGGTTTTAATCTGATCGGATCCTAATTCAGATCCAAAATTATCCATGGGATCCGGATCCAAATTAATACATGGAGAAGATGCCTCTCAACCACTCGACTCTGCTGATTCAAATGCGTTGTCCTCTCTAAAACTGAAAGGCGTCTGTCCGCTCTCTCATTGCCTTTTTTGAACGAACCCACAGTGTAGGATGCCTGGTCCTCTGTCTGCTGAGACTCTATTAATGGCCATATACGTCATCTATATCTTAGATTTCATGGTGGAGCTGGGGGTTAAGCAAAATCCTCTCTCTTCTTCAGAAAACTTCTAAAGGGAAGCTATCACTCTCTCTCTTTATGATTTCATGGTGGAGTTAGGGTTTTCTGCAAAATACCTGCTTTCTCTTCATTGGAAGAATTCTAAAGGGTATTATGGTTTTTTTGTCTTGGGTGTAGGGTTTCTAAATGAGGTAATTCCTTATCAGTTTTGGTTCTGAAAACTTTGTAGCGGGAAGGATTTTAAAAGAAAATAACAGAGGTTGCAGAGAAAAGGATTTGGGTCCTAAGGTCCCAAAAAGTCCTCCTTTATTTTCCTTTGATTCAAGATAGTTGCAGAGAAAGGACACTGTTTTTTAGGATTTCAATTTCTGATATTTCGATTATTTGCACCTTGTTTCAGAGCAGTTAGGGATAGGGACCATGGATTCTAGGGCTTTAATCCATGAAGATTTTGTTTGATTTCATCAATGCTGGTTTCTTTAAAGCTCAAACTTGATTCAGAAGAGCCATATGGCTAAATCATCAGTTTCAAAGGTTTCTTCTCCTGGACTTTTTCAGTACATTCCAGAGCTTGTACCAATGGCAAAGTAGTTCATCGATAGTGCTTTAATAAAGCCTTAGGGAGAATCCGGGAAAATAAAGAAAAACAAAGACTACACTTTCTATACAACTTACCCTCAAACTAGTTTATTTTTCACTTTTTTTTTTCCCTAAATACCCTTTTTATGCAAATACCCCCAACCAAAATAAAAATAAAAAAATACCTATACTACTCTCCTTTACGTTCTCTCCTCTCTCCCACCAAAATAGGGGCTCCGTTCCGGCAATAGGATGTACGTCTCTCTCCTCTATCCCACCAAAATAGGGGCTCGGATCGGACAATAGGAAGTAAAAGTCTCTCTCCTCTCTCCCTCCAAAATAGGGGCTCCGTTCCGGCAATAGGATGTACGTCTCTCTCCTCTATCCCACCAAAATAGGGGCTCCGATCGGGCAATAGGATGTAAAAGGCAGTCTCGCAGATGCTACTAGATTCCAGGACTCCGGTATTATGTAAAAGGCACTCCTCTGTCCCACCAAAATAGGGGCTCCGATCTGGCAATAGGATGTAAAGGGCAGTCTCGCAGATCTTACTAGATTATAGGACTCCGATATTATATAAAGGGCACTCCTCTATCCCACCAAAATAGGGGCTCCGGTCCGGCAATAGGATGTAAAGGGCAGTCGGGCAGATGCTACTGCATTCCAGGACTCCGGTATTATGTAAAAGGCAGTCGCAGTCCGACAGTATTATGTAAAGGGCAGTCCGCCAGTACTCAGTTTCGTTCTTATAATTGTCTATTATGTAAAAGGCAGTCCGGCAGTACTCAGTTTCGTTCGGATAGTTGTCTTAGGGCGGTTCGGCACTTATGCACTCTGTCAATGTGATGGTGCCGGTAGTTTTTTTAGGGCGGTCTGAGACTTGTGTGCAATGTGATGGTGCACTTCGATAATGTGCTATGGGGTCCAAAGTCAATGTCAAATTAGCCCAAATGAATTTTATGTACGGAAAAGCATTTCCGTCTAAAAAATAAACTTTTTCTAGGGGTATTTGCATAGAAAGTTTGTTGTGGAGAAAAAAATGAGAGAAAAAATTAGGTTGGGATAAGTTGCATAGAAAATGTAGTGTTGGATTTTTTTTGTAATTTTCTCTTTATTCTAGGTTTCCATATTTGATGATTCACTGTAAAAATTTCTCATGAAGTAGCTGCAAGAGTAAAGGGATCGTTTCTTGCGTTTCCATTAATGACAAATCTATCATCTCGTCTTCTTCCCGGTCATACAATGTGCCTGGTCCAAATCAAACTATGGGGGATTAGTTTTACAAAGTTACGGAGACTCATAGAGAACATTGAGAGCAACTCTAATTTTTTTTATTTCAATATTGAGATGGAACGAGAGAGAAGGGCGGAACGATTAGGGTTCTGCAAATCGAACGGTGGAGATTAGTTTTACAAAGTTAAAATGACAGTGGGGATAAGATTTTAAAAGTTAATAAAAATATGATATATTATAAATATAAATCAATTAATACATATTATATTATTTTAAAATTCAGTTCGGTTCTGGATTTGATCAACCCCAACCCGGATTCGATCCGAAAGATTATTTGGATCCAAAATTTGGATTCGGATCCACACCAGGATCCAAATGGGTTGCGAAATTCGGCTTTCGAATCCAGATTGGGTTAATTCTCAGCCCTACCTCACGAGCAAGGATAGGTCTGACGAAACTATGCACATATCCATCAAGTGCCTTAGAGATCCGTGGTGCGGGGAAGTCGGTTGGCTAATAAGCACTTAAAATGCAAGCCCATTTGACATGCAACCGTCGTAATCCTAACTCTTTAGGCAACTTTCGACCATACAGTAGTGGGTGAGATGTCATCTTGGTAGGCTTTAATGACATCTACATGTCTACTAATATGATCGATCAAATCAATGTTTTACAAGCTAGATCAGTGGGATTCTTGACCTCTTTATCCGTATCAGATCGCTGGATCAATGATCCGAATTGGGTATTGATCAATATAAATTAGTGATCTAACAAATATTTAAAATAAAATGAGAATTAAAATAGGGATTTATGAGGTAAGCATTTAAGGGGGTTTAAGAAGACATTAGATACGCTTAAAAGAAAAAGAAAAAAAAAAAAAAAGGGATTTTTTGGGGACCCATACCATCTATGTGACAACCGATTCGACGTTCTGGATAAGAAATGTCCATATTTTCAAATACTGGATTGAGATAGTGGAAGATGAGAGGCCTTAGAAGATGTAGACACAAGTTTCAAATAGCCGATGAGATAGAGGAAGATGAGAGGCATTAGAAATCGATGGGGCTGTTGAGAAACGGTTATGCCTTTATGTAACCATCCAAGTTGTGAAATAAGGGAATGTGTGCTTTTTCTAATCAAGGGGTAGGAAGCTTTTTATGGGTACGCACATCAAAGTAATACTTTCAACGAGCAGTGCTTTCTTTTTTTGAACATGGTTAATAGTGCTCTCCTTTTTTTGAACATGGTTAATAGTGCTCTCTTTCATGCTTCCCTGCATCAAGGGTGCAATTAATGCGAGGTTGGCAACAATCAAAGTACAACACACCTTTTAAACCCTTGTGGAACATGTAGTTTTCATATTAAAAATCCCTATAATGGCTTAAAATTTATTTTTATATCTAATTATAAAATTTAAAGCTTTGAAAATGGTGTTGATTTAGAAGATCTAGAAATGCTTGAAAATATGGGAAATGGATATCTAGAATATTGTAGACACGTAATGCAGGGAAAGAATAAAACCAAAAAATTAACAATAAAAAAAAAGAAGGTTGAGAGAAAAATACCCTATCTTAAAGGTCTGCAAGGGAATCCACCCCTGAAACAATCTCTTTCAAAAGACCAATTTTTATTCAATTAATAGACTGATTTATCATGAAAAGAGATGTCCCTTTAAATAGACTAAAATAAGATAATTAATAAAAAAACTTCTCTCTACACCTATCCCTATTTTCTCTCTCTTATATTCATGTGCTAAAATTATATCCGTCAAACTAACCCAATCGATATAAGATAAAGACAATATAAAATCTAAAGTCTTGCCCTGCTAAGTACACTGCGCACTCCCTAAAGAATAATTAAAATAATCTTAATAAATAACCCTAATAATTTCTCCTTATTACGTCATTGCCCTTTCTTTCCCTCTTGGGTTCTGTGGCCCTTCTTTGGCCCAGTCACGAAGGGGCATAGCTGCATCATTCCCCCCAGTTGAAAGGAACTCGACTCCGACGAGTTGGCTTCAGTATATATGCGATATAAGTCTGGATCCACTCTTTCAAACTCTGGCTCCAAAATCCACGTGCTATCAGAGTATGTCCTGCCCTTCCATTTGATTAGAAATTCGCGATAAGAACACTTTCGAGTTTGAAAGCTTTCAGTCTTCAAAACTTGCTCAATTTCCTCCTCTTTCTTCATAGGTAATTTCTTCATCATATCAACTACATCTTCTGCGACTTCTAGAGGGTCTCCATGAAACTCAAATAATTTAGCAACATTAAATATCGGGGAGATATCCAATGCCTTTGGTAATTCTACCATATATGCATTATTTCCATATTGCTTCAAAATACGGCAAGGACCCACTTTCTTGGACTTGAGTTTATTATAGGTTCCCAACAGAAACCTTTCCTTTCGTAAATGCACTATTACTAAGTCACCTTCCTTGAAAATCTTCCCTCTTCTATACTCATTTGAGGCTTTTTGATACTTTGCATTGCTCTCCTCAATTTTCTTCTTGATTTGGGCTTGCAAATCTCGAATATGCTCAGCAAAAGCATTGACATCATCACTTATCTTGCCTGGCATGGGTAATAGCACTAGGTCTAACACATGATTAGGCATCCGCCCATTAACAATATCAAATGGTGATTTTCCTGTAGATCGATTTATTGAACTGTTTTAAGAAAACTCAGCCTGAGGCAAGGCGAGGTCCCACTGAGATATGTTATCACCAACAATACTCCTCAAGAGGTTACCAAGGCTCATATTCACTACTTCGGTCTGTACATCTGTTTGAGGATGACAGGTACTAGAAAATT
The DNA here is from genome assembly GCF_054954075.1 of Amborella trichopoda. Classification (NCBI taxonomy): domain Eukaryota; kingdom Viridiplantae; phylum Streptophyta; class Magnoliopsida; order Amborellales; family Amborellaceae; genus Amborella; species Amborella trichopoda. The sequence goes on along the minus strand of NC_142338.1, from coordinate 26,390,372 downwards.
GAAGTTTAGTTCCCATGCGCTTCCATAAAGTGCGCCAAAAATAACTTAAAAATTGTGTATCCTGATCAGATATAATAGACTTAGGAACACCATGTAGCTTTACAATATCTTTGAAATAGAGATTCGCGATATGTGAAGCATCCATAGTTCTTCTACAAGGAATAAAATGTATCATTTTGAAAAATCGATCAACAACAAAAAAAATAGAGTCCATACCTCGTGTGGTACGTGGAAGTCCAAGTACAAAGTCCATAGAAATATCAACCCATGGGGCATCTGGAACAGGAAGAGGAATATAAAGACCTGTATTTTGTGTGTGACCTTTAGATACATGGCAAGTTCGACATCGGGTCACAAATCGATCAACATCTCATCACATAAGTGGCCAAAATATTTTTCGCCAACCATAGCCATAGATTTGTCCTTCCCAAAGTGTCCACCTAAGCCCCCACCATGAAGCTCCATAATTATCTTCTCCTTTAGGGAGCAATCAGGTATACATAATCACACACCATTAAATAAACAACCATCATGCATGAAATACTCACCCATAGGGTCTCTCCCATCAACACACCTTTCAAGGACCTTGCTGAAAATTGAATCAGCTTTATACTGATCTTTTATCATTTCAAACCCCAACATTTCCATAGACAAAGTTCTAAGCAACACTACCCTTCTACTTAAAGCATCTGCTGCCTTATTTTGGGTTCCAGCCTTGTGATTTAATAAGAAGGTGTATTCTTGAAGGAATGCCATCCACTTAGCATGTTGCGCATTCAACTTTTTCTAAGAACTCAAATACCAGAGTACTTCATGATCTGAGTATAGAATAAATTCTCTATGAATCAGGTAGTACCTCCAGTAGTGTAAGGCTTGCACCACTACATAAAACTCGAGGTCATAAACCGAATATTTCTTACGTGCATCACTCAATTTCTCACTAAAGAAGGCCAATGGTCGTCCTTCTTGACTTAGAACTGCCCCTATACCAACATTTGATGCATCGGTTTCAACCTCAAACACCTTAGAAAAATCTGGTTAGGCAAGTATTGGTGCTTGCATCATCTTTTATTCAATTAGAGTGAAGCTCTTTTCAACAGTGGGACTCTATGAAAACTTTCTAGCCCTCATACAATCAGTCACTGGTATTATTAAAGTGCTGAAATTTCTAATAAATTGGCGATAAAAGGTCGCTAGGCCATGAAAAGAATGCTCCTCAGTGAGTGACTTTGGCACCGGCTACTCAACTATGACTTTCACTTTTTCTTGATCCACCTTAATTCCCTCAAATGAAACAACATACCCCAGAAAGACGACATTGTTTGTCATAAATGAGCATTTTTTCAAATTCGCAATAAGTGATTCTTTCTTTAACACATCAAAAACTTGTTCTAAGTGGTTAAGATGATCATGTGGGTTAGCGTTAAAAACCAAGATATCATCAAAATAAACCACAACAAATTTGCCAACAAAAGGACGAAGTACTTCAGTCATTAGGCACATGAATGTGCTTGATGCATTAAAAACGTCGAATGGCATCACAAGCCACTCATATAGTCCATCTCGAGTTTTGAATGCGGTTTTCCATTCATCTCCAAGACGAATGCACCCACTCCTTAAATCAATATTTGAGAAAACCTTGGCTCCATTAAGCATATCTAACATATCATCAAGCCTAGGTATGAGAAATCGGTACTTGATTGTGATTTTGTTGATTGCCCGAATGTCCACATACATCCTCCAAGACCCATCTTTTTTTGGAGTCAGTAATGCTGGGACGACACATGGTGACATGCTTTCTCGAAGCAATCCCTTCTTAAGATAAGCAACAACTTGTTTGTGCAACTCCTCATGTTCCATGGGGCTCATTCGATGATGGGCAAAATAGGCTAGATCCGAGCACCAAGTCAATGTGATGCTGAACATTTCTCATTTGAGGAAGACCATCAGGTAGTCCTTCAAGCATCAAATCTTTATACTTATCATGTAGAGGTTCAAGAGACCTAAGAATTGCTGCCGGTGTAGAATCTTCGTTTGCAACTAATACATAAATCACATTCATATCCTTCCTGTCCCTTTTTAATTTTTGAACATTAAACAACTTTGAACCCTCCTCTTTAGTGGATTCGGGTGTAGGAAGTTGTTTCATAGGGTGGAGTATTATATTAATACCATCTTTAACATAAGAATAAGTGTTTGGCCTAGTTTTGTGCACTATATCATGATCATAAAGCCATGATCTACCAAGTAATATGTGGCATTCATCCATAGGTGTTATATCACACCACACTTTATCTTTATAATTAGCACAAATGGAAAAAGAGATTAAACAATGAGCAAGAACTAGTACCTCACCTCCTTTCTTGAACCACTGGATGTGATATGGGTGTCGGTGCTTATGTTCCTTCAATTGAAGTTTAGCCACCATCTCTTTAGACACAATGTTTTCACTGCTCCCACCATCAATTAGTACTGTGCATAACTTGCCTCCGGATGTGCAAATTGTTTGAAAAATATTATGTCGCAGCCACTTCTCATCCTCGTTGGGTATTGGGGTTGATAACATAATTCGCTGGACAACTAAGACTTCACCCTCTTCATCTCCATACAAATCTTCAACTTCACCTTTGAAAGGCTCAGTCTCTTCATAAGACTGACTCGTCCCAATATCACGTTGGCCTTTATAGGTGTATCATTCATTAACTTCTTCTTCATAATTTTTTTCAGCCAAATTAACTTTGATAAGAGGTTGACGTGAGGGGCAATTGAATGCCATATATACAGGCTATAGGCACTTGAAACACACTATTTGTGTATTATCACAAATGTTTTAGGTGCTCCCAGCCCTCTCCCAACACCACTTCTCCCCATATTGGGGTTTGTTCTAGTTGGGAAATTCTAAGAGGTTTGGTTTCCACGCCCTATAGGTGGTCTTCTAAAGGTTAAAGCTTACTGCCCCTATATTGAAGTAGAGCCTCTTGTTACTGAACTATTTCTCCCAAGGCCCAGATTGATTATTTCCTCTGCTTTGAGGGCCAAAGTAGAGGCATCAAACATCTTATAGACATCTTTGAAGGCCAATTCATTTTGAATGCGTTGATTTAGCCCTTTCAAGTAATGACTTATTTTTTTTTATCTTCATACTCTTATAAATTTGCCCTAGATGTCAAAATATAGAACTCTTCAGTATAGTCACTTATCGACTTTTCACCTTGCTTGAGCTTTTGACACCTTTGGTACAAAGTTTGGGCATAATTTACTGGTAAAAATATTTGGCGCATCTTCGTCTTCATCTTTTCCCACAAATTAATCTTTTCCTTGGCTTGTCAAAGACGATCCTATTGCAAATCATCTCACCAAACCAATGCATGGTAAGAAAATTTTGCAGCTACTAATTTTACTTTTTTGTGATATCTAATATCTTTGTACTCAAACACTTTCTCTACTTTACGTAGCAAATCAAGAAAATCATCTGCATGCAATTGACCATGAAACTCTAGAATATCAATTTTTATTCTAGGTTCTCTTTCTCTTTTCAACAACCGAAGAATTCGTTCATTGAATTCGTTATTAGCTAGGGCCACCCAAGGTTGGTTATGAATAAGATGCATACCTCTTTCACCTCTGTTGCCTTCAATTTCAACACCGGTCTTCGGATTCTTTCTATCCTGAAGCTGAGCGAACCTTTGCGCAAGCTCATCGACTTTTGCAGCTACAGGCATGAATTGGTCTACTCTTTTTGCTAGGGCTTGAACTAATCCAGTCAATACTTTTAATCCATCGAGGGGTGTCTCTTGTGAAGCCATCAGAACTCGCTCTGATACCAATTGATGCAGGGAAAGAATAAAACTAAAAAATTAACAAGAAAAAGAAAGAAGGTTGAGAGAAAAATAGCCTATCTCAAAGGTCTGCAAAGGAATCCACCCTCAAAATATTCTCTTCCAAGAGACCAATTTCTATTCAATTCATAGACTGATTTACAATGAAAGGAGATGTCCCTTTAGACAAAATTAGATAACTAATAAAAAAACTTGTCTCTACATCTATCCCTATTTTCTCTCTCTTATATTCATGTGCCAAAATTGGGCTTCTAGATAGCCACGTTTTCCCTCTCATGTTTTACCAACAAAAAAAAAAAAACCTCCCAAGTTGGTTATTGTTGATAAAGATAAACTTTCTCCTAAATTTACCCTTATCCTAATTATATCCCTCAAATTAACTCAATCAATACAAGATAAACACAATATAAACTCTAATGTCTTGCCCTGCTAATTATCCCTGCGCATTCCCTAAAGAATAATTAAAATAATCCTAATAAATAGCCCTAAAAATTTCTCCTTATTACGTCATTGCCCTTTCTTTCCCTCTTGGGTTCTGCGACCCTTCTTTGGCCTAGTCACGAAGGGGCATGACTGCATCAACACCCCTTTAGAATTCTGGATAAGGGAATTCCTAGAAACCTCAAATTTTGATTCCTAGAGACTACACTAAGTTAATTACCCAAAACAAAGGACTACACTAATCTCAATGAACTATAGTGAACCTAAACTCCATAGAATTGTCTCAAATTCTCCTAAAACCTATCTTAATACCCTCAATTAGACATTTTAGGCACCCTTCAGCCTTATGAAACAAGAAAAATGACCCGAATACCATTCTGAAACCTAGATACCCAAAACTGAAACCCTGAAGTCCTAAGCTGTTAGACCCTCAAAAGAAATTCAAATTTGACCAAATTTAGTGCTAAATTAAAGAGTAGGTTGCAAGCTTTCTAATAGTCAAAGATTTGTCTGAATCTGATTTATGATTAGAAAGTCATGGCCAGGGAAAAATTATTTATAAAAATAACATTTAGTTCCTATGCATGAGTTGTGTGGTGTTGCGCAAATCAAGCCCATCGGGCCATGAGAGTCACTGCAGCTCACACACTTTTGCAGCCATATTTTAGTTTGGAAAACCCATAATTTTTCAGAATCTTCTGGAGGCCTATCGGGTAACCTAAGTTAGTTCTTGGACATGTTTTGACTCATAAAACCCTAGAAAATTTGTCCAAAAATCCTTAGAAAAATGGGAAAAACCTAAAATCTCCTAGAAAATTAGGAAAATACCTCAAAAAATAGGAAAATACCTAGAATAGGAAAAGTACTAAAATATTAAGGAAAAAAAGGAAATTCGTCCAAAGATCCCTAGGAAAATAGAAAATATCTTAAAACCTCTAGAAAGTTAAGAAAAATCCCTAGAAAACCTTAGGCTAGATACCCTTAGCCAAACTCCTCTTAAAATTTCTCTACAATGAAAATCATATGGCTAAATCCTAGATCCAAAAACATAGAGCCATGCTTCAAGAAAACAAGAGAAGGCATCCAAAGGCATAAATCAACATGTGGTCTTTATATTTCTTTCTATTTCTAATTTATTTTTGTTTTTCTTGCCATTTATTTATTTCTTAGTTTTAGTTAGATTTTTTAGAAATTTTTGAGCTCTAGTATGCAAAAACTATAGCTGGTGCTGCTAGTAGATCTAGAAGAGGATCACTGCAAAACATGTGATAATTCTGGGTATATAATTTGGGTGACCCCACTCTCTTTATCAATCTACAAAAGTTTAGTTCACTTCATAGGAATTTGAGCTGATTCCAATTAGAAATCAGCGCAGATTATCGAGTAAATAGTTTGGCTCCCAACCTGGGGCTCTTGAGCACAGATCTGCATATTTAGACCATTAAAAAACCTTATGCAATTTTCCAGTAACATTTTTCAATAAAAACAGAAAATGCAAAGCCCAAATTTGCCAAAAATATTGGAGTGTACTCACAAAGGCCTCATGACTACCATTTATTGTGGTCACTCTTTTTTTATTATTTTAAAATATATTTAATAATATTATTTACTTTTTATAATGGTTTTATTTCTTTTCAATGCTTTGACTATTTTTTTTTTGGTGAATGTCATTCTCTTTTTTTTTTTGCCTCCCATCAATAATGCCCTAACGCTAATTTTTTAATCAAAACCTTTTCTTGAGAGAGCGAGAGAGAGTGGCGAAGGCTGGCTTAGCTGTTGATATGGGATGAGAGAAATCTAGACCATTGGATGCAAAACATGTCATATATGGCAAGGGAATAAGCTCCAATGCTGATAAGGAGGGACTTGCTAGCCCATTAAAAAATACAGAAAAATCTCTAAGCAATTTGTCTATCTCTCTAGTTATCCATAAGCTTTACAGTAACATTCATTTTCTTCATACCTATTTTTTTTTTTTTATTATTGTTAATCAAATGTGCTTTTCAACTATTTCTCTACACTCATTTTAGAGAGAGGTTTTTTTTTTTCTTTATAGGCTCTATCAAGCTATCAAGACACCATCCTCTCTCCGTTTCTCTCTCTATATATATATTATTTTATTTTATTTTATTTATTTATTTATTATTATTATTTTATTTGTGTTCACAAGGGGACGCCCACAGCTTACGCAGGCAAAACAATTTTTTTCCCTTCACGCTAGTCCACTTCTTACTGGTTTGACGTTCATACTTTTCCTCGGTTTGATGATTGATACTTCAATCCTCTCTCCTTCATATAAAATTTATTGTTTGTCTTTATGCACCAAGTTTGTCCGTATAGGAATATTGTTTGGTACCCCTCTCTCTCTCCTGTTCCTACACCTTTGTTTTTTCTCTACCATTTTTTATTTTCTGTTGCCTCCCTCTCTATCTTGAATTAAAGTGTGGACGAATTACCAATCACTTTTTTTAACAGTGGAATCACCATTCCTCTCACTTCATAGTCATAATGCTCTTTTATCCTTCCACGGATCATCTAAAATCCCATGAATCCCATGAGTTTGCCTGGAGGTCCTATCATTCTCACTCAACACACTGTTGATTTTGGGAGTCAACCCACCGTTGATTTTGGGAAGTTGTAGTTCACGTTCTTTTTTTCACTTAATTTTTTTTTTGGAAATTATTACATTTGTAGAGGGAACACTTATATTTGGGACTGAAAATCAAAGGAAATAAGTTTTGGTTTCCTTTTCTTTCACAATTTTTTTTTGTATTGCTACGTCAATTGCTTGCAGAATGTCGAAAACATCTAAGGCACAACGAGTTGGTAATCATCGACGATTCTTTGGAGGCCATCCCGTACTGCTCTCTTAAGGAGATATGTGACTCACTATCGACCAAAAAGGACATCATCATCATTATCTGAAAAGTTGGTAAATCATCCATCGAGAAAGTGTTCAGTTGATCTAAACCTTCAATTTCATTGATATTCGTGTATTTTTTTGATAACATGGCTGCTAGATTGGTGATCTAAAATAAAAAAACTTAATGAAAAAACTTGAATATGTGGAAATGAAAAATGAACTACATCTTGATTTATGATAAGATCAATTATGTTTTGAACTCTACTCAACCTAAATTGGGTTTAAACCCCGCTTGTCAAAGTAGAAGACAACTTGTGAAATAAGAAGGATATGACAAATTAGTAAAAACCACATTGCTTACTTTTGTGGAGAATAATTTGATAAGGGTTTTTGAAGATTATGAAACATCTAAATTAATGATAGAAGCTTTGATAAAAAAAATATGGATCTACATCTGAAACCAATATTCAACTTTTGTCTGAAAAATACAATTCATATAAGATGAGGGAAAATAAATATGTGGTAGAGCATGTTAACAAAATGATTGTTCTTGCTAAAGACCTTGCTGCGACGGGAAACCCCATTCCCGATCGTATGCAAGTGTCAAATGTATTGAATAATCTTCCATATTTATGGAAACCTGTAGTCATTGCTCTAAATCACTCAACCCAAGGAATTACCATGTTGAACTTGTCCATGTACCTAAGTATAGTGAAAGAAAGAAAAACTAAAAAAGGAAAGGCAGAATTGCACTTTGCCTAAAATTCCTTTAAAGTGACCATCCTAGACCCTACAATAATTGAAATAACTATAATCAATCTAAAGAGAAGGGTAAAGTTTTCAAACCGCAAGGAGGAAAGGCTTACGCCAACTATTTAAAATGTTTCAACTACGAAGAAATAGGACATATCAAACCTAAATGACCTAATAAAAATATGTCTAATAATGGCTACCGCCGGAATAATGAACAAAAGAGCAACCACAAGAATAATAAGAAACTCGACCTAGTTTGTGTGTTCTCTAAATCTATGGCGGTTGATCATGATTTGAGAGAATGGTAGGTGGGCTCTACATGTACTAGACATGTTTCAAAAACTAGTGATGGTTTTGTCTATTTGAAGAAAGTCAAAACTGACGATCAGAGGATATATATGGGGAAGGACACCTTTTGTGATGTACTAGGTGTTAACACATACAAGCTGCAGTTGCCTGAGAATGTAAATTTCTTCCTCACTAATAACTTCTATGCGCCTAATATGAGGCACAACCTTATTTATGTCCCTAGGATAGATGAAAAGGGCTATAAGGTTCGTTTCAAGTCTATGAAGATGTCTATCAGGAAACATGGTTGAATTTATGTTTGGGGGGAGAAAGTTGAGATTTTGTATCGTCCAACTATTGTTAATGGAATGAATGTTGTTACTTATTTTTATATTGATATGACAATGAATGTGGCTAAAAATGATGCATATATATGGTATGTGAGATTATGACACGTTAATAAAAATAAAATGCAAAAATTAGTAAAAGAGAATGAATACCAAATTTTAAAGAAATTGAGTTTCAAACTTGTGAACCATGCATATCAGGAAAACTCTCTAGGAAGCCATTCGCTAAAAGACAAAATTCACAAGAATTACTTAATATAATCCACTCAGATATATGTGGACCTTTGAATATTAAGACACGTAGAGGTATGAAATATTTTATAACCTTCTTAGATGATTACTTTAGGTGTGAATATGTATACATAATTAGTAGAAAATCTGATGCCTAAGAAACATTGAAAGAATATAAAATAGAAATGGAAAATCAATTAGGAAGATATATTGAAATTCCAATGACCGATAGGGGAGAAGAATAGACCTCAGAATTATTTAACCAAGTTTGTCGAAATCATGGTATAATACATTAAACAACCTTACCATACACCCCACAACAAAATGGAGTAGCGGAGAGGCACAATAGGACTTTAATGGAAATGGTTAGGTCTATGATGGATCATGCCAACCTAGCTGTAAATTTTTGGGAAGAGGCTATCAATACAACTATGTTCATTTTGAATAGATTTCCAACTAAGGCTATAGAATTAACCCGTAATGAACTTTGGACATGAAGAAAATCAGACCTAAGTATATTTAAAATTTGGGAATCAGTTGCACATGTGCTTATCCCAAATCACGGAAGAGACAAACTCAATAGTAAAACAATTAAATTTTCATTGATAGTTTATTGTGATAACTCTAAGGGATACATGTTCTATAATCATGGCAATAGAAACTTAATTGAGTGTAGGGATGCACATTTTTTAGAAATTTAAGATAACGATAAAAATAAAAATAAGGAAGTTGACTTATTTGAAGAAGAACATATTAAAGATCAAGGCAATATCATTGATCTTATACCAACAACTAGTAATTTTGTCCCTACTGAGTCCCGTAATCTAGATAGAAATCTGAGGTCTAGAGCTCCTCCTTTCCATTTAGATGAATATTATGTATTCTATAATGAGGATGAGATAGATGAACCATGTATTTATAGTGAAGCCATCAACTCACCTGAATCATCTGAATGGATCATTGCTATAGATGATGAAATTAACTCTATGACAAGAAATTCAGTATGGGAACTTGTAGACCTTCCTAAAGATAGGAAGGCTATTCCATGTACATGGATTCTTAAGAAGAAATTTAAAGCTGATGGAACCATTGATAAATATAAGACTGCATTAATAGTCAAAGGTTTACTTAAATTATTACTTGAAATTATTTCAATTAGATGTTAAGACAACTTTCTTAAATGGAGAATTAAAAGAATATATCTACACAAAACAACTAGAGCGATATGTAGTTACAAGTCAAGAAGAAATGGTATATAACTTGAATAAATCATTATATGGTCTAAAACAATCATCTAGGCCATGGTACTTAACTTTTCACAAGACAATTGCCCAATTGACTAGCTAATAGATTGGATTACTGTGTATATGTTTGGAACAATGGGAGTAAATTTGTGATTTTATCTTTATATGTGTTGGGTGTGCTTTTAGTCACATATAAGGATCAGATGCATTTTTATAATGATATGTCAGCTATGCTTCATACGAGGCTTAGTGAAGATGAAAAATCCCATATGATACAAAATGTATGATATGATCAAGATCCATCACATGAGAGGCTTGATATGCCTAAAAGAATTTTGACTCGTCAGTTAGTCCTTAAAAGTTATAACTCACGATTGATAATGGCAAGAGCCCGTTAGCTAGACATATTCAAGGTTGACGTAAAATATGAAGCGATCTCATCTGGAGACAAGTTTTAGGATACATATACTCTTAAGGCTTTATGTACGCCTACCCATGTGATAAATTGAGGAATACATACGACTTAACATTGGCATTCACTGTTAGTTATGCACATGTGCTATATAACTTACGGTCTATGATAAGAGATCATGAAGATGTCTCTATTTGAGGCAGAACACCGAAATGCATATATTCGCTTGCATATAAATGTCTCTCCACTAGATACCGAAGGAGTTCTGGGTGACATATGATATGACTCTTTAAAAGATCCGTCGTATGTTGAAATAATCATGTTTTGACAGATGGAACTTGAGTAAAATCTCGTCATATGTTGAGGTGAATTCCTAAAATGTATATATTAAGGCCTTATATGCCTTAAAGTCCAAGGGTGATATGACTTGGGTGATATTTGGACCTGGCTTAACTCATGTCTGTATCCACTGTCGAATCGGATATGCCCTGACTGACACCTCGAAGCTTGATGCCTTCGGGATCGAATTAAGACTCTCAAGAAACTACGTCCGAGGTACTGTGACCTTCTCCTTGAAGATTTGTATTAGTTAGAGGTTGGATAGCTCATTGACCATATAGCTCGATGGTTGGACCTTTAAAGCCCCATGTCTTATGCATTCCAGACATAACAACATTCAACTATTGATATTTTAATTTCTCCCTTAAATGCAAGGAATTTTGAAATCGGGACCAATGGATCCTCCGTTCAATGTATTATCACCCTTAAAAGGTGTGGAACTGTTATACACTAGTGAATAAAGCGTATATTGAGCGTGATGAACAGAAAGGTGAACCAACGAGTAATGAAGGGGAGACATGTCCTAGTCTTTCTCATTAGACAGCTCGACTGACTCACAAGACTGCATATTTAAAATTTAAAAGAGAGATGGTTGGTCGTATGAGATAGGCTTGAATTTGAATTCACGTATGGTTAATGGTTGACCACACATAATAAGAACAAATTAAAGTTTACGAGTGATTGAGATTGGGTTCAAGAGATTACTCGTGGATTTAAATTCACGTGAAGCCTTGAGTTAGAATTCAAATCCACGAAATCTCCTCATTTAAACTAAAAGATCATCTCACTGATTCGAACTCGTATAAAGGATAAAGACAAAGTGATGATTCAACGTGAAGGTTAGAAAGAGGATAAGCATCATCAACAAATCAATGATGAAGATGTAAATATTATGTTTGATGGTTATCAAAGAGAAAATGAAGTTTATCACTTGGAAAATGATTATAGAAGCCGAACGAGCAGATGAGAAAGGGGTTCGCATATTTTTCCTTGAGATAGGAACTCCTTGAGAGGATATATCTCATAGGTTGATTAAGTATTGATTGTAGTACTGAGATAGAGTGAGAAAAAGAGAGAAAGAGAAAGAAATTGATTCTGAGCTATGAAATACCTGCTTGAAGCCTGTTCTCGAAAAAGGTATATGGTATGATATCCCATTTGATGTTATCTTCTTTTATTTAATATGCATGTACGTCTTACTTTGTCAGAAACGACTGTATAGGTCTTGAGGATATAATCAAGCATAATTGGCCTTATTTGCTCTTATTGTATTATTTGGTCAATGTAAAATATAATAGGAGATTAAACACATGTAACTATTATGTTCCCAGTATATGATATAAAAAACCAGTGTTTCTATTTGATGGAATACAGAGGCAAATTTGGCACTAAGTGTCATTGGTTAGGTGCCTTGATCTCGCCTTTCGGATCTAGATGATCTGACGGCACGTACCTCGGGTTTCTGGTGAACCCAGGGTTTGAGATCGCTCTCTCAAAACCTTGCTCAAGAGCAAGGGCAGGTATACCAACTAAAGAGAGAGGAATTTTAGGTGGGTTTGGGACTTACGCGAGCTGCTCACATGGGCGCCCTCTTAGATCACGAAGAAGGCCCCTCAATTGCTTTAGCTGGTTCGAAATTGCCTCCCTTGACCTGCAATCCTCTTGTTTTCTGCACAACCCTTCTATGGTTAATTTGTAGGACAAGTGGGTCAAGGAGTACATTCATGTGATAGCATGATGAAATGTAAATTTTAGATAAAGATAGAAAAGAGAAGAAAAACTAGACGGAGAGGCGAACCTAGCATGACATTTGGACAATTATCTACTCAAAGTGGGCAACACGGGCATGGTCCTCAAGACCAGCATGGTGACAATACTACTCAAAACCGAGACCGAGATGGCAATGCTAAGTTAGATCTACCCTCAGTCAAGTTAGAAGAGAAAAGGATGAAGAGAAGAGAGAGAGACAACATAGGGAGGAAGAATCCAGATGGTAATGGGCATCACCGTTGGCAGCACGAGGAGGCGACATGTCCCTAGAGAACAGTGATGGCTCCTAACAAGGGGCACAGCGATAACTTCTCATAGGTCTCACGGTGATTACTTCTCATAGGGCGCACGACGATGGGCGCAGGGAGGCGCAGAAGAAGCCAGTGTGCAGTGGCGAGTATTGCCTCGACCCTTTTGCAGACGGCCATGGGTATTGACGTCTGCAATGGTCACGCGACAGGGTGAAGCCCCTTTGGGCGGCGATAGGCTTCATTACCCATGTCCATCGCTAAGGCGCTTAGGATACATCTACAAACGACGATGAGCAGCGTCGTTTGTAGGCCTCGTGAAAGAGATAGAACAGAGGGAGAAAGAGACGCGCGCATGGAACTGCCATCACCATGCACGACCTGTGAGGCTACAAGAGAGGCATGCACGACACTGCCACTACCGTGCATGACCTATGAGTAGAGCTCAGATGGGGAAGAAGAAAAAGAAAGAGAATAAGAGAGAAAAGATGAGAGAGAGAAGGAAAGAAAATGAAGAGAAAGAAGGTTTACCTCGAACTTAGGGGTACAGATCAAAAGTTTCTCTCGCCTCACTCTCTCTCTCTCAAGCATGACACAACAGTGGGAAGAAAGAGAAATTATATTCAAGCAAAACTCTCTCTTTTGCAAGGAGATGGATCCTGTCTGTGTGTCCTTTTTTGCATACAATACTGCTATGTATATACAGAATTTGCCCCAAACATGGTTGGATGATCAAAAGTAACCCTAATTATTGGAAATTAAGATTAAATTGAATTAAAAGAAATTAGAAAATAGAGTGCAAAATGAAAGATTTGCCCCTTCCTAACAATTCGTGAAATTTCAGAACAATCCCTATGTTGCCCTAAAACTTGTGTGATCTTGCATGGATGATCGGGGGTCGTTATGATGCTCAGATTTGTGTTTTCTTGTAGGGCTCAGCATGACAATCAATTTGGTACAAACTTCGAGCTATGGATCATATTTTTAGCTCGAGACCTTATGTCCACAATGGAATTGGTCTTGTGTCGATCGGGCTCTCGAGCGACATGATCCGGCTGCTTGAGCAAGACAAGACACTGCTGAATTTTTTGCACTTTTTTCACGGATTAACAACTTCTCTCTAGCTTTTCTTCGTGCTCTGTTGTCGTCACGAGGCTTGCCACATATCGAATCGCTCGTCATGATTAGACGAACATGCTCACCGAATTTGAGCGAGATTCGACTAGTGACGAGTGAGATATGACCATCGAAAGTCACTCACTGGTCGTGATTGTCGCTTCCATGGCATGGAGTTGCAGGGTGGCCACACGGTAATAACATGCGACCCCTCTTGTTTCACTCTTTTGCCTATAACTTCTTCCTGGAGTGTCCGTTCGAGCTGAAATTTGACCCTAAGGCTTTTCAACTGTGCCGATTCCAATGTTGGTGGTGCCACAGCATATTGAGATACCAAAAATGTAGCTCTTGTTATAGGATCCATTTCAGGGTGCTAGAGGTCGATTTTGCTGGAACTGTTTCTCAGTCTTCACCGCCTTAGACATGTCGAAATGCACCGAAACTTGGTAAGAGACTTTTAAGAGGCCTCATGAAGATCTTGACTAGTTTTGGAGCTATTTTGAGACTGTCAAAATTTTCACTGTTTGCTAGGCCTTAATTGAGTGGGGGGGCCCATGTTGATGAAAAATACCTTCCAACAGCATGCCCCACATTGTTGTGCTTCAATAGAATCGAGAAATGCAATCATTCAAGAATTTTAAGGGATCATGTCGAAGTCCTCACCCTCAAGGGATTATTAGGCATTTTTTTGAAGGCCAAATGCTACGAACCTTTGGTCGGCATTGTTCGCTACTACACCAGGTTTGCCTTTGATGCTCAAGGTATCTCTATAGGTCTCGTCTAGCGGGATCTAGTGGGGGGCTTCTGATCTATCCCGAAAGTCTAGTCCCATGTAGGCTAGGGGGTTTTGGCGAGACGTACCTTGAAGCTTATGGCAGGTTAGACCCTGGCTTTGTTAGTTTCTTGCCTTTGTGATGGTCCTTAGCATTTTCAGAGGGATCTTTTAGTCATCGCCCTCACCCTCAAGGACTCTTGTTGTTGTTGAACTGGAGAGGTATTATGCGGCCTCACTCCTTGATAAGCCATGTTGAAACATGGGGGATCTTATGCGGCTCTCACCCCTTGATGAGCCATGATTGCTGGGAGATCTTATGTGGCTCTCACTCCTTGATGAGCCATGTTGAACATGGGGGATCTTATGCGGTTCTCACCCCCTGATGAGCCATGATTCCTGAGAGATCTTATGCGACTCTCACTCCCTGATGAGCCATGTTGAAACATGGGGGATCTTATGCGGCTCTCACCCCTTGATGAGCCATGATTGCTGAAAGATCTTATGCGGTTCTCACTCCCTGATGAGCCATCTGGTGTTGCGATTAGATGCTGGCTTTTGAGGATTTTAGGCAGACTTCATTAGCCGGGATCTTGACTGTTTGGAAACTGGACGTCGGCTGAGGTGGTAGCCGTGCGTCATTTTGTCTTATCAGTCTAAGTGCCCTTTTGTGAGTTTTCACTTGAACAGGAAAAGCAGTACCGTGAAGATGGTTTTCACCAACTCTTGTTTTTTTGGGCTCTTTTACCCATGACCTGCGGTCATGTCGACCCTTTTTATCCTTTTTATTTGCGATGCCCTTTCATGGTTTTCACCGTGCTTGGATTTTGTTTTCCATGGAACTCTCTAGTTACGTGACCATACCATCCATCATTTTTACTCACGGCATTCCCTTGTCTTTGTGTATACCATGCCCATTTGTTTTGAGAAGGCATGTTTATGGTCGTGCCTTCAAGACTTGTGCGAAGCCTTTTAACGTCATGCGGCCAGGACGTGCACTATAGTTTAGGGTCATACAGCTGGACCGTAGTGGTGATGAATGACAGTTTGTGGAGGCCATTGAGTGAGCTTGGTGATGACTTTTGACTCACTTGGGAACATGGCATGAAGTTGCCTTATGAAGAGTTTACGATGGCTGAATGGTGGGTGAGCAATGGTGACCCACTAACTGACGGCAAGTATGGCTTGTAGAAAGGTTCGCCGTTTGGTGCGCATGGGTAAGACTCCTTGGGGGAAAGGATGGTAATGATGGTGAAGGTGGTGCATGCACACGAATGGGCTGGCTAGGGAAGGCGTATGTGAAAATGCATGCAAAGGGTGTGTGTGCCCGTATATAGACTCACCAAGGAGGAAATGGAGGTGGAGTGCACATACGAACGGGTCGGTTAGAGAAGACATGTGTGAAGATGCGCGTAAAAGGTGTGTGCGCGTATGTGGGGGCATCTTTAAGGTCATGCCTCCTGGACTTGAGCAAAGCAGCTTAACGTCATGCGGTCAGGAAGAGCACTATGGTTTAAGGTCATATAGCTTGGACCGTGGTTATGCACTTTAAAGTCATGCAACTAGGACCATGCAGTTTAAGGTCATGCAACGAGACTTCCGGTACAGTTTAAGGTCATATAATTTGGACCATGGCTGTGCAGTTTCATGCCTCATGGACCATAGCTGTGCAGTTTAAGGTCATGCAGCACTGACCATAGCTGTGCAGTTTAAGGTCATACAGCATGGACCAGTGTGTGGGTCGTCATGTAGGTAAAGCTATTTGTGTGAGTTGTGAATAGCCATTTGACTCTTAGGGATAAAGGTGGTTAAGGCTATACACATGAAGAGAGGTTTTAGATGGAGATGGCAACACTCGAGGAGTGGCAGATGTAAGAGATTTCACTGGGGGTTAGGAGGGCCAGCGTGACTCCATGGGGATAATGAGCAATGGGGTGTATGTAACTCCGTTGAGGATGACGGGCCAGAGCACAGATAAACTTCATTGAGGGTTGAAGGGATAAGGATGGCCCTAACTCCATAGGGATAGCGGGTCGCAATAGGGTGTGACCCTTACTGGGATGTCGGTGCAAAACACACCCATTAGGGGTTAAGGGGGTAGGTACGACCCCTGCGTGCATCTAACTTCATTGGGGATGTTGCTGAGATACCCTTTTAGCGAAGGAGTCGTCTATCTCTAGGTTGGAGCTTTGCGTATGGGCCATTTGTTGCACCGTGCGTTACAATTTTTAGGGTCTTGTAGCTTGGACTGTAGCTATGCACTTTAAAGTCATGCAGTTAGGACTATACATTTTAAGGTCGTGCAACTAGACCTCCGCTACAATTTAAGGTCATGTAGTTTGGATCGCCATACTAAACCTTTTAATGTCATACGGTCAAGATGTGCACTATGGTTTAAGGTCACACAGCTGTACCATAGTCATACAGTTTGAGTCGTGAATCAAGGACAATGCAATTTAAGGTCGTGCAACTAGACCACCACTACAGTTTAAGGTTATATAATTTGGATCATGCAGTTTAAGGTCATGCAACTAGACCTTCGCTATAGTTTAGAGTCATGAAACAAAGACTATGCAGTTTAAGGTCGTGCAACTAGACCATCGCAACAGTTTAAGGTCATATAGTTTGGACATTGCATTTTAAGGTCGTGCAACTAGACCTTCGCTACAGTTTAGAGTGATGAAACGAGGACTATGCAATTTAAGGTCGTGCAACTAGACCATCGCTATAATTTAAGGTCATATAGTTTGGACCTTACAATTTAAGGTCGTGCAACTAGACCTCGATTGTACTATTTAAGGTCATGCAGCATGGACCGTAGTCATGGTGAGGGAATGTGACTCCATGGGGAGTAGAGCCATCACCAGAGATTGGACTCCCTGAGGAGTGAGGCTGTGGTGCAGGGGATGAACTTCCTGAGAGCACAGGATGATGGTTTGGCTGAGAGTGCCACGACATGTGCATGGCAATAAGTGTCAGATGGTGCACGCAGAATTCGGCCCATTAGTGAAGCGTGCGACGGTAGCTCCTGACGAAACGCGTGGTGTTGACCTCTTGATGAAGCATGCAACGATGACCCCTTGATGAGGCGTGTGCCGATAGCCTTCAGACGAGGCATGCGGCGATAGTCCTCTGACGGAGCGTGCAACGCTGTCTTTTGAATGAAGCGTGCAGCGATGATCTTTTCGGTTCTCGGACCTGACCAGACCCAGCCTGGTCTTACTGCCCTCTGAAACTGGGGATTGGAATGTCATTTCATATTTGTCGAGGGCAATTTACAACATCGTTGAGTATAGAAGTGGGAAAACCCCATTCACTGTTTTACCCAAGGGTAAAACAATTTTTTTTACAGGGAGAGAGCTAGAGCCTTTGGTAATGGATTTTTCGACAGAAACGTTTCGACCAAAACTTGTTGAGACAGGCCCTTAAGAGTTTTCTGGAGAGCTTCAGGAAGTGCGAAGCTTCGCAGGCTGATTGCAAACACTTTTCGACAAGCACCGAAGCTTTCTAAGAAAGGAAGAGGGCTTCTCAAGGCCTTAGCTGGATTTACAAAGGTGCCCTACCGGGGTTCGAGTGCTCCTTCGGTTGTTCTGCTGCTTAGAAGGTCAGAGAGAGTTCAGAGGGCTCTGTCAGTCCTTTGGTTGTTGGAGGAGAAAGAGAAGGGGCTGCATTGGGCTCACCGAAAACTCAGTGGAATTTTGGTGAGCTTTGGTGAACTGCTACAGTGGGAAACCAAGGGGAAGGGAAGACCCACAGGGTTGTAGGGAAGTCTTCTGGGGACCTCCGGTGGTTTTCACTAACTCCAGTAACTAATAGAAGGCAGGGAATGACATAGAAGATGGCGAGGCCTTCCTAAGAGATTTCAAGACTGCTTTCTCAGTCCATTACGTGTATGGTTGGCTGGGGGAACTAAAGTGTTGGAGGACAGTGTGTGCCCATTTTTGCTAAAGATTGCCGGATAGAGGGCGGTCTTCCATCCCCTAGGCCATGAGCGCAACTTGTTTTTAAATGATCACCTTCACATTCTTGTTGGAAGTCTCATAGACGCGCGTATGTGGACGAGCTGGGCCACCACTTAGATGGTGACTTCACCAGTCCGAAGGAACTGATGTTTATGTTGAGTGCGAGAGGCAGAGTTCTTGCCTATCGCACTGTCCATGGCACAAAGTTTGAGGGCTATTTTCCTCATTCGTGCGCCCGACAGCATGGCTGGATCAGGGGTGCCTGTTCTCCATACTCTTTGAGAAGTGGCATAGCAGGGTAGCCCGCTGGAAGAAGGATGAGTTGGGAACTCTCAAGGAGATTTTGCTCCGTAGGCACATTCGAACCGCTTGGGCCACATGCTTGAAGGCCACCATAGTTAATAAGTATGTACTGCCCCATTTTGACAGGGAGGTATGAACCACCAAGGCCCACTAGCACTGGTGGAGGATCATGAACAAGGGGTATTGGGACGCAGAGCACCCTTAGAAAGGGGAGGGTAGCCGCTGAAGCCAGGATACCAGGAAGCAGAAGATGGCAATGACCCCTCCCTTAGGTAAATGTTTTACCCTGGGCTTCCCTCATAACTGGCGTGTGGTCAGGCGGTCTCACCAGACTATCATGGACGAGTCCTTGCCAAGGTTTCTCAACATGGAGAAGGACACAGAGAGTATTTTTGATCACGTCTCTACTTTCTTCAAATGGAAGAATGGCCGAGAAGTCCCTGGGTATGAAGGACATCCGGTCTAGGATTTGAATAAGCTGATAGGGAGCTGCACTCATAGCAAGTTAGCCGCCATTCTTCCAAGTCTGGCACCTCGAAGGGTGTTGCGTCTGAGCAGACGAAAGGGAGGAAGAGAAAGTGGGCTGCTGCACTCCAGCCCGTGAAAGGAAAGAAGAAAAAGTAGGTTGCTGCGCCCGAGTCGGCGCTGAAGAAGAAAAAGTAAGCTGCTGCGCTCGAGTCGGTGAAGAAGAAAAAGCAGGCTGCTACACCCAAGATGGCGAAAGGAAAAGAGAAAAAGTGGACAGCCGCAACAACTCTTCGTACCCCAGCCCAAAATGCGATCAAGGCCTCGGGGTGCAAAGGGTGTAAGGTCCTAGTGATTCACAAGCTAGGAGACGGCTCCTCACCCTCAGCTACTTCGAAAGGCTATGCATCTCCTGCCATTTCCCTGTCATCCTCCGCTCTTGAGGTTTCACCTTCTCCTTTGCCTGAGTCTTCTCCTGGCCCTTCAGAGTTTCAAGCCGGTGCTTAGAGCCTACTGCCCCGATTGAAATTGCTTCGGATTAGGAAGCAGAGTTCATGGTTGAAGGGGAAGGCTCAATCCCGATGGAAGTGAATGGAGTTGTTGAGGCTGGTCTTGATGAGGCAGCGAAGGCAGAGAGGGCCCCTAGAATTCTAACGGCAGTCATGCCTGAAAGGGAAACCCCAAGAGAGGTCATGATAATAGTAGAGGATGAAGCCCCAAGAGCTGAAGAGGGGCCACCTGAGTAGCAGGAGATGGCTGCCTCGAGTGATAGATCTGCGGGGGGTACAGAAGTAGGACGCCCCGAGGGATCAAGCTTGTAAGGCCCTAAGGCGGCCCCCGTGATTGTAGAGGAGGCAGGCACCGTGGGAGAGCCTGTTGCTGAAATGATCGCCTTAGAAGACAAGGGCGGAGTAGGAGATGGAGAGGGTGTCGAACCTCCCGAGGTGGAGATGGCTCTAGAAGAGGGGACACATGAAGAGGTTGCTGCCCTAGGCGAGGAGACTATCGAGGTGCAACCTGATACTGAGGTAGTGGCTCCAGGCGAGGAGACTAGCCTTGCCCTGACTGTGGTTGCGGTTCCTGCAGAGGACGAGGCGAAGGTGCTGGGTATGAAAGGATCAAGCCTGACATGGTCATGGCAGGGGGCCAGAGCGAGAAACCCATTGCCGAGGTACTAGAGCAGCCTGAGGTTGCTCCTGAGGAACCTGAGACCTTGGCTGTAGCTGGGGATCCTGTTATGGTTGCTCCTGCAGTATTGCCCAAGCCTTCCTTCAGCGGGTTGTTAGGCGTCGTTTTTGTGATGGTTTAGTCGGGCCTTTAAAAACTGAAGGAGCTGTCCTTTGAAGAGCTGGTAGCCGCGATCCAACGGTTGAGGGAGATTGCCCTAGGGAATGTGCCTGAAGTCCTTCCTTACTTTGACAGCGTTGTCATTGAGCTGAAGGAATGGAGGGTGAAGGCTCTGCAAGAAGAAGCAACTACGCAGGGACTGGAGAGCTCGCAGTTGCCCCCTTTGGAGTCTTCTCTTTTGCTCTATCGTGAATTAGTAAACACTCAATAGCAGTAGCTGGATGTTGTAGACTCTCAGAGATCAGGTCTTACTATGGGGGCCTTCGTCAGCCAGTGTGAGGTGGCAGCTTTGAGGGGGAAGATATTAGAGCTGACGTAGAAGCTTGACAAGCTGGAGAAGGAGACTGTGGATTGGGAAGCGAACGATAAAGTGCTTCTTGAGAACACTTTGACCCTCCAGTCTTCTTTGGGAGAGGTGACCGCCTTGATGGAGCAGGAGGCTGGGTTGGTAGCAGAGCTGAAGAACGAAATTGAATAGGCGAAAACATCGGTTGCAGTGTACAGGGGAAAGATCAATGAAGAAATTGATCGATTTTGATGACGCCTTCTTTATTTTATTTTTCATTGTAAAGGAAAACAACTTGTAACACCCTCTTGATTTGCGAATGAAACAATGCTTTTGACTTTTCTTTCTATTTCATTACTTCCTCCCTTTCATGGTTTGAGACGAGAGGGAATAGCCTACTCCTTACTTTGTTTTGTGACAGCCTGCTGTGGCTTCAATGACTTCGAATGGGGGAGTAGTTGCTTACTCACCCCTTAGTGTTTGATTGGAGAGGGGCTCATAATTCATGATTCTCATGATTCGATGAGCCTACTCATTGTAAATGCTCCAGTCTGGGGGAGCTTTGGCTTCGATTCGAGGTGCATTGGTCTTGAGCCCGTCATAGGTCTTAGTCTCAGGGACAAACCCCTTTAAATGCTTTGAAGCGATGCGCATGATCTCCATTTGGCTCTGGGGATTACGAACCTCGCTTCTCAGCTCTGCCATGGGTTCTTGTTCCTTAGGGCCAGAGGGATGACTCTTGTCTACTTGTACTTCTTCAACAACCCCCGAGAAGTGTAGGATCCTCTTTTGGCTGCTGACGCTCCCTTTGTTCAAGGAGGGCGGAACTTGGAGTACCTTCCTTGGTGGTTGGTATACTAGTTCTGCTTTTAGAAGAGCGATGAGGACATGCAAGACCTTTTGCTAGTCTGATGTATAGGTTACCCTTGGCAGTAAAAAGTCTACCTCGGGGGCTTCCTCAGGCTCGGGGGCTACTTCTAGCTCGCCATTTCGTTCTGGCGAAGTAGAAGTTGAGGGGGAAGCTTTGTCTTCAAGAGAGGATACCATGACCTCGGAGAGGTGGCAAGGTATGCTTGGGTGGATGGGGGTCAAGGGGAGGATCTTGCTCTATCTTTCCTCTTCTTTGAACATTTCTGTGATCATTCGCCCCAGATCCTCAACGTCATCATGAGACGAAGGTCCTATCTCTCTCACAGGCTTTCAGTCGTTATGCTTTGAATTTTTCTGACGTTGGAAGTTTTGTGAAATAATACTTGGCATCGGCATAATGAGTCTTAGCTATAGGGAATAGTCTTTTATTGATGTAGACCGTGTGTTGCCTTCCATTTCGTCTGTACTTGAAGCATTGATGGAGTGTGGAAGGAACCACCCCCTGGTCGTGAAGCCAAGGACGACCAAGCAGGACGTTGTAGGAGGTGTTGGTGTCGATTATGTGGAATTGGGCGTAATCGTTAAGATCACCGATCTTGAGACGAAGGCGCAATGTGCAGGCTGGTTTTTCTCTTGACTGGTTAAACCCATGCACGGTGATGTGGGTAGGGGTGATGTCGTCAAACCCTAATCCCAATTGGCATCAGGGTAGGGTAGGCTTAGGAACAGGTTTTGGTTGAATTTTGGTTTGTGGCACTGACTGACTTTGCTGTTCAGCCGATGCAGTTTGGGTTGATGGGGAAGCAATATGAGCTTGTAATAGGGATGTAGAGTTTTGAGGTTGAGGTTTGGGGGAAGCGGAGGATCAAGAAACTTAAGGGCCTTGAGCTTCTTTCGCGATCTTAGACCTATTTGCCACGTGCTACCTGGTACTTCCAAGATTTGCACCATGTGGGAGGCTTCTTTGGAGCAGTAGCCTGAAGATGACTCGATTTTTGCTCGGGTTGACAAGGTGTTGGCGGTTGTCAAGAATCCAGCCACCTGAGCTAGCATCTCTATGAGGCGTTCTTACTGTGGCTGGGTGAGGACAGTGTCTACAAACTCTTTGTTTAGTGTGTCGAAGTATGGGCACCATCGAGCTGCACCTGTGGAGAAAATAGAAGAGGAGGGAGGAGAAGAAGAGTCAGAATGTTCCGGGTTTACGTCATCGTTGGAGTTGGACGTGCCCAGGGGATATTTTAGGTCTTGCCCTAGCTTTGATTGTCATCGGGTGCTTTTAGCATCGTCACTCATATTAGGGGAATCTCAAGTTGTTGGTGACTCTGGGATGTTCGCTTGATTAGATGAAAGGATGAGGCGAGCTGTGCCTGGGATAAAGTCATGCAAGGTCGGTAGTGGAGGAAGGGACCTGAGGAATTCTTCCGACTTGGTGGCTGAGGAGGATGATTCCTTCAACGGGCTGAGCTAGGTTCCTGCCATCTCCTTTGGGATCCTTGAGGGGGTGTCTGGACCACCCTATCAAGTTAGCGAGTAGCCCTTGCTTGGTAGACCGCCTCACTTTTCAAGGATTTGAGTCTACTCCACCCATGGTAGACTTTCTAGGGATGAGAGGTCAAAGGCTCTGAAGGGTCCGTATACATAGGAGGGACCGGTTGTGTGGCTTCCTTTGAAATGGGAGCGATAACTTGGACGTGTTCCCGGAGAACCGCACAAATGATGTGGCCCTGATGGACTTTCTCTGCAACTATAGCTTAAAACCCAGAGCATTCGTTGAGTTCGTGGCCCCGTACTTGGTGGTATGGGCACCAGAGCTTTTCCGTGCCCTGAGTAAGACACCTCGGCAGCCTGGCAGGCTTGGGAGTGATAAGGCCTTGTTGGAGCATTGCCTTGAAGAGGATCTACAGGGGGTCTAGCTCAGTGCTTCCTTGGGTTGGTGTCAGGAGGTCTTCTTGCTCATGCGGAAGAGGGACTCGAGGGTGTCCTTCTGGGTTACCTTGAACTTCCTGACACTGCTACATATTTTATGTCAAGAGCTTGTGGAAGCCAGTACATTCCCTGACTTCATGGCCTCGTATCTGGTGGTACGCGCACCAAACGTTCTAGGTTCCCAGAGATAGGAACTTGGGCTGCCTAGCCTGCTTGGGAGTGACGAGCCCTTCTTCGAGCATTATGGAGAAAAACGCACGAAGGATAGCAAGTGCCCCATCATCCTCTTGGATTGTGACTATGTGAGAAACCTCAGTTTCCCCGAACGCTCTTTTCAACTCTTCGATCTTTATTTGACCCTTGTTGATAAGGGCTTCGATCATGTCGTTGAGCTTGTAGCAGTCGTAAGTGTGGTGGCATACCCTCCTGTGATAGGAGCAGTACTTCTCGTTTGCCTCCTGCTCAGCCGACTCCGCAGTATTGTCCTTTAGCAACTGTATCGTGTTCTGTTATAGTAGCAGTCAAAGTAGTATAGACATCCACTCTGTGTCGAAGGGGTAAACCTTATTCTGGTGTTTGACCCAATGGTCGTTTCGCTTAGAATATTTAGGAGGCGGGACGCTGTTATAGGACTGTTGCTTCCCCCGGCCAGAGGCGCCTGTGCCTTGGAAAGGTCTAGGGTTTGAGGAACCACGTCTTTGGTGTCGGCCACGGTGATGACGGTGCTGATTACTGTCCTTTGGCTGCCCCGACTGTTGGAGCGAGAGTTAGAGCTGGCAGGTTGCTGACGAGGGTTGCCGTGATGCTTGAATAATCTCTCAATACGATTTGCCTTGGAGATGAACTCTGACATGGAGGGTGGATTGGATGCCTTGACATGTAGAGCGATCTCGGGAAGCATGTTCCGTATGCAGGTCTGGACCGCTTCCTACTCGGTCATGAGAGTGGCATGGAAGGTCACCAACTCTCTCCAACCGATGATGAACTTGTCAACCAGCTCACCAGGGTCTTGCATTAGGGTGAAGAGTTCGATGGTCTCTACGTTCCTTTGAACTTCGTAGAAGCGCTGATAGAACAACTTCTCCATCTCTTACCATGTGTGGACCGAGTTGAGAGGTAGTCGAGCATATCATTGGAAGGCTGGCCCTTCGAGAGTTTCACCGAACTAGCGGAGGAGGAGTTGTTCATCTCCCGACAGGCCGCCTGGAAGTGAGCAATATGTTGATGTGGAGACGTAGTACCATTGAATAGGGGGAGCTTCCCCTTTCGATAGTTCGGAGGGAAGAGCACTTGATCTATGTATGAAGAGTACAAATTTTGATAGAGCTGCATCTCTTGAATGCTTGGGACCTTGTTCTTGCGGCTATGGGCCACCATAACATCTATGCCAGTTTGGGAGACCCCACGGGAGATAGAATTGTCTTGGGAGGCTGATGGAGGAGTTTTCTTGGGAACTGTGTCCTCACCAGGAGGGGAATCGATCGAAGAAGGGGACCAAGAGGCCCCTAGGCGTTCCATCTTTCCAAGGATGGCTTGCATCATTTCCTCGAACTTTTTCATCCGCTCCTCCTGAGCGTCGACCAGGTCATTGATCACCGTAACACTGACCATCTCTTTTGGAGGTTCAGAACCTGGTTGGACAGTGGACTGTCGAGTCGGCGAGTGGTGCGTGGCAAGTTAGTCTAGAGGGGTTCTGACTGCCCCGACTGTACCCGAGCCTTGTATGCTGATCTTGTGAGGACGGTTCTTGACGGTCTTGGGACCGTGGCTTCTGAGTAGTGACGACCCAACAATACTCTTAGACTCGATCAGGCTTTGGAGTTTGGAGAGGGAAAAGGGGTTATGAGGCAGGAAGTCATCAAAGGTGGCGACCTCGACTGCCTTGGAGGCTTCTGGTCAGGATCTGAAGACCTCTTTCTTGCTTAACCCTGAGACGGCTGTGAACTTCACCCCAGAACCGAGCCTAAGACCTGGACTGCCCCGCCTTCTTCGAACACACAAGGGCCATGTCTATGAGCTGGAACAGGGAGTGGGGTCCAAGGATGGAAGGCAGCCTGGGTGTTTGCCTTGGAGGCTGGAGACCTCTGTCTGACGTCAGGTTGTTGCCTCGAGTTCCTTTATTGAGCTCATGCGCATGGCTGACCTGAGGCTAGCTCAAGATGGTACTCTTAGGGAAGAACTTCGAGTACCAGGGCTCAAGGTGTTTGCCTGGTATTAGGAGAGCAACAAAGGAAGGAGCTAGCTCACGACTTCGTCTGAGTTGAGGTCGGGAGTGAACTTGCCAAGATGGTGTGGGTGCACCTTTAAAGTTAGCCGTCCGAGTGACCTGGGGGTCAACCCAAGCTCGGTCAATGAGTCTGACCTGAGGAGGTCGAGACCCACGAGCTTGTGTCTGTGAGGGGTGAGGCAGAAGCCCACCTCTCACAGGGTGAAGCTGTGCGTGTTGGGAGGGAGGACGGAGTGGTCGACCCTCATGTGCGCGAGGTGGCATATAGCTAATGCTGCCCCGGGTTGTGGAAAGCAAATGCACGGTGCACCTAGGATATGGCCTGGGAAGGCCTAGCCCTGGATGCGAGCTTAAGGCAATGTGAGGGTTGCCAAGAGGTGCGACTCGAGTGGATAGATCATGAGCCCTTGGGTGTGTGCGAGGTGTGGCAACCACAGGGTCTCCGCCTCGATGTGCCGAGCCTCTAGGTCTAGAGGCCCATAGTGGTGAAAGGATATGGGCTGCTGCCTCGCGGCGAACCTCAGGAGCAACGAAAACTTGCTTGCCTTTCGCAAGAGTGATGGGGGCAGCCTTCTGGCAAGCTCAACAATATGACTAGCAAGAGATTTTCTGATAGTGGGGTGCGTGCCATGTGTGGTGGCAGATGTGCCACCGATGCAAGAGGCCTTGGCGGAGGTTCCACCAGGGCGAGACATTGGGGAGGCGGGGACTTTTAAGTCCCCTCTCGCACTGATCCAAGTGAGAACCTGAGAGCTAGACTGTGAGTCCTGACTCAAGAGGAGAGTAGGGAAGGAATCTTGAGTAGTTCGCTTCCCTGGGACAGTCATGAGTGCGAGGATAAATAAGTCCCCGACTCGGATGAATGGGTTGAACAACCCAGGTGCCATAGAAATTAATGCAGAAAATAAAAGAGGATATTGGTCAACCAAGAGCAAGCCCACTAAGGGGTAGTAAGTCCCTAGTGGAGTCGCCAAGCTGGTTAGGTGCCTCGATCTTGCCTTCCAGATCTAGATGATCTGGCGGTACGTACCTTGGGTTTATGGTGAACCCGGGGTTTGAGATCGCTCTCTCAGAACCTTGCTCGAGAGCAAGGGCAGGTATACCATCCGATGAGAGAGAAATTTTAAGTGGGTTCGGGACTTACTCGAGCTGGCTCGCATGGGTGCCCTCTTAGATCACAAAAAAAGCCCCCCAGCTGCTTTAGCTGGTTCGAAATCGCCTTCCTTGACCTGTAATCTTCTTGTTTTCTGCACAACACTTCTATGGTTAATTTGTAAGACAAATGGGTCGAGGAGACCCACCCTTGTTTTAGGGCAACATGCGTTCATGTGAGAGCATGATAAAACGTAAAGTTTTAGATAAATATAGAAAAGGGAAGAAAAACTCGACGGAGAGGTGAAGCTAGCATGACATCTGGACAATTATCGACTCATAGTGGTAGCAAGATGGGCATGGTCCTCAGGACCACCACGGCATCAATACTATTCAAAACTGAGACCGAGATGGCGGTACTAAGCTAGATCTACCCTCAATTAAGTTAGAAGAGAAAAGGATGAAGAGAAGAGAGAGAGATGACAGAGGGAGGAAGAATCCAGACGACAATGGGCATCGCCGTTGGCATTACGGAGGCGTCATGTCCCTAGCGAACAGTGATGGCTCCTAACTAGGTGCACGATAATAACTTCTCATAGGCCTCGCGACGATTACTTCTCGTAGGGCGCACGACGATGGGTGCAGGGAAGCGTGAAAGAAGTCAGCGCACGGTGACGAGTATTGCCTCGACCCTTTTTCGGATGGCGATATGCTTCATTACCTGCGTCCTTCGCAGAGGTGCTTTGGATATGTCTGCAAGCGATGAGCAACGCAATCTGTAGGCCTCAAGAAAGAGATAGAACAGAGGGAGAAAGAGATGCACGCATGGAACTGCCATCGCTATGCGCAACCTGTGAGGCTACCAGAGAGGCATGCACGGCACTGGCTCTGAGGAGAGCTTAGATGGGGAAGAAGAAGAAGAAAGAGAAAAGGAGAGAAAAGAGGAGAGAGAGAAGAAAAGAAAAAGAAGAGAGAGAAGGTTTACCTAGAACCTAGGGGTACTGGCCAAAATTTTCTCTCACCTCACTCTCTCTCTGAAGCGTGACACACTAGTGGGAAGAAAGAGAAACTTTATTCAGTAAAAACTCTCTTTTACAAGGAGATGGATTATGTGTGTGTGTCCTTTTCACATACAATACTGGTACGTATATATAGAATTTACCCCAAACATGGGTAGATGATCAAAAGTAACCCTAATTGCTGAAATTTAAGATTAAATTGAGTTAAAAGAAATTAGAAAATAGAGTACAATTAATAGAATTCCAGAACAGTCCATGTGTTGCCCTAGAACTTGAGTGATTTTGCATGGATGATCCGGGGTCGTTCTGATGCCCGGTTGATCATAAGATGATTGTTTTTTTGTAAGGCTCGACATGGCAATCGATTTGATACCAACTTCGAGCCATGGATCGTGTTTTTAGTGCACGATCATGTGACTTGAAATTTGAGTGGATCTTGAAACTTTGAATCGATAGTGTACTCGTTCCTTGAAATTTTTTGGTGATTTCTTCGTTGAACTACACTGAGCATGCCGTTACGATCACGGGGCAACAAACGTAGCTCGATTCCATGCTTGAATGAAGATTTCATAACCTTGGAATTTTGGTAGGAATCTAGAATTTTGGCCTTGGAATTTGCAGTTGATTCTTCAGCTTCGTGTGCAGAATCAGACCGTTCGTCATGTATAGGGTTCGGGTCAGTGATAGCTCGAGACGTTACGCTCACAATGGGATAGGTCTCGCCTCTATTGGGCTCACGAGCAACGTGATCCGGCCACTTGAGCGAGACACGACACTGCTGAATTTCCTATACTTTCTTCACGAATCAGCAACTTCTCTCTAGTTCTTTCGTTGTCGTCACGGGGTGTGCCACAAATCAAATCACTCGTCTTAACTTGACGAACATGCTCACCAAATTTGAGCACGATCCGACTTAGGACGGGTGAGATGTGAGCATTAAAAGTCACTGGTCGTGACCGTCCCTTCCATGGCGTGAAGTTGAAGGGTGGTCACACGGCCCCTCCTGTTTCACTCTTTTGCCTATAACTTCTTCTTGAAGTGTCCGTTCGAGCTGAAATTTGACCCCTAGGGGTTTTTAACTGTGTCAGTTCAAATGGTGGTGGTGACATAACAAATGCAGACATAAAAAATGTAGCTCTAGTTATAGCGTCCGTTTCAGGGTGCTAGAGGCTGATTTTGTTGGAACTGTTTCTCAGTCTGCACTGCTTTAGACATGTCAGAATGCAACAAAAATTGGCAGGAGAATTTAGAGATATCTCATGAAAATCTTGGCCAGTTTTGGGGCTATTTTGAGACTGTCAAAATTTCCACTGTTATTGCGCATGGGCCCCATGTTGATGAAAATTACCTTCCAAATAGTGATGTCCTCTGGTAAAGAAATTAATTGGAGTCTCAATATGTTTTAAATTATATGGTATTTTAAAACATCAATACCCGCCTTTTACGACATTCTCATTTCAGAGCGTCCAAATCTTTGATGACTCCATTAGGGAATAGTTCACCCTTCTTCTCTAGCAAGGTATAGGAGAGAGCAGCATCTTTTTTCTTTTAGATATATCCTCGACTTAGGTCTCTTTCTCTTTCATATTCTCACTTCCTTATCACTATAATGAGCGATCCCTTGTGTTAATACACAGGTTGTCAAGAGATACTAATGGCTACGATAATGACCTCCTTTCAAGTGGGCATTATGGAGGTTTCATTAAACTTCCCTTCATGCACAGATCATCTTGCTACTGTTGATAATCAGGGTAACCCAGGAGCTACAAGGTGAAAGGTCGCAGCCTGCAAGATGCGACCCCAGGTGTCTTTAGTCCCAGGATTCAAGCCACTGACAATAGTCCTCACTTACCCCAATAAAAGTCAAGCAAGGAGGAGCAGTGGCGATGCTATGTGTAATCCCCCACAAGAGTGTACACCTTTATCGCGTTACACAAGTTTCACTACCCCAACTAGGGGAAACAATCCTTACTTGGTTCATGAGGGAGTTCGAGGAAGAGCCACAACCCCTGAGCCTTTTGGTCCCTTCCTTTCAGGGCATCTCTTTTTCCTCTGGGTACACAAGTTATGCACTAGCTCCGACTGTTGTATGACCTTGCGACGCCAACACTGGCTTGCATCCCAAGTACTCTGACAATCGACGGGTGGTTAGTCTCCTTTGTATTAGTAACGCCACCGGCTCGTGTCCTAAGTGCTCCAATTATGGCGGTTTGTCTTCCTTGTTTTACTAACCCTATCAGCTCGCGTCCTAAGTACTCTGACAATCGGCTGGCAGTTAGTCTTCCTTGTGTTACTAACCCCACTGGCTTGCGTCTTAAGTGCTTCAATTATTGACCAATGGTTAGTCTTCCTTGTGTTACTAACCCCACCAGCTCACGTCCCAAGTACTCCAATTATCAACTGGTGGTTAGTCTTCCTTGTATTACTAACCCCACCGGCTCAAGTCCCAATTACTCCGACAATCAATTGGTAGTTAGTCATCCTTGTGTTACTAACCCCAGTAGCTCGCATCCTAAGTACTCCAATTATCGACCGGCGGTTAGTCTTCTTTGTGTTACTGACCCCATCTGCTCGTGTCCCTAGTATTCCAATTATCGACTGATTGTTAGTCTTCCCTGTGTTATTAACCCCACCGGCTCGCATCCCAAGTACTCCAATTATCATCTAGCGATTAGTCTTCCTTTTGTTACTAACCCCATTGGCTTGTGTCCCAAGTGCTTCAACAATCGATCGATGGTTAGTATTCTTTGTGGTACGCACCCCACCAACTCGCATCCAAAGTAGTTCGACAATCGACCGACGGTTAGTCTTCCTTGTGTTACTAACCTCATCAGCTCGCATCCTAAGTACTTCAATCATCGGCCAGTTGTTAGTCTTCCTCGTGATGCTAACCTCACTGGTTCATGCCATTTTGCTCCTAACCCCGTTGTTGTACATCCTCACGATATCAACACCCCATATCATAATTGTCTTAACCAACCACTCGTGGGTACCAATACTCGGGATGTCAATCGGTCAAGGGGTGATCATCCTCGGACGGGTGATAGTTTCCATGACCTTTACTTTTGCAGACTAATTCAAGGTGATGGGGAGCCTCCATGTATCCTCAAAGCACGGTCGAAGAGATATATGCGAGTCCAAAAAGCACATGTTTAGGTAGTTCTTAAGCATGACTGGTACATTTGTTAAAGGACCTAAGTGGATAATCGACTCAATGACGAGCCGATGATTAAGACATTGATAAGGTTCCTAAGCACAAAGCCTAATGAAATAGTACATGACCTGAGGGACTATTTTAATGAGGTGTGGCCATGTAACATGATAAGGCCGCTCCCCGATCAAGAGGAGGGGCCATCAAGAGAAAATATTGCTCTTGGGTTCGATGACGTATCGTCCCTATCATCTCATGACAGGCCTCCGCCCATCAAGACACCACCCAAAAAGACAAATAAGGTAAAAAAGAACCGACAAGTTGTTCCCAACCCCCAAGTTACCCGCAATGTAGCGAAGGCAAGGAAAGCCTCTTTGACAACTGTGGATACCCTAGCTCTTCACCTTGGATTATGAGAACCCGATGTGCTAATATTGGATAGCGAGTCCATTGGACGGCTTGAGCAGTAGGCCATCGCGTAATGCCGACATAGCAAGACGTCCTGACAGTCATGGGAGTGTCATCGGAAACTTTACAAGATCTTTCTTTGATATACGTTTACTTCATGACCGAGGAAGTAGTGGAGGAGCTTTTATACTGCGAAGATTAGGGCCAAGCACATCTTCTCTATAGGGGGATAATTCTTCTCGACCCCTTGCATCCCGCTGCTGAGAAAGTACAGTGCGGTTTCTTTCCCTTCGTCATTGTTTTGGGCTAACAGTGCCCCGAGGGACTCGTCTAGAGTGGTCACGTATAGGATGAGAGGTCTTCCCCGTATTGGAGGGTTGAGCAAATAATGCTTGATGTCATCAAAGGCTGCCTGACATGCTTCATCCCAGATGAATGGGTTATCTTTCTTTAACAGGTGCGTAAAAGGTTTACAGCGACCTGAGAGGTTTGAGATGAACTGCGGATGTACACCAGCTGCCCTTGAAGAGATCGCAGCTCGTAGTTGGTGATGGAATTTCTTGGATTTCCTTGATCTTAACTAGCTCAACTTCCAGCCCTTGGTGTCTAACATTGAACTCCAAGAACTTTCCTGAACGCATGCCAAAAACTCATTTCAGTGGGTTCATTTTAAGCTGATGAAGACGTAACAGCTCGAACACCTGCTCAAGGTCTATCATATGAGCGTCTTTCTCGTCGGATTTTACCACCAAGTCATCTACATAACATTTGACCTCCTTGTGCTTCATATCCTTGAAGATGGTTGTCATCGCTCTCTAATATGTGTCACCAACATTCTTCAATCCAAAAGGCATCATTGTGTAGTGGAAGACCCCTTTTGGAGTCAAGAACACGGTGGCTTCATCTTTTGGTGCCATCCGTATCTGATTATACCTGGAGTATCCATCCATGAAGGATAAGATCTGACAGTGAGCAGTAGAATCAATGAGAATCTCTGTGAACGGCAACGGGAAGTCATCCTTTGGGCAGGCAGTATTGAGGTCGTGGAAATCGAGGCAAACCATGATTTGGCCGTTCTTCTTCTTGGTTGGTACTTGACTTCGTGGATGAAGCTTGCTTGTATGAGTTTGGTCACCTCGGCATCTATCTACATTTCGAGGTCAGGCCTAAACCTCCTTGATTTCGGCTTGAAAGGTTTGACAGTTGGATCGATGTCAAGATGGTGAACCACGACTTAATGAGCTAAACCAGGTATCTCATGGTAATCCCAAGAAAAGACGTCTCGGTTTGCTCTTAAGAAGGCGGTGAAATTTTTGTTCTCCTCTGAAGACATATTTGCCTAGATGAAAGCGGGCCTAGGGTTTGCTTCGTCTCCTAGATTTATCTCCTCGAGCTCATCAGCAATGGCTTGACCGCCTTCTTCCCATTCTTTTGGGGCCTCTTGCAACACGTCATCATTGGCTTCAAAGGTTTTCTCATTAACCTCAAGTGCAAAGACCCATGATCCTGATATCTCCGCTTCCAATAGAGCTCTAACGTAGGTCATGATTTCTGCACCTTTCTCGAACTGGGGCACATAAGGGTTGACAACAAATATGGACGACATATCAAGATGCACGAGTTTGATTTGAAATTTATTGGGAAGTTGAGATTCAGTGATTGCGGGGCCAGAGGCATCCTCATATTAATCGTTTAGTCTTTGCATGGGTGTCTGCAGTGTTTGCCCTGTGCTAGCTGATACTTCATAGACGTGTACCATGTGGAAAGCCTCCTGAGAATAAAAGCTCTGCCCTCTTGATTTTCCTAGTCTTTGCTCAAAGTCAGGCTGAGGAGGCCACTAGAATTTCTTTGATTTGACTTTTTGTGCATCCCGGTAGAAGAGGATGGTTTTGACTTAGCTCGAGCTGCCAAGGTGTCAGCAATTGTTAAGAATCCAGCAACCTGGGCTAACGTCTTTCTCAGCCGTCTCTGGTGCATCCTGCTGATATTGGTTCCTTCGAGCTCTTTGTCAAAAGCCTCAAAGTCTGAACATTTCAGGGTTGTACCTTCAGGAGACATAGAAGAGGCAGAATAAGAAGAAGAAGAATAAGAGGAAGAAGGAGAAGGGTCAGTAGGTGAGGGACTTTTAAGGTCGTTTCCCTCATTGGACCGATCCCGACAGCTTCTTATCCTGACGCGCGACCTCCATGCGATCAACCTTTTCCATCATTGCGTGCACAATCTATTCAAGCCTTTCCATGCGAGCTTCCTGGGAGTCGCCAGGCTCATTTACAACCATGACGCTGACCGTTTATCGAGGGAGGTCTGCTTTAGGTGCAATTGAGGGTTTTCGAGCTTGGCGGATCGCACATGAAAAATTGGTCAGCAAGGGGTCAGCATGCCCCGATTGGACTCAAGTCCTATATGTGGACCGTGTGAGGACTGGTTCTTGACGGTCTTGGGATCATGGCAGTTGGGTGATCGAGTCATCTTCTACGACACTGACCACGATGTAGGATTCTCACACTTCTTCTTCAGTCTCTATGATTCAAAGAGAGTAGAAGGGATTTTGAGGGAGGAGACCCTTGGAACGGGGTGCCCCGACTTTTCTAGTTGGCTCTTTAATCAGAATCTGTACTTCTTTATCTTTCTTGAGATTTAGACAGCGATAGTCCTCTCTTTAGAACAGAGACTGAGGTCGAGGCTGACCTTCCTTCTTAGAGCATGAGAGGGTGTTATCCATAAGGTGGGGCAACGAATGTGGACCTTGGATGAGGGCCAGCTTGGGCTGCTGCCTCGGAAGTTGAAGAACTTCATCAATCATCAGACCTTTGCTCCAAGCTCCTTTGTGGACTCTAGAGGCATAGCGGACCTGATGAGGCTGGCTGAGGATAGCACTCTTAGTGAAAACCTTCGAGTACCAGGTCTTGAGATTTCTGTCGGGAGGAGATAGGGCAGAAGAAGAGGGGAGTGGCACTCGATGATGTTTAGGTCAGAAGCAAGCAGTGGCCTGGGAAGGCGGTGCGTGTACGCCCCTTGAAGTAGCATTCCAGGTGACTTGGGGGTCAGCCTGGGCTTGAACAGGTGGTTTGGCCTTAAGAGGCCGAGAACTGTGAGCACTTGTCTATAAGGGAACAAGTGGAAGCCTGCCCCTTACAGGGTGCGCGAGTGTGTGCTGAGTGGGAGGACGAAGGGGTCATCTCCCATGTGCTTGGGTTGGCGCAGCAATGGCGTTGCCCTGAGCAATGGGGTGCTTATGCATGCGCACAGGTTTCAGCCCAAGGAGGCTTGATCCTGAACGCTTACTCGAGGTAGCACAAGGGCTACCCCGAGGTGTGACTCTAGTGGATGACCCACGAGCCCTAATGTGTATGCATGAGGTGGAGGCCGCAAGGTCTCCTCCTCTATGTGTTGAGTCTTTAATCATAGACACTCGAGGTGTTGCAGGAATATGAGGGGAAGCCTTATGGAAACCCATAGAAGCAATGGCAACTTCCTTACCTTTTACAGAAAGGGACTGGAATTGGGCAACCTTCCGACGTACCTCGGCAATCCGACCGACAAGTGACTAGTTGGTGATAGGGTGCATGCTGTGAGTGGCAGCAGACGTGCTACCAATGCAAGGCGCCTTGGTGGATGTTCCACTAGGGTGAAGAGATGGGGAGTAAGGGACCTTTAAGTCCCTCCTCACGCTTATCCAGATTAAGACTTGGGAGCTAGACACTAGGTCTTTGCTCAAAAGGAAGGATGGGAATGAAGTTCAAGGAACTTGTTCCTAGGGGAAGTTTCTGGATGCGGGGATAAAAAAATCTCCGATTTGGAAAAACGGGTAAGAGAACACAGAAGCCATATGTGGTGTGTGAAACAAACAGAGAAGCAACTAGCAGAACAAAGATGATCCGATGAACCGGTAGCAAGTCCCCACTGTAGTTGCTAAGCTCGTTAGGTGTCTCGATCTTGCCCTCCGAATCTGGATGATCTGGCGGCACACATCTCGAGTTTTGGGAGAACCCGAAACTTTGAGATCGCTCTCTCAGGAACCTCGTTCATGTGCAAGGGTAGGTATACCAACCGATGAGAGAAGAATTTATGGTGGATTCGGGACTGACTCGAGCTAGCTCATGTGGGCGCCCTCTTAGATCACGAAGAAAGCTTCCCAGTTCTACAACTGGTTTGGAATTACCTCCCATGGCCTGTAGTCTCTTGTTTCTGCAATCACACACACATGGTTAATTTTACAAGACAAGTGGACTGAGGGACCCCACCTTGTCTTTGGGTGAATGTACGCAAGCACGCACATTCAAAGGAGAAAATACAAGAAATTATGAGATGAGGGTTGGGAGACGGAAGATGAGAGAAGAAAAGAAAAGAAAGAGAACTTTGACAGGGTGATTAGCCTAACAAGTGGCTAGATTGACATGATGATTGACCTGACATGGTAGCAAGACAGGCAGAGTAACACATACCGACGCAGCGTCAATATTACTCAATGACAGAACACCAACAACGACCAGCCTGGCTTAACGGGTAGTTCGATGTGGTAGCAAGAGGGGCATGATAACCTAGACCGTCATGGTGGCAATACTGCTCGATGACGAGGTTACCGTGACAGTGCTAGACTTATCCCTTAGTCAAATGAGAGAGGAAGAAGAAGAAGAAAGAGAAAGAACAGAGATAATTAAGAGAGAGAAGAAGAGAGAAGAGAAGAGAGAGAAGGAGCATAAAAGGGAGAAAAGAAGAGAGAGAATAAACGAGAAAGAAGAGAGCAAAAAGCATGGACGGCGATGGACTTCTGATGTCCATGACAGAGAAAGAGGAGAGAGAAAATACATGGACGACGATGGACTTTCGCCATCCATGATAAAGAGAAGATGAGAGAGAAAGAACATGAACGATGATGAATTTTTGCCATTCATGACAAAAGAAAGAGGAGAGAGAAAGCACATGGACGACGATGGACTTCCGTCAACCATGATAGAGAAAGAGGAGAGAGAATATACTTGGATGGCGATGGACTTCCATCATCCCTGATGGAGAGAAGATGAGAGAGAAAGAACATGGACAACGATGGACTTCCATCATCCATGACAGAGGAAAGAGGAGAGAGAAAGAACATGGACGGTGATGGACTTTTGCCATCCATGATAGAGAAAGAGGAGAGAGAAAGTACATGGACAGCAATGGACTTCCACCATCCATGATAGAGAGAGAGACAGGAATGAGAAATAACTGTCATGCGCGGTGATGAGCATCACCGTGCATCACATGAGATAGGGGAAATTTAGACAAAGACCCGACCCGTCACTCGGGTTAAGGCCCGCCTCACTGCGCATATTTCCAAAAGATAAAGGAAGGCTAAGAACGTCATACCCGACAATGAGCATCTCCTTGCATGACTGGAGGGGAGAGAGAAAAGAAATCAGAGTGAAGGTAAGAAAGATAGGGAAGAGGAAAGAGGATTTTAGGAAAGAGGAAGAGGAAAGGAAAGTAGAAAGAGAAGAAAGAAGGAAAGAGAGGAAAGAGATTAGGAAAGAGAAAAGAATAATAAGGAAAGGCAAGAGGAAAGAGGTATGCACGAAGCTACCACTGTTGTGGGTGTCAGAGAGAGGGGAAAACAGAAAGAGAGATTCATGCACGGCGTTGCCATCACCGTGCATGTTCAGACAAAGAGACAGAGAAAAGGATAGAGCAGAGAGAAGAAAGTAGAGAAAGAGATTCATGCACGACGTTGCCATTGCTGTGCATGTTCACATAGAGAGAGACAGAGCAGAGAGAAGAAAGTAGAGAAAGTGATTCATGCACGGTGTTGCCATTGCCGTGCATGTTCAGACAGAGAGAGACAGAGAGAAAGACAAAGTAGAGAGAAGAAAGTAGAGAAAGAGATTCGTGCACGGCTTTGCCATCGTCGTCCATGTTCAAACAGAGAGATAGAGAGAAAGATAGAGCGGAGAGAAGAAAGTAGAGAAAGAGACTCGTGCACGGTGTTGCCATCGCCGTGCATGTTCAGACAGAGAGAGACAGAGAGAAAAATAGTGCAGAGAGAAGAAAGTAGAGAAATATATTCGTGCATGGCATTACCATTGCTGTGCATGTTTAGACAGAGAGACAGAGAGAAAGAGAGAGCACAGAGAGAATAAAGAAAGAAGGAGAAGATGAAGAAGAAGAGAGAGAAGAAAATGTACACGGCGTTGCCATCGACGTGTGTGTGAGATAGAGAAAATAAAAGAGAGAGAGAGAGGTTCATGCATAGTGCTGACATCGCCATGCACATTCAATCAGAGAGAAATAGAGAGAAAGATCAAGAAGAAGGAGAAAAAGAGAGAATGGGATACACACAGCGCTGCGATCGCCGTGTAGGTTAGAGAAAGAGAAGGAAGAAGATGACATGCATGGCTCTGCCATAGCTGTGCGTGTTCACAAAGAAGAAGATAGAAAAGCCGAGAAAAGAAGAAGAAAGAAAAGAGAGAAGAAGCTAGAGAGAGGAAAAAAAAAGAGCGAGAAGGAGATAGAGATGAGAGGAGAGAGAAAGAGATAGAGACGAGAGGAAGAGAGAGAAAATTACCCTACCGAAGGGTACCAACCCTTTTCTTCTCTCTCCTCTCTCTCTCCAAGATGCACCCACGAATTCAAAGAATAAACACGAACTTTATTGATCAATGGAATGCCTGAGGGCGAATCAGGGAAGAACCTTTACAATTAGGTTTAGCATGTATTTATAGAATTGGGCCCAAACATGGATAGATGCCCAAACACTATCTCAATTTATGATAATTAAAATTTAATTGAATTAAAATAAATTCTGAAAATGGGTGAAAAATCACTGTTTTGCCCCAGCCTAACAATAAATAGAATTCTAAAACAGTCCCTGCTGCCGCCCTAAAACATAGGTGATCTTCCATGGATGATCTGAGGTTGCTCTGGTGCCTGTTTGACCAAAAGATGATTTTCTTATTGTAGGGATCTGTATGGCGATCGATTTGATATCAACTTCGAGCCATAGATCATAGTTTTAAGCCACGTTAAAAACTTCGGATCAATGGTGTGCTCGTTCCTTGATGTTTCTTCATAATTTCTTCGCTGAATCACACTAAGCATGCCATCACAATCATATGACACCAAACGCAGCTCGATTTCGTGCCCGGACGAAGATTTCGTAACTTTTGGGTTATGGCCGGAATCTGAAATTCTGGAGCCAGAATTTACAGTCACTTTATTGTCTTTGTGTGTGGAATCTGACCATTCATCATGTACGAGGTTCGGATGATACATAGTCCTAGACCTTACGCCCACGATGGAACTAGTCTCGCATCAATCTAACTCCCGAGCACCGTGATTTGATTGCTCGAGCGAGGCATGTCGCTGCTGATTTTCTTGCACCTTTCTTCACGGATCAACAACTTCTCTCTAGCATTTCTCCCCTCTCAGGCGTTGTCACGGTACGTGCGACATATCAAAATGCTCATCTTGATGAGACGAATATGCTCCCAAATTTTGCTCATGATCCGACACGGGTAAGTGAGATATGGCCCCGAAAATCACTGCCCGAGACTGTAAAAACATATACCTTTAATGGTGATTTGGTGTAGGGAGGGCGCACATGAATAGTTTTCTGCCTACCATATTTGGTCTTTTACCCATAACTTTGTCCTGGAGTGCTTTTTTAAGTCGAAACTTGATCCATAAGGGTTTTTGCCATGTCGGATCCAATGACAATGGTCCCATAACAATTTGACGCATCGAAAATAGAGCTCTAGTTACAGGGTCCATTTCAGGGTGTTAGAGACTGATTTTTTGGAAATTGTGTATTTGTTTATATTGCCTTAAGCACGTCAGAATGCAACGAAACTTGACAAGTGGCCTTTTGAAGTGCTTAAAAACATTCTGATTCATTCTTGGGAACTTCTAAGACTGTCGAGAATTCCACTGTATGTCAAGACTTTATTGACCGGCTTCTCTTTTTATTCCGCATAGATGACCTAAGGTGCTGAAAAATGACTTCAAACACTCATCTCTCCAAAGATCAAGCCAAAGGGGCTTGAGCAAAACTAAGCCATTGAGGCCTTAGGTAGTTGGTTTTTTATCGATATCCATATGCCATTGAGAGAGTCTTGCCATATGTAGGAGAATCAAGAGACGGATTATAGATCCCGAGCACCATCGCAAGGAAGAGACTCGGTGTGGGGTGTACTAATTTTGGTTGAGGTAATCTCCGACACTCTCTTTTTGTTTCTTGCTATATTTAATTATATTGTATTTATATTCTCAAGTAGAAGAATTGTGGATATTTTCTTTGTTTAAAGAAAATTGATTTAATGGCATCAAAGTTTTTAAGATCTTGGATTTGTTGGTTTTATTTTCTTTGAAGCAAGAGTTATTGTAATAAGACTACTGTAAGTGATCTTTGCTAAAAGAAAAGAAAAAAAAAAAGGTGAAAAGAAGAAATAAAAATAACTATATTCCCCGACAAGATCACATTAGTCTTTCTTTCAGAACCGACACACTATGATGATGGTAGTGAGTTAGAAGCTGCTTTCGAGAACCCGTTCTGTATGCACATTCTGCGTCAGAAGTCTCATAGTCGGGAGAGTGATCTATCTAAGTTTGATGAAGGTCCAGTTAAAGATGAAGAGCAAGTAGGTTTAGATCTTCAATTGGAATTATCATTCATTGATGTCATATAGGACTCTATTTTTTATGAAAGTGTTATATTTGATGAAAAACAAGAAGAAAGGAGAAAATTTGACTTTGAAGAAGCAAGGATATTTAACTTTCTCATCAATGGAGAGATGGATAAGAAAGACATCGACCCAAACCCAAAGGAGATCGAGCCCATGGAGACTCTTCACAAAGAAAAAAAGGTGGATGGCCTCAAAGGAGAATCGATAAGTGAAGTTAATTCAGTCATCGAAAGTGCTCATCTCGAAGATGCTCCCTTAGTATGTTTTAGAGCTGAGCATCAACAACTTCTATGGCTATACAATGACCCATTCCTCAAGGGTTTATCACTTTCAACGCACAATCATTGTGTTTTGATTAATATAGTAACCCACAAGACACGTGATCATGTTTACAATATTTGAGTCGAATAAAGTTGCAGGACTAATTCAAATTTCATTTTAGATCATTTTAAAACTCGATGACGAGTTTTTTCCAACCATGGGAGAATGATGCAGTCGAAATTATCGCATCATATTTTTTTGGAGTTGTCATATCGCAATTGCAAGAAGAAAAATTAGCGAAGAGTTATCATGTTTATTTTATTTATTTTTACTTCTAGCCAAGGCTTCGTCTTTATTTAAATTTCTTTGTGACTTGTTTTTTCTTTATTCTTTAGAGTTTGCTTAAGTCCGTTTATTTTTTATGGAAAGACAACTTTTTGTTCGATAAAGTCAATCTGGACTATGATAAGTCGTTATTTCTTTACAGTCCATTTAAGGAAATCTTTGGAGAAAATATTTAGATCGCATTTTAGAGCTTTGTTTCCTAAGATAAGGTGGGTATATGGTTATTTATTTAGAGTGGAGGGTTTCTATTAGATGGGGTTTTGTCTTTGGACACGTTTTCTATGCGGCCAGCCTGCATATTTTAGAAATGTAGGCTCGGCAATAAATATTTTTTAAATATAATTTGATCTTAATTTTTAGAGAATATATAATCTTTAACATGAAGATCATGAATATGAAATTTGTTTTTCTTTAAACTAAAAATAATAATTATATTAAGAAAACATTTGCACTGTTAGTTATAATTATTTTTAGATGAACCACTTATTTGCATCCATCTTTAAGATTGATGCTTTATACCTGTGGACCGTATATTATAAAAATGCGGTCCAACCAGCATGAAACAATTTTTCTTTATCTTTTAGGTTAGGATGTGGATAGAAATAATCTAACAATAGGTTTGTTTTGGTTAGTTATCATATTGATTATTTAGTAGGGAGATATATTAGGAGTTATCTCTTGAGAGTCACATGAGATAGAAACCAACCATTAGGATTAACGTTGAAATGGTAGACTTTTCTTTTTGTAGGGAGCTGTCAAAAGCAAGTTGTAAAGTGTTAAAAAAAAAAGTTATAATGTGTGTGGTGGTTATTTTAAGGAATAAAATAAAGTTATTATGTAGAAAGAGAGAGAGATTGAGAGCCCATTTTGTGGGTTTCTTTTTTCTGTGCTCTAGTGGTGCATGGTGGACTTAGACTCCCACATTGTGATTTGTTCTTACCGAGCTCTTCTCAATTTTTTTATTTCTCTCTCTAAAACATAGTGGTTTTGCCTGTTGTTGTTTCTGGTAAATTAAAATTTTCAACTGTGTCAATTATTTTTCGAAGAGAAGCTAAAATTTCTTATGCTATGAGAAAGGGACAATTATTATATATTGAAAAAAGGATATTAAATGCCTTGAGTCAATTTGGATCATAAAAGAATTCTTCTTGGAGGACCCAAAACATATGGCTGTCACTAGAACTAGAGGAGCTAGAAGTATTCAACTCAGTAATATTCTTTGTGATACTCTTTGTGATGGGGCTTGTGGAACTCTTGTAGCAAACTTTCCTAGTCATGAAAAGAGAAAAATAATGGACCTTGAATCTAGAAAGCAGTCATCTCTTTTCTCCATTTTCTTCTTTGAGTTCTCTACTTTGGCTCCTCTCCCTACTGTTCCTCTAGAAAGACGCCTCCCTCTCCATTTTCTTCAATGATTTGCTTACTTTGAGTCATCTCTTCTCTCTTCCTCTTCATGGCCTCAATTAGGCTTTGGAGTACAACACAAACATCATCACTTCTCATAAGTTGTTCAGCTACCTCAGCTGGGGTTACCTCCACCTCCTCAATCAATTCTCTAACCTCTTCAAACAAGGGGTGATCATCCACTAAATGGTAATTTGAAAATAGTTTCTTGAAGCTAAAGAAGTTGCAATACCCCAAGTGTATGTGCTTGTCCATCCTGCCTGGCCGGAGTAATGCCGGATCAAGCTTCTCCTTGTTATTTGTTGTGAACACGATTATCCTTTCGTCCCCACAACTTGACCACAATCCATCAACAAAATTGAGCAGCCCTGATAGAGTCACCCCCCCATTCTCTCTTTGCATGGGATATTGGACCATGGGTTTCTCTCTCTCCTTTAGGTCCACCGTGCGATCAATATCCTCAACCACCAAGATTGATCGGTTAGTGGTGGTAATGATGAGCTTTCGGAAATCAGAATCAGATCGAAGAGAAGAAAGTTCAAGGTCATAAATGTCAAAGTTCAGGAAGTTGGCCATAGCGGCTATTAGGCTAGACTTTCCAGTGCCTGGAGGGCCATAGAGCAAGTATCCACGTTTCCATGCCTTACCGACTCTCCTATAGAAGTCCTTTCTCTTTGAGAACCTCTGAAGATCAAGCATGATTTCCTCCTTTAGAGACGCATCGAGGGCAAGGGTATCAAATGTTGCTGGGTGGTTGAAAATCACATGGCGCCATATTTCTCTAGTGTTACTAAAGTGGATTTCATGGTTCAGGGTGTGGAGCTTCACCAGGCTCTTCTCTTGTTTTATGGCCTTGACATGGCCCATGATATGAGGGAAGTAGGAGTCCAAAACCATGTCTTTGTGCTTCTTATGAAAGGTAAGCTCAAAGAACCTGGTTTCTTTCATGGGAATCATTCTCTCATGATCAGTGACCATACGTGGGGTTTCATAGCAAAATAGCCTCCATTTGAACTCGACACATTCGAAGGTGTCTACGAGTTCCTCATTCCTTTCAATAGTGACTTTGAAGCCCTTCTCTTTCTCTGATTTTGCAACCCTTAGCCTCTTGACCGTTGGTGAGACTTTGTTGCCCAAGTAGATTTCAACAGCTTTATAGATCTTGTTGATCTCAAAGCCCTCATAGTCTTCAATGACCATGGACAATTGTGATGAGAAACGTTTACTGAGCCAATGTATCCTTGAGGATATATAGTTGTGGATTTCAGGGGGGAGGTAATCCCTGATTATTGTACGCATGAGCATTGCAGAGGCAGCTGTTGAAGCGATCATGGATAGAATAGCTTTCGCCGATGACATGGCCAAACGGTTCTCTCCGGAGAGAACGACCAGACTGCAAAAAATTGAAGGTAGCTGTAAAGAGGTGAGATTTCTTACTTTTGAGAAGTAGTCTTAGGCCCAACAAGGAAGAACAAATTAAGGGACACTACAGATTTTCCAGGAAATCCGAGGTTTATTACAGTTGATACTAGAAAGCAGTATTGCGAATTTCAAATGAAAGTGGAGGAAAATAGCGGTAATGAGAACTTCACCTTAGTAGTGGAGACTTTTGCTAGGAAACAGTGAAAGTTGCAATACCAATGAAGAAAGCAATGGCAATTCCCAAATGAAGTGTTCCCTAATCGAGTTGTGATGCCTA
This sequence comes from Amborella trichopoda, assembly GCF_054954075.1. NCBI lineage: Eukaryota > Viridiplantae > Streptophyta > Magnoliopsida > Amborellales > Amborellaceae > Amborella > Amborella trichopoda. The sequence continues at coordinate 26,346,287 of NC_142338.1, read as the reverse complement.
ACTATGATTGATTCATTGGGTTTTATGAGGTGCGAGCTTAACGGGTTCTACAAGGCATCGTGAAGAATGGAGCAAAGACTCTTGCCATGACTTCAAAAAATGCCTAGACTTTAGATTCAAAGTCTTCATCGCAATTTTCCACAAGGGCATTGATAGAGGGGAAACAATATTTGAACTATTACAATTGACTAGTAACAGTCCTAACTCTGCCCCTAAGCCTCACGAATTTGAGAATTTATTTATTTACTGAAGATAAGTTAAATCATAGGGGAGAAGAGGGCTCTATGGATATGATGGTCTACAAAATAAGTCAATTATTTTCCACTCTTTTAAAGGAAGAAGATACAAAGTCCATATGCAAAACCTAACCATTTGGTGGGTCATAAGGTTTGAAAATTGTGGCGCTCTGAATTGACAAAGAAAATTTAAAGAAACTACTTTGCTCCAAAATGGTCGATTTTCTTTGGGAAATCATTTGAGGGGTCCCCAACTAAACACGGTACACGTAAAGATTGTCATTTCTAATAGGAAAAATAAGGAAACTTTACAAAGATTATTTAATGCTTCAATTTTTAAAAGAAATTTATGCAAAGGTCTTACCTTTCCGTACTTTTATTTATTTTTTTACCCCAATCCTATGTTGCAAACAACCGACTGGTTTTTTACACTATTTTTTTTTATTTTCTTGAAATCTAGGGCTATCTCGGAGGCCAAAGCTCAATTCTAGGTCGATTTGATGTTTGAAACATCTGACTACCCTACAGTTAGTTTGTTTGTTTCAAAAACATCATACCACTCCATAGTCCTCTTACCTTGAATCTGGGTGGTACGAGGATTCAAAATCAAACCGACCCTTTCAGGCATGTTTGATTCCAGGAATGAAAACATTCTCTACAAATTCGAAGTTTTTATTTCCAGGGAGGTACAATTCTATCTTCATAGAATTGTTAGTAATTGTGTTTGATAACTTGCTGGAATATTTAAGAAGTCATGTGTAAATGTAATTGATAACCGGCTTGAATGTTTATGAAATTCTGGATACAATTTGAATCATTCATTCATTTTATAACTTTAAAAAAATGAATGGTTCACATCAATGTTTAAGGAGTCTGTATGTGCTTTCTTTCCCTCAACCTAGAAGTGTTATTTTAGCTCAATCGACTTAAGCTGTCCATTTTGTTAAGGTTCTTAGATCTAGGCCTTAGAATGATTTATCTCTTTTCAAAAATTTTGGATAGCTTTGTCATCATTAGATGAACAATGTTGAAAAATAAAAAAAATTGGTTTTGAGTTCATAAAGGCCTAGATCTTGAAATTCATAAAATGGACGGTCTAGATTCAATGTTGAAGATGACTCATTTTAACCACATCTATGATGAAAATTAAATTTTATTTTTTTGAAAATGGACAATTGGGATGAAGTGTGGGTATGTGCAATTTTTGGATACAAATGCTACAAAAATGGTTTTTTAGAAGTGTGGTTGCAGTATATTACTATACAACCATTGCATGAAACCTGGTAGTTGTTCAATATAGACTTCTTCTTCAAGATGACCATTCAAAAATGCAGATTTGACATCCATTAGAAAATTTTCCATATTCTTTGGGAAACCAGAGCAATAATTAATCTAATAGTATCTTATCTAACAACAGGAGCAAATACCTCTTTGTAGTCAATCCCTACTCTTTGTTTGTATCATTTAGTAACCAGTCTTGCCTTGTATCTTTTTACTTCACTTTTCTCATTCTTCTTTGCTTTATAAATCATTTTACACTAATTGCTTTATGCTGATTCGGAAGTGTTGTAAGCTCCCATGTGTCATTCTTCTCAATAGCTTGAATCTCCTCATCCATTGCTTTTTTCTACCTTTTTTCACGAACTGCATTGTCAAAACCTACAGGTTCACATTCAACAAAGAAACAAAATAAATTGTGTTCTTTTTTAGTATTTTTTGTATGGACATAAATTTCATTCAAACTATGTGTCTTTGGTGGCCTTTCATTTAAACTTTCATCCATGGAAGGAGTAGATAAATTTGACTCTTGTTGAGGAAATGAGGGTGGAATATTTTCTTGTGATCTCTCTTGAACAATGTCATTTCCATCCAATTCAATTTTTACATAAATTTTCTCTTCTTTTTTATTCCATTCCCATGAGGCTTCTTCATTAAATTCTGCTAATCGTCAATTTCATATTTTCAAGATCATAAAGCTTGTAATCTCCAATAAAAATACATTTTTGACTTTTGTCCTCTAGTTTGGTTCTTGTATGCAATGCACCCAAATACCCTTAAATGTGCCACACTAGGCTTACGTCCACTCCAAGCCTCTTGGGGTGTCCTAAATTGCACGCTTTTGGTGGGGCACCTATTCAAAATATAGACAGCACAAGAGACGGCTTCAGCCCAAAATTCTTTAGCACATTTTTGCATTTCAACATGCTTCGTGCCATATTCAAAATTGTCTGGTTTTTCTTTTCAACCACTCCATTTTGTTGAGGTGAATATGGTGCTGTAATTGATGAAGAATACCATGATACTTGCAAAACTCATCAAATAACTAAGGAAAATTCACCACCCTATTTGATTTTAGAACTTTAATGAAAAGTAACCACTCTCTTTATCCACAAAAGCCCTGAAATTTTTTAACATCTCAAAAACTTCTGGTTTTTCTTTCCAGGAATAAACCCAAGTCCTATGACTGAAATCATCAATGAAAGTAAGGAAATACTTGTGCTACATATAAGAAATAGGACTAAGTGGCCCACATACATCCATATGAATGAGTTCTAGGGGCTTTGATGCTTTATGTGAAACACCACTTGGGAAGCTTTCATGGTGATGCTTCTCGAATACACATCCTCCACAAAGTTGTTCTGGATGATCAATTAGTGGCTGCCTATTTACCATGTTTTGGTTATGCAATAATTTTAATCCATTAAAATTGAAGTGTCCAAACCTCAAGTGTCGTAACCATGGCTTTTCCTTTGAAGATACATGTAAACATTGAAAAAGATCAGTTTTGATATCATTACTGTTCACTGAGTCATCCAACTCCACGAACATTTCTTTTCTTCCAACTCCATGAACATTGATTTTCTTCTGCATATGTGGATGCTTACCCTACTATCAAGAAACCATGAGTTGGTACTTGCACTTTCTTCTTCTTTTCAAGCCAACAGGAGGGTTGGTTCTTGATCTTCTTTGGATTTTTTTGCAATATTCACTTGTTCTCATTCTCTTGGGAGTTCTTAAATCTGCATTCAGAATTGTAATGGTCAATTTTTTTGCAATTAAAGTATTGAATTGAACATCTAACGTACCTTTAACGAATGAATGGCCGAGCAAAATTTCTACCACCTCAACCTCTTGAGGATTCCAACATTTGGTTGTTTCCTCATCTGGCATTGGAATTGGAATTTCCGTAACCTCATCCACCTCTATTGAATATCCCAAGTCATCTTTGACCTCTGCTTCTAAATCCTCCTCTTTCGTCTTTTAGGGAGAGATTGGTTTTGAACACTTGCTCCAAATGAGTGTTTACTTTCTTCATCATTCTTTGTTCATGGGCATGCAAGGAACCCAAGAGTTGATCGGTAGTCATAGTCAATAAATCTTTACTTTCTTCTATTGCTACAACTGTGTGCTCAATTTTATGGGTAAGAGATCTTAATATTTTCTCCATGATATGTACCTCACCTAGCACTTCACCATATCTCTTGAGTTGGTTTGCTATGGTCAACATTTTGAGTAGTAATCAGAAATTAATTTTGTCTTCTCCTTTGAGAAGTAATCAAACTCAAGTCTTAATATCTACAAACGGACTTTCTTTACTTTGTCTTCTCCTTTGAAAATATTTTGTAAGATCTCCCACATTTGCTTTGCAAAGGTGGCGGAAGCAACTTTTTCAAAAGTGCTTTCGTCAATGCCCTGATGGATTAAAAAGATAGCTCTCTTATCTAGTCTCCTCGATTCTTGGGCTCTCTTATCTAGTCTCCTCGATTCTTTTAGAATTATCTTTTGATTGCTTGTCAATGCATCGTCATCTTCTTGAGTTTGAGGTTCATTGTATCCGTTCTTAACGACCTTCCACGCATCATGTGATTTGAGCAATGCTTTCATTTGAATGCACAAATTTTCATCATTTTCTTTTGTAAGACGTTGAACTTGAGGTTGGAATATGATACGTGCAGACGTCATGCTTTACACCCCTTGTTTCTGATATCAATTTGATAGAAATTTGTTGGGACAAAAATTCCAAAATATAGAATAAAAATGCTTCCGCAAAAAGGAACAGATAGGAAGCATTCACTAAATCAACGAAACCTTCACTATTGCATTTAAATAGTAAACAATATAGGAATTTAATCAAATAGTATGGTCTTCAATAACCTTACCTGTTTTATATATATCACTTCGGTGATCTTCTTCTCGATTTTTTTTTGTTTGGTTCCCACCTTGCTTATTTAAATCTTTCTTTACTAACATTTCATTCGATTAAGATGCTCAATGAAGGTTCCCATCATCAATCTATATGCTTATTTGTTCTTATTGAAGCTTCATATCATCGTCTTAGAGCAACATGTAGACACTTGTGCCACCTTTTAAACATTGCCTTAGGCCACCGCTTTGACTTTTCTTAGGCTTCATCAATAGATAGAGATGAAGATAGAATGAGGTGGAAGAGGCAAAGGTCGTAAGAGTGTTTTTAAAGAGAGACAAAAAAAGAAGAGTTTGAGTGTGTTAGTGAATGGATATCTCATGTTAGTATTGATATACATCATTACTGATACATATCAGTATGGATATGGATATCTTGTGTTAGTATTGATATACATCATTATGGGTATATATCTCTTGAGTTACTAATTATTGATAATTGTTGGTGTCTATCCAGAACTGTTACTAGTTGTACATTTATAAGGGGCCTTGTATATTCTTTATTAATCAATAAAGATATAGTACTCTGGAGTATTATGAAATAATCTTCTATGAGGGCTTAAAGCCCAAATATATAGAATTACAGTTTCTAACATGGTATCAGAGCCAAGTATTTTTCAGCAATGTAATAGAGACTATATTTATTTTTTTCGGCAAGGTATTTTTCGACTAGATTTATTAACAACAACAATAATAACAACAACAACAACAACAACAACAACAACAACAACAACAACAAAATAACAACAACAACAACAACAACAGCAACAACAACAATAATAATAATAATAACTCACCATAATCTTGAATGCTTTTCCGTTGAATGGATTTTGTTCCCTCTCCTACTTTGTTCCCGTAAAGAATTCTGTGGCCTTCAACCCACCCATGAACCTTTGGATTCAAATTCCTGCAGTATGTAACTTCATTTAGTTATTCCAATTAAATTTATCGTTTGGTACTCTCTCTAGTTCTTCAGAACAAGGCTTCAGTCTATCAGCTTGGTCATGCTCGGGTGGCCAACAGTTTTCTGTCAGTTAATACCACTACGCCTTTCTTTTTCTTTGACTGAAATTTGATAGCTTTATTTAATCCGGACCCATACCTTTAAATTCTAGAGAGAAACCAATTAGATCTATCTGCATGTTTCTCTGGTTTATCCTCCACCTTCTAGAGAGAGAAAGGAAGAAACATTTTCACGCTTTCGCGAAGAAACAGGGCACCTCCATGAAAGGGGACAGTAAGCAGCCAGACCCTCTTCTATGGAAGAACGAGCTTTACGCCCATTCAATTGGGGAGTTCTACTGTCACATTCGCTGCCGCCACATAATCCTTTGCTACCGGGCTTCTATATGATGTCGGACCTTTGGTGAGCTGGATCTGAAACCCACCTCTAAGTACACATTTGAAAATGGCCTTTGAAAACGGCCAATCTGCACCATCTACAAAAGATCTGAAACCTTCCTCTAAATCCACATCTGAAAATGGCCTCTAAAAGCGGCCGATCAGCACCATCTGCAAAAGATTTGAAACCCGCCTCTAAATCCACCATTGAAAATGCCCTATGAAAATGACCGGTCCGCACCATCTGCAAAACAGCTACCGAGTCATGTTTTTTACTCTTTGATTTGTTTTGGATCTTACTGTTCTCAACTCTGAATCTAAGGTCCAATTGTGCTTATTGATCCGCTACTGATTTATGTTGGCTCTTTCAAGTGCTTCCTGTTTGATGATCGAATTTCTCGATCCTGGTTGATGATCAAGTTTTCTGTTACTTGATCATGTTTAATGATGGAGTTTTTTGTTACTCAATCTCATTGGATGATGGAGTTTTCCATTACTTCATCATGTGTGATAATCGAGTTTACTCGATCTTGTCTAATGATTGAATTTTTTGTTACTCGATCGTGTCTGATGATCGAGTTCTTTGCTACTCGATCGCGTTTGATGATCGAGTTTTTCGTTACTCGATCCCGTATGTTCCGAAGGCCTGTTGGTCTATTGTTGGTTGAGTTCTCGACAAACTGGTAAATCTGTTAGCTCTTCAATGTGCCATTATATTTTCTCAGTTGTCTCGACTATCTTTTTCTGATGAAGATCTGGAGTTTTTTTTTGTCTAATGGCTCAAGTTTGTTCCTGAAGCCGTCTGTTGTTCCTGAGGCCATCTGTTGTTCCTAAGGCTTGTTGATCCGCCACTACAATCTGTGTTTGTTGTTCAAGCAAGCAAACTGAGCAACTTGAAGATCACTACTCGTTTTTGGTAACTTAGTATTGTTTAAACTCCAGCTGCTTTGTGTCAAAGCATCTTGAGTTTGACAGGGAATGTTAGCGTATGGATATCTCATGTTAGTATTGATATGCATCATTACTGATACATATCAGCATGGATATGGATATTTCGTGTTAGTATTGATATACATCATTATGGGTATATATCTCTTGAGTTAGTAATTATCAATAGTTGTTGGTATCTATCTAGAACTGCTACTAGCGGTATATTTATACGGGGTCTTGTATATTCTTTATTAATCAATAAAAGGAGAGTTCTCTGCAGTATTTTGAAATAATCTTCTATAGAGGCCTAAAATCCAAATATACAGAAATACAGTTTCCAACAAAGTGTAGATAAAATAAATTAGTTTTTCAACAACCTTCAACATTGTTTTCCCGCTTCTCGCTTGAGTTCTCCGAAAAAAGGCAGGGATTCAACTCTAATCTGGCGAGGGCCAGGTGATATATTCGAAGAGAAACTCATGATGCAAAGAATGCAAATGGGATAGCCGCGCAGCTATGCATGGGGTAAGATCAAGGAGAAATACTAAGTGCTCTCATGCTTAAATGAACAATTTGGTGAAGATGATAAGAGTTGAAAAATAAATAAAAAATCAGATGGGACTCACATGTTTTGAAAAAAGTATACCTATGCAATTGCCAAAATAGGACTGCCTACATTTTTGGAAAAAATGTAGAAGCCCAAAAGGGTAAAGCCTATTAAGAAAGCCGAAAGGAAAAAGATAATTTCCAAAGATATGTTGAAGATATATTTTGAGAAATGGAATCAGATAAACCCGAAAGAGCATCGTAGGCATAGCATCTTTAAAATACCCACTTATATATTTTCAATGATAATGAAAGCAATTTGGTCAAGTTTGTTCTCCATTGTGAGTATTTCCTCTGGTTTATCTATCATGCTAGAGTCATGATCATATAGAATCATCTTTTGTGTATATTTTGGGAAGCAGAGCTACTCGGTGTTCGGATGGGATCTTAGGTGGTTTTGTTGATAGCGCTAATTTAGCAATTGTAGACACCTTGATTCAGATCGTAGAAAGTATAGGAAAACCAAAGTCCCTGCGGACAGCCACCTTAAAAACTAAACCCAGAATCCCAAAGAACCATACCCCAGCCCCCGAGCTACCTGACAAGAGTCTGGAACGATAGAAGACACCCTTAAACGACCTCAATGTCAGGATGAAATCTTAAGTAGACAATCTAGAATCAAGAACTTCCAATTTGGAAGCAACTATACATCAAGTAGAGTTGACAACACTGTATGCAACGACAACTAGAGTCCTAGTAGCATTAAGGAGACAGTTACTCGGATCACCAAACTCACATGCCAACATACATCTCGAATGTGGACGCTGACAAGTGACGAATGTAGGTGACGATGGTGGCACACTGATTGACGCCTCTAGCAATAACATCAGCTTCTAATTGGCTGAAATTGCGGCCAATCGCCCGGCATCAGGATGCATGATCTGAACTACGATTTTCCTTGGGACGACAGTTGCCTGGTTAGAGAGAAAACATACACTTGGGGACTTTTGATTCAGGCATTGAATGCATTACAAACTCAAAAGAAAGAAGAAAAAAAATACAGAGAGATCAAAAAAAAACCTAAGAGAGAGAGACGTACTGCCTGGTTAGAGAGAGAGAGACGGGTTCCTTTTCTATCTCTCTTCCTTTTAAAAAAATGGTTAGAATTTCAATGAGATACATTTCCCATCCAATTTCTTTCTCTCTCTCTTATTTTTGAAAAAGATAAGATCAAAATATTTTTTATTTTCGTGATCATGGGTCTCGGCATAGGTAAGTCATTCTCTTATTCAAGGTTTGTTATTTTTTCCTCTTCGTATTTGTATTGATTATATTAAATGTTACTCTTTATTTATTGGGTGCGGTTTGTATAAAGCTTAGGCCCTAAACATTGAAATTAAGGCTCAACCTCAAATGGTGTCAAAACAAGTTGTTTTAGTAATGAAAATCTTTGGGATGCCTTGAAAATTAGTTTCATTTCTAAGTATAAAATTTATTTAAAATAGTATAGATCAAACGGATTTATGAACATTTGGATATCTTGACAATTGACGGTCTAAAAAATGCATTACAAGGTGCAGTATTTCAAATTTTTGAAATCCATTTTTTCTCATCTCCATATGTCTTGAGGCCAAGATGATCGATTGAAGATTTTTGGGCACCGTGACAACCTCTTTTATTGAAATTTTGAGGTCCGCCTTAATTGATTGTTTAGGGCCTCACCCTTATATAAAATTTTTCCGGTTATGGTTTATTTGTGAAAATTTCCGATATTTAGTTTGTGGTGTTTAAGACATGGAGCGAAATTCATTCGGCATATGACCATATCCAAACAACAATATATGACCTTATCCAAAAAACAATTCATCGTATATGTATATGATCTTTTTGCATTAGAATTATGCATTGTTTTGGTGCTTATGTTTCTATTCTTATTTCGGGAGGAAGTGATCTTTTACTACAAGTGATAGAGAAGCAGCTACTCCCCCTTAAAACTCCCCATTGTACTTATTTTTGCAGTATCTTTTATTTTTTATTATTTTTTGTAAACTTTCATGATTTTAGATCCATTATTTATTCATAACAATAATTTTTGTTTTGTTATGTCATATGATATCCTGGGCCAATGCCATATACATCTTCCTGCAAGGTCCAATGACTTTCTATCAGTGTTCGCAAAATCGAACCAGACTAGTTAATCGAACATGGGCCTGGAAGTGGATTAACCGGCCTAACTGGTAAACCGGCCGATGCAACCGCTCTAACCGCGCAAGTCCCAGGCTGTCAAAAAAATGTTGAAAAAATAAAAAAAATATAAAAAAAAATCTACTAAAATATGAAAAACATATAAAGAATGATTAAACCAAAACACATTCAAATGAAGTTGAAAATTAATGAAAAAAATAGGTTTTAACCCATTTTAGATTCTCCAATGGCTATTTTTAAAATTTTCTAAAAAAGATAGGAAAATATAAAAGGTGTATTAATGACCAAAACAATTTTTCATCTTTACCACCATGTAAAAAATATTTAAAAATGCATTACAAATCAAATTCCTTATTTTTGAGAATTTATATACACTTTTTTGAAATTTTTTTTTTTTAAATACCGGTTGATCACCCTAACTGCCAAAAACCAGAACTGGCCACTGGGCAGTTACCTGTCAGATCGGGCGATTTTACGAGCAGTGCTTCCTATAAGTGATCTCTCATAACTGCAATAGACTCATTACTTTTAGTAATTTGTCTATTCACTAATTCTTTAGACTTCCAATTCTTTAGACCTCCAAATCAGGCTCTAAATCCGAGCAATGAATCTTAACCAGTGTTCACAAAATCAAACTGGAACGGTTAATCGAATATGGGCCTGAAAGCAGTTTAATAGTCCTAATAGGTAAACGGGCCGATTCAACCGTTCTAACCAGGCAAGTCTCGGACGGTCAAAAAAGTGATGAAAAAAATAAAAATGATAAAAAAAAAAATCTACTAAAATATGAAAAGCATAACAAGAATGATTAAAATCATTCATATGAATTTGAAAATTAATGAAAAGAAATAGATTTCAACGAATCGATTTGTGCCTAGAGGTATTTTTCAATTTTTTTGAAAAAGATGGGAAAATATAAAAGTAATTATTAGTTACCAAAAACAATTTTAATATTAACCATAGTGTAAAGAATATTAAAACTTCATTCAAAACCAAATTCCTTATTTTTGAGAAATTATATACATTGTTTTAAAAAAAAATTTGTTTTAAATAAAAAGTATTTAATGCAAATAATATTGTTTTGTTTTTTATTTCTTGGGAACTGCATTGAATTCTATATGCATCTTTGTTTTTCTTTGGTGAATCCTTTGGTCCATCTATTTTTCGTTATCTCTAATGTTTCATGTATGATAGCATTAGATTTTGTTTTATTATTTGGGATGGATATTATTCTTTTGATGGGCTACTTATGACACCCACCAAATCATATTATTTAATTCTATTTAAATTATTGTTTATGGGCTATTTGTTTCTCAATCATAATTTTAAATCTAAGATTTTAAAAAGGTGTGGTTTCCATAAGGTTGCAACCTTAAACAATCCAACTAAGCTGCACCTTCAAATTTTATCATAATATATAATTTTGAAGTAAAATGGTCTTAGGATTATCTCAAAATCTATTTTTATATCTAATTATAAATTTTAAAATTTCAAAAATGGTTAAAATCAAGTAGATCTATAAACACATGGAAATTTTGAAAATAATGGTGTAGATAATACGTTGTACGATGCACTATTTATGAGACCCAAAATCTTTTTATTTTTCATAGTCGTACATCTCAATGTCGAGATGATCAATCATAGGGTTTTTCAAAGGGAGTATTTCTTGATTCAAATGGCATTACATTACATTCATAATGCCCGAATGGAACAGTAAAAGCAGTTTTATATTTATCTTTTTCAGCAATTTGAATTTGTTAGAATCCAGAATTCATATCAAATTTAAAAAATATTTGTGCTTCATAGAGACGATTAAGCAAATCCCTTTTATTAGGGATTGGGTATCTAATCCATCTTAAAGCTTTATTTAAGGGTTTGTAGTTAATAACAAGTCTTGGTACTCTTCTTTCTTTTTCAACGGGTTTTTCAATATAAAAGGCGGGACAACTCCAAGGTGAATGATTTATTTACACCATTTACCCAATTTATGATCATCTATATTGATGACGTGTTAGTTTATTTTGATTCTATAGAACAACATTGGAAGCATCTTACGATCTTTTTGCAGGCAACTAAAAATGCAAGATTGGTTGGGAAGAAAATCCAATTATTCCAAACAAAACTTCTGTTTTTAGGTCACAATATCCATAATCATTCTATTAGTCCTATCGATAGGGCAATCAGTTTTGCACAACATTTCCCTGATGAAATCAAAGATAGAACTCAATTACAAAGATTTTTGGGAAGTCTTAATTATATTTCTGACATTTACAAAGGCCTTGCAAAAGATTGTGCTATACTCTATGATCGCTTAAAAAAGAAATTTCCAGAATGGGGGGCAGGAACAAACTCTAGAAGTTCAAAAAATAAAATTAAAGGCGAGAGAATTATCATGCCTTGCAATTCCTCATTCTAAAGCTTTTAAAATTATTGAGACTGATGTATCTGAAATTGGTTTTGGAGGTATTTTAAAACAAAATTAAAAAATAAACAATTAGTAAGACTTATGACTAAAAAATGGAATGACACTCAAAAGAATTATTCTACAATAAAAAAAGGAAATCCTCTCGATTGTTTGTTGTGTTCTAAAATTTGAAGATGATATTTTAACCAAAAGTTCTTAATCAGAACAGACTGCAAAGCAACCAAAGATGTTATTGAGAAGGATGTTAAAATCTTAATCTCAAAATAGATATTTGCAAGATTGCAGGCCATATTAGCCACCTTCGATTTTGATATTCAACACATAGCAGGAAATACTAATTCTCTACCTGACTTTTTAAATAAAATACATACTCCTGGCGAGGCCTCAAGACATACTCCAGGCGAGGCCTCAAGACAGGACAACAATAAATAAAATAGTCCTAGTGTCTCTGAAGACTTAATACAGTCTACTAAAAAATTCATAATATTGGAAAAAATCGTATCTCACTATTATGCCAATTGATAGCATCCATCTTCATCTAGATGAAAGCGCAAGAATTTACCTAGTGAATCATATGCATCAAAGGGATGAATTTAAACAACAAATCTTATGCGAAATGATCCTAAAAGAAACAGGATCAGTGCAAATCGGCCGAAAATACAGAGGATATGACATGGTTGCCTATTCCAAATTTAAAATAAAGAAAATACTGGCCTACAAAGACAAAGGATTTGACCCACTTAAACCCCGATAGTTTAGACAAAATTACTCTAAAATTAAGAGTTACAATTATTACTATTATATTTAGGCATGGGAAAAGACTCTATTACTTCAAAATAAGCAGAGCACCCATAGCTGGTGTATCACGTTCAGGCTTAATGAAGCCCTCGAAGAAATTCCTTCATGGTTCAAAAAATGGATGTTGTACTGGGTTACTCCCCAGACATTTATCCGCAACCATTACAATGCTCCTTGTCTGAATTCCAGACAGCCAATAGAAATTGGCCGAGACTTAAAATATTAATTCGTTTTACCACCTTATATGAAATCCCATGGATGCACAGGTGGACCTATTCTGTTACAAAAGATGATGAAAATTGGGACTATATCCCCCATCTTGAAAGAAATGTGCAAATAAAATGGTGGGACAGTTTTGATATTAAATACTTAGTTCCCAAGACTATCAAAATTATAAAAATAAAGGTTAATACACCAAGTCTTGGTCAACCTACTGGAACAACCTCATACTTAAGGCTTCTAGAATATGAAAATCCTAAATTATCAAAAGAAGAGCTTAAAAGATAGCTGCTATCTATGTTCGATGATGATGAAGACTTTATGTCAATAAGTGCAGATGAAAGGCACCAAAATGAAGATGATAGTGCTGAAGTGCTTCCACCACTCAATTAATTCCAAGGCCGGTACGACTCCATTATTCTAGGACACGTGGCCAAATACTTTTATCCTATGGTTAAAATCTTGCCAACAGAATTTACCTTTCCACGTAGCAAGCACCACCGACACCACCGACATTTACCTTTCCACATGGTGAGCACCACCGACATCCACTACCCTTCGGCTTTTTAAGTGGCAAGATATCGATGGACCGACATTCCTTCACCTTTTTACATGGCAAGATATCAATGGACCAACATCCGCGTTCAATTAAAGAATAATATATGAAATCTGAAGTCCGAGGCTATAAAGAGGGGACTTCTCTTTAGAAGAAGGCATCTCGAAGCGTCTGCTTGAGTTTGCTTTGCTTTCTTCTCCTACTCTTTCTCTCTCCTTGTTTTGTCTCTCTCTCTCTCTCTCTCTCTCTCTCTCTCTCTCTCTTTCTCTCTCTCTCTCTCTCTCTCTCTCTCCAGAAGATTGTAAGAGTTTAGAATGTGCTGGTGCGGTGTGTTGGTGTCCTATGTGCTTAGACTGTTTGTTATTGCCAACATAGAAAATTTTCCAGAAGATTGTTCTAAAGAAATTGCTATTGCCAACATAAAAAAGGACTTAAACAATTGGAATATTCCTAAGGTCTCTACTTCTGAAATATATAGTAAAGGAACTTTTGAATTCATAAGTGATTATGCAATTTAAACTGAAGAAGAAACCAAATTTGTCTTAAATACTGAGACTACCATAAATTTATTAAACAAAGACCGCATTGAAGAATTTAAAAGAAAAAAATATAATTATCTACACATTGGTCTTGTTCAAGTTGGTATTAGGCCCTTAACCAGGGCTGGGCTTCAAACTGCTATCCTCTCATAAACAGTTTATGGACTCCTTATTAGGAGCTGTTGAATCCAGTCTCTGTGAGGGACCAGTTTATTTTAATTGTTTCCTAGGATTCTCTGTTTCCTTAATCGACCCTCATATTTTGAAAGTCCTTACGCTCAACCTCTTAACCAATGGTTTTGCAATGGATGCTGGGTCACAAAATATAGTTGTTACCTATGGGGTCTGCTATAAGGTTATGGCCACTATCTGTCCTATTGTTAGAAGATTTGACTCTATGGGTCAGACTACCCTTTTCTAGACTAATGTTCAAAAGTCTAATTTAATCATCCCTAAAACTATTTCCTGGGATCAGGTGAATCTACCTGAAAGATGGACCTTATCCTGTGTTGTCCCTCCTAACCCGTACAAAATCAGGAAATCAGTCAAATAACCCAATACACTGAAGGAAAGGTAGAAATTCAATTCTCTCATCTCCTTAGAAGTTTGCTTAATCAAAACAGGAACCCTAAGCAGCCTCCAAGAATGTCCTTTAGTTCTGAATCATCTAGAATGCCTGAACCCCTGAGAATCTCTTTCTCCTCTGTGCCACTAACAGAAGCTGAAAAAGGGAAAAATTGTAAAGATGTAGTCATAGAAGGGCTTGATTAGCTTAAAAATCAACAAATTGTCCAACCTACTTATAAGGTAGAAAACCCTTCAACAGAGAATGATAAAGATTCTGATGGCTTCCAAGGACCAACTTTTTCTAACATGGGATACAGTTCCAATATCCCTGAAAGGTCTGTTAATATGCTTGAAGTTGAAAAAATAGAAATCAATTACAAACTCTTAAGGCAAGATTTTTACTCTGAAGAAAATAGGGAAATTAGAGAATGGTTTATTAAACATAGCAAACCCCTCAAGAAATTCCTTGATGACGAATATATCAGGACAATGTTAAAGAACAAAATTAATATAAGGTTCTTTACCTGGTTGAAATATTTTATAGACTCAAAAGGTAAAAATTTCCTGCTGACTTATATACTCCTAAAATTAGGAATCCTGCAACTATTGCCATCTTTACATAAATATATAAAACTTACAAAACTCTAAATGGAGATCAGAAAAGTACCATCATCCTAAAGCAGCCGTTGATTTACCTAAATCTAAGGTTGTTCCTTATAAACAGACCTATACCCCTAAAGATGAGGGGATGTTATAAAAAGACCCACAAATTTAGAGAGTATTAATCATCTGATTGAATAGAATAATTATACTAATCTATTCTTACAAAGTATAGGTCAACAAACTACAAGAATAAAAGAAAGCCCAAATAATAGGCCCTCTACTTCAACACAAATCCAACCTCTTGAGGAAAAAGAGAAACTTAAACCCGTCTTATTCAAACCTGCTATTCCTCTTTCCAATAAAACTTTTAAACTTGGACCAACCCTCAAAGAGGCGGATGAATTCTTTGATGAATTGGTTAAGAGACTTGCTACTCTTAAAATAAGTGATGAAAAAAGTAGCAAAAATGAAGATAAAAGTCCAGCTGCAAACTTGCTTGAAGACATTAGCAATGAAGAAATCCTTAAACTTGATCAACCTGACCAGATTAATAGGATAAACTATGGAACAAAGACCAAGCCTACTGCTACTTCAAAAATGTATTACCCTAGGCCTTCTCCTGTCCATCTTCAATATGAAGAAGATATATTTTAAAATGCTGTCCAATATGATAGAAGATCTATAATAGAATGGAATATTGATGCTCTGTCGAAATATCAAAAGATGAACTTAATCAAGCATATGATTATGTATGCTCAGGCATATGCTAACCATGGAAATAGAGACCCCCACATTGCTAGATTTATAATCAATAGATTTATAGGGCAACTAAAAGGATGGTGGGACTTCTATCTAAGAGATGATGAGAGAAATATTGTCCTAAATGCTAAACAACAAACCCTTACCACCATCTATAATCAAGGTGTTAAACAAAAAATACCTTTTCAAGATGATGATTGTGTCAATACACTAATTTATACTATTGCTCTACATTTCATAAGAGATAGTTCTGTCTGGAATGAAAGGACCAGAGAACTTTGAGAGAACCTCAAATGTTCTGATCTCTTTCATTATAAATGGTACAAAGATGTTTTTCATACTCATTGCTCACCAGAAATGATGCTAGAGATATACATTAGAAGTCTCAATTCTTGAATGGACTCCCAGCTCTATTCAGAGAAAATGTCAAAACCATGCTAAAAAATGCTAATGGAAGAAAGGAAATCCCTTATGAAAATTATACTCTAGGCCAGCTTAATAATGAGATTTGCGCCACCGGTTTGGAACTTTGTACTAACCTCAAGCTTAAGAGAGCTTGAAAAACAAAAGATCACTGGCAAAAGAGAAATGGGAGACTTTTGTGAACAATTTGGTCATTATCCCTTTCCTGAAAAAACTCACTCCAAAAAATATAAGAATGACTCTAAAATAAGTGAGTATAAGAAAAACAGAAAATATCATAGAAATCAAAAAAGGAAAATATTAAATTCAGGTAAGGAAGTGGCCATCATGGGCATTATGCAAATACATGTAGGACAAACAAAAAATTAATGAAATTTTTGATGGACTAAGAAGACAATTACAACAAATCATCCTTATAGCAAACTCTTCTGATGAGGACTTATCTATTTATGAGACAGACTCAGGAGATGAAGTTTTTGATATCAACACTGAAACTTCTGATACTAGTGAAGCTAAAGACGACTGTAAATGTGATCATTATAAAGCCTTGTTAAATATACAAGGCCTTCGTCTCAATATGCTTACTGAAGAACAAAATATGGTTTTAGATATAATTGATAAAATTATTGACCCACTTGAAAAAAGAGATGCACGTGTTAAATACCTTGCTAAAGAAAAGACTGAAAGTCAAGTCTTTAAACCTACTTATGATCTCAAACAAATAATTGATAGACTACTATTTCCGAACTAACGTTTGAAATAATAAATTTAAAAGAAGAATTACAAGCTCTTAATAATAGAGTAACTATACTAGAAACTCCTAGTATAGAGAATCCACAATCACCTGAGAATCTAATAAATGAATTTGAGAATATACAAAAACAAGATGAAGATGAGATTGTTAACACAATTGAAAAAATTAATCTTAACCAACTAAATTATATTAACATGGTAAATAATGTTTACTCAAAAATGGCATACCAAGGTTACAATTGTTGTCTCCAAAGAATACTGTTTTTCTGCTATAACTCTTATTGATTCAGGTGTTGATCTTAATTGCATCAATGAAAGACTTGTTCCTTCAAGATTCTTTGACAAGACTACCCAAGTCTTAAATACTGCCAATGGTAGAAGGCTTTTAATCAATTATAAACTTTCTGAAGCAGCTATTTGTAACAACGAAGCTTGCTTCCTAATGTCATTCATGATGGTAAAAGGTCTAGCCCAATAAATAACTTTAGGTACTCCCTTCCTAAATCTTCTTTATCCTATAAAATCTTAAGACTCTTCAAGAATAGAATCTGAGATCCAAGGTCATAAAGTCAAATTTGAATTTATTGATAAACCAAAATTAAAAGAAATAAATCAAATTATGGTCTTAAAAAAGAATAAAGAATCTTTACTCAATACGTTTAAAAAATAAATTGTAACCAAACAATTGAACGAGAAGATTAATAGTCCTTCAATCCAAGGGAAAATTGTGCAGTTTAGAAATAGACTTGAAAAGGAAATTTGTGCTGACATTCCAAATGCTTTTTGGGAAAGAAAGAAACATATCATAGAACTACCTTATGAGCCTGATTTTAATGAAAAATTCATCCCTACCAAATCTAGACCAATTCAAATGAGTAACCGACTATTGGAAATTTGTAAAAAAGAAATCCAAGACCTTCTTAATAAAAACTTAATTCGAAAGTCTTATTCAACCTGGAGTTGTCCTACCTTTTATGTTGAAAAACCCTCTGAAAAAAAATGAGGAGTACCAAGACTTGTTATTAACTACAAGCCCTTAAATAAAGCTTAAAGATGGATTAGATACCCAATCCCTAATAAAAGGGATTTGCTTAATCGTCTCTATGAAGCACAAATATTTTCTAACTTTGATATGAAGTCCGGATTCTGGCAAATTCAAACTGCTGAAAAAGATAAATATAAAACTGCTTTTACTGTTCCATTCGGGCATTATAAATGGAATGCAATGCCATTTGGATTAAAAAATACTCCCTCTGAATTCCAACATATCATAAATGATATATTTACACCATTTACCCAATTTATGATCGTCTATATTGATGACGTGTTAATTTATTCTGATTCTATAGAAAAGCATTGGAAGCATCTTACGATCTCTTTGCAGGCAACTAAAAATGCAGGATTGGTCTTGTTTGAGAAGAAAATCCAATTATCCCCAACAAAAATTCGGTGTTTAGGTAATATCATAACCATTCTATTATTCCTATGAATAGGGCAATCAATTTTGCACAACATTGCCCTGATGAAATCAAATATAGAAGTCAATTACAAAGATTTTGGGAAGTCTTAATTATATTTCTAAGTTTTACAAAGACCTTGCAAAAGATTGTGTTATACTCTATGATCGCTTAAAAACGAATTTTTCAGAATGGGGGAATGAACATACTCTAGCTGTTCAAAAAATAAAATTAAAGGCGAGAGAATTACCATGCCTTGCAATTTGCGAGCATTTGAAAGACTCTAAATTTGTGTGTCTTTGTAACATCCCCTCATCTTTAGGGGTATAGGTCTGTTTATAAGGAATAGCCTTAGATTTAAATAAATCAACGGCAGCTTTAGGAGGATGGATACTTTCCTGATCTCCATTTGGAGTTCTATAAGTTTTATATATTTTTGTAGGGGTGGCAATAGTTGTAGGATTCCTAATTTTAGGAGTATACAAGTTATCAGGAAATTTTATACCTTTTGAGTCCATATAATATTTCAACCAGGTAAAGAACCTTACATTAATTTTGTTCTTTATCATTGTCCTGATATATTCGTCATCAAGGAATTTCTTGAGGGGTTTGCCATGTTTAAGAAACCATTCTCTAATTTCCCTATTTTCTTCCGAGTAAAAATCTTGCCTTAAGAGTTTGTAGTTGATTTCGAATTTTTCAACTTCATGTATATTAACAGACCCTTCAGGGATATTGGAACTGTATCTATTTTTCCCTTTTTCAGCTTCTCTCTGTGGCACAGAGGACAAAGAGATTCTCAAGGGTTTAGGCATCTTAGATGATCTAGAACTAAAGGACATTCTTGGAGGCTGCCTAGGGCTCTTGTTTTGATTCAGCATACCAGGTTATTTGGCTGATTTCCTGATTTTGTATAGGCTTAGGAGGGACAGCACATGGTAAGGTCCATCTTTCAGGTAGATTCACCTGATCCCATGAAATAGTTCTAGGGATGATTAAATTAGACTTTTCAACATTAGTCTAGAAAACGGTAGTCTGACCCTTAGAGTCAATTCTTCTAACATTAGGACAGATAGTGGTCATAGCCTTATAGCAGACCTTATAGGTAACAACTATATTTTGTGACCCAGCATTCATGTCAAAACCATTGGTTAAGAGGTTGAGAGTAAGGACTTTAAAAATATGAGAGTTAAGGAAACAGGGAATCCTGGGAAGCAGTTAAACTAAAATGGTCCCTCGCAGAGACTGGATTCAACAGCTCTTAATAAGGAGTCCATAAACTGTCTATGCCTACTATCTCTTAAACATAAGACGATAGCAGTTTTGAAGCTCAGCCCTGGTTAAGGGCTTAGTACCAACTTGAACAAGACCAATGTGTAGATAATTATATTTTATTCTTTTAATTCTTCAATGCGGTCTTTGTTTAATAAATTAATGGCAGTCTCAGTATTTAAGACAGATTTGGTTTCTTCTTCAATTTTAATTGCATAATCACTTCTGAATTCAAAAGTTCCCTTACTATATATTTCAAAAGTAGATACCTTAAAAATATTTCATTTGTTTAAGTCATTTTCTATGTTGGCAATAACAATTTCTTCAAAATTCCTTACTGAGCTACCAGATGAACTGGCCTCAGTATCAGACCTTTTAGAACCGAGTCTGGAAAATCCTGTCATCGAGTCAATAATGTAATTACGCACGCAAGTCAACTGAGTCAATGAATTAATGGCCTGTCTTCGGCACTGTTCACGATTTTGGCGACTTATGGTAGCTTATTACTATCGACTTTGATGTACAATATTTTATCAGGACTTGGACAGAGTTCTGATACAAAAACTGTTTATCTAAGATGGATCAGATTGGCTCTGATACCAAATTATTGAGTACGTCAAGTGGAATAAGGAATAAATCAAAGAACATAAAATGAAGTAAATAGAATAAGGATTAAAGACAAAATATTAAGCAACTAATTATAAAACAAACTAAAAAAGTACAAAGTACAGGTTACAATCTTGGAATAAAATACTAATATAGAAACAGTCTAAGCACACAGGACACCAGCACACCACACTAGCACACTCTAAACTCTTACAATCTTCTGGAGAGAGAGAGAGAGAGGGGGAGAGAGAGAAAAACAAGGAGAGAGAGAGAGTAGGGGTTGAAAGCAAAGCAAACTCAAGTAAACTCTCTGAGATGCCTTCTTCTAAGGAGAGGTCCCCTGTTTAGAGCCTCAAACCTCAGATTTCATATATTATGCTTTTCTTGAACTCTGATCTCGGTCCATTGATATCATGCCACGTAAAAAGGTAAAAGAATGTCAGTCCATTGATATCTTGCCACGTAAAAAGGCGAAGGATAGTGGATGTCGGTGGTGTCGGTGGTGCCTACCATGTGGAAAGGTAAATGTCGATGGTGTTGGTGGTGCTTGCTACATGGAAAGGTAAATTCTGTTGGCAAGATTTTAACCATAGGATAAAAGTATTTGGCCACGTGTCCTAATATAATGGAGTCGTACAGGCCTTGGAATTAATTGATTGGTGGAAGCGCTCCAGCACTATCATCTTCATTTTGGTGCATTTCATCTTCACTTATTGACATAAAGTCTTCGTCATCATCGAACATAGATAGCAGCTATCTTTTAAGCTCTTCTTTTGATAATTTAGGATTTTCATATTGTAGAAGCCTTAAGTATGAGGCTGTTCCAGTAGGCTGACCAAGTTCTGGTGTATTAACCTTTATTTTTATAATTTTGATAGTCTCGGAACTAAGTCTTTAATAGCAAAACTGTTCCACCATTTTTTTTGCACATTTCTTTCAAGAAGGGGGATATAGTCACAATTTTCATCATCTTCTGTAACAGAATACGTCCACCTAAGTATCCATGGGATTTCAAATAAGGTGGTAAAACGAATTAATATTTCAAGTCTTGACCAATTTCTATTGGTTGCTTGGACTTTAGACAAGGAGCATTGTAATGGTTGCATAAAAAATGTCTAGGGAGGGACCCCAGTACTACATCCACTTTTTGAACCATGAAGGAATTTCTTGAAGGGCTTCATTAAGCCTGAACATGATAAACTGGCTATGGGTGCTCCGCTTATTTTGAAGTAATAAAGTCTTTTCCCATGCCTCAATATAATCATAATAATTGTAACTCTTAATTTTAAAATAATTTTGTCTAAAATATCGAGGTTTAAGGGGATCAAATCCCCAGTCTTTGTAGGTGAGAATTTTTTTTATTCTAAATTTAGAATAGGCAACCATGTCATGTCCTCTGTATTTTCGGCCGATTTCTACTGATCCTATTTCTTCTAGGATCGTTTGATGAAATATTTGTGGTTTAAATTCATCTCTTGGATGCATATGATTCACTATGTAAATTTTTCATCTGGATTAAGATGAAGATGGATGCTATCAATTGGCATAATAGGGAGATACGATTGTTTCCAATATTCTGATTTTCCAGTAGACTATATTAAGTCTTCAGAGGCATTAGGACTATTTATTGTTGGCTTATCTTGAGGCCTTGCCTAGAGTATGTATCTTTCCCTTGGACTCCCTGGAAGAATTCGTGTGTTAAAAAGTCAGGTAGAGAGTTAGTATTTCCTGCTATGTATTGAATATCAAAATCGAAGGTGGCTAATATGGCTTGCCATCTTGCAAATATCTGTTTTGAGACTAAGATTTTAACATCTTTCTCAATAACATCTTTGACTGCTTTACAGTCTGTTCTGATTAAGAACTTTTGGTTAAAATATCATCTTCAAATTTCAGAACACAACAAACACCAGAGAGGATTTCCTTTTTTATTGTAGAATAATTCTTTTGAGTGTCATTCCATTTTTTAGACATAAATCTTACTAATTGTTCATTTTTTAAGTCAGACAATTTTTGTTTTAAAATACCTCCAAAACCAATTTTAGATGCATCAGTCTCTAGAATTTTAAAAGCTTTAGGATAGGCAAGTGCAAGGCATGGTAATTCTCTCACCTTTAATTTTATTTTTTGAACTGCTAGAGTAAGTTTTATTATGATTCTATTGAACAGCATTGGAAGCATCTTACAATCTTTTTGCAGGCAACTAAAACTGCAGGATTGGTCTTGTCTGGGAAGAAAATCCAATTATTCTAAACAAAAATTCGATTTTTAGGTCACAATATCCATAACCATTCTATTATTCCTATCGATAGGGCAATGCCCTAATGAAATCAGAGATATAACTCAATTACAAAGATTTTTTAGAAGTCTTAATTATATTTCTGACTTTTACAAAGACCTTGCAAAAGATTGTGCTATACTCCTAAAGCTTTTAAAATTATAGAGACTGATGTATTTGAAATTGGTTTTGGAGGCATTTTAAAACAAAAAATGCCTTACTTAAAAAATGAACAATTAGTAAGATTTATGTCTAAAAATGGAATGACACTCAAAAGAATTATTCTACAATAAAAAGAAATCATCTCTATTGTTTGTTGTGTTCTAAAATTTGAAGATGATATTTTTAATCCAAAAGTTCTTAATCAGAATAGACTGCAAAGCAGCCAAAGATATTATTGAGAAGGATGATAAAATCTTAGTCTTAAAACAGATATTTGCAAGATGGAAGACAATATTAGCCACCTTCGATTTTGATATTCAACACATAGGTGAAAATACTAACTCTCTACTTGACTTTTTAACACGCGAATTCTTACAGGGAGTCCAAGGGAAAGATACATACTCCACGCGAGGCCTCAAGACATGCCAACAATAAAGAAAATAATCCTAGTGCCTCTGAAGACTTAATACAGTCTACTGGAAATTCGGAATATTGGGAAAAATCGTATTTCCCTATTATACCAATTGATAGCATCCATCTTCATCTTAATCTAGATGAAAAATTTACCTAGTGAATCATATGCATCCAAGAGATGAATTTAAACCACAAATCTTTTAGGAAACGATCCTAAAAGAAACAGGATAAGTAGAAATCGGCCGAAAATACAGAGGACATTACGAGGTTGCCTATTCTAAATTTAGAATAAAAAAAATTTTCGCCTACAAAGACTGGGGATTTGATCCCCTTAAACCTCGATATTTTAGACAAAATTATTATAAAATTAAGAGTTACAATTATTACGGTTTTATTGAGGCATGGGAAAAGACTCTTTTACTTCAAAATAAGCAGAGCACCCATAGCTGGTTTATCATGTTCAGGCTTAATGAAGCGCTCCAAGAAATTCCTTCATGGTTCAAAAAATGGATGTTGTACTGGGTCCCTCCCCAAACATTTATCCGCAACCATTATAATGCTCCTCGTCTAAATTCCAGGCAGCCAGTAGAAATTGGTCGAGACTTAAAATATTAATTCGTTTTACCACGTGATATGAAATCCTATGGATACTCAGGTTGACCAATTTTGTTACAAAAGATAATGAAAATTGGGACTATATCCCCCATCTTGAAAGAAATGTGTAAATAAAATGGTGGGACAGTTTTGATATTAAAGACTTAGTTCCCGAGGCTATCAAAATTATAAAAATAAAGGTTAATAATACACCAAGAGTTGGTCAACCTACTGGAATACCCTCATACTTAAGACTTCTACAATCTGAAAATCCTAAATTATCAAAAAAAGAGCTTAAAAGGTAGCTGCTATCTATGTTCGATGATGATGAAGACTTTATGTCAATAAGTGAAAATGAAAGGCACCAAAATGAAGATGATAGTGCTGGAGTGCTTCAACCGCTCAATTAATTTCAAGGCCGGTACGACTCCATTATACTCAGCCACGGGGCCAAATACTTTTATCCTATGGTTAAAATCTTGCCAACAGAATTTACCTTTCCATGTAGCAAGCACCACTGACACCACCTACATTTACCTTTCCACGTGGTAAGCACCACCGACATCCACTACCCTTCACCTTTTTACGTGGCAAAATATCAGTGGACCAATATTCCTTTGCCTTTTTACGTGGCAAGATATCAATGGACCGACATCTGTGTTCAAGAAAAGCAGAATATATGAAATCTGAGGTCCGAGGCTATAAACAGGGGACCTCTCCTTAGAAGAAGTCATATCGGAGAGTTTACTTGAGTTTGCTTTGCTTTCTTCCCTTACTCTCTCTCTCTCCTTGTTTCTCTCTCTCTCTCTCTCTCCAGAAGATTGTAAGAGTTTAGAGTGTACTGGTGTGGTATGCTGGTGTCATGTGTGCTTAGACTATTTCTATGTAAGTATTTTATTCTAAGATTGTAACTTGTACTTTGTACTTTTTTATTTAGTTCTATAGATGCACTTTTTATGAGACCCAAAATCTTTTTATGTTTCATAGTCGTACATCTTAATGTCGAGATGATTAATCATAGGGTTTTTCAACATTAGAACAACCTTTTTCGATGGATTTTTGGGGTCTATCCATAGTTCTACATTTCAAGGTTGCAACCTTATATAAACTTTTCCCTTTCATTTATGACTTATTTTTATATTTAAGCATAAAAAAATTCATCCTATTTTTTACCAAAATTTTATTATTTAGATTTCTTTATAACTTTACTTTTCTACATAAAGTAGAAAATATAAAATTATAGTAGAAAATATAAAATTATAGTTTCTTCCTTGTTTTTATTTGGAGATGCTCTAAAATACATTTTCGATAGGGGCTTAAAACCCAAAGATACAGAAAATACAATTTCTAACATGGAATAAGAGCAGACCGATCTATCAGTAGCGATCTATTGCTCACCAAGGTTGTTTCGTCTCTCTTGATCGTGGTCCCTATTTCTCTCTCATTATTTGCTTCGTTTTCGTAAACACCGTCACTTTTTCCTATTGCAAAGTCGTTCTTTTTTGCACGCACCGTCACAGTTTCAATTGAGTTGGTTGTTGCTTTGGGTTTTGTTGGGTTGTTTAGTTATTCATGGATTTTATAAAACCGCACTTATTTTTTGATACAATATTGGGTACAATGTTTTCCTTCCTATTATGTGTACCCATATTAAAAAGGTGGTTCATTGCATACGTTACTTTCGTTAATAGTACACAACTTTGCAACCCTATAAAATTGAGGATGAACCATTTTTAAGACAAAAACTCTTCTATTTTCATGTCTATGAATCTCGGGGTTGAGACAATTGATTTTAGGGTTTCCAACATACAAAAAACTTTCTTTAGTGGATTTTTTAGGTGCACCTTATTCTTATAGTATAAGGTTGGCACCTTACATAAACTCTTCCTTATTTCATTTGGCTTTCTCATAAAGATCATAATTGATCCATATAACATTATTCTCTAAGGACTATAAAATCTCAAATGCCTTGTGAATCAACTTATATATCATGAAACTGCAAATATTACTCAAACTTATTTAGAGCAAAGTTTTCAATATGCATAATACATAGTTCAAAATAATCAGTGTGATCAACCTCCAAAAACCAAAGCGATGGGCTACCTGAAATAGTCAATAACTGGATAAAAGCTTGTTTGTAGAACAGATATAGAAGAAACTTTCAAAAAAATAGAATAGATATAGAAAAACAGTATGGCTCACCTCTCATCCATCCAAAAACAATACCAATAGTTTATAGCCAACCACATCTTAATATACCTTCTTGGATTCAAGGTAGGATGTGTACTTGTCGTGGAATGGAACTTACAGAATATTGTTGACCTCATAGATATGACAATAAATGCAGCAGTGGTCAACAAATCAACGCGACCAAGGTACTTGAGATATGGTCAATGTGATTAACCGGATGAGTCGGAGTAACTCGCCCGATTGACTTTAGATTTATGGGCAATGAATAAACATTCCACTGAGCATTACTGGAAATGCATAATCTCTTACTTTTTCTTAGTTATTCCGATTAATTCTCTACCAGCACAGACCACAAATCACACAAGCTACTGCCACAGTTACCAAACACAAAAACAGAGGAAACGAAGAACAATTATTAGACATATTTGAGCAAGAAATTTTGGCCCATGTAGTCACCTTGCACAATCAAAGTTATAAAAAGATTGTATATCTTAACGAGACTTGGCCAAGATTATGAAATTTACAAGTCTAGAAATGAACACTTCTAACATCTCCAGCTGGAGATTTCACCGGCAGCCCAATGGCATCTGCTATGCTTCTGACCTCTGCAATCATGGCAACCACATCATTCAACTTGTTCACCGCCGAACCAACTCCCTGCATCAAAAAGGAACATATGACTGTGCCATTGCATTTTAGCTACAGCATTCAAAAGAATGCATCGCTTAGTTTGGAATTTTTAATGTGAACATGAACACTGAATCACACTTTAGATTTTGCATTCTGGTTAGAATTAAGTCTCTATGATAACAAGTGTCCTGGTTGTTATTAAAATGAAACAAAGGGTGGATTCCCCACTATGGATCTCGGCCTCATTAGATGCCACCTCAAAATTTTCAATTTAATTGATATTAAAGATCTAACTGTCAATGGCCTGATACTAATTGCTGAAATACAAAGGTTTACAGAAGAAGCATACCACACCAGATGCTCCTGCTGCCAAGGCCATAGGTGCTGTAACTGCACTCAATCCAGATGAACATATAACAGGAATTTTGACAGCTCGTGATATGGAATATGCAGCTGCTAAAGTGGGGGTAGCCTAAACAACAAAAACCATTATCCATTTATTTAGCAGTCAGAATTTATGGATGTTCATTAGAAACATAAAATAAACTTGTAAGGTCCTCAAAAAGAAGAAAAACATTGTCTGTTTCTCAATGTCAACTTACTGGAAAAAGGTAGATCCAGAATAATTAGTAGTTGACTAGTTATCATACTTGATAAACATCAGAATATAATGCTTCTCTTCCATGTGGGCGCAGAGTACACAATAGATCACATGATACTACAGCTTTTCAATAAGCAGTGGTTGTTTAGACACTTCGTATTAAATTTCCCTTAATCATTTGTGTTTTGTGTACAGTATAATTTGGTTACAAGGACCAAACACCCTGTATAAACATAATTATTTTGACATTTTGTAAGTTATCTTTTCCATCAACAAAGAGCAAAGTGAAAGGATAGAAATATGCCTCACATTAATAGCAGTATCACCTAAGCTCCAATTTGCTAAAAAGTGCAATCACCTCAAGTCTAAGTATCCAGCAAAAGGCTCATTTGGACGAGGCCTTGAGGTGAAACACATTTTAAATTAATAGTGGTTAACAAAATATAGACAACTGCTGATAAGTGGGTCCTTTTTGTTTCTTGCTTTGTCAGTTCATGTTCACTTTTGGCATTACCCATCATGGTAACTTCCATGTAGGTAGAGAGAGAGAGACAGAGAGAGAGAGAGAGAGATATTACCATCATGGTACCTCCATGTGGAGAGAAAAAGAGAGAGAGAGAGAGAGAGAGAGAGAGAGAGAGAAAGAAAAAGAGAGAGAGAGAGAGAGAAAGAAAGAGAGAGAGAAAGAGAGAGTTATTACCCATCATGGTACCTTCCATGTGGAGAGAGAGAGAAAGAGAGGCAGGCTTCATTTGGAAAGCTCAAATTTGGTTTACGATGTTCATGTTTCATTTTCTTATTTTGGGTCGTTGCCCATTGTTTCATCATGCATAGAGAGATACAGGCTTGATAATGAGACCTCAATTGCTGTAGCATCTGTTCAGGCGTTTGCTTCCAGTTATACATACACACATCCACATACATATTTGTGAATGTGTGTGCATGTGCATAGGCATGGCATGGATGATAAACTTTATTTAAGAATCACCTAATGTCTCTTCGATCAGGTTTCACATTCGATCAGAAAGATGGAAACATGCTGAACCCCAATGATCTTTGTACAGAAAACTAATTTTCACCAGTTCTTGTCATATACTAACAACCACAGTGTTGACCAAAAAATCATTGCCCTCTTGATTATTGCAGGAAGTGGATAATACTAAAACACTATAACAACATTGACAAGTCTCACACCTGAAGAATATTTTTTCTTTATCAAGGATCCATAGTCAACTTTCTCAGTTTTTGAAAGTCAAGGGGGTGACCCTTAATGTCAGTACACTGGTCCCCCAAACTGAGGAAGTGGAGCACATTAGGGATCAAGCCCAGTAGCTCAGTGCTAGCTCATATTAATGAGGAAGATTGTAGATCAGATAAGGGCACTCATTTGCTACTTTCAAATGTTCAGGGGGTCTTCTTGTGACTTCAAATGACAAGTTTGAGAGGGGTTTGCTTGATGAGGAAAGAACTCTTAGACATGCTTCGCAGCTGCAAAAAGCCATCTTACACTTTTGCTTTGCAATTGCAAAAAGCCCTCCTAGATTGTCTTTTTCCTAGTTATGCATAGGAAAGCACTCAAACTCAGAGCAACACTGAAACACTTGCACTTTAGAGGGAATGCTCTGCTCTAAAGTTAACCCCAGTTCTTCGACCATATGAAGAACTTTCAAACTTGTACCTCCTACTGGGATATGTGTCCTTCAAAGACTTTGAGAGCATGTAAAAACTTATAATTATAGTATACCACATTGGGAGTGTGCTCCATATGTGACCTGAGAGGCATGCTCCATTGTGACCAATGATTCACACACTTGGGCGGTCTAGGCCAAGAAGTTGAGTCCAAATCCTTGCAGTCCTGGGCACAAGGCACAATAGTGGAAGGTTTGCAGGGTTAGCCCTTGTTCAGGTCGAAGGGATACCCAAGGTGGTTAGCCAGGAGGTAGTCGATCTCATGTATAGTTGGTGGCTTGTGAAGGCAAGGGAAAACTTCTCAACATTACCACTGCATGGCATGTACATATGATAGTCGTATATATGAGAAACGATACATTAAGTTAAGACTTATACATGTGCTAAAGAGAGCCCCCCTACACCATTGTAATAATGTGCACATGGCTATGTGAGGCATGACCATCCTCGAGAGGAACCTATAATCCACAAACTAGATCCATATTCCTTTTATTTATTGGCCAACTCTGATGGACCAAGTATGAGCCCCTGCAATTGACTGTGGGTCATGGGTTCTGTTGGGTTAGCTTGAGAAAATAAGCTATGGACCACAAGAACTAGCACAAATGGAGCGCCTTCTCGATGTATCCAATTCACTTTTAACTACGTTTAATAAAAATTTATTAATCACCAAAAAGAATTTTTAAAGCACATTTCATATTTTATTTTCCATCACAAACTTTTAATAAAAAAATTAATGGGATTTTCAACATCAAAAATTTATTTTTTTTAAAATACTTGGAAGGGATTTAAAATTATTTTGGGCACAGATGAAATCTCATGCGACCCACATGAGGCCCAATAGCAAAGGTCCCAACACATAGGGGCCCATTTGTTGTGGGGCGTGGGGCCCACTAGGGCTTCTTCACCCACACACCCCACCTTTTCCTTATCATTTTCAGCTTGTTAACCAAGTAGAACTTGGTGGTTATTTTTGGATAATTATTAGAAAGGTTAAGAAGGTGTTCTAGAAGACATGGAAAGCGTCTTACTGATTTTTAACAAGGTTAAGCAAGATTTTTGGATAAGAGATTTATCTTTTCAAATTAAAAGAGAATGGGTCAAGGCAACTAAGGGATAATGGTTCTAAATCATTCCATCCATCATTATGATCGACTTAGGAACAGAGGACTCAGATTAAAAGCTTCTATTCACCCTAAAGATCATTGTTGATCAACGGTGCATGTTGAATATCAATAAGATGGTAAACCCTAATTTGGAGACACCACTATGAATAAGGGTCATATCCCATAGAAATCCCATCTCACCATAAAGTCTCTTTCTCTCTCTCTATTCTGCATGCCCCTCTCCACTCTCTCTCTTCTATTTCTCTTGCTCACAAGGGGTTCTCGCACCCCACACTAGAAATCCTAGGGTGGTACTCCCCATAGATACCTAGCCTCTGTAATTTGTTTTAGTTTTTGTTTTGTGATGAGTGCTGCTTTTTGTTGTGGTGTGCCCTTGTGGCACATATTTGGTTATGCTCTCTTCTACGACATCTAGTGATCTTGGTTTACCATAAAGCTTCCCATCTTAAGGAGATTCAGTAGGGATCGTGATCAGTGCATCATCGAGGTAGGTGATCTGGAATGGGATGTATTAAAGTCCTTTAGAGGTGATCCAAGGTAACTAGTTCAAGTAAAGGCTTCCCGTTTTCTTGATTCACTTACCTGTTGCAATTTTGTTATTTTTATGAATGAAAAGAGCTTATTAGATCGCAGCAAGTGAGGATCCTTGTATTATAATAGCTTTAGCTTATGTAAGTAGACTCGCCTGTATAGTAGCTGAAAAATCTTTATTACATATTACATATACCGTGTGTGATCTATATCGCCACCTTTCACTTCCTACAATAATTTAAAATTTAGGTGTCCATAAGGATCAATATTTTAGGAACAAGTGACCAATATTAAGTGAAATATTAACTGACAGATTCTTACCAGGAACTTGTATGACATTAATAAATTACAAAGCTAGAACTTTGGGCATCAAAATAGATACTATTTAGATTTTATCACCAATATAATCATAGACTCCCAAAAACTGCTGAGTCTGTATATACAACAAGTCATGGCTCTATCCAATTAAAACAAAATATTTAAATGTTCCATAATATATAATAGCACCCATACCCTTAACCATAACGCATACCTTTTCGACCAGACCCAGAACACCTGGTTCCGAAGGATTGGAATATTTGCCTCCTTCAGTTTGAATGATGTCAACACCTTCACATTCCAATAACTCTGCTAGCTTTACCTGTAGATTTGAATTGGAATACTGAATCAGTGTCTGTTATGTGATGATGAATTTCTCCTATTGCAAAAGCATATCTCTGTTAAGAACTGACCTGATCAGGAAGGCGGAGTGTATGGGGAACAGTGACAGAAAGTGTAATCAATGGGAGAATCCTTTTTGTTTCTATTGCCAACTGCAATATCTGTAAAAGTAGGTGAGACAATATGAGCAGACACCTGGAAGACATCACTTTCTTAAATGCATCGATTGGTAAGCCAAATATCTGACCTGTGAATGCAAGTTTCATTTATATTGTAAAAGTACACCTTTTCATTATTGCATATGTACAAAATATACTTCTCCAAGGATACAGAACTATTATTATTAGTCTACAGTAAATCAAAAAAGATATCCATACAATATTTGACAATCACCAAAAAAGATTCAAGGAAGAAATTTATTGTCCATCATCAAGACACAGTGAAGAAATAAATAAAGATAAGGGTTAAAACGAAACCCTAATTTGTTCAATACTTTCCCGCTCTTGGTTATGCTCTCTGCCCAAACACATTAGGGTTTGCCAGAGCATGTTTCCTATCTTGAAGAGGATTTAGAAGGGACTATAAGAATGGTGAGTCATTGGTTTCGTTATCTGGAGTGGGTATACTAAGTCCTGTGGGGGTTATCCTAGGTATTCTTTTGTTCTAGTAAGTAGCCTCCCAGTTCTTAACTCATACTTCATTATTGCAATTGATTCTTTCTTTATGAATAAAGTTTATGTTTAAAGGCAGCAAGAGTGGATCCTTATAGTAGGTTTTATTTTTATATTTTTTTCATTGTACATGGCCCATGTAAGCAGACAAGTTGGTAATAATAAAGAAATAAAAAGTTGACTTCATATACTGTGTTTGTTCCATATTGCCACCTTCAATTCCTCAAAAAGGATGTGATTAGCTTTGCGTTTGCATTGGTGAAGAAAGGGAAGCCTCATAGAGGATAATAAAAGCAAGCCAGGTAGGTGAAAAGCACTTATCAAAATGATGACGTATCTGAAAATGTAGAAAAGTACAATGCAATTCATAGTCCAGAAAGTGTAAACCTGCAGATAGGAACTTTAACAGAGGAGGTAACAAGTAATACAAGGAGGTTTCACATTTTTTGGAATTTGCTCAACATGAGCAGTCACAACTAAATAAAATACGTAAAAGATTATCAAACAGACTGAGCACTACAAGATATTCTACGCTTAGTGTTTCAAAAAGCTGACCGCCCAAAGCCTGGGCGGCCGCCCAAGCGGATCTGGTGGCCTGGGCGCATCACCCAAGCCTAGGTGCCCAAAAAAAGCAGAGGTTCCTGGGCACCCGCCTAGGCAGCTGCCCCATGCCCAGGCCTAGGCGGTCGCTCAGGTACACTGCCCCGCCCAAAGGCAAAAAAAGGTTTCGGTGGGGGCTATTTTTGTCCATTTTATTTACACTGAGGGGCCATAAATGGGGGCTTTAGGTTCATTTGAAACCTAAAACTAATTAGAACCAGTTTAGAGAGAGAAAGCCCCCAAAAAACTAGAATTTTGGTTATTTCTTTAGGGTTTAAGGGTTTCTCAAAGTTATGAGAAATTGATCAAAACATCACCATTTGATATTAGATTTAATTTTTGATGTTCTATAAATCTATTGGGGGGTTTTTTGGAAGATTTTGATTCCTTAGAAGCATCTATAAGGTAGAAGTTTGGAGATTGAACAATCAAAGTAAGTGATTTTTTTTATTGCTTGTATAAGTTATATTATTTTGAGAAGTCTTCTTCGGGATCTAATAGGAGCGGTGATCCTAGTTAGAACTATGGCTACAACCAAGATCCTAATGATAAAAATTGCATAGGATGCAAGTTTTGTGAGAATGATACAAAAGGGGGCATAAACCAATTCAAGAAACATCTTGCCGGTATCAGGGGGATGTTGCCCCATGTAAAAAGATTCCTGATGTTGTTAAAGAGGAAATAACCAATTTTTTTAGTATAGTAAAATGAAAGAAGATGAGAGATTTGCCTCCATAACAGAGATTAGGTCTGGGGTTCGAGTCAATTATGATGATGATAGTGATGAGGATGGGATTGGGGAGCGATGTCAAGAGGTAGAACAATCCATTATTAGGGGGAGGGAAAAGGGAGTTGTAATTGCTTCTGGTTCTGGGAGTAAGAAGACTCGGGTTAGAGGCCCTATGGATAGTTTTTTGCCTCGGCCTGACCCTGAGGTTGCAGGGGAGAAAACAAAAAAACAAAGCACCATTGAAAATAGAATGAAGAGAGAGATAGAGTTGTTTATTATGTTGCTACATGGTTTTATGAGGCAGGCATTCCTTTCAATACCGCTCGCCGAAGCAACTTTTATGCCGCGGTAAAGGCAATTGGCCAATTTGGGCCTGGGATGAAACCCCCAACCCCATATGAACTTTCAGAGCCTCTTTTGAAAAAAGTGGTGAGTGTCACGAAGGAAGCTGTAGAAGTTAAGAAGATGCATGGGCTCAGTATAGGATTTATATTATGACTGATGCTTGGAGTGATAGGAAGAGAAGAAGTCAGATGAATTTGCTTGAGATTGTCCTTTAGGGACAGGTTTTTTGAGGTCTATTGATGCCTCTGATCATATCCATGATGCCCATTACATATTTCAAGTTATAGAGAAGGGAATCAAAGAGGTTGGGGAGCATCTTGTTGTACAGGTTGTCACAGACAATGCTGCTCCTAATGTTGCTGCAGCTAATTTGTTGCGCATAACTTATCCTTAAATCTTTTGGACACCATGTGCACCACATTGTATAGACCTCATGCTTGAGGCTCTAGGCGGTTTAACCAAGATAACAGGTGCAGTGAAGAAGGCAAAGTCAATTACAAATTTCATTTATAGCTACCATCTCACCCTCAGCATGATGCGTAGATTTATAAGAACAAAGAGAATGTGAGGCCTGGGGCCTCAGATTTGCGACCTGGTACTTATGCCTAGATAGCATACATTCGAGGAGAGTGCAGTTGAGGCAAATGTTTACCTCCGATGACTGGAGAGCATGCAAGTGGTCCAAGGATCAGGTTGGAAGAAGGTGAAAGATATTATCCTTTCTTCAGCTTTTTAGCGAGGGGTGAAGGGTGCTCTTAAGGTATTTTTTCCTCTTGTCAAAGTCCTTCGCATGGTTGATAGTGACAAGGCTTCTATTAGCTACATATATGAGGTTATGGAGAAATGCAAAAGAAAGATAGCCCAAATTTTTGATGATGATGAGGACCGTTATAAGCCTGTTTGGGAGATTATTGATGAAAAGTGGGATAGGCAGCTACATCAACCATTGCATGCAGCTGATTATTATTTGAACCCAGCTTTTTTTTTATGTTGACAAGGATATACACACAAATGACACAATTATGACTGGATTTAATAAGTGTGTAGATGTGCTAGTCCCTAATCCTGATATCCAGGATATTATATGCGTTGATGGGCTGATAAATTACAAGTGCTCATTAAAGTCTTTTGGGAGTCCAATGACGATGAGGCAAAGGACCAAAATTGATCCAGGTACGAATAATATTCTTAAGTTCATCAAGTTCAAGTAATCAAGTTTCATTTTTATAATTCTATTATTTATTTATGATTTTATTCAATATCTTTGCAGCCAATTGGTGGAGCCAATATGGGTGTTGTTCTCCAAATTTACAAAAGTTGGCCATTCGGATCTTAAACCTAACCACTTCCTCATCCGATTGTGAATGCAATTGGAGCACTTTTGAAGGGCTAAGGCCGTAAGGGTAATTTGTATAATTGTATTAATAATACATGAACCATACATTTTAATTGGTTTCATTTGATTTTGTTAGATTCATACAAAGAGAAGGAACAGGCTTGAATTAAAGAGGCTCAATGACCTAGTCTATGTCAAGTATAATCGATTCTTGAAGGACAGGTTTACTAAGAGAGACCCCATCAGATCAAAAAATATGGACGATGCTATGGAGTGGTTAGTTGATGATGATGAAGTTGAGGGGCATGAAGGAAAAAGGATTGACATGGAACATGGTCATGGACGCTTCAGGGACATCAGCCGACCCTCCTAGAGCCACTAGATCTTCTGCACAAAGGACGAGGGTGGAGGAAGACGAGGCAGATTCAGAAGAGACGGAGGAGGACGACCAATATGTCGAGGAGGGTGATGACTCCAACGGCAATGAATATGATGCAAATGCAGCTGACCCTAATTTTTCTGATGATGATTGATGAATGATAAATGTTGAATAATGATTAAACTTTGACCATTTATTGCACTATTGAAGATTCTTTTAAGTCTTCAAGTATTACTTTCATTTTTGTTTTCTTTCTCTTGGTTGTGTATTGTGGTCTTGTAGATAGTGGATTTGTAGTTCCACTAGTTTGGTATTTGGTAACTTTGGTTTGGTAATTTGGTTGGTAAATTTTAAGTTTCAATTGGATATGGACTGACTTTGGTTATGCTTATGGAGTGTGTGCTAATGTACAGTATACTTTGAATTCTGATGTGCCCTAAATACCTATTCTTATATTTTATACAATATATAACTTTAGAATCCTTTTTGGATTCAACTTGGCCGCCTAGGTTCTGGGCGCCCGCCTAGGCTTTGGGTGGCCTGGACCCCCCAGGCTGCTTAGGACCCGCCTACCGCTTTTTGAAACTATGTCTACGCTCTTTTTTTTAACTGATATTCTAAGATTTTTCCGGCCAAGGACAATCACATTCATTTCCCTTTTGATTCAACTTGCACCAAATGAAGTGATTTAAGACAGTTCAAGCTCAAAATTCCAAATGAATTCAAAAATATATTCACAACTAACAAGCTTAATCTAAGACAAGCATGTGAAAAAAAAAAAAAAAAAACAATAACAAGGACAGACCTAGGCATATAAACTAGTCACACGCATCTCCAAATTTAGGCAATTTAGTACCTCTTCTGCAGGAAATATTCTTCCAAATTCATAAAAGGAGTCATAATTTCCAATTTCAACCTGCATAACCCGGCAATAGTAAAAATAAATAATCATTAACATTGACAAAAGGAAAAATGTACTAGAAATTTACATCGAATTCTTCCAAAGTGACCTTTCATTTTCAGAAAAGAAAGATGGCATCTTGAGAGACAGGTCTAGCATTGTGTTGCAGAAAGAATTATATTAATTAATTCAACGGATTTGGTGCTAACCATCTTGGCCCCTGCTTCCACAGCAGCAAGGAATGCTTCTGGATCCACAGAAGAAACACAAATCTACAAAATGAGAGCTTTCTCTCAGCCTCATACAAATACCAAAATAAATCAACACTAAAGAAAGATTAAAACATTATCATTTCCAATGTAATCAATGCTTCTAAAACTTCAAACTCATGCGAGAATACCGATACTATATTCTCATAAACCAAGCATGTACATTCTACAGAAAATAGTATTTGAGATGTTGTAAGGTATAATTCTCTTAAATAGCATTTGAAAGGCTATATTTTTAAGTCGATTTACTTAGGAGTTCATTGACCTTGAATTTAAACCTTAAAGCATAAATATTTCATGGTAAGTAGAATGAAGAAAGAGAACCAATCAATAGCTAAACTAATTCAAGAAAACAGATTCAGCCGTTATCCATAATTTATCTCATTGGAAACCCCATGCTTTGCAAAATATCAATTAAAGTAAAAATCCACTATTATGTGGGAGTACATTAAACTATACACCTAGTTTGCAACTTCCATAGCAGTTGGTTTCCTCATTACTACCCGCAAAATGTCAAACATATAGTGCATAGAAACACAATCCTACAGAAAAGGAACACGCCAAAAGAACAGAGAAAAAGCAACCACAAACTCTTACACTGGGTATCGGCATCTCTCACTAATCTTGTTCTGCAGAATAATGAGAAATTTGGAACCAAAAACAAAAGGAAATTGTAGATGTGCGAATTTGTTCTTAACCTAAAAGGATTGCCAAGATAATTTTAATTATATAGAAACTCGATCTTCTGGCCTTCAGAGCTTCTTTCCATTGCTGAGTCCGGCCCTCCATATTTTGTGTTCACTCTAAATGAGAATCCTAAGGCAATGTGTACCATTGCCACAGAGGTAAAGTCATACACAGAAAATGTCAAAAAACTGGTCTAGCCACAAATGTAGTAAAAGCAGTGTAATGTCTAATCATTGATATGGATGCTACATGATGGACAAAGTGTAGTTTTCAATGCAAGCCAAATTTGGGCTGACATAATTTTCAGGTATACATGCTGGTTTGAACCCGCTATGCTCAAAAGTTATCCACAACTATATTTCTAGGATCACAATAACTACACATACTGGAGAAGGAAAGCATATATACAGTTCCAATAAAACACAAAGTAGAATCAATCAGAAAATAATGACGGATGCATCCTACGAATTTTGCTGGGAATAATAATATGAATTTTGTTTCCCATTTCCGAGTCAAGAAGAAGATAAAGGAAATTGAAGCGGATGGAGCAAATTATCAGCTTGAAATGATGAGGCGCTTAAGAGAAGTTAATGTTGATAATAACAACGTGGGATGTTATGGTTAGTGTTAAGTTTTTCTTCAGCTTTGCACATTTTTGTATCTAGCTCTTTCATAAGCCTTTTTTCATCATATTTATGTGCTTTCTTTCTCTAATTTATCGAATATCCAAAAAGATTTAATTGTATCAAATTACTGTAGACTTTCTAATAATGTAGCTCTTACAAAATCCAAGAGGAGTTATTGGTTAGGTTCAGAGATGGCAAAACTTTGTTCCCCCATAATCAGCTATTCTTGTCTTGATGTGGATAAATTAATGTATTATATTAGAATTATTAAGCTCCTTTTTGGGATGGTCACTTTAAATGTGCACATTGGTAAGAATGATTGTCAACGCCATATATTCCATTAGTTTATGGAAAGACATGGAGAAACCTCGGTGGTAAAGTATGATCAGCTCGACCTTGAAGAGAAGTATCTTAGTGTAATTATAATGAAAAAAGGAATGCTGATATATTGATGAAACATTGTCATGCATTGAACATTGTCATGCATTGACTTGCCTCCAAGTACTTCATCTACCAAATATATTGGGTGGCTTACTGCTTGCCTAAGTTCGTCTGAGTTAGCTCAGTTGAACTTTTGGCCTGAGGCTCTCAGAATTTGTTGGCTTATTGTCTGACATCTAAATCACTGTACTATCAATCATAACTAGGGTAAGAAGTCATGTCTTATGCCTGTTGGATTTTCTAAAACTACATAATCGAGAAGAGTAAATGATAGCTGTAAATATTTTAGTCCAGCCAAAGTTATGTTGGCATATGACATGGAAATTTCACAACCAAATCATGAAAGACTTGTTGGAGTATTTATTAGTTAATGATAGTTGTAAAAATATTTTAGTCCAACCAATATTGTGTTAGCATATGACATGGAAATTTTGCAACCAAACCATGAAAGACTTGTTGGAGTATTTATTATAAATCATAACTAGTGTATCAAATTAGGTCTAAGAAGGGTGATGACCTTAAGCTTTCCCTTAACCTGTCCCATGTCAGGGTAAAAGGGCTGGGTTGTGTTAGGTAGGCAGCCAACCTAAAATTTTGCCAAAACTTCCCATGAATCTTGAGCCTATAGTATCTGCTTACGCTAGGGTGTTCCCCAAAAGTGACGCGTTGTACCGGAACCCAAGTACAGTGAAAAATGAGCAAGGGGTAGCTAGGGCGTTCCCCAGAAGCACGTACCAAACCCCAGGTACGGTGAGAAATGAGCAAGGTTCAGCTAGGGCATTCCCTAGAAGCGATGCACCGCAGCGCCGCCTGATTGCGGTGAAAAATAGGCAAGGGTTCCCACGACATCCTTGACGAATGCGAGTAAAGAAGCTAGCTCAAGAGAATAGGAATCGTCTAGCCACATGGAATGTAGGAACGCTTACAGGCAAGAGTATGGAGCTAGTGGATACAATGAGACGAAGGGGAGCAAACATAATCTGTTGACAGGAATCTAAATGGAAAGGAGAAAAAGCTAAAGAAATAGATTGGTATAAACTTCAGTATACAAGAAAGGATAACAATAGAAATGGCGTAGGCATAATAGTAAACAAAGATTTAAAAGAAAAAGTAGTTAATGTCAAAAGAATCGGTAATAAGTTCCTATTAATTAAACTCGTATTAGGGGAAGAGATAATTAATATAATTATTGCTTATGCACCACAAGTAGGATTAGATGATAAAATTAAGAGAGAATTTTAGGAGGACATAGATAGAATAGTCCAAGACATACCAAATGGAGAGAGGACCTTTTTAGGACATGACCTAAATGGGCATGTAGGGAAGGATAGTAGACGACATGAAGAGGTGAAAGTAATGGGTGTCCAAGAACTAGGAGGTGGAACGTAAAAAATGAGAAAATAGACTTATTTAGGGAAAAATTAGTTAAAGAAGGAAGATGAAACTCTGAACATGAGGTTAATGTTATGTGGAATGAGATGGATGACTATATTAAAAAAGTGGCAAAAGAAGTTTTAGAGAATCTATAGCGAAAAGAAATTCTGATAAGGAAACTTGGTAGTAGAGTGATCAGGTTCAAAAGGCCATTAGCGAAAAACGATCATGTTATAAAACTAGGCAGTGTAATATTAACAATCAAAACTTAAAAGAATATACAAATGTTAAGAAAAATGCTAAATAAATAGTAAATAAAGCTAA
This sequence comes from Amborella trichopoda, assembly GCF_054954075.1. Classification (NCBI taxonomy): domain Eukaryota; kingdom Viridiplantae; phylum Streptophyta; class Magnoliopsida; order Amborellales; family Amborellaceae; genus Amborella; species Amborella trichopoda. The sequence continues at coordinate 26,306,290 of NC_142338.1, read as the reverse complement.
ACTTAAAGCATATGATAATCTATATAATAAACTGGGAATAAGAGAAGGTGAAAAAAATATTTTCAAATTAGTAAAAATGAGTGAAAAAATGTAGAGATCTAAACCATATTAAATCCATTAAGAGTGAGGATCAAAGGGTCTTGGTGAAGGATAACGAGGTCAAAGAAAAGTGGAGAGTTTATTTTCAAAAATTATTAAATGACGAACACGATGGGAACATAACAGTAGAAGAAAATGTCGGTATAAATGAGGGCGGAGGTAATAGATACATTTGTAAGATTAGGATGTCGAAAATGAAAGAAGCTTTGAAAAGGATGAAGATAAGAAAGGCTTTAGGACTAGATGGTATCCCGATAGAGGTTTGAAAGTACATAGGGGAGATTGGCATTAACTGACTGACGAAGTTGTTCAACAAGGTGTAGAGAACAAAAAAAATACCACACGAATGGAGGAAAAGTGTTGTGGTCTATTTACAAGAATAAATGAGACATACAGAATTTTGCGAACTATCGAGGGATCAAGCTTATGAGTCATATTATGAAGCTCTGGACAAGAGAGATTGAGCAACGACTAAGGCATGAAACGAGTGTATCTGAAACCTAATTTGGTTTTATGCCAGGAAAGTCAACAACCGAGGCTATTTTCCTACTTAGGCAACTGATAGAGTAGTTTAAGGCGTAGGGAAACGACCTCCACATGATCTTTATTGATCTAGAGAAAGCTTATGATAGAGCACCTCGAGATTTAATTTGGCAGGTGTTGGAAAAGAAAGGAGTCTCCAGACACTACATCGACTTGGTGAGAGATACGTATGATGGAGCGTTAACTTGTACAAACAACTAGCGGAGCGGCAAGTGAGTTTTCAGTGTCAATAGGTCTACATCAAGGATCAACAATGAGCCCGTAACTCTGTCTTAGTTATGGACGACTTAACTAGGGGCCTAAAGGATGAGGTGCAGTGGTGCATGTTGTTCGGAGATGATATAGTTTTGATTGATGAGACCCGAAATGGCGTCAACACAAAGTCAAAAATTTGGAGGGATGCTCTAGAATCCAAAAGTTTTAAAATTCGTTGGACTAAGACAGAATTTATGGAATGCAAGTTTAGTAATAATAGGAGTAGAGATGAGGAAGTCGTTACGATTGATGACCAGGAAGTACAAAAAAGACTGCACTTTTGATATCTTAAATCGATAATTCAGCAAAATAGAGAGATTGAGGAAGATGTCGCACACAAAAGTAGAGCTAGGTGGGCGAAGTAGAGATGTGCAACTGAAATTTTATGTGATCGCCGCACACCAATGAAGCTAAAGGGCAAGTTCTAGAGGACAGTTGTGAGACCAGCTTTGCTCTATGGGGTGAATATTGGGGGAACAAAAACAATATACTTATAAATGAGTGTAGCGGAGATGAGGATGTTGAGATGGATGAGTGACAAGACAAGAAGAGATAGAATTCGAAATGAATCCATTCGAAAAAATTAGGTGTGGCACTAATAGGCAATAAGATAAAAGAGAGCACACTTAGAGGAGCTGGCCATGTGTGGCGCTGACCCAATACAACACCAGTTAGGAGGTGTGGGTTAGTTCAAGTGGAAGGAATGAAAAGGGCAAGGGGTAGGCCCAAAAGGACGTGGTTGGAAGGAAACCTAAAAGATATAGGGACTTTTGGCCTCAAAGAGGGTATGGCCTTTAATAGAGGAGAATGGCGGAGCGGGATTCACAAAATCAACCCAATTAATTGGGAAAAGGGTATGATGATGATGATGAATAATAATATCCATGTCTTCAATACATGTTACTTACATCAAATCATGTATTAAGGTGAGATGCTAGGTGTCACGGGGCGGCTAATTCTCCTTAGCCTAACTTTGAAGCCTGGACTCTTGGAGTCAAGTTCAGCCTACACCCACACCCAAACCAAACCCACAAGAACACACACACAGGGACACAAGGTTCAAAGTGTTGGGGCCCAATTTTATGCCTTCCACTTATAAGGTATATAGTGCCACAAATGGCCCTTCAAGGGTCTCAGCCTGGGATTGTATACACTATGGTCACAACATTTGAAATTCAAACATCATGGGGCACTTAGCAGTCAACCTCTGCTGCAACCTCCCAAGGTGACTGTTGGGCACACTCACACACCTTGGTCATGTCATAATGGGCATCACAGGCCTTCTCCAGGTCCCTAGTCCCCTGCGTACCGTGCAGTGTGATAGTGTATAAAACCAAGTCCAAGTGACATGATTCAAAAAAATTTCCCACGTGCAATACTTCAATTGCATCAGCCTTACATTAACTTATACAATGCCAGCAACCAAATTTGGCTATAAATACACTTAAAAAGGAAAATTACAACTCTAATTGTAGCCATGTCTAAGTCCAAATACCATATAGACCAAGGAAATTCATTATACACATAAGAATACACTTGATCTCAAAAATACATAAACATCCAAATTTCATCAACAAATAATACATGACTTTGGAATTACATCATACACATCAAATTCAATATTCACCTCTGCCAAAACCAAACACTATAAATGCATAATTCATTTGAACAGGGGAAGCCATACAATGAGCTCATTTTTGCCTGGTTTACAGCTAAAGTCTAAGCTATGTACCATGGGATGACTTCATGATGCCATAAGATATCGGCCAATCTCGCATCATCAAATTGGGAAGCAATTTAAGCATCTATTCATCTACACTTTATGGACTTAAGAAATAGGATCCAAGAATGTGGGAAAAAATTAGGGTATAGCTACCCTTTCAAAAGGTCACCAAAATTAATCATGGGTGAATTATTCGGCTGATTTGGATCCAAAAATTGCAAAGAAAATCAGCCAATTAAATCTTAAGAAAGAACTATAGAAATCTCCTAAAACAAAGATCAATCTACTAAGAATCAAATCCATAGACTTAAGAATCAATGCAAACTCAAGATCACATGAATCAAGATCAAATTGGATCATCATAACAATCAAAGCTTCCATGAAAGTGCTTGATGATGATCTCTTCAAAGAATCAAATATCCACAGGAGCTACAGTTTCATCCCAAGCTTCATTGGAGCTTTAATGGAGTTTGCTCTAACTAGATCTTCACATACTTCAAAGAATCAAACATCCATGGAGCTAGGATTTCATCCTTGGTTGAAACCAAATTCCAACAGAGCTTTAATGGAGCTAAGGTTTCATCCAAACTTGAAACCAAGCTCCATTGGAGCTTTAATGGAGTTTTCTTTAACTCGATCTTCACATACTTTTACGTTCTCACACAAGGATGTTTCTCACATGAAAAATAGGAAGAAACAACAAGAGGAAGGCGTGTCAGTCTCAATGAGAGAGTTTCTCTCACTAAAAATCAATGAGGTGATGAGAGAGAAGAGAGGGAAAAAGAAAGTTGAAGGGCGTGCCTCTCTTATAAAATGTTTCTCTCACTAAAAACTATCAAAGAGGAAGAGAGAGAGCTAAAGGAATAGTGATGTGCCACATGGACCTATATGCTCCCTCTTTACATGTAAAAAGAAGAAAAAGAAGAAAATGACCTCCAAGTGTTCGATGTGAGGTCCCTCTCTCTCTCTCTTTCTCTTTCTCTCTCCATAGCCTCCAAGTGTTCGAGACCTCTCTCTCACAAATGCATATCCAAAAGAGAAAAAAGAAACAAAGAGGATGATTTTTAAGAATTTCATATGAGACCTCACGCATACACATACATGTGCATGCACAATACACACACTAAACACATACACATTTACAAAACACACACATAAAACAACATATGACCCCCACCACAACCCCCTCCCATTAAGGGGCCGCTCAGGTATCTAGGCGCCCAACTAGGCAGCCGCCTTTGCGTTTTTGAACATTGATCCTAGCCTTTCATCCTCCATCATGTCATCTTAATGTGTGAATGTGATTAAAGCACTGTTATACTCCATTTTACGATAATTCATTCCAAATTTCCTTTTTATAAAAATGCCAATGCTCAATTCACTTACTCAACTTAATAAACAAAGGGCTTACCCTTATGGAATTTGGCACCAGTGTTTTAAAATGCGGCCGCATCAGGCGCTATGCGCCACCCAGCGCATCGCACTTTCCCGCATATGCGGTTTGGAGAGATGCACCAGCATTATAGCCGCATCCCTCCACATCAGAGCCGCATCAAGCTGCATAATCTATCCGCCATTTTTTTCAAAATTGTACCCCTCGACCAAGGGCAATAAGGTCATTTTGACCTTTGAAAATGGGGGGAAGGGTTTGGGAGAGTATCAAACCACCTAAACAGCATTTTTCAGCCACATCCATGGCTTTAACTAGATCGATTGAATCAAAAAAAAATTTGAGTAATTGTTTAAGTTCTTCAATTTGTAATACAATATACTACAAACTAAATGTCCATAAAGATTAAAAGTTACAAATCGAAGAACTTTTCCCAGTACGTTTCAAATAAATTTTGTAACTTTAAAGAGTTTCATGGACTAATACAATAAAGTTACAAATTAATGAGTTTATAAATTTATTGATCTTCATAAATGCTCTGATATCGTAAAGTTACAACATTTTTATAGATTTATAAAATTGATAAAAGTTTACAAATCGAGTCGAAGAACTTCATGGACTTCACAAACTCTTTTCAAGATTAAAGAGTTCATAAAATTTGTAACTTTAAAGTTTTTTGTTGCAGATTTGTGCTTATGGTTGTTGATTGTTGAATGTTTTATAAAGCTAGTTTCAAGTTTCTAGTTTCTATCACGCGATAGTGGATACAAAATTTCCGACAACTAATACTTTTGGAGATAATGAATAATCTTAATACTTACTATCACATATATCACCTCCATATTTTTTTTTATGCATTAACCTTTTCTTATACTTTTTATAATGTTTTTATATTTATGAACCACATTGCCACAATGCACCCGCATCCGGACCGCATCAAGCCACATCACCACATCAGTCCCCCCAACGCTTTTTCTCGAATCCCGCATTTTAAAACACTGTTTGGGACATTTTACAGCAAACATTTGAAATTAAATTTCCCTCCAATTTTATAAACATGTTCAACCAATCACATGATATCACATGGGTGAGGTGGTTAAGTGCACAACTACACATGTCCTTAAGGATTCAATGGAAATATCAAATCCTATGCCCTTTCTAAAAGTACCTCAAATCCCACTCATAAAACAAGTAACAAAATCCAATTTATGAATTTTCAAACTTCCACCAATTAAATAATAAACAATTAAATGACAAATAGATCCCATGGGTGATGTCACCCCCACATCACCTCCATGACGTCAACTTCCCCATGAACCCACATGGACACCCATTGGCCATTTGGGTGTCATGTGTGGGTCCCTCAAGTATGTTATTAATTGTCATTTCTGAAGACAATTAAGGAAAATCCAATTTCTTGCTCAAAAAATTCCAAAAAATCTCCAAAAATTTACCAAAGCAATCTCCATCAAAATAACATGTTTTGGCATCATTTGAATAATATGTAAAAAGAAAATTAAGATCCTACAGAGTTGAATAAGGTATCGAAGTACTTCACTCCATTAGACCCAGAATCCAAAGTCACCTTTTCAATATTGACTTAACAAACCTATGACCCTCAGTGCTAATCAGGGGATCATGATTTGATTTATCAAAGTCAAACCCATAAATGGCTCGGGACTCTCAAGTTGTAGTGGATTACAGGTGTACCTCTCAGGACATGCACTCTTATGGATACGAGGGTTCCTCTCTAGACACATGTATATGTTTCTTCATAGTGGATCATTTGGAAGAGCACCTTTCCATTTGCGACTGTACATGCACATTCTATGAGAAGTTTAATGCTTTTACCATGTCATGAATTTAAGTTTATGTCCTCTCAAAGCCTTAACCTTCTCATACAGAGATAAATCACACAAAATACTCTAGCTATCCCATAGTCATGAGGCAAAATTCAATAACCGACCCTGACTAGAGTTAACTCATATATATATATATATATATTTAGGAAAAGTTTTTCCAATGCCTATAGGAGAAAATGTACAGTGATTTCGTCTATACTCATCACTGTCTAAATTTCATCGCACAGTCATGATTGTCTGATAGTGTTTCAATTTTCATTTTTTTTCTATAAATCGGAATGATCTGAATTTTGGAGCGTGTGTACATCTTAGTGAGGCGCACCTAATAAAAATATGAAAAAACTATTTCGTAAAATATTAATTGACCAAAATACCCCTGTAAATTTTCAAGGGTATTTTGGTCAATTTATATTTTACAAAAATTTTTTTATATATTTTTATTAGATTCTCCTATTTTTGATGAACACACGCTCTAAATTTCAAATCATTAAAATTTGTAGAAAAAAAATGAAAATTGAAATACTACCGAACAACTGTGACCGTGCGATGAACTTTGGATGGTGATGAGCATAGGCGAAATCACTGTTCATTTTGCCTATAAGCATTGTATAGTATTTTCCATATATATATATATATATATGGAAAAAGCTTCTGTGAGCCAATGGGCTCATAAGAAAAAATGAGCCCAATGGCTCAGATCGAATCTGGGCCAATCTAACGATCACGGATGCCCGATAGTGTTTGAATTTTAATTATTTTTTTCTACAAATCCAAATCACTTGAAATTTTAGACATGTGTTGATAAAAAATAGGTGAATATTCGAAAAATATTAAAAAAATATTTTACGTGAAAAAATTACAAAAATGCCCCTGTAAATTTTTGGGGGTATTTGGTCATTTTTAATTTTGCGGATTATTTTTTATATATATTTATTAGGTGCGGCTTGATGAGAAAAAATATTCACCTAAAATTTCAAGTGATTTGGATTTGTAAAAAAAAATTAAAATTTAAACACACTCGACCGTCAAATCGACCCAGATTCAATCTGAGCCATTGGACTTATACTATTCTGTGAGCTAGTGGCCTTACCCTAGCATCTTCCTATATATATATATATATATAGGGGAATGATTCCATGTAACGGTTGTATATTATTATAATGAAACCACACTTTTAAAAAACTATGTTTGTAGCATTTGTATGACCCCAAAAATTTCACATATCCTCTTTTCATCCCAATAGTCAATTTAAAAAAAAAAAAAAAAAAATTCAATTTACATCCTAGATATGGTTAAAATGAGTTTCCTCCAACAATGAATCTATACCATCCATTGGGTGAACTTCAAGATCTTGGCCTTTATGAACTCAAGACCATTTTTTTTCTTTTTCAACATTGTTCATCTAATGATAGCAAAGGTATCTAAAAAATTTGAAAAGGAAAAACATCCATCTAAGGCCTAGATCTAAGCATCTTAAGAAAATGGACGGCTTATGTTAATTGGGCTAAGAAACATTTCTAGGGTGTGTTTTCAATTTTTTTTTTTTTATTGTTCATTGGAATAAGAAGAGTGCATATTTAAAAATTGGGGTCATAAATGCCACTAATATGGTTTTTGAATACTGTTTCATTACATTATTATACAACTGTTGCATGAAATCATTCCCCATATATTTATATATAAAACTCTCGGGATTATGTGACTCTTGATCCCAATGCACCACGACACTAGAGTCACATTGCTCTTGTAAACTCCCACTATGATCAAGAGCTTCAATGTTGGGGTTACAAGGCTTTGAAAGGCCATAACTCCAACACAATGCTCACCTTCTGACCGCACCTTCTTGAGTGGTGCACACCACCTAACAAGGCCGCCATGCTCCTGCCAAAAATTTCAATTTGAACAAGGCTTCATGCAAGGCCCAAGCACAGCATGAAGCCCATGGTCTAGCTCACTACCTTGTTGTGCAGTGTACGTGTAAAGAACTGGCCCGTAAGAGTAGTACTTTAAGCCCATGGTCTAGCTCACTACCTTGTTGTGCAGTGTACGTGTAAAGAACTGGCCCGTAAGAGTAATACTTTACATGCACCAAAGTAGCACACATGCATCATAGTGCTCATGGGACTTTCTCTCTCCTGAATTGGGTGGGTCAAGGGAGGTTCCCTGGCCAACAAGCATGCACCAAGCAGGGAGCCTAACACTAGGCTTATGGAATAAGATCCAAAACATGCATTGGGTTTGTGGAAGTTTCCCCACAGAATTTCTTTTTAAGTTAATATTTGCATCCAATCCCTTAGACTTTCAAGCACTACTACAATTTTCCTCGATCAAATAAAAAAAAATTGATTTAAAAAAATAAAATACAAAAGCAATCCAATCAAAAATAATGAGAGAGTGAACAGTCACCGGAAGAGAAGTTATGTTGACTGCAAGCTTCACCAAGTCAGGTTCACAAGCTATGTCGACATGCGTTGCTCCTCCCTGCAAAATGCTTTTACACGTGATACTAGAGATCTTTTACAAAAAAAAGAAAGACAATTCTAGACATGATACTAAAGAGAACATATTCAGATGTAAGAATGCTTCTATTGAGTAAAGAAGAGTAGAACCTTGACATACACATGGTAAATGGCCTATGCAGCAAACCAAGTAGAAGGAGATAAATGGAAAATTGATCTTTCAAACAACATGAGTTACTTTTTAGTATTCAGAGAACAAAATTGAAGAACACACTTCTCACTAGCTTGGCACAAAGTGCATATACTTGCTTAAACATTCCACTCAAACTAGGGTAGCACCATATTTCATGGAAAAACAAAGAGATTTATAGAGAAATGGGAAGTTCGATTTGCAACTTCCAAGGAACTTACAACCTCAATCATGGTTTGCATGGGAAACATGAAATTCGACGCACTCTGGATGATATAACCATGTATAGATGGAGAAGAAAATTGACAACATAGTTATGTGTTTTGTGGGAAAAAAAAGGATTTAAAAGTAAAACATTTACTATAACCTTGACAAAAGCTCTCAAGAATGTTCTTAGTTAGGACTCAAGTCACTATGCTCAATTGGAAGTCACTTAAAGTTGCACATTAAGTTTGAGGTTGGAACTTAAGCTCACTAGCTAAGGGCAAAAAAAGGGAAAAAACAGTTTGTTGTTTTTACTGTCTTCCAACAAGTGATGATCCCATGGATATTTAGAAATCCCACTAAAGTAATATGGAGAATCAAACCTGAAAGGGATAATTATATTATTGAGATTTAGAAATCCAAGCGCAACTACCTCCTTTCTCCAACATTCATCTTTGTATGACAATAAACTTGATACCGTGCGCTATAGAGATGATTAAAGCCATGGGGTCACATACTCCAATTTTGACCACATACATACCAAACAAAAAGATGATGGAGACAGATTTTTCCATTGAAATTTAAAGACTTGCAGCCACTGATTCGGTAAGCTAAATGTTCTTCTAAAAAAGTTACCATGTTTATTGTCAATGTAGACCTTTCTTTGTTTTCACGAGTCATAATGTTATCTATGGACGAATGACAAAGACAAGAGAAATAAGTTTTGCTTTCATTTGAACAAGTGGCAGAGAAAGTCACAAGGTTTGGAAACTAGGTTGTGGTTTTGGGAAGGAAGGTTTGGTTGTGTGTGCATGTGCATGTGTGTATGAGAGAGAGAAAGATAGAGAGTCTAAAACTTTATTCATCCGACAAAAACTATGATCCAAGGACAGTGCCTAAAAATTTATAAGAGAAGAGAGAGGTAATGTAGGAAATTAAAAGCATTTGGTTACGGCAGATTTCCAGGGCCAATAACAACTAGATTAGTACAGTGAATTTATAAGATTCCTGTCATTGGCCATCAAATTGGAGGCAGGCTGACATTGACAAGTTGAAGATACATGGGTCTTTTGGCAGTTTAAGCCTTTGAGAAAAAAAAAAAAAGTCTAGTCCCCCTTTGTGCTATTCATGCTTTATGATTATTGAGAATCGCACTCTAGACCATGTTTGATTCTATTGTCATGCTAATGGATGAAGATCTCTATGGAATTTGGTTTATGCTCTCTCCAACATTTTAAATTTTTACTTTCTCGGTCCTTTTCTAGGTAAACAATGCTGTTTATCCATTATCTAGGTCTAAGTGAAAAGTGTGGCCATGCAGAATTTCAAGTATGAATTTAAAAATTTATCTATAGATAACTAGAACTTCTACTTATTATTGCCACGATACAATTATAGAAATAGGAGGGGGCAGACAACAATCTAGGATCTTTTACTTTTACTAATTAATAAAACTTTATTCAAGGGCTGAATTCAAACCTTCAATTCGATTTCTGATACAAACAAGGTTTATGTAAATAAATACAAATCAAGAACTTCTAATCTGAAAATAAATAAACTAGGCTAGGAAGCATTACTAAACTTTGCCTAGGGTAACCCCCTTAGGACTTAGTATGCCCCACACTCGATTACCACACTTATAGCACACTTGTTGAACCTTTGGCCCTGCTGAATTCTATAGATTGGGAGACTCCTTAGGGAATATCCTTTAAAGAACAGGGGTATGAGAGCCTGAACTAGGTCTAGGGGTTTTTTTAAAGCCCTTAGGGTATATGCCACCATGCACCACCCTGCTATAACCTACGCTGGGTGTGCTCCCTTCCTTAGCCATAGGGTTGGCGTGCCACCCTAGGCATCCTTCGGGATTCCACCCTCTAAGGAAGAGAGATGAGAAAGAAACTATAGAGAGAGACATGTGATGTCGAGAGGAGAGAGTAGAGAGAGAGGGACAAGAGAACTAAATGAATGAAATAAGGTTAGAACCCCTTTATTTATAGTTTTTCAAGAGATCTAGGGTATGTCTATCTTAATTAAAATCCAATTTGACGAATTTTCCTAGTAATCTGTGGGGCTGAGAAAAAACAAATGTGAGTCTTCAATCACAAAAATCAGCCATCATGATTTAAGTAGGAATTTTCGAAATCTTATCCCCGGAATCTTTGACACCCAAATCCACTTTTAGTCAAACTAAAATAAGATAGACTTCTATTTTAATTTGAATTCTGATCTAACTACGAGTCCTAGTCCAAATAGGAATCATAATCTAAATAGGATTCCTAACATAATTAGGACTTCTAAAACATATAATAAGAAATAATATTTTAAATTTAATTAGGGGAGTCCCACTTAGTGTGGGGCATGTGGCCCTTGTAGGCACCACAACCCACCCCTATGTGGCCTTCCCACATGTGGGAGTTGGGCCCTTAGCCCCCACCACACATGGATCTCACTTAAAATGAAACCCCCCTACTAATTGTAAAATATTGATTTTGCACTTTCTAGGTATTTACAATAGAAAACAATTAAAAAAAATATGGGGACTTATGAACTCACTGAAGATATGGCCTTTAATAGAGCAGAATGGAGAACCAGGATTCATGCAGCTGACCCCAATTAATTGGGAAAATACTAAATGATGACGATGATGAAGTGGAATTTCAAATTACAATTGCCACAATACATGTAGAAATAGAAAAAAATTACAATTTAGAATCATTTACTTTTACTGCAAAAATAAAACTTTATTCCAAGGCTGAATTCAGACCTTCAAATTCTAATTCTAACACAAATAGGGCTTATGTAAATAAATATAAATCAAGAACTAATAATTTGAAAATAAATAAATTAAGCTGGGAAGACTTACTTTTGTCGAGGGTTACCCTTTAGGACTTAGTATACCTCACACCCACTTACCACAATGATGGTGCACTTTTTGAAGGCAATACCCATTCAAGACCCAATGTGAAGTGAGAAAGAAAATTTATTTAAACCAGAAATCCCAAAAATAAGCCATCATGATTTAGGGAGGAATTTTAGGAACCTTATCACTCATGTCGATTTCTAGTCAAACTAGGATAAGATTGACATCCATTTGAATTTAAATTTTGCTCTAAATAGGAGTCTTAGTCCAAGTAGGAACCCTAATCCAAGTTGGACTCCTAATACAATTAGGACTTCTAATATAAAAAAAGACCAATATTTCAAGTTCAATTAGGGGCGTCCCACTGCCCTTACTAAACCATAAAATATCAATTCTGCCCTTTCTATATTTTTAGAGCAAAAAAATAATTTTTTGTAAAAGTTCTGAAAATTTTCTAAAAATATACGAAATCATAATCAAAGCTAAGAAACAATATTTCTGAGGTTCTTAAAAAATTCTAAATCCCTCATAAATACATCCAAAAATGGATTGGTACCAATAGGTCAAGAGAAATGACTCTTAGGGCACTCCACCTAAGCCAGAAACCGTGATCCATTACTATCTTTCCAAACCAACTCAATGGGACACATGACCCAAAATCATGCATAGGGGCTCATGATTAGCCCACCAAAGCTGGCCAATAAACAGTAGAACCAAAATTCCAGTATGTATAATACAGTCCCCCATCCCGAAAAAAAAAAAAAAAAAAGGGCAGGTCAAATACATGTACTCTCTCTATGCATATTTATACATATCCCTCTACAAAGTTCCTTCCCAGAATGTGGCTATCATATACACATGTGCAAAAGTTTATTGAAGAATCGGCTCATGCTCTCACAGGCCTACAACCACACATAGGAGATCACGAAACTCTCTTGCCCTATATACCATCTCTTGGCATCTCTTCGACCTCAAAAAGGGATGGCCCTCTTGAAATGCTCAATGGTAGTGCCTAAGCCCAAGGGGAAACGGGTTTTGGACAATGACACAGGTCATAGACCGCTTACCCCAGGGTCGGTCAATCAACATACACTTTGACTGAAGTGCAATTTTCACTACATTTATGATATTTATATGCTCTCACGGGCTTTGAGGCCACAAACCCTAACACCAAGGCATGTAGTTTTTGCTAGACAGATATACTAGTTATAACATGAACATTATGTGCAACACTGATGGTATACAGATCAAAGTGGGATGCCATAGGATTAAAAATCTTGACATGCTAAATAACCAGCTCATCCCCAAACACCAAATAGAAACGATCAAACCTCAAAACTGTATAACGAGCTTCTTTTTTGTTATTAGGAATTTAGTTTCAAACATCCTTCCATTTTCAAAAAGATAAATACCATTGTTCAGTTTTGGCTGAGCAGTTGTCGTTTCTATCTATAAAAACTTGGGAAAACTTTTAAAGCACACAAAAATTTTGATATATTTTATTCAACTTGAGTAGTCAATTATGTCTTAGATAATTATGCAATTAGCAACTATTTCACTAATCTAAAGAAATTCAACTCCGATTGTGTTACTCAAAAAATGTGCATCCTTAACTAGAATCTGAAATTGCCCCATAGTTACTCAAAATTTTAAAGATTTGAAGATAAACTGCATGCAAATATCATTTGATGTGTCGTCCAATGACTCAATTCTGCAGATAGTGAAATTTTAGCATGTCCAATAATTATATATCAAATTAATTTAATAATTCTCAGATAAATCTATCCAGGTATACTAACCTTTTCTGCGGCAGTAACAACAGCAGCCACATTTTCCTCGTCAAAATTTTGCAACCCTGATATGATCTGTACAAAATGTTTCACAAAATCTCCATGTAAATGAGAAAGAACATTCAGCATTTAATTTTAGGCAGATGATGAATACTCTTTTTCAAAGCAACAAAAGAGGGCTATAAGTAAACAACTCACTGGGATTTTCTCTATATACAAAAGATCTTTGGAACTCCAAAGTTGATAAAATCCAACATTTAAAATAGACAATTTATATTCATCAAATCACAGAGAGAATCATAATAAGTTGAGCCACTCAGGAAAACTAAATGTGAACATGCTTATTATCATAATAAATAACAACTGGATATGCTCAGACCTAAAAAATGACAACAGAATGTGGAAACTAGTTCCATTCAAGAAATTGGCATGTGATGACAACATGTAAAATATCCTATCATATTTGACAGGTTTTCTTGATGTAACAGTCATGCCTAATGGTTGTAACTCCTATGCATGCCTGTATATTAACTTCCATAGGGATTTGTGTATATATAGGACGCATTGCCCCACGATTTGCATACAGTGAAAAAGACATCTGTATTTTTCTTTACCTTGTGCTTAAATGTTACTTTCTCTCTCTTCTTGCTCAATCTTAACAGTTGCCATCAGCCTTAAACTTCCCCTTGAAAATGCATTTCATATCTACAAGAAGCAACATTAACGCCCCCACAATTCTTTTAATGGACTTGATTTCATGGTTTATCAATGTTGGTATTTTGTGTGTTCCAAAACAACTTAAGTCATTGCCTATAATGTAGGGGCTATTTTCTTTCGACAATTAATTGTTTCCAAGATTGTTTGGGATAATTTATATCCAGCACACCTCCATGTTGGCCACTAGAAGCTCACCTCCTTGTTGACCAATACAAGCACACCACCTTGTTGACCATTATAAACACAACTCTTTGTTGGCCAATAGAGGCCACTACACATCATTATATTTTGGTGAGTCAATATATACCCCACACATCTAGGGAGAGGGTTCCTTCATATTTCTTCATCTTCATTGGTGAATCCGAGGAAAGCTTCTTCCTTCTTTTTTCTATATCTTAACATTTGTAGTATTTTTAGGGGAGCTTCTCTACAATTGTTTAGTCTCTCTCCAGGCCGAACCTTTTTTTAACGTACTTTTCACCATCAAAATTCGAATCGAGGTGTCCAGTAGGAGTCAAATAAGCATGGCATTTGCACATCTAGCCCTCTCTTTGGGTGTCCAAACCAGAGCGTCACACACTGTTCAAAAACGCATCCAAGTTAACTTGGACTTGCATGAGTAGCTTGGCCTTAGCAGGTTGCTGAGGTTGGAACAAAATACCCAGTAAGGTACCTGGGTGAGCAGCTTACAAACTCGGGTGAGTACTATGAAAAATCCGGCTGACTCATATGAGTATCATATATGTTTTAGAACAACGGGGGTGGGTCTGCCCCTGTTTTTATTTTTGTCTTCAATTTTGAGCCCTAAGTTTACTGATTTGAAACCAAATTGAGTCCTTAGCTAGAGTTATGCTTGATATATCTAATAGAAGCCTTAGATTTAAGAGAAAAATCAGATGTGATAAATTTTTTGGATCAAATATTTCGGGCAAGGGTTGGTCCGAATACAAAAGTTTGCGATGCGATCTTTGATGAGATTTGAATCCTAAGCCTAATTTAGGGTTCATCCAACAGTAGGCTTGATTTTCACAAAGAAACACATAAAACTCAGGATTAAAGATAATTAAAATTCAGATTCATCTCAATTTTTCAAGAGCTTGGGTCTCCTATATCCCCCAAAACTCGTTTCAAGGATTTCATTTGGGTTGATTGGGAAAGCTGTGACAAGAACTTGAGGAATTGATTTGCCCCACGTGTGATGATTTGGGGATCATTCCTGAAGTTTTGGGTAAGTTCCGTTTTTCTATTTCAAATTCATATATATGATTTATTTCCACAAGTATCACTCAATCTAGTAATATTTATGTTATTATTGCATTTTAAATAAAAAATGAGTAGCATTCTTTTTTTTTTTCTTCAATTGTCTTGTGCAAAAAGAAAATCTTATAACTTGTATTGAGTCCAATTATAGTGTTCGGTTTTTTGTTTTTTCAGGTGTTATGATGCTGATTTTTTTTTTATCCATCTCTCTATGCATGTAGCATGCCTCCGTTGTTTTGGAAGTAGTATCCCCTCTCAAAAAATGCCAAAATTCAATTTTTAAAATTTTTTTGATTTGTTAAAGGATGTACTTATAAAGATAGAGTCCAGGTGGTGAGCGTGTGCAACAGAGCGAAGGTGGCCACGAGCATGAGGAGTGGACTAGACTTGGCTACTTTAGGATAGGGACCACTAAAGCCAGGCAAGGCAACCAAAGCCTTTGAGTTAGGGACTGCTAGGATGGAGACTGCTCACTCGATGTCATAAATATTTGGGAGGGACCCCATCCCTGTCGCTCAAGGTCCGTATGTACCTACCACACTCCTTTTAGTACTAGAGTGTAGATTGATGTATTCTTATATCAGAGTTCTCTCCATGAGACCATGATTCTTTGTTTGTGACTTAATGTAGGGCACTAACGATACATTTATCTTAATATTATTCTTCAATCTCTTCAATATGAACTTGAGAAGTGAAAATTCATGGGCCTAATTTGAATTACACTAGACATTATAATAATAGCAACTAAAACATCATTTGGTGTTTCATCAATTTTCAGACTATAAGATCAATTTTTTGTCGTTTTTTCAATTTTTACTTACTTTTTATATTTTCATTTCTATTGACTTCTTTCATATGTTTAGAGACTTTGCAGTAATTTTTTGAATTTTTTGGAATTTTTATGTTATTTTTGGCCCTTGCCTGGGCTAGGCCGAGACTGTGCCAAGTCACCTAAGTTACTCAACTCAAGGTTGTGTCCTCTGCCCAGACTGATGTTTTAAAACATTGAAGTTATAGTGCTTCACTGAGGGGACAATTGTTTCTTGGAAAAGTGCTTTTTGGGGGACCTGGGAAAGTTCATTCACCGAGAAAGTTTTCCCATCAGCGTGGGTAAGTACTTTCACACCTAAGTAGGTATGAAACTGCTTTCTCATGAAAATACATACAGCATTTTTCCCACCTGTTACAATAACTATCTCTTTCGCAAAAACATGCATGGAAAAGCATTAGGGCAAAGGAAAGAACTTTCCTAGTGTATTCTTACCCACCAAACAAATGGGCCCTAAGCTGGGCTATATCCAAGAGGTATCCTCGCTAGAGCCCAATTATACCTTGAAAAATCAAGTAGGAGGAATTGCATACCTTGAAGATCACAAGAACACCCCGTGCCTCTGGGCCCAAAATTGAGCACTTATATGTTTCTTTGTATTTGTTCAGTTTTGAAGATTATTTTGTTCAAAATTTTAGTTTTGTTGTTGCTGAATTTTTCGACAATATTAACCGAGTTTTTTGTTTCAGTTAATGCTCCTTCTGTGACTTTACTGCTCTGTCGTATTCGTGTTATGCAATTCCCTGATTTATGTTTGTGTATATATGTGCTTAATGCTCGTTCTTTGAGCTTAACGCTCGTTCTTTGAGCATAATGCTAAGTTTATTGTGGGTAACAGCTATCATTGCCACTAGCAGCATTCTATATTGATTTGTGCAATCTCACTGTGGTCATTGTTTTGGTTTCTGATAACATATGTAGAATTTTATTCCTGATAATACTGATGCCAACAGTTTCCCTTGACATTAGTTATTTGGTTAGCAGCTCTCGTTTGGTTAAACCCATGTAGTTTTGAAGATAATGGCATCAATTTTGAACACAAAAAGACATAAATCTACTTCTTCTAGGACCCAAAAACAGTAATCGATCCATTATGATTATAATCTAAGTTAAAGACGAGTTCATTTATTTCTACATCATACTTATCTTCTAGTGAACACAGCAATAGTACACATCCCATTGTGAAAGAGGGGCCCTTCATTTTGCATTTATTTATATGAGCAATTTAGTAGGAGCATACTCATAAGCTACAGGGGACTTTTCGACTGGGTCTCTTTAACCAACTATCTCATTAAGAGTTATTTCATCATTTACTAGTTTAAAAATGAGGATTTATACTTTTAATTAGGCTTCTAATGCCATAGACATAGGATCTGTTACGATTCATGGAATATCTCAAACAACACTTGACAGTGTTGTCCTGAAATTTATCTCTGAGTTGGTCTAGAACGCGTACGAAGTGCCAGTCCCCAAGCTTTCAAAACACTCATATTTATCTACCAATATAAAAGTTATGGGGGGTTAGTTCTACGACTTAATCAGCACACTTTTGAGGATAAACATGATTGTACAAATGCCTAACTCAAAGTTTCATTCAAGGCCATTGTACCTCCTCATAGATCTCATCACATCCATCGTAGTTTCTTTATGTCTTTTTGCAGCACCTTTCCACTACATATTTCAATGTCTAGTTGTGTGATGTATCCATGTTCCTAGTAGAATTTCGAACAGGTCTCCACAACTACAAATCTCTATTAGATCGTAAGATATTTAAATGTGTTCCCAACTAATCTTCCAAATTGGAAAAGCTTAAGGGCATCAGATTTATATACTAATTAAGTATATATAACCATATCTTGAATGACAGGATTCAGGTTTTTGGTTTTGCAGTTACAGTATTAAGGGGTCCGCAGCACAACATCCGAGGTGGCAAAAGTTTCCCTATAGGCCCATCGATACCTTCAATATTTGAGAGCTAGGTCAAATTCCGGTTCTGATCAATAGGATTACGTAATGTTTGGATCTCTCTATTCTCCACAACCATCTGGGTCCTCTGAATTGAAAGAATTTGAGTATCTTTGAAGGAAAGAGACAAAAAAGAGAACAATTGTTGCACCGGATCATCTCTACTGTTGCGGGCTTAGCAAAGGTGAAAGGATGGACTTTCCACCCGTCAGAGAAGCCTATAGTTGATAACCTCAAAATCCAATGGCACCCACTGCATCTTTAAACTTTGATTTTGGTCTCATGGTCTCCACCCCCAGCAAATCTCTATAAACTAAACATTGATGGCTCATCCCTTGGCAACCCTTGAGCAGCTGATTGTGTAGGAATTATCAAAAACGATAAGCGAGGATTTTGTTTCGCTTTTGTTGTTCCTCTAGGGCACACATCCAACCATGTTGCTAAATTTTTAGCGAGGCATTCAGCTAGCTATTGAGCTGCATTGCTTTCCACTGCTCATTAAGAGCGATTTGCAGATTCTAGTGCATTCCCTTCACGGCCGCCATAAGCCCCACTGGAATCTCTGTATTATAACAGCTAACTGCCTTTACCACTTGGATGGCCGCCCCTGGAGTATTAAGCATGTCTACCGAGAGTCTAACTCGGTGGCCGATCACTTGGCCACGAGTGCTACAAGTCTCTCTAAGGCCACAGTTTGGCGTGCTCAGCCACCTGATTTTATTTCCCCTCTAATTTCTTCTGATATGGCTAGGACTTTGCATAAAAGAACTGTACCATAAACTCGTTATCCATTTGTACCATTTTTACTTATTAATGAAAAACGTGTAAGGGCCCAAATCACCACTGACTTATCCCCAAAAAAAAAAGGTTCTAATCCCTCTGCTAGACTACAAAGAAAATAAAAAAGTGTGAACATTCTTGAATTATACTAAACAAGTCATTCCATTCGCAGTGGAAAACATCTATCAGAATTCTGATATACAAGTTGTAAAAGTTTGAGATTCAAACTTATCCAAAACAGGGTGAATCCTAAGTTTGGCCATTATTTCCATATATTCCTCATTAATATGTGGAAATCACAAATGCCACAAGAAATTCTTATCTACATTTTAACATAAGAGTAAACATCATCCATTTTATTGGGTACATTTAATATTCAAAGAAACAAAGTCAACGGAAACAAACTCTACAAGTGACTAATAACTGAAATATAAAAAGGAATTCTAAAAACAAAAGAACGACTATGAACAAGAACCATGAGAACTGATCCACAATCGTAAATAAGGACATGGATATGCATGAAAGCACATTCATAAGCGGAGAATATGAAAGTTTGATAAAATCAGAGGGTTTGTAACCTTTAGAGCCTTTCGCGCATGGAATTCCTTGAGTACCCACTCCTTGGAAGCTGAAAGAGAGGCATTTATAGCATATGAAGGCCCCCTCTTCAGTTGAAAATGGGTTTGGGGAAAGAATAGAGAGAGTGGGTTGCCTGTGCCTGGGAGAAGATGGTGTTGCAGGTTGGTGTTTAGAGGAGACGATGTGGAGGTGATACTTAGTGCCATGGCTGTAGACTGGGGCGGAGAGAGCAGGGATAAGGCTGCAGAGTGGCGGGACTAAGTTCTTACCCGCTCTATCCTGTGCGCTTTAATGTTAAATGAGTACCTATAGCATGCTCCCGAGGGAACACACGTAATTTTTACTTTTTAGTGAACTTTTTTATGATGCAGCTGCCATTATAAACCCCGCGCCTCATGAAAAACAAGTAAAAGCCTCACGTATTAACTTCTTCTGGAAAACACTGTGGCACGAGAAATCTGTCTAATGTTGTAAAATCAATTTTCCCTACTAATTATGAAATTTGAAACTCAAACAAAAGGTCTAAATCTTGTGGATACGTAACACTTGAAAAATAAACGGTATAGATAATGTGTAATAAGATATACTATTTTTAGGCTTAAAATCTTGATTTTTTTCCAAATTATAATAGTCCAGGGCGAGACGATCGATCTAAAAAGTTTTCAATGCCGGAACTATAATTTTAGGAGTTTTGAGAGAAGTCATTACTTCTTTTAATAGGGCCTCGATCTTATTTTGACCTTTTCTTTTTTATATTTTATTATGTATAGATACTACAAGTTTATAAAATGCTATAACATTCCACTATAGAAGTAAGATGCACCTCATATATAAGTAGGAAAGAGTGTTTATAGATATGCTTGTAGATATACTCGAACTGCACTTTTTAAAAAAAAAATTAAAATTCATAATTAAAGTTTAAAATATATTTTCAAGCCATTTTACGATTTCCAACACCAGCACTATAGCTTCCAACAAAATTTCGAGGTGCACCTTACTTGATCGCATCTTGTACAAACCTCACCCTTTACAAATACTAGAGATACGCATGTGCATTGTATGTGATAAATGTTAATCACACGAAAAAAAAAAACAATCTTGAAATGACATTTTCAAAGAGAGATTTGATTTTAGAGAGAAAAATAGATAATTAGTTGGTTCCATCTTCACAAATACATATTTTTCAAATTAAAATTATATTTTGAAAAGTGTAGAAAAGTAGAGACAAATAAAAAAAGAAGGAATTTTCACTTTTTTTTTGTATTTTCAACTAATTATTCTATCTAGGAATATTTGTTTGTTGCTAATAAAATATAATTTAAATTATATTATTTAGCAAGCATAACTTAAAATTTTCAGCTAATTTTTTGTCCTTTCATTTTTCTCTTTTTGTATTTTCAATTACGTTATTTAGTACAACAACTAAAATTATTTTTACTTATATTAATGTAGACACCCCATTTTAAATCTTACAAATTATATGGTTTCCTGAACCCTTAGGACCACACTGACCTAGTGAACACAAAATTCATATTTCACACAGCCTACCCTGTGATCCAGAAGCAATCTGCCTACCCGGAACCCTACAGACGCATTGTTTTACCATAAAAATCATTAAAAATAGTAAAAAAATTCGTTTTGACCCAAATTTTCTCCGAAAGCTTCATATGAGGTTAAGGAACACACCCAAAGTTATAAACAAAAATTTGGACACAATTTGAGTCTTGGCGACACCACTCGTCCCAACCCCTTTGGTCTTAAATTGAAAATTCTCACCAAGGTTTCGATTCCTTGCCCTTTTGGGTGATTTTTGCCAAAATGTTTTGGGCGTCGCCCAGATCCGTACCTCAAAATTGGATTTTTTGGGATGAGGATCTAGTGGTTATAGAAAGTTGTCCTTTCCAACATATCCTTGATCCCTATAAGATGTCTTTTCGTGGCCATTTGAGGAATGGCTTGAAAAAGATTGAAACCCTAGAGAAAAAGTGAGAAAAACCCTAGGAAAGAGTTAGCTAAGAAAACCCTAACCCTAACGCTAAGCCTGAAAAACCTAAACCTTAGATCTAGGGCACAGCAACCCTAGTTCTAAACCATCTCCAGGGCACAACAACCCTTCTTCAACCACAGATCTGCTAGTCAACATTCGAATCAGAGAGGCAAAGATGACGCCTGTTCTGATACGGATGAGCCCTCGAAGGCTCGGGAGTCCCGGGCCATCCGGCCCGGTTTGGTATTGTTTCTTTAAAACAGAGTAAAGCAGAACAATGTAGATAGAAGAGATCTGTATCAAGTAAAATATATTTTTGGTATTTTAAAAAAATTTATTTTGATCTGAAATTTTTTGAGCAGTCACAAGAGAGACCCTAGAATAAATCTACAAATTTTCAGAATCTTCTGAAACTGTTATGGCGGCACTAGTGGGTCGCCCAGAAAAAACATGGTTTTGCAGCACCGAAACCCTGTATCCTAGTCAAAGTTGATATTTGGGACCTCTTGTGACCGAAATCAGTGCAAAACAATGAATAAAAATCGTATTTTGGTGCTTGGATCAAGCTCGAAAGCCCCATGGTGGGCGCCAAAATGTTTACAATGAAAATTTGACAGATCCTCCGATGAAGATCTCTCGGATCTTAACACCTTAGACCACTGAAAATGCAAAAAGCCTTATCTTATAGTCGGCAGATGGCTAGATTCACCCTGAACCGACCCACTCATTCTAGGAACCCTCGACTCATTGCTCTTCTCTGATTACGATGAAAATCTGACAGATCTTCAGACAAAGATCTCTCGGATCTTGACACCTTAAACTTGTTAAAAATATGTGGTAGAGAAGTATAACAAATTGAATTCAGATCTGAGGGCAGATCTACCTGAAAACGAGCAGATCTACTCTCAGATCTGTGGCAGAGCTAGCATGATCAAGAGCATCAAAACACGATTTTTAAAGCAAATTAACAAATCAAAATAAATATAATAGAATCAAAATAGTAAAAGAAGAAGAAAGAAAGAGGGATTTATATTTCATTATAAATATTGTTTTCCCTACTTCTGAAAGTCTACGGTAGCCTTATTTCATCAAGATAAAAATATTTTTTTTTTTTTTTGGGCGACACCAGTAGTGCCGCCCGAGTGACACCACCCGTGTCCCCCAACTGCAGTGGTTCCAGAAAAATTTTGGGAACCCATAGGCTTGTTCCATAGCCTTTTGGCTTCTTGTCCACCAAATTTTAGCTCAAAATAAAATTTTTAAAAATATAAAAAAATTATTTTTCTTTAGATAGGTATGTTCTGTTACCGGCTTTCTGATTTTATTTTAGTTCATTAATTTTGACTGAAATCATGTTTGCTTTGCTTTCATCACGCTTAGTTAATTGTGTTTCATCAAAGTTAAAAAGATAAAAATAAAAATAAAAATACATTGAGGGTTGCTTGCACCCTCCCTGAACTGTATCCCATTCGAGTCGTCCTCGACTCGAGCCAAGCTCGACTTAGCATGGACCGTGCTTGGTCTCACTGTCTTGACTATACCTTCTTAAGGGTTGCTTACCCCTCCATCTATAATGTGCTTCGAGCGAGCATCGCCTCAAAGCGCGCATCGCTTGGCACAACTGGTGTCAAGCGCTCGCTTTATTTCTTCATTGCATTGTGTGCCTACCTGCTTGCCACTTTATTTTTGCTTACGTGCTTCTTTACACACTCCAGCACTCACCAAACCAGGAATTCCCCGGAAACCAACAAACAAATATTTCGAAAACCCCAAAAATTTGCATTAACAGCGTGAGGGGAACCTAGCTTTGAGAGTCAAGGTGGTTGGGATTCGCGTAACTTTAACTATGAGTGCCCCTTCATAATCCTTTGCCTCAAAGCAACTCCACGTATAGTAGGACCTGGTGAACATCCTATAACAGGCGCCCAGGACCTATGTGGGGACCTACATCAGCCTAGCGGCATTTCAATAGTTAGGAACCCACTCTCAAGCCAAGCCTACCTTTTAATCTAGGTCAAACGTTTTCATGTATTGTGCTTGCTTATTTCTGTTGGTTACTCTTAGATCTCGGATCGGATCCGCTTTTGGTCCGAGCTGAACCCTCTGGGTCCAAGTCCAGGCTTGTATCCAACCTAGCCCAAGTCCGAACCAAGTTTCGCCTTGGTCTGAAATTAGGCCCTCTCTTGGTCTGAGCCGAAGGCTCGTTCCCAGTTCAACCTTGATCCAATCCAAGTCCATATCTAACCATCAAAAATCTCTGGGTCGAAGTGCAGACTTATACCCAGCCTAGCCTAGGTCCGAACCAGGTTCACACCCAGGTCCAAACCTAGGCCCCCTTTTGGTCTGAGCCAAGAGCTCGTGCCTAAACCAACTTTGATCCAGTCCGGATCCATACTCGATCTGATTATCACAACCCTCTAGGTCCAAGCCTAGGCATGCACCCAGCTCAGTCCAGGTCCGAACCAGGCTCACACTCAAGTCCGAACCTAGACCCACTCTTGGTCCGAGCCATGACTCATACCCATCTAGTCTAGATTTCAATATAGGTTCTAGCATAGGTCTAAGCTTAGAGTTTCCTCCAGAGCCAGACTAGGCTTACCCTAGTTCAGGGTCTTAACCCAGTCTAGTTTTAGCCTATGTCTCAGTTAAGGTTTTGCCTCTAGAGTCAAGCTAGGTCTGCCCTAAGTCATTGAGTTCAGATCTTACCTAAGTTTAGATTCTAAAACCCCACCTAAAGCAATCACTATGTTAGTTACCTCAGGTGACTATGATGATCGCTCCACAACCGACTCTAAGCCTAACATTCTCAAACCTAGGGACCAGTATGCTACAATCCCTTGGGATTATCGGTAGAACTCAGGTCAATCCATTATCCAACACCTAGGTCTTCAATTAGAGGCAGAGTCCCAAGGGTCCACTCCTAATCCTGAGATCTGTGTGATCCGAAAAGTTAGTTCAGCCCAAAAAAATCTAATTAGTCAAGGGGTCCGACCTGGGGTCGTCTTGCAAGGGCTCTTATGCAACCAAAGTAGGAGTCGAGTGAGAGAAGATGTTCAAGTAACATCAAACGCCCATTCTCATAACTCAAACCAAGATAACCCTGAGGCATAGCGACCTCAAAACCAAGACCCACCTAAGTCTAAGGGATCCAACCCAACCTCGAGCCACCAAAGTACAGCTCATGATGTCTTGAACACTTTACGAAGCAGAGGTGTCAATCTAGACCAACCCATAGGCGAAATAGGTGTCCAAGCAACCCTTAAAAGTCTAGTTGACCTAGGTTATACTGTTCATGCCCCCAGCTTACGGGTCAATCCTAAACCAACTTAGTGGTATAGGTCAACCCCTAGCACAACCGAGTCAGCTAACTTCAATCGGTCCCTCTAGTTCATCTAGTCCAACAAACCATGCAATTTTCGCAATCGGTGGCGATACCTATGGATCAGTATGCTCCTCAAGCATAAATGTATAAAACTGCCCTGGTGACTGCGGCTCATCAATCTCAGGCCCATGCAAGCCAACATGTACCCCAAGTCTCAACTCATCAATCTACGCTTGGGAATCCACCGACCGGTGGCCTATTGTCATGCCAAATACTCAACACAAAGGCACCCTAAAAGCAATGCAGGATATGTTAGTAGGAATGGGCATGCATGAAATCCTACCCCCAAAGGCCTATGTTCATGAGACCCTTGGAGGCATGGAAGACCTTCCCTTGGGATTTTTCATCCCAGAATTTAGAAACAAGTTCAATGGGAAGAGAGATCTAGATACTCACGTCAACGCGTAACTCCTCTCCGTTCGAGCTTTGCAAGGCAAACCTAACCAACTAAAGGCCATATTTCCATAAACATTGACCGGTGAGGCCTTCAACTGGCATCGGAGAACAATGTCTGCTCGACCACACATCACCCCAGACAGAATGTTCAACCTATTCGTCTCTCACTACTGCTAGACGACACCAAGACCTCTCTCCCTAGGTGAGCTGAATGCAACAAAACAAAACCCAGGAGAATCCTTCGAGGATTTTATCAGTCGATTCCGCAAGGCGGCGATGCGGGTCATAGAATGTCCACTTACGGACCCAGCCAAAATCTCCATAGGCTTAGAGAATGCCGCCCCTGAATACATGGCCTTCTTCAACCAAGGTCTTATCCCCCACTCCTTCGACTCCATGATCAAGCGGGTGGAGCAACATGAAAGGGCCAGAGGGACACTCCTCAGCACCAGGCCCGACAATAAGCCGATAACAACTCCCCATAATAAGAATAAAAACAATAACAAGGGGAATGCTTCAAATCAAGTTAATGAGATTGTTGTTACTGACCGGCTCAAGGTTCAGCTGTTCAACGCAATAATCAAAACCAAAACTAAAGGGTTCCGCCTAGAGCCCACACTCTAAACATTAATCAAAGGCGAGAGGATAATTTCACCCTGCTCAAAGACCTATTAGAAAAAGTGTTGGAATTACTCCTGGTTAGAAACATGGTTTATCTCCCATCACCAATTGAACCACCATTTCACGTCACGGATAAAAGCAGGTGGTGCAAATGGCATCAAAACCATGCTCATGATACTCAAAACTGCTTGTATTTGAAACGGGTGATTCAAGGGTTAATCAATAGGGGGGACATCACCGTCGCACCTAGAAATCAACCTGTCGAAGAACTTAATAAAAAGATGGCTATCTTCACAAATCCACTCCCTAAAAATATGGTCACAACGACCGAAAAGTCGGGAGCTCAAAACAACTCAAAAGAGAACGTTGTCATTCACATGGTTGAGAGTGGAGACGAAGAAGTTGATCTTAGTCAATTCATATTTGCTTGTGATCATCACCTTCAAAAGCCCGAAGAAGATCTTTTGAGTCTTTTAAGAGGAAGCCCTTCACCTCAAACCTTCGATGATCCACCAAAGTGGGACCAATATGACGAAGATGCTATATTAAAGATCGACATAGTCAGGATCAACAAAAATGGATCATCTTCCAAACAAGGGGCCAACATCCGAAAGTCTCACATTACTCTTGCTAGGGCTGACCCTATCGAGCTTCAGGCTGGCGAGGTTGACTCCCTAACCCGAAGAGTCCGAGTGTTCAATCTCATTCAATTGATGACCGATACCCTCGATGAAAGAATGAGAAACACCTCAAAAGCTAGGTAACCAACAAGGGTCGCGGATCACAAACTGAATTAAGAAATTCAAGGATCCGCAACTATTTAAGATCTATAAGCTCATCTCGGGAATATCCAAGCTCAGATCTTCATCTTGGAGCTACTCACCAGCACATAGAGCCCAGATCGAGAAGGCCCGCGCCAAGACACATGTCCCGAGTAGCACACAATCAAAAGAGTTGTGCAGAATGATCAACCAACTGATGACACCAACTCCAATCGTGTTCACGGACGATGACATCTCAGCCAGCTTCAATCACTTTCATGTCCAACCTCTGCATATCACCATTTCATGCAAGGATATGAGATACGGAGAGTGCTTGTTGATAATGGGGCATCCTTAAACATTGCCCTATGAAAACAATGAAGCAGAAAGGCAAGAGCCCGGATGACTTCGAGCCATGTCAGCTAACTATCGCTGTATACAACGGGACCAAATGACAAGCTGAAGGCATACTGCCTCTCACACTCAAGGACGGCCCTATTGTCAAAATGATAAAGTTTTATGTCTTGGACATAAAACATTCATTCAACATGCTGTTAGGAAGACCATGGCTGCATGAAAACCTCGTGGTTGCCTCTACGCTCCATCAATGCCTCAAATTTTCGACTAAAAATGGCGTCGCGAAGGTATGTGTTGAATCCCTTATTTTCCCAATCCTAGTGTACATAACGGGAAGCTAGTGGTAGGGGTCAAGCTCGGAGAAATCCCACTTGCTTCCTTCGAGCAAGCCGATTGTGCCACCTTACGCCTAGAGGCCGGTGACCCTGTTCCTCAAATTTTACAAACTTCTGCATCGATGGGTGACATTATCCAATGTCAACATCGATACGGTTTCGGGTCCCTCGAAGCTTGGTACATGCTCTTCTCCCAAGGTCTCGGATGTTCTCTCACCTTATTTCAAAGCTGAATGAAGCCTTCAAGCTATCCGGGCTTTGTCTCTAGAGGCATTCATAGCCTCGATCTTCTCGATGCCTGTCCTTCAAAACGACCTAAGGTGATCCTTCAATCCCCAACGGGAAATAACTCTTCTTCCACACCTCAACACATACATGAACTAGGGATTGAAGACCCTTTTGCTGACCTGGATTTGAAGGTATGCAGAATTGGCTCAAACATAGCCAAGCGTACTCATCCACCTATACAAACTCAGGAACAGAATTGGTCGATCACTCCTCTATCTCGAGAATCGTTGGAAGCATACCAACGGTACCTTCAAGTCCCGGTGCCAAAAAACGGATAGGCGCAGGGTGGCCATCTAACCACCCTATGTCCAGTCCCCAACATATCTCTCGCGAGTCCTATAAAGGACACCTCTTGTGACATTTCAAAATCCGTTGAAAATTCAAAACATGATAAGACTTATAATAACGAAAAAGAATTTTCAAAAACGATAAACACTCAAGATAACCCAATAACGGTGGATGAATTGGACGACCAAGACGACGATCAAGAGAGCCAAGAGTCTGAAGAAATCTCTCAACCTGATGAAGTCACTTCCCATGTTGAGCAATTCAAGAAGAGGTTCGATGGTGACCCAACGGCTATCATTGAAGAGACGATTAATGTAAACTTAGGAACTGAGAAGGACCCAAGGTGAACCAAGATTGAAACCTCCTTATCTCTTAAGGAGCGAGACAATTTGATTTCCTTTTTCAAGGAATATCGCGACGTCTTCGCCTGGTCAGGGTTAGATCCCACATTGGTGCAACATCACCTAATATTCAACGAAGGGGCAAAGCCTATAAGGCAGAAACTCCGACGTCAAAAGACCCACCTTGAGCTCAAAATTAAGGCAGAAATCGACAAACTGCTCAAGACGTAGTTCATTACCCCTGTCGATTACTCAGAATAGTTGGCCAACATAGTGGTCGTACCCAAGAAAGTCGGGAGGATTTGAGTGTGTGTCGACTACAGAGACCTCAATAAGGCTTGTTCTAAAGACAATTTTCCATTACAAACATAAATGCCTTGGTCCACAACACTGCGGGGCACCAGATGTTGTCATTCATGGACTGCTTCTCGGGTTACAACCAGATCCTCATGGCAGAAGAAGACCAAGCCAAGACATCGTTCATAACGCAATGGGGAACTTACTGCTATTGTGTCATGCCATTTGGCCTAAAAATTGCAGAGGCAACTTATCAACAGGCAATGACTAACATCTTCCACGACTTAATGCACACCATCATGGAAGACTACGTCGACGACATTCTAGTCAAGTTGAAGACCAGGTCTGATCAACTCACCAACTTGAGAACCATTTTCGAAAGACTCTAGAAACATCAACTCAAACTCAATCCACAGAAATGTGTCTTTGGAGTTGAATCTGGCAAATTACTAGGCTTTGTAGTGAGCCAAAGGGGCATTGAGGTGGACCCGTCCAAAATACAAGTCATCACTGAAATGCCCCCTCCCCAGAACATCAGAGAAATCCGTGGGCTTCAAGGTCACATACAAGCCATAAGGCGTTTTAACAAGTGCTCGCCATTCAATAGACTCCTTAAGAAGGATACCTCATTCCTATGGGATGATGAATGCTAAGAAGTGTTCGATCAAATCAAGGAGTACCTCAACAAACCTCCCATCCTTACTCCTCCTAGTCCAGATAAACCCTTGTTCCTATACATATCTGTGAAAGAGAAGACCATGGGGGCAATGCTCGGACAATATGATGACCATGGAAAAGAACAAATGATATACTATATCAGCAAAACCATGGTCTACTATGAGACAAGATATATGGATGTGGAAAAGCACTACTTGACACTTGTGCGATCTATGCAGAAATTAAGACATTATGTTTTATCTCGTACAGTCAAGCTCATCTAAAAAATAGATCCACTCAAGTATCTATTGGAGAGACCAGTTCTTAACGGATGTTTGGTGAAGTGGATAATGCTATTGAGCAAGTTCGAGATCGAATATGTCACTCAAAAATCGATCAAAGGACAATTTATTGCTGACAACTTGGCTGAACACACACTGCCAGATAACATTCCTATCAACATGGATCTCCCTGGTGAAAACCTCTTCACATTTGAGGACTCAATTTGGGAACTATACTTCGACGGCACAAGGAACAAATACGGGTCAGGTATACTATGCTCACCCGAGCAGATTTTAATGGAATAGCCGTCAGATTGAATTTCCCATGTACCAATAACATTGTGGAATATGAAGCCTTGATAGACAGGCTCGAGAATGCCATGGGAATGAAAATCCAGCATATATGAGTGATTGATGACTCCTTACTCGTCATAAACCAAGTTCAAGGGATTTGGAAGGTGAAAGAAGAAAATCTCAAACCTTATCAAGAAAAGGAGGAAAAGCTGATCCCATGTTTTAAGAAAATCACCTTTCAACAAGAAACTAGGGAAAATAATCAGTTCGTCGATACTCTTGCAACCCTTGCTTCAATGGTTGATATTCCCTCATAAATTGCCATGCTGCCATTCTACATCAAGAACACACATGACCCTTCCCCACCAAGGATCGAAGAAGAAATAGTGCAAGAAAATGAGAACGATGGGAAAGTGTCTCTCTTGGCTTCAGATGCACTAGTTAAAGCAAAACCATGGTTCCACGATGCTCTATCCCTGCTGAAAGATTGGTCATACCCCAAACGAGCCACCAAAAAGGATAAAGAAGCCTTTCGAAGGTTTTCTATGAGATTCTTAATATGAGGTGATCTCATGTTCAAGAAATCCTTCGATGGCATCATTTTATGGTGTCTCGATCAGCCAGAAATCGACGAAGTACTGACAAAGTTGCACAATGAAGGAGGTCATTCTAGGGTAGTCGCCTTAGCTTAGAAAATCAGGCGCCAAGGCTATTACAGGGCCACCATGGCCGAAGATTGTTGGAAGTTTGTCAAGAGGTGTCCCAAATGTCAACTTTATGAAGACCTCATCCATGCATCATCCGTATCACTCAACTCAACACCGCCTGTACGGCCCTTTACCATGTGGGTCGTTGATATCACCGGAATGATCTCACCAAAAGCTTTGAACGACAACCATTTATATTAACGCCTATAGAGTACTTCACCAAATGGGTAGAAGCTACATCGTTTGTCAAAATTGAACGACAACATGTTACCCGTTTCATAAAGAACAACATTGTATTCAGATTTGGTGTTATTGAGTCAATCATTACTGACAATGGATCCAATTTCAAAAATGAAAGGGTCACTAAGGTATGCAAAATGTTCGGGATAACCCAAAAATTCTCCACACCTTACTACCCTCAAGGAAACAAACAAGCAGAGGCCATGAATAAAGGACTTATCAGAATTACAGATAGAATAATAGAGGGTGGTAAAGATTGACACGAAAAGCTAAACGACATGCTATGGGCCTACCGAAGAACTGAGAAGACTCCTACTGGCATGACCCCATACTCATTGGTGTATGGTATGAAAGCAATGCTTTCCATTGAAGTTGAGATACCGTCTCTCTGAGTGCTTATTCACTAAAATTCAGATGAGGAACAAAAGATCGAAGCACGAATTGCTGCCCTTGTTGCTTTGGATGAAAAACGACTACGAGCAACACAAAATATCGTTGCTTCCCATGGAATAATCGAGAGGGCATACCAAATAAAAGTTGTTCATCGACAATTTAGAGAAGGGGACATGGTACTCAAAAAAATCTTCCACACTCCTGCAAATCCACCCCCTTTAGGCAAGTTCAAACCTAATTAGAAGGGGCCATTTGTGGTTACTCGAGTTCACACAAGCAATTCTCACAAGATAAAAAATCAGGAGGGATATGAGCTCAACGACCCCATTAATGGTATGTATCTCAGAAAATACTACCCGTAATGGGTTCAAAAGAGTGGTGAAAAACCTGGAAGGCACCACAAAAAAAACAAAAAAAAACAAAAAAGAAAAAAAAAATGAACGCGGTGAAAACTTGAAAAGCCATCATGGGTAAAGAAAAAAGAATAAAAAAAACTCTCCAAGAAGGAGCTTCCAATTCAAAACACTCAAGTACAAACAAGTACTTGCAAGTTTCAACAACACTGCACAAGCAGACCTTGAGGATGAAAACTCCTCCTAAACTCTGCAGGTTCTCAACAGAACTAACTCAGAAAGATGCTGGAAGGTGACATAAATGGAAAACCGAAGTGACATCGGCGAACTCTGGAAGAACGTCAAGACTTCTTCAAGATGGAAGCCCGACAATAATCCAAAGAACTCTTCATGGACCCGCGAAGCACAAAATGAAAGCTCCAAATGTAAGAGGACAACTTCAAGACTTTTGAATTTTCAAGATTCCACAAGGAAATCCTTTTCATTATCTTTGGGTAAAACATAAAGAAAATGACCACCAAAGGGGCCACATGTGGCAAAACTGTAAGGCCTGTCCCTTTTGAAAATGCTTTTCAAATTGACTTTTAAATCATTTATTTCCAAAACTTTTTTAGAAAGGACTTCCTCCATCACTACAAGAGGTTAAACTGTTAGTCGTCTTGCCTCGTTCTCAAAGCCAACTTCCTACACCTGTTATGAAGGCTCGAAACTAGCCAGCCACTCCATGGTTGTATGAGTATAACTACCAACTACCACATATCGGAGATGGGTGAACCTCGCCAATGACGATATTGGCTAGTCTGGGATGACTTTCTCTCGACTGGATCCCTTAAGGTAAAATGAGGCAAGCTCATCCCCGTGTGTGTGTATGACGGTCTGATAATCGAAATTCAAGATAAAAACCCTACAACTAGGGGACTGAATGTGTAAACATTTAGTTTGAAAAGTGTGTGCACAAAAAGTATCCCACTCGGCTTCGATGAATCAAAAGCACACGTAAAGATAAATCAATACCCCACAACTAAGGCAGTAAAAAAAAAAAAAGGGGGGGGGGGGGGGGGGGAGGGGGAGAATGAGAACAAGAAAGATAAACAAGAAACGAGAGAGTCATAATGTTTATATGTACTTTAAGGTCCATAATGATCTCAAAAAAAAAAAAAGGAGGAAGAAGAGAGAAAAAGAAGAAAGGTCACATCTTGGACCCTGAATCCTCCTCAACCTTTGGTGTACGAGTGCTTGCCTCTCCCTCCAACCTCTGTTGTACCCCCCTCAGACTCTTTGTCACCTAAGTAGATGCCCGAGATTGCGACTGACTCCAAGCGAAAGATGGGAGCAGCACCCTCACATAAGGGTTTGCATCTACAAAAGAAGGTTACCACCCGCTGCCAATAGAAGCCTTGACAATTAACCACTTATATTTATAAGACCTTTCACATTCTTCAGAAGCTCATGGCATCGATCTCTGGCTGAATTCTATTAAACCAAAAACACAACATGAGAGAAGCTGAAAAGAAAAAAGAAGAAAAAAAGAAAAAAAGGGTATAGAAGAAAAACATACCCTCTCCAATCAGTAGCGATCTAGACGTCTCTCTAAATCTTCAATGCGGACAGGAGATGGTCCAGGAAGGGTGGGAACAACAACAGAAGAAGATGGTACCGATTGTACTCTTTCCAGCTAAGCACGAACTCTCTCCAACTCATCCCTGATAGAATCACGCTCCGCTTTTGTCATGTCCCTTGCTTCTCTCATCCCCTTAAAGTCGCAACGAAGACTCTTGAGATCCTCAGCAATCGAATCTCGCTCCTCTATCACCGAGTCACGTTCAGCAGGAAGAGAAGCGACTTCCTCACCAGAAAATTGATCCCCGCCAAGATAGGCAGTCCTCAGCTGTCGCATCATTCCCTCACCATGATCAATCAGGGCGGCTACATCTCTCAAAACAACTCGGTATTTCTCCTCATATAAAGACAAATAAATGCTCTCCTCCTCCTCCTCCTCACCGATAACATGAGCAGTCATATCCGTCCACTCCTCCATCCAAGGAGTCATCTTTCTCATATAGGCATCCTCATTAGCAGTGCTGACCATAATTGGAGTCCATGGCAGAGTAATCTTGAAGGAAGACTGAGGAAGGCCAAACTGATGTCGTACTCGACCCGAAAAGTATGACATTACTAAGAACATGCAGATCAAATGGGTCGTCGTCCTGAAAGTTCGAGAATATGCGGCATAAATC
This sequence comes from Amborella trichopoda, assembly GCF_054954075.1. Lineage (NCBI taxonomy): Eukaryota > Viridiplantae > Streptophyta > Magnoliopsida > Amborellales > Amborellaceae > Amborella > Amborella trichopoda. Next base: position 26,272,570 of record NC_142338.1, on the reverse strand, counting down.
GCTGAGACAGGGTCAACTCTCATAGGAGTCTAGTCAATCTGGAAAATAAAAGAAGATAAGTCAACTCAAAGAGTAGGATTTATTATTCAAAAAGAAAAAAAACGAAGGAAAGAGAGAGGGACTCGCAACTCACCTCCCCGGTGGCCTGGGTATCAAAGAATAGAGAGTAGTACAATCTTGAGAAGACCTCGTCAGTCTCCCACACTCCATATGACCAACGATGAATAGTCATAAATGACAGTGCTAACCTGGAAGTGGGCGAGGAATAGTGATATGTTCCCATGCCCAACCCTAGAGAAGAATTGAACACCCCCAAATAGCGGCCCCTCTTGGCAACACTACAAAGATGATGGTGTAACCAGCCCACAATCGCCGGACCTCGGGCTACTGGCTCCAAATAATCCAGCCGTCTGGTCGGCTAAACCACCGATAAATGAGCTCGAACATTGGATCGATCAGAAAACAGATACTCCCCAAACAAATATACGAAAAAAGCCCGCAAGGAACATTTCTCACCATCTGAAAGTGGCTCATGATCGATGGTCAAATCCACCTCCTGTCGAAACAACTATGGCTCATCCTCAATCATGACCCGCTCATGCGCATCTCAAATCTTCTCTCTCTCTTGGTCTCGCCACTCCTCATTAGAAAGCAACATTGGAGGAGGTATCGTGTCCTCATCTAAAAATGCACCCCCATCCATATCTACACCGTCAAGCTCGGGAGCGTCACGCTCAACTCCCTCTGGATCCACTGATGACCGGACACTCAACTCTGCCAAAGCTTGGATAGCCGCTCTAGTCGGAGGACGGCTAGATTCGCCATGAACCGACCCACTCACTCTAGGACCCCTCGACTCGCTGCCCTCCTCCATTTGGGCCTTCCCTCTATGGGATGGTCTACTACCTGCGGAAATCGAAATGTGAGGAGCACGACCACCCGTCATCCTTTCTACACGATGGGGAACATGAGTAAATTCCCACCTTAGCTTCCCAAGATGGATCTATGATTCATGCATGCCCTTGATCTTTTCATAAGGAATACTAAACAATTCCTTACAGTCAGAGGCATAACTAATAGACGACTCTGGGGGAATACTAAGAAAAGGCTCACCCTCACTCTGAACCTCAAGAATCTGGCTAACATCCTCAAGAGTAGGAGCAAGTTCGTCACATCATAAGGAATCGAGCTGGTCTCCGGTATATATCAAAGGCATAACTCAATGATCAAAGCATCATCCAAGCTAAAAGGCCTGATCCTACAGATGTCCCACAAACCTATCCTGGCAAGTGCTTGTCTCTGCCCAGGAGTCAGTAACTCCGCCCATTCTACAGTCTACATAGAACCCCTATAAAAAATAAAAAAATAAATAAAACATAAAAATAAGGGGAGGAGCCATCAATAAAAAAATTAACAGCAAAAAACCCCATAAGGGAGGCAAGAGCAACAAAATCCCTACAAAAAAAAAAATATCCAAAAAAAAAAAGAAGGGTATGGTCATTTTGCACTCAAGGGTATTTTGGTCATTTTTACATCCAAGAGGCATTATGGTCATTCTGCCATCCCTAGAAATAAGGGGCAGTACCAATCACTCATGATTAGCCTCGAAAAGGAGAAATTACACTCAGGGGCATTTTGATCATTTTGCACTTAGCGGTATTTTGGTCATTTTTACATCCACGAGGCATTGTGGTCATTTTGTACATCGAAGAGGCATTATGGTCATTCTGTCATCCCTAGAAATAAGGGGTAGTACTAATCACACATATTTACCCTCGAAAATAAGAAAGTGCACACAGGGGTATTCTGGTCAGTTTATACTCAAGGGTATTCTGGTCATTCTGCCCTCAAGAGTATTTTGGCCCCTTTTTACAGTTCGAAGAAAGAAAAGATGGTGCAAAAACTTTGACCTGAACCCAGAAACGAATAAACTTTGTCTAGCACAAGAAATTAGGATTCAACCTAACTCTCGACCATTCAACCATTTAACCAAACTGTTCGTAAGCACCTCAAAAGCAATTTCAAGAGTAGAATCCACACATGTTCGAACAATCTTTCAAAAAAATGTCCAATCACAATCAAAATATCCTATTGAAGCTTTGCAAATCATCTTCTACTTCGAAATTTGGGGAGGAAAATCATCATTTTTTAACTGAGCCAAAATCAGTTGTATGTCACTTTCAAAACCACCCAAGTTTTTCAACAAACACATCATGGTCATGTTCAAGCATTCTTTGAAGCTTAAAAAATAGTGTTGAAATAGGTTTTCTACCAAAAGTGAAAGTATAACAATCAAAACTTTTTAAATGAATTACATGATTCAAACAAGTTTTTCAAAATTTGGGCAAAAAAATCATACAATTTCATCACATCAAAATTACCCTTTCATTTGGTTTTGAAGTTTGTACCATCTCTTACCCCAATTTTCACTAAGCATTTCAACAAACGCATCATGATCATATTGAAGCATTCTTTGAAGCCAATAAAATGGTATTGAAATAGATTTTCTACCAAAAGTGAAAACATGACAATGAAAGTTTTTTAAGTGAATTAAATGATTCAAACAAGTTTTTTAAAATTTGAGCAAAAAAAAAAATCATACAATTTTACTTCGCCAAAATCATAATCTCATTTGGTTTTTGAAGCTTGTACCTTCTCTTGCCCATTTGATTTAGAAATATGACGCGATTTAAGTGTCTATTGATGCCCTTCACCTTCCATCGTCACACTACCGAGAAAATCGAAGCTAAATTTTTGAAATGGGCTCTAGAATGGATGATATGTGGAGGTTGAAATGGTTCCAACCTAATTCTAGAGAGAGAGAATGAAGACCAACGTACTTGTGTACGGGAGCCTTCTGGCGGACGCGTTTATCCAGCTATTCACCTCCTGCGCTCCTCAATGACTTTCGAAGGTCTAGCATAAAGGACATGTTTACCCAACTTTCTTCTTCTGTTGACGAGAAGCAAGTCACTGGAAAGCTTCTTTTGGGCGTCTCAAATTGTTAATACGTTCTAGATGCATTTGAGGGTGTGGAGTATCAAAGAGAGTTAGCTGAGACCTCAAGAAAGGAGACTAGGATTTCATGGATTGGAAGGACAAGCATTTGAACGATTTTGTCTCTTAGATGAATTGGATTCATTGCCCAGGATGGCCACTTATGAATGGAGAGAGAGCATCCACTTGGAAAAATCAATCTCTGCTGTTCAAATAATAGGTGGACTTCTGTGGGTTCTTTGGATTTTTACGGACGACTCTACATGCGTCGCCAGGCGACAGTCCGTGTAGCCCAACCCAAAATTTTTATTGTGATTATTATTATTATTATTATTATTTTTATTTTAACCAAAAAAAAATGTGTTTTACGAACAACACTATTGGTGTTGTCCGGGCGACACAGTTCGTGTCACCTAACCCAATTTTCTTTTTCTTTATTTTAACCAAATAATAATAATAATTAATTCTTGAAAAAAAAGACCCCTTCTCATCCCATTTTTCAAAATAAAAAAAAGAAAAAATATTTCTGTAGACCCAATTTTTTAATTTTATTTCTCCATAGACCCAAACTTTCCAAACCTATCTTACTAAATAAAGATTTCATCTTTTATACGTATTAACCCCCTAAACGATGTTTACCTATTTTTACCTTAATTTTTTAGCCCAAACAAATTTGAAAAATACCTCTCTAAAAAACCTACCTTTCTCTCTTTTTTCTCTATCTTCACGTGCTTCTATCATTGGGAGAAAGAGAGAGAGTTGGGGGAACAGGGAGAGAGACACAGGGGAAGGGAGACAAAGTTGCGGGAAGAGAGAGAGGGGGTTTGGGAGATTGGAGAGAGAGATAAAAACATGGAGAGAGAAGTTTAAAAATGACGTTTTTATAAAATTTGTTTGGGTTAAAAAATAGAATAAAGCTGATCTAGGGGGTTTAAAGATATAATAAATAAAATTTTTATACAGTTAGATAGGTTTTAAAACCTTGGGTATATGGAGAAATGAAACTTAAAAATAAGGTTTATGGAGATATTTTCCCTAAAAAAAAATTTTTTTTTTATATAAGCGACACGCTTAGTGTTGCCCAGCCTGTGAGGGTGACACTAAGCGTGTCGACCAGGCGACATCACTAGTGTCGCCCAAATATTTTTGCGAAAACCCTCCTTTTCTTAATTACTGTTGTCGCCCAAATATTTATGCAAAAAATCTTTTTTTTTACAATTCCCCATCTTTCCAATAAATAAATAAAAATTGTATGGTCGACACGCCTAGTGTCGCCCAGTTTGTGCGGGCGACAACACACGTGTCGCCCGGGCGACACTACTAGTGTCGCCCAAATGTTTATTTTGCAAAACCTTTTTTTTCAATCCCTACAAAAGACTTAATAAAAAACAAATTTTTTTTTTTTGGTGGGCGACTCCAGTTGTGTTGCCCATTCATGGGCGACAACACCAGTGCCGCCCAAAAACATTTTGGCCCCCACTCAATTTTGGTGTCTTCCAGGGACCGATCTTTGGCTTACCATGTGTTTTTATGACTATTTCCAAACATTTTTATTAATTTTTAAAAATTTCAAATGCTCCTCTATGGCACGAGCCTAAACTGCCAACCAGTTTTTCAAAAATAAAAATTTCAAAAAATAAAAAAGAAAACGTTCCTCGGTGGCATGAGCCTAAACTGCCAACCAAAGTCCAATCAAGAAAACTTCAAACTCGTGCGACGTAAAAGAGCCGAGACAGGAAAAACGTCAACTCGTGCGACATAAAAGAGCCGAGACAGGAAAAACGTCAACTTGTGCGACGTAAAAGAGCCGAGACATATACTGTCTAGCCCCGTATGACATGAAAGGTTGGGTGTATCCAGAAAACATCAAACTCGTGGGATGTAAAAGAGCCGAGACAGATATCGTCTAGCCCCGTATGACGTGAAAGGTAGGGTGTATCCAAAAAAACGTCAAACTCGTACGACGTAAAAGAGCCGAAACAGGTACTGCCTAGCCCCGTATAACACAAAAGGTTTGGTGTATCCAAGGCACAACCACCATGTTCAATGGAAAAATGTCAAACTTGTGCGACATAAAAGAGCCGAGACAGGTACCATTTAGCCCCGTATGATGAAGAAGGTCGGGTGTTTCCAGTACAACGTCAAACTCGTATGATGTAAAAGAGCCGAGACACGTACCGTCTAGCCCTGTATGACGTGAAAGGTTGGGTATATCCAATTCAACGTCAAACTCATGGGACGTAAAAGAGCCGATGCAGGTAACGTCTAACCCCATATGACGTAAAAAGTTGGGTGTATTTCGTCTATCCCCGTATGGCGTAAAAGGGCCCGTTGTAATCCGTCTAAGCCTGTATGACGTAAAAGGTCAAGTGTATTCCATCTATCTTCGTATGACGTAAAAGGGTCGGGTGTATTCCGTCTATCCCCATATTGATGTAAAAGGATCGGGTGTATGGTCCATCGCTGCATGACGCTCAACTGCTTAGAGGGCTCTATGGTTGTAAGAGTTAAAACTACTAACCAACCCTATTTTTCGAAATATCTTTCTCTTTTCAAAATTTTCACCATATGTTTTCGAAAACTTTAATTTCTTTGTTAAAATCGTAACATATCCCTGTTCCGAGTTCTATTTCAAATCTCCCCTTACTTTCAAAATATCTAAAACTACTTTTAAAATGAAGGAGCTTGGACACTCGTACATGATGATTACCGCATTGCCGCGATTGCCGTGTTGCTGCCTCATCTCTCTCTTCGGAATCGACCAGACAAGTCTCTTCCCATTAGAAAGCCTTAGGAAACCCTAAGGAAATCAAAGAAGATGCCAAGGTTGAAACTTTCAAACTACAAAACCCCTGAAGTTAAGTGGCATAGCCAGAAAATCCAACTCGAGTTTCAAGCTTGTGTAACTCGTCGACATCTCATGTTGAAAACCCTAGAAGGAAAAATGCCCAAGGTGGGTGAGCGCAATGATTTGGATGGATTAGTTGGTGTGCCCTTTGACCACGTGACCTCAGGACGAAATTTAAAATGTTTGCATTATCTTTGACATTCACCTGCCCCTCGAAGGACAGGGAACGCCAAAGTGTTTACTTCTTTGCCACTCACTTGTCCCTCGAAGGATAGGGAGTACCTAAGAGGGGCAACTGTAGACACCCCATTTTAAATCTGGCAAATTCTATGGTTTCTTGAACGCTTAGGACCACACTGACCTAGTAAACCCAAAATCCATAGTTCACACAGCCTACTCTGTGATCCAAAATCAATCTACCTACTCGAAACCCTGCAGAAACCATGTTTTGACCCAAAATCTTGTAGACGCCCTGTTTTACCAAAAAACCCATTAAAAATAGTAAAAAAAATCCATTTTAACCCAAATTTTCTCTGAGAGCTTCATAAGAGTTAAGGAACACAACCAAGTTTAAAAAATTCAATTTGGACACAATTTGATTTGGGCAACACAAGGAGTGTCGCCCAGCCCAGACTAGGCGACACGAGTAGGTCGCCTAGACTTGGGTGACATTGCTAAGGTCGCCTGGGCGACACCACTGGTGTCACCCAACGCCTTTTGTCCTAAATTGAAAATTTTCACTATGGTTTCGTTTCCTTTTCCTTTTTGGTGATTTTTGCCAAATTGTTTTGGGCGACACGTAGATCCGTACCTCAAAATTGGATTTTTTTTGGATGAGGATCTATTCGTTATGGAAAGTTATCATTTCCAACAGATCCTTGATCCCTATAAGATGCCTTTTCGTGGCCATTTGAGGGAGGGCTTGAAAAAGATTGAAACCCTAGCGAAAAAGAGAGAAAAACCCTAGGAAAGAGTTAGTTGAGAAAACCCTATCCCTAACCCTAACCCTGAAAACCCTAAACCTTAGATCTAGGGCACAACCCTAGTTCTAAACCATCTCCAAGGCACAACAACCATTCTTCAATCACAGATATGCTCGTCAACATTCGAATCAGAGAGGCAAAGAGGACGCCGGTTCTGATATGAGCGAGCCCTCGAAGGCTCGGGAGTCTCAAGCCATCAGGCCTAATTTGGTTTTGTTTCTTCCCCTTTCTTTCTTCTTTTTTTACCATTTTGATTCTATTTTATTTATTTTGATATGTTAATCTGCTTTAAAAATCGTGTTTGGATGCTCTTGATCATGTTGGCTCTGCCACAGATATGAGAGTAGATCTGCTCCTTTCTAGGCAGATCTGGTCTCAGATCTAAAATCGAAGTTTTCCACTTTTTCTACCACATCTTTTTCATAAGTTTAAGGTGTCCAGATCTGAGAGGAGGGCAATGAGTCGAGGGGTCCTGGAGTGACTGGGTCGGTTTAGGGCGAAACTAGCCATATGCCGACTATAGGAAAAGGTTTTCTGCATTTTCATTAGTTTAAGGTTTCAAGATCCGAGAGATCTTCATCGGAGGATCTGTCAGATCTTCATCGCAAACAATTAATAAATATATTATTTATTTATAAGTAAACATTATTTCAAAAAGCTGTGGTAAATGTATTATTTACATGTATTATCAAATATATTATTTACTCACAAGTATATAGTATTTAAGAAAAAAATGAAAAATAAAATATAAAAATAAAAACAAAGAGAAAGTTATTTTCCTTTCAATGAAATTGTGATTTCCATAACATGTCCCATAGATATAAAAATATGAATATTATTAGTAATAAACATAGAATTATTGTTAAATATAATGACAATTTCATAGTTCTATTTACCTACTAGTAATTTTTATATTACTAATACCATAATATAATTATTATTAAATTAAAAAACAAATATATATTTTATAGCAATTTTAACATAAGAATATGAGTATTATTAGTAATAGGACACGGTTTCTATGCAGCCAACCCGCATATTATTGAAATGCAGACTTAACAATAAATATATTTTTTAATTATAATTTGATCCTAATTGTTAGAGAATATATAATCTTCAAAATGGAGATCATGAATATGATTTTCTTTTTTAAAAAAAATTAGAAATAACAATTACATTAAGAAAACATTAGGACCCTTAGTTACTTTAGATGGATCACCTATTTGCATCCATCTTTAAGATGGATGCTTTATACCTTTGGACCGCATATTGTAGAAATGCGGTCCAGCCCACATGAAACAATTTTTCTTAGTAATAAGCATTAAATTATTGTTAAATATAATAACAATTCCATAATTTAATTTACATACTAAAATGTTTTACATTACTAATAGCATATTATTAAATTCAAGAATTATTATTATATTTTGTAGCATTCTTTTTCTTTTTCTTTTAGAAATAAAAAATACAAAAAATAAATAAATAATACCAGCGTTTTAAAAATCGCCGAGTCGAACCGGACTCGCCCTGTTCGACTCGGAATTCACGAAAATGGACCGGATTGGTTTAAAAATCGGGAATCGTCCGGTTCTAGAGAGAACCGGACGATTCCGCACAGTGACTCGCCGATTCACTGTGCAGAATCGGCGAGTCCGTAAAGAACACGGGTTGCACAGTGTTCTTCACGGATTCTTTCAAATTTATCATTTTTTGATCTTTTTTTTGTTTTTTTTGGCATGTGATCTGATTTGCAGGCTGTAAACAGCTTTATTCAGCTTTTTCAAGGATTAAATGGTGGAAAAATTGGTTGTTTTTGGATCACGAAAAATTCGGGGTTTAGGGTTTCCGCCTTTTCTGAAATTTCATGCCAAATAGGGCATGAATCTTTCAAAATTTGTAGGCATTTTGATCTTAAAGCTGTGAATCAAAACCTTTTGTTACTAATTTGTGATAATCGTTGAGAAAAACACAGTTTTTTGGAGATTGAAGGCTTCGGTTCATAAAAACAGGTAAGAACTTTGGGTTTTTTTTTTTTTCCGCCATTTGATTTATTTCACGACATATTTTGAACAAAATGAGTTCAATAATTAGGGTTTTTAATCTTTATTGTGTCTAGTATGATTTAAAATTTTCAATTTTACGTAATCTGGTCAATTACAGCAAGAAATTTGATATGAACAGTGAGATGTCTGCGGAACCAAATTCCGCTGTTTTTTTTTTTTTCCGCCTTTTGATTTTGTTTTCATGATATATTAGAAATAATGTGTTAAAAATTTAGGTTTTTGATTCCTTATATTGTTGTTTATCAGAAAATATACTCAATTGGATGTAATTTATTCACTTAGAGGTGAATTTTTTAGTTAAAATCGCTTATGTAAAACGACTCTGTGAAGAACATTTTTTTTTTTTTGTAGCCCATGATAGAATTTTTTGTAATCCATGATCGAATTTTTTGTAATCCATGATCGAAATGTTTGTTTTTTTTCTTGTAATCCATGATCGAATTTTATTTTTTATTTTTTATTTTTGTAACCCATGATAGAATTTTTTGTAATCCATGATCGAATGTTTTGTAATCCATGATCGAAATGTTTCTTTTTTTTTGTAATCCATGATCGAATTTTTTGTTTTTTGTTTTTTATGTAACCCATGATAGAGTTTTTTGTAATCTATGATTGAATTTTTTGTTATCCATGATGTAAATGTTTTTTTCTTTTTTTGTAATCCACGATCGAATTTTTTGTTTTTTTTTTTTTTGTAATCCATGATTGAATTTTATGTAATCCATGATCGAATTTTTTGTAATCCATGATAGAATTTTCTGTAATCCATGATCGACTTTTTTGTAATCCATGATCGAAATGTTTGTTTTTTTTACTTGTAATCCATGATCGAATTTTTTGTTTTTTTGTTTTTTTTTGTAACCCATGATTGAATTTTTTGTAATCCATGATCGAATTGTTTTTTTCTGTTCTTGTAATCCACGATCGAATTTTTTGTTTTTTTATGTTTTTTTTTTTTTTTTGTAATCCATGATCGAATTTTATGTAATCCATGATCGAATTTTATGTAATCCATGATCGAATTTTTTGTAATCCATGATCGAATTTTTTGTAATCCATGATTGAATTTTTTGTAATCCATGATAGAATTTTTTGTAATCCATGATCGAATTTTTTGTAATCCATGATCGATTTTTTAGAAAATTTATGATTTTTTTTTTTTAATCCATGATCGAACTTTTTGAAAATTTGTTAATTTTTTTTTTTAATCCATGATCGAATTTTTTGAAAATTTGCTGTACTTTTTTTTTTTTATTTCTTTTTATCCATGATCGAATTTTTTGAAAAATGATGATTTTTCTAAAAGATGTGAAAATCGTGATAAAGTTTTGATTATCATGATGTATTAAACATTTAAACCCAATTTTTAATTTTTATTGTTTGAGTTTGCTGTAATTTTTTTTTTTTTTTCCATGATCGAATTTTTTGAAAAATGATGATTTTTCGAAAAGATGTGAAAATCGTGACAATGTTTTAATTATCATGAGGTATTAAACCATATTTTAAATTTTTATTGTTAAAGTTTTTGTTGAAAAAATTGTATGTTGATGGATTTTTTATGCAAAAAAATGCATGTTATTATATTTTCAATACAAAACTGTATTTTTTTATCTGTTGTTCATGGATTTTTTAGTTGGAATGACTGATGTTAGCCGGCTCTTTGAAGAATTGTTTTTATTATTAATTTTTTAATGCAAAAAATGTATGTTCTTGATAATTGAGTTGTAGCCATGTTTGGAGCTTGCATTTTGTATTATTCTAAATGTTTGTAATTGATATGTACGAAAATATTATTGTCAAAAAAGGTATTTTGCAATAACAAATAACAACGAATATGACTACATGAACTACCGCAACATATTATCACTACATATGGTGATTATTTTTCTTTTTGAACTGTCAGGTTAATTTAAACTTTTTACATCTTAAAACAGTTGAATCATGTCAAGATCTACAGAAGACCTTGCATGGCAACATGGGGTCAGACTTGATCCCAACTAGAAAGACAAAATTATTTGTAATTACTGTCAAAGAGTGATAAGTAGTGGGGTACATAGGTTCAAGCAACACTTGGCAGGGGTTAAGGGAGAAGTTTCTGCATGCACTAGTGTCCCTAGTAATGTAAAAAAACAGATGGTGGCAATTCTTAATGCTAGCAAAGGTAAAAAAATTGCCAAACATAGGATGAATGAGGAGATAGCTAGTTTATATACACCATCAAGCAGAAATGATACAGAAGAGCAATATAATTATGACCTAGAAGAGCAATATAATAATGAGCTAGACATGGCCACAAGATTGAGTTTACATGAACAATATCAGAGGGAATGTGGGTTTAGAATGCCTGGTGGGTCTAGCTCAGACATGCATGGTGGGCCTAGCTCCGATATGCATGGTGGGCCTAGTTCAAATATGCATGGCGGGTCCAACTCGAGCATGTATGGCGGGCCCAGCTCAAATATGTATGGAGGGGTTGGTGGCAATATGTATCAAGGAGAATCAGTTGTTGAAGAAATTGTTTCTAAGTTACCTAGGAGTGCCAATATTGCAGGTCATGGTCGTAAAGACCCATTTCTCTCAAAGCCTAAGTCACAACAGATGACCCTAAAAGGCATGGTTAAAGGTACAAAAAACATGTTAGGGAGATATGTTGGTAAATGGTTCTACGATAAAGGGATTCCCTTTGATGCAGCCAATAGCCCATATTTTCCACCTATGGTTAGTGCAATCCAGAGAGCCGGGCCCGGGGTAAAACCCCCGACGACATATGAGCTCAGTGGGCCAATATTAGATGAAGAGGTAGAGGAAGTTAAAAAGTGGATTGAAGAATATAAACAGAGTTGGCCAAGGACAGGAATTACTCTCATGAGTGATAGTTGGTTGAATAAAGTTAGCAAAAAGGAGTTTTTAAACTTCTTGGCCTATTCCCCAAAAGGTACAGCTTTTTTGTCTAGCAAAGACGTATCAGGGACGAAGAAGGATGCAAACTTCTACGTACGACTATATGATCAGATAGTGGAGGAGGTGGGAGATAAGCATGTAGTCCAGTTTATTACGGACAATGCGCGTGCATGTGTTTCTGCGGGCAGCAAGTTGATGGATAAGAGGAAGCATCTAGTATGGACCCCGTGTGCTGCACACAGCATCAATCTTATGTTAGAGGAAATCGGTGAGATCAAAATTGTGAAGGAGACTCTTGATGAAGCAAGGTTGGTGTCGAGATTTATATACAACCACTCTAAAATATTATTTCTGTTTAGAGAACACTCTAAGAAAAAAGAGATAATCAGGCCTGCCATAACCCGCTTTGCGACTGATTACTTAGCTCTGGACTCCATTCGACAATCTGAAGGTGCATTAAAGAGATTGTTTACTTGTGAAGAGTGGTTAAATGACCGCCTCTCGAAGTCCAATACCGGTATAAAAGTGGATAACATAATCTCAAATAGGCTGTTCTGGTCTCGATGTTCCAGTGTTGTAGAGGCCACTGCCCCTTTGGTCACGGTGTTAAGAATGGTGGATGCTGATAAGAAAGCTACCATGGGTATCCTTTATGAAGGTATTGAGAGGGCGAAATCAGCTATTGAGGAGAAGTGTAATTTTGCTAGTAAAGTGATCGAGATTATAGAAAAGAGGTGGAACACCAAATTCGGACGTCCAATTCATTATGCTGGTAAATATATATTTATATCATTACAATGTTTCAGTTTAAATCATTTTTTTATGAAATTGTAAATGACATTTTTCTACCTATATATTTTTTAGGTTACTACTTCAACTCAAAATTTTTTTATTTGACACCTGAACAACCCCACAAGATTATGGAAGGGGTCAGATACATTATTGCAAGGTTGGAGAGAAGCCATCGAAACCAAGTAGCAGCAATACAAGAGGTATTATTTAATGTTTGGGTAAAAACTTCATTGAGTTGTTATATTTATAAGGAATAATGCACTAAAACGTAATATATTTGTTTTAGCTTGCTATGTATAGGGATGCTATAGGATCCTTCGGAACTAGACTTGCCAGAAATTCTCGAACTATGATGGATCCAGGTTATCCCCTCGCTAATATTTTGTTTATTCATATATTTAATCTTATGAATTGTTCTCGCCCTTACAATGCTTTTTACATTTTAATCCAGCTGAATGGTGGGAGATATATGGTACTGATGCACCTCACCTAAAGAGGATAGCAATCAAGGTGCTCTCCCAGACATGTTCTGCTACTGGCTGTGAGCGCAACTGGAGTACGTTCCAATGGTTGCACACTACTAGGAGGAATCGACTCGCTTCTGAGAAGCTTCATAAACTAGTCTACGTTCATTATAATTTAAACCTCAGAGAGCCACAAATAAGAAGGAAGCTTGAAGACTATGGGCCGATAGACTTAGACACAATATTTGTCACAGACACAGCAGACCGATGGATAGTAGAAGAGGAGGAGCCAGTGTTGCACAAGAGAGCGTTCCTTGAGGCTATCGGTGATGAAGATATTGAAGAAAGTGATGAGCGGCATGAAAGAGGAAGCAGCCAGCCAATGTATCCACAATATGTCGGTGATATTGCACCTAATGAGGGAGAGTGGGAAGGGGGTCTAAGAGAAAATGAGAGAGATGATGATTCTAAGGCCACCCTATCCCAGCCATATTATTCACATATCGAGTCCCAACAGCAACAGTGTAGGGATGAACACGACAGTGCAGGTGAGCATGAAGGATGGACAAGCTTCGGGGATTTTGGATTGGGAACACAACAAAACACTAACACTCAGGGATTTGGGAATAGTCAGACGCCCGCTAATATCAATGATTCTTTTTTAGATCGAATCAATGAATTGTCAAACGAATTCAATCAATGGCACCAGCGTGACCAAGAAGAACAACAACGTCGTCTATCATTTTATTTTTAGATCGTATGTTACTAATTTTATGCTTTATTGTAGTCCATGTATGTTGATATACTTATTCCATGATAATTCTATGTTTATCCTTTTGTGTGATGTAAATTAAATGTTGAATGGCGGTTCATGCAGGGGAAGAACATATCAATATTCGCATATTCATTCAAAAACATGAAAATTCTTAATGGAGTACCCTCATTTTTTATTGAATTCCTAAAAAACAATATTTATAATGAATTTTAATAATTTTTTCGGATTTTTTTGAGGCTTTATTCTGACCGATTCACCCTATTCCGATCCGGATCGCCGATTCGCCGATCCGGATCAGTTTTTGGAAAGCCCGATCCGGGTCACCGATCCGGTTTTAAACCATTGAATAATACTATTCAATAAAGAATAATAGAGAAAGAATTTTTGTTCTTTTTGTATTTATTAATATAAATAATATTACAATTTTAAAATTGTATTGCTTACTGATGTAATTTATTTTTTTGGGCAATTATTTATTCAAAAATAATTTTTTCTTGCTAGAAAATTGTCATCTTCATTAGAGCCTTTTTTCCAACTACTTGGGATCTGCTACACGAATCCTAGTCCACCCTTAGTGAGGCTATAAGTCCCCATATCTTTTCTCACTACTTTGAATCGTGTCCTTTTGGGTCTATCCCTTGCCATTTTTTAGCTTTCCACTTGAACAAACTCACACCCCTTACAAGTGTTATACTGGGTTTGCGTTGAAAATTTACAATCCACCTAAGTCTACTTTATTTCATCTTATCACCTATTGGAGCCACATCTGAGTTCTCATGAATGTAACTATTTCGGATTCTATATTTCTTGTATTGTCACTCATTCATCTCAACTAGACTCATCATATAGTTATGTTGTTTTTTGACCGCCCAACATTCCGCACCATAAAAGTAAAGTTGGTCTTACAATTGTCCCATAGAACTTCTCCTCCAACTTTGTTGATATGCGACGATCACATAAAACTCTAGTTGCACATCTCCACTTCGCCTACCCAACTCTAATTTTATGTATGATGTCTTACTCAATCTCTCAATTTTCCTGGATTATCAACTTAAAATATTGAAAGTGTGCTCTTTTTGGTATTTTTTTGCTGTCAATCTTGACTATTTTCTTGTCTCTATTCATATTACTACTAACTTATATACTATACACATTGTTACCTGAATAGTTCTCCTCCTACTAAGTATTTCGACCGTGTCGACACATACTTCTAATTTTTATTATAAACTTGAATATAACAATAAAATAAGGGAAAAGTTTATATAAGGTTGCAACCTTAAAATGTAGAATCACATATGCACCTAAAAAATCAATCGAAAATGTTGTTTTTATGTTAAAAAGACACTCTAATCAATCATCTAGACATCGAGATGTATGCATATAAAAAAAAAAAAAAGTTTTTAAGTCCTGGAAATACTGCTTCTTGCAACACATTATCTACACCGTCCATTTTTAAGATTTTCATATATTTATAGATCTACTTAATTTTAACTATTTTTAAAATGTAAAATTTTTTAATTAGGTATGAAAATAGATTTTAAGATAATACTAAGAATGTCTTATAACAAAATTACATGTTATGATAAAATTTTAAGGTGCGCCTTAATTGGATTATTTAAGGTTGCAACCTTATAGAAACTGTACCCATAAAGTATTACTTATTATTACTATTATTATTATTATTATTTTATTTTGATTGCCTATAAATTATTTATTTATGTTATTGTCTCGTCTAGCTTTCTCTTGTTATTATTCAGTTGTATTATTCCTCTATTATGGATAATATTTTAATTCTTATAAATTAATTTTTATTTTATAAGTTATTTTTATCATATAAGGAAAAGCCCATGAATCTTAAATACTAATGAAAAAAATGATTTTTTTTCCTTCTTGATTCTTAGGTTAGATTATATCAATTTTGTTTTTATCTCAATTTTACCTTTTATGACTTTAACTACAATTTGTTATATTTTAGTTTTTTTATGAGTATCTTAACATTACATTGGTCGTTTTTATGACAGTAATAGCTTTCTCTTGCTATTTTCTAGGTGTATTATTGCCTCTTTTAAACTCTTTATTATGAAATAAAATTAAAGGGCAAAATTGAGAGAGAAATAATGTCGATGTATCATTTAAATAATAATAATAATAATAATAATAATAATTTTTCCTTTAGTATTCAAGATCAATTGCCCTTACCTTATAAGATAAAAATATAATAATAATAATAATAATAATAATAATAATAATAATAATAATAATAATAATAATAATAATGATAATAATAATAATAATAATAATAATAATAATAATAATAATAGTAATAATTTACTCTTATTATTATTTTATTTTAATTAAAAAAAATATTAATAATAATTTAGTATTATTAATATTAATATTAATAATAAAAATAAAATAAATTAATAATTTTGTTTCTTTCTCAATTTTGACCTGTCCGTATTTTAACAATAATTTTTATATGTTAAAATTTTTTATGACTATTTTAACATAACATTAGTTTTTTAATGACAATACTATATTTTTTTTAAGGAATTGTATACAATGAGACCATTTATCTTTCATACAAAGTGATCACAATTCCTTATAACCATTTGATGTGAAATTAGATAGGTTGGATGTATCACAAAGTACAATAAAATTTTTTTTGAAGTTTGAGCTTAGTCAATAGAATAATTGCAACCACCCAAATTCACATGCAATGGTCAAGATTAATGTGACCACCTTGTATCAAAGGTAAATAGTCTCATTTTTCCCTTTTTTTAATGTGATTCAACATATATAAGATTTGATCCTTTGTTTTTTGATATACTTGAATATCTTTTATTTTCTAATTATGAATTGCTAAAAATTATTCATAACTGATATTCATTATTGGCAATAGAAAATTAAAAATATCTTTTATTTTTTTACTATTTTTCATTTGCAATATGTCCCTTTTGATTCTTCTTTTTAAAATAATATTGAAAATATTTTTTTCGCATTTAGTCTTTTTTAATGACAAATAGTATACCTGAATTATTTCTTCAATTCATGCTTTTAAAATAAATTTATACTTCTTGGTTAAGGAAATAAATATATTTTAATCTCACCTCTCACCCCTAAATCTCTCTCTCACTCACTCTTTCCTTATCTCTCGCAGTCTTTTTTTCCTTAAATCTCTCTCCCCTCTCTTATTCTTAAAATTAGGTATCGATTAATACATATAAATTATTATCACGCTGTTGTTTATAATAAAGTAAATGCTTCTTGAGTATGCTTTAATGGATTAATATATTAGATATTGACATTAATAAGATCTAATGTTTTAAACTAATATATTGAATATTAGTAGTAGTAAGACCGTGCATATATTTCTCCATTAGTTTTATTTATATAACTTAAATTATTTATTTAAATCATATTTATTATGATAATTGTATGTCAAATGGATCCGTGTTAATTAATAATATATTAAAAGTAATATTTACTATTCTTGTTAAAATAATAATAATAATATTTACTATCACATTTATTATTTATTAATAAAATATTCAATTGTGAAAATAAATACATTAAATTCTCTCTAAGACCGTATTTTATTGGAACTTTTTTAATAATAAATATATTTCAATGATTAATATCACATATCACGTGCATATTACTAGTAAGGATATATCGCCTATCCCAATCTATACTACCCGACCGCTGTTAGGATTTGAATGGAGCCAGACCCGACCTCACTAGCAAGTCCAAACTTCGAGACTGGATCTAGGCTTGTATTCATCCAGTCTTGTATTTGGATTTGAATCCAAACATCGGCGGGTCATTGTACAAGGTGGAACAAATGCAAGAGGAGTACCAATTGAAATGCTCTCCATTTGCTCCACTTTAAAGCTCATTTATAAAATACAGCCACTTGCTTCATTGTTCATATCCCTTTACATTTTAAACCTAATTTCGTCACCTACTTCTGGCTCAGTTTAGCTATTGGAAACGGAAACTCTCGAAAAAAATACATAAAAAAAAATTTTCTTCTTTGTTTCTTAGGGGTCTGTTTTTCCTTTATAATAAATGATTGCTCTGCCCCTGGTTTTTTTGGGTCCAGATTTTTCCCACTTCTTTAACATCATTTTGTAGTGTTTTGCTCAATCTCACTTTAAACATATATTGGTTACTTGTATTTTTTTTATATTTTTGTAATTTTTTATTTTACTTAATCTCACTTTAAACATGCATATTCTATTTGGAATTTTTATTTTTATTTTAACCTTTTGTTTGCTACTATAGTAATCGATACAAATCGACTTACTCAGATTCGGCTTGAGTAATTGGTTCGGGCCATGACCAATTAGTCAGTCTGAGACGCACTTTCTAATACTTATCTAAATAGCCAAGGTTGTGGATATGTCGATCGCCCACAATCTGGATTTTTGACTACTTGGTTTCTAGAATTAGAAACAACTTGCAGAGCTGGGGCCCGAGAACTATCAATTTATCAAAAGCAGCCGAGAGATATGCTATTGAATATCTTAGTGCCAGTTTTGTTGTGTACCAAAAATTACAATATTTTTAGATGACAAAAAAACAAGATTAAAATAGAAAGTAAGAACCATTTGGATAACCTAATAGAATTTCTAGTTCATCAAAAAAGATAGCACTTCACCCCCAAAACATGCGTAAAAAATATTCAAGTAAGACTCATATCTTTCTGACTTGCATCGCCTTTCACTTAAAAACTTTACCCTTAATGCGCTTCTCTGTCTCATTGACGAAGCATCTCCTCCACATGCATGCCTCATTCTCTCTCTCATCAACAAGCAACAAGGTCTTCCCACATGCAGGCCTCTCTGTCTCATCAACAAGGTCTCTCCACACGAAGGCTCTCTCTTTTTCTAGCCTCTGATCAGGTTTGTTCCCTCTCTCAAACCTCTCTCTCTCTCTCTCTCTCTTTAACTGCTTCTCTGAGATAGGTTTTCCACCTAATGTACCTTTTTTCTCTGTAATTTTTTTCTTGTTTAAAGTTTAGTATTTGGGTCTTATTCTTTGCCATATGATTTGTTGATTAATGTTCTGCATCGGGTTTTTTGCATTGTGAAATTAGTATTTGGGTCTTATTCTCCACAACTATCTCTTGTTTAAAGTTTTTTTTTTTTATTTAAAATTTAGTATTTGGGTTTTGTTTTGATTAATCAATGTGTTTTACTGGTGTGATTGTTATAAATTACGAAAAACTTTTATCTCAGGTTATTTTTTGTTGCAAATCTTTGTACATAGTCATGATTCTTTTCTTTTGGTATTTGGATTTTAATGATCTCACAAGTGCTTAAAATGAGAAAAAATACAGGGAACATCTCAATTATTTTTTTCTTTTTTTTTGAAAATTTGGGCGGAGTTTGATTGAACCATTTTTATTAAAAAATGTAAACCCCACAAAATTTGGGGATGTTATTTGTTTTTCGACCTTCTCAGAAGTGCTTTGTACCGGTGTTTGTTCTTGATTATATATTGATCAATTCCCCTCTAACCTGACCTATTTTTATGAAAATATAATTATAGCGTAAGGTTGCTAGAGAGAGAACAATAACCATTATACTATTGCTTTAACTTTTCAAACATTTAATTGACTATTTAGAGTTATTTTCTGATATTTGACGAATCAATTTTTTACCTGTTTCTGTGGATTTTTTTCCGCAATTTTAGCAAAATTCAAATTACTCGAATTTTTGCGCCATGCGTCTTGAGTAATTGCTTTGGTAGATTTTTCGTTTTTATATATATATATTGAGAAATAATTTTGGCAATTTTATTTTTAGATCAAGAGTGGTAGTATTGGGTTTCTTATTTTCTTGAAACGAGATTTGTTGATTCTGATTTATATGTGTGGATATTGGATACTGGCTTTGGGCTATTTATTGACGCATTTGTTGCAGTGAATAGGTTTGTTGCATTAATTGAGTGATTTAATGTCTGTGATATATGTGATCTTCTATAGAGTGCATTTTATATAAAGTCAATATTGCGTAATAATTCCAGTTGCGCATCTCCACTTTGCCCATCTAGCTCTGATAAATTAAATTATTATCTTAACTTTAAATTAATTATAATAAATTTATATAATTTTATTCTTATCATTTGAATATATTAATAATATTTAATTATAATTTTAATAATTTTATAAAATTTTCATAAATATATGTATGAAACTATACTTATTATTATCATAATATTTGAATTACTATAATAATACTAATAAGATTGTAATAAAAATAAATACATATTGGAATATTTATAATTATGTTATTCATGAAAAAGTCGTACTTACTTTGTTATTACTTTATTAATAATACGTTATAACTGATAAATTCATCATCAGGTTAAATTGGTTTATTAATTTTTAATAATAAATTTTAATATATAACGATATTTAATATCACCTTTAATTTTAAAGAATTTGAGTTTTTAAAAGTATGGTCATAGAATTTATATATTTTGAAATAATATTAAAAAATGACATGCATTTGGTATTTTATGGAGAAGCCCTTTCTATAACTTTATTTATATTTGATGAGGCCCATGTTTTGAATGTGAATAGGCCTTCATAGATGCCTTGTGTAAATGTTTTATTCCAAATACCAGATATAAAGATGAAAATATATTGCAAGGCTATCACAAAGATTTCCAGCATTGAAACCACATTTAATACATTGAGTTTTCTCTCTCTCTCTCTCTCTTTCTCTCTCTCCCTCTCTCTCTCCCCCTCTCTCTCTCTCTCTCTATATATATATATATATATATATATATATACCCATAACCCCCAAATTTACAAAAAAGACTTTATTTTTTATTTTATTTTTCTGGTTAAGCTCAGAGAAAATTAATCCTAAATCTACAGAGAGAATTTATATTATATTTTCGCATTTTTTTTCTTTCTTTCCTGGTTATGCTCAAACAAAAAAAACCCCAAATGCGCAGCGAGAGTATGTCTTTATTTTTTAGGTTCATTGTTGTGTTTTTGCCCCTTCTGGGTACATGGTTTATTTATTTTTTTCTTGCTGGTTATATGAGTTTATTTATTTTTTCTTGTTGTTTTTTGTTGTGGAGCATGAATGGTTTTTAGCTGGTTTTTTGGGGTATTAACCCTAGTTCATTGCTGTTTTTTTTTGTTTTTGGTTATATATATATATATATATATATATATATATATATATATATATATATATATATATAGCAATGATTTCATGTAACGGTTGTATCATAATATAATGCAGCCACATTAAAAAACCATGTTAGAGATATTTGTTTGACACAATTTTTTAGATGTATACTCTTTTCATTCTAAAGAATAATCACAAAAAAAGGAATTTAGAAAAAAATCCCTAAAAAGTATTTTTCTAACCCAATTAATATAAGCCGTCCATTTTAGTGAGAAGGTTAGATAAGGCCTCAAAAGGATTTTTTTATTCCCAAAAATTTTATATAATGTTATCATCATTAGATTAACAATGCTAAAAAAGAAAAAGCTGATTTTGAAAATCTTTTAACGTCATAACTCTTGTTGGACGTTTTGAGGGAAATCTTAAGGTCCTCACTCAATTTAGACCGAGTAGGGGCGCTTTTATAGTCTTCACCCATGTCAAACTGTTGAAGGAGGGGCACACATGACATGAAGTAGGATCATGAGGCACCATAAGGTGCATGGTCTAAGGAATAACTACAGGTTTCTCAACAGGGTGAAGAATGGCTTATGGAAAAATGGGTCACGCATGGCATTTGAGGTGCCACACGATTCAAGACTAGGGTACTGGTTCCATGGTCTGCCCTGAAACATGAATGATGAAAGCTCAAGAGAGCCATGAATTGTGTGACTCAACTGGGGAAATGGTGATCAAAAGATTCGTGACAGAAGAAGAGATTGATGGGGGGCAAATGCTAATGGATGAGGTGATGTGTGAAGTGGATGGAACAAAGTCACACAATCGAGATTGTGGTATGCCTCTAATGTGGATATTATTGTTTCATCGTGAAGAGGTGGCAGCGTGGTTCAAAAACCCCTAGTCAAGATTGTGGTATGCCTTATTGGGGCTATCACTTCTACAGTGTTGAGTTTGAAATGATGGTGCTTTTCCACTAGGGATATGGATTTATGGTGACGCAATTGCATGCTTTGAAGTCACATTGTCGGAACTGTGGTATGCCTCCATTGGGAGTAGCACTAAAAATTATGGGTTTTGAAGCAATGGTGCTCCCCTGTTGAGGGAGTTCATGAAGAGATGAAAACATGGTTTCGAGCTGCACAGTTGAGACTGTGGTAGAAAGGTAAAAAATCACAGGAAGTCGAAACAGCAGCAAGACTGGGATGGAAAAATATTTTTGCCTGTTCATGTAGTACTCCACTATGCATGTCATGTAGTCCAATGTTTGAAGACATTTTTTAGCACCATGGGTCCCCGATGTGGAATAAAAAGAAGACTCGGTCAGTAAAGCCTGACATACAATGGAAATTTTGACAGTCTCAAAATGGCCCCAGAATTGGCTAATATCTTCATACGGACTCCAAAACATCTCTTGCTAAATTTTGTCGCAATCCAACATGCTTAAAGTAGTGCAGACTGAGAAACAGTTTCGGCAGAATCAGCCTCTATCACCTTGAAACATACCCCTATAGCCGGAACCCTACTTTTAGTGCGTCAAAAAGCTATGGGACCACTGCCATTGAATCCGACATGGTTGAAAATCCTCAGGGGTCAAATTTTAGCTTAAACGGACACTCCAGGAAGAAGTTATGGGTAAAAGATCAAACAGGAGCAGCACACTATTCCCGTGCAGCCACCCTGCAAATAATCACCATTAAAGGGGTAGTCACTAATAGTGACTTGCAATGCTCATATATCACTCGTCCGAAGTCGGATCATGTCCAAATTTTTTGAGCGTATTCGTCTCGTCAAGACGAGCATTTCAATATGTGGCACACCCCTTGACAACAACTGAGCGCGAAGAAAAGCTAAAGAGAATGCGTCAATCTGTGAAGGAAGTTGCATGGAAATCAGCAGCTACATGCCTCGCTCGAGTGGCCAAATCACGGCGCTTGCTAGCTTCATCGGCGTGAAACTAGTTGCATCGCGTGCATAAGGCCCATGGCTATCGCTTATCCAAACCCCGCACATGATGAATGGTCGGATCTCGCGCATGAAGCCGACGAAGTGACTGCAAATTCTGGTGTTGGAATTCCAGATTCCAGCCAAAATTCCAAAGTTGTGAAATCTTCATTCGGACACGAATCGAGCTGCGTTTGTTGCCATGCGACTGTGACAACATTCTCAGTGATTCAGCGAAGAAATCACGAAAACAATCAAGGAACTAGCACACTATCGATTCGAATTTTGCAAGATTCATCCAAATTTTAAGTCACATGATCGTGGCTTAAAAACACGATCCACGGCTTGAAGTTGGTATCAAATCGATCACCATGCCGAGCCCTACAAGAAAACAATCATCTTTTGGACAAAAGGACACCAAAGAAACCCCAGATCATCCATGAAAGATCACGCACATTCTAGGGCAGCAGCAGGGATTGTTCCGAAATTTCTACAATTGTTAGGAAGGGGAAAATCTATCATTTTGCACCCTGTTTTTCTATTTATTTAATTCAATTAAATCTTAATTTTGAGCACTTGATCAATCCACCCCATGTTTGAGCAAAACACTCATTGTACATGGACCGAACTTGGCTTAATAAAATCTCCATCTTTTCTCATTGTTGGGTCACGGCTTGACAGAGAGAGGAAGGAGAGAGAAACTTTTGGGACGGTACCCCTCAGCTTAAGGTAAATCTCTTTCTCTCTCTTTGCTTCTTTCTTCTCTTCTTCTCTCTCTTCTCTTTTTTCTTCTTCGTCTAGCTTTTCTCAAAGGTTATGCGCGGCAGTGGCAGTGTCGCGCATGCCTCTTTCTTTCTTTCTTTCTCCCCTCCTGTGGTTTCACAGGTCGTGCATGGTGATGGCAGTGCCATGATGAGCTTCTTTCTCCCTCTCTTTGTTCATCTCTATCTCTCAGTGAGGTTTGCAGAGGGCGCTGCTTATCGTCGTCCGCAGATGTGTCCTTGACGTCCCGCTGAAGCTAGACGGCGATGCCTATCGCCGCCCGCGAAGGGTCGTGGCAATACCTATCGTCGTCCGCGAGCTCCCTTCTTGCGCTCGGTGCCTATCGTCGTCCGCGAGCCTCCTTCGTGCGCTTGGTGCCTATCGTCGTCCGCGAGCCTCCTTCGTGCGCTTGGTGCCTATTGTCATGTGCTAGCTTCTTTCGTGTGCTCAGTGCCTACCGCCGTCCGCGAGCTTCTTTCATACATTCGGTGCCTATCGCCGTCCGTGAGCTTCCTTCTTATGCTCGGTGCCGATCACCATCCGCAAGCTTCTCTTACATCCCACGCCTATCACCATGTGCTTCATAAGGACCTATCAACGTGCTCTTTACAAAAGGGCTATCGCTGCGCTCTTCACGAGGACACCGCCCGCGAGGGCATGTGCTTCCTTCTCGTGTTGTCAACGGCGATGCCTAGTGGCGTCTGTAGTTCACTACTCACCCCCTGACCGTGAGCAACAGTGGCCGTGACACTGTTACTGCACGGCTGTGGGTGGCAATGTCTAACGTCGTCGGAACCCCATCTCTCACCGTATCGCACCTTCTCTTTATTCTATTCTCTTCTCACTTGACTAAGGGTAGACTTAGTCTAGCACTGCCATAATAGTCTGGATGTCGAGCAGTATTGTCATTGTGCTGGTCTTGAGTACCATGCGTGTCTTGCTGCCACACCAGATTAAGACAGTCATATCGGCCTCGGTTTCGAGTAGTATTGCGGTTGTGCTGGTCCTAAGTACCATGCCTGTCTTGCTACCACTCCGAGTCGGTCACTGGTCCAGCTATCATGCTAGTCTCGTCCCTTCATCAAGTCTTCTTCCCTTTTCTCTCTTTATTCAAACTCTTTTTTTCATCACCCTAACTTCTCACGAATGTGCATTGCCCTAAGACAAGGGTGGGTCCTTCGGCTCACTTGTTTTGCAAGTTAACCATGATAGTGTTGTGCAGAAAACAAGGAGATTGCAGGTCAAGGGAGGCAATTTCGAACCAGCAGAAGTAGTTGAGGGCTTTTCGTCATGATCTAAGAGAGCGTCCGTGTGAGTAAGTCACAGACCTAGGTGAGGTTGGTCCCCACTTCACATTCAAAATTCCTCTCTCACCAATTGGAAACCTGCCCTTGTTTTGTGAACGAGGTTCTCGAGAAAGCGACTTAGTCCCGGGTCTCCTAAACCCGAAACACATGTCACTCGATCACCTAGATCCGGGGAGGCGAGATCGAGGCACCTAACTAGCTTGGCGACTCCATTGGGTACTTATTACCCCTTCTTCGGTTCACTCTTGCTTTATTAGCATCAACTTTTACCTTTCGCACTATATTTCATGGCATCTGGGTTGTTCAACCCGTTTATCCGAGTTGGGATTTTCTCATCCCTGCACTCATGAGCTACCTAGGGAAGAGAGCTTCTCAAGCCTCATTCCCTACACTCCTCTTGAGTCAGAACTTACTGTCCGGCTCTTAGGTTCTCTCCTGAGTTGGTGTGAGAAGGGACTTGAAGGTCCCTAGCTCCCCACTTCCTAGCTTTGGTGGACCCTCCGTCAAGGCCCTTTGCATTGGTGGCACACATGCCACCGCACACAAAACGCACCTTGCTACTGGCAAGTCCCTTGCCAGTCATATTGCTGAGGTACGCCAAAAGACTGCCCTGTTCGCTTTCATGAAAGGCAAGCAGGTTGCCATCGCTCCTGAGAGTAACCGCAAGGCAACTCCCCATACTCCTGTACCACCCCGAACCTCTATCCCTAGAGGGTCGACACACAGAGGTGGAGATCCCGTGGCCTCCACCTCTCGCACACACCTGAAGGCTCGTGGTCTGACCACTTGAGCCACACCTCAGGGCAACTTTCATGTGGCCTTGATTTTGCGTTCAAGGCTAGGCCTTCTCGGGCCGAGCCCTTCACTCGCCATGCATCTGCTTTCCACAACTCGGGGCAGCGCCAATTCTGCGTCGACTCGAGCACAAGAGGGTCGACCACTTCGTCCACCCTCTCAGCACATACATCTTCACCCTGTGAGAGACAAGCTCCCGCTCGGTCCCTCATAGACACGACCTCGTGGGTCTTGACCTCCTAAGGTCGAACCAGCTGATCGAGCTTGGGTTGACTCTCAAGTCACCCAGACGACTAACTCTAAAGGTGCACATGCACCGACTTTATAGGTTCCTCCTCGAGCCCGACTCATGTAGAGTGGTGAACCACCTCCTTCTTATGTCGCTCCTCTTTTACCAGGAAAGCACCTTGAGGCCTGGTACTCGAAGGTTTTCCCTAAGAGTACCATCTTGAGAAAGCCACCCCAGGTCAACCATGCTCTTGGACCTCACAAAGGAATTCGAGGTAAAGCTTTGACGGTAGATAGAAGCCTTCAGTCTCCAAGGCTGCAGCCCAGATTGCCCTCTGTCCTAGGGCCTCACTCTCTGCTCCAGCTGATAGACACAGCCGTCGCGTGTTCAAGAAAGATGGGGCAATCCAAGTCGCAGGCTCGATTCTGGACTGAAATCTATTGTAGCTGATTAGGTGCCTCGATCTCGCCTCCCTAGATCTAGGTGATCGGGTGATAATGACACAGGTTCAAAAAACCCTGGATTTGAGATCACTCTCTCGGGAACCTTGCTTAACAACAAGGGCAGGTATCCAACTAGTGAGAGAGGAATTTTGGATGTGAGGTGGGGCCCAACCTCACCTGGGTCTGTGACTTACTCAGGCTGACTCGAGTGGGCGCTCCCTTAGATCATGATGGAAAGCCCCTTAACTTCTTTAGCTGGATTGGAATCGCCTCCCTTGACTTGCAATCTCCTTATTTTTTTGCACAACACTACTACGGTTAATTTGCAAGACAAGTGGGTTGAAGGGCCCACCCTTATCTTAGAGCAATGCACATTCTTGTGGATAGGAACGTGAGGGGTTAGAGTGATAAAGTGAAAGGTTCGAACAAGGGTCGAAGAGAGGAGAAACTTGATGAAGGGACGAGACTAGCTTGATAGCCGAGCAATGACAAACTCGGAGTGGTAGCAAGATGGACATAATACTCAAGACCAGCACGACGGCAATACTACTCGAAACCGAGGCCGATGTGGCGATGCTAGGCTAGATCAACCCTCGATTAGATGAGAAGAGGTGAGAATGAAGAGAAAGCACGAGACAACGCAGGGATAAGGTCCCATCAGCGTTAAGCGTTTCCACCCACGACCATGGAGTAGCAGTGTCACGACCCTTGGACGACACTAGACACTATTGCTCACGGCTTGAATGAGAACAGAGAACTACGGACGATGCTACGCATCGTTGTTGGCAACACAAGAAGGTAGTGCACCTTTGAACGGGTGGCGATAGTTTCTCGTGAAGCACACAACGATGGTCGTTTGTGAAGCGTGTGACGATAGTTCTCATGAGGCACACGGGGATAGGCGTGAAACGCAGGAGGAACGACGATGAACACCCAACGCACAAAGGAGGTTCGAGGAAGGCTATGGGCACCGAGCATGCGAAGGAGGCTCGCGGACGATGATAGGCACCATGCACCTAAAGGATGCTCACGGACGACGATAGGTATTGCTGAGACCTCTCGCGGGTGAAGATAGGCATCGCCATCTGCGATAAGCGCACAACAGGGAGAGACCCCTGTGGGCGGCAGTGGGTTTCACCGTCTGTGCTCTTCACTGAGGTGTCAAGGATACGTTTGCGGACAATGATGAAAAACACCATCTGCAAACCTCGCTAGGGGACGGAGATGGGAAAACAGAAGGAGAGGGAGGCTCGTGCATGGCACTGCCATTGCCATGCGCGACCTGTGAGACCACAGGAGAGGCATGCACAGCACTGCCACTACTGTCCATGGCCTCTGAGGGGAGCTTATATGGGGAAGAGGAAGAAGAAGGAGTGGAAGAGAGAGAAGAATAAAAGCAAAAGAAAAGAGAGAAGATTTACCTTGAGCCTAGGGGTACCGGTCCAATAATTTGTCTCTCCTGACTCTCTCTCTCCCAACGTGACCCAACAATGAGAAGAAAGAGAAACTCTACTAATTAAAAACTCTCTCTTTTGTAAAGAGTCCAAGTCCTTTTGCGTATAATGATGGTATGATATATATATAATTTGCCCCAATCATGGATGGATAATCAAAAGTAACCCTAATTGTTGGAAATTAAGGTTCAAATGAATTAAAAAAAATTAGAAAGTAGGGAGAAAAATGAAAGATTTATCCCTTTCTAACAAGTTGTGGAATTCCATAACAGTCTCGTGTTGCCCTAGAGCATGCATGATTTTCGTGGATGATCCGGGGTCGTTCTGATGCCCGGTTGATCGAGAGATGATTGTTTTCTTGTAGGGCTTGGCATGGCGATCGATTTGATATCAACTTCGAGCCATGGATCATGTTTTTAGGGTACGATCATGTGACTTGAAATTTGAATGAATCTTGAAACTTCTGATCGATAGTGTGCTCATTCCTTGATGTTTTCTGCGATTTTTTTACTGGATCACACTGAGCATGCCGTCATGATCACGGGTCAACAAACACAGCTCGATTCCGTGCCCGGACAAAGATTTTGCATCATTGAAATTTTGGCCGGAATCTAGAATTCTGAAGATAGAATTTGCAGCCACTTCATCGGGTTCGTGTGCGGAATCCGATCGTTCATCATGTACCGGGTTCAGGTCAGAGATAGCCTAAGACCTTACGCACATGACGGAATTGGTTTTGCGTCGATTGGGCTCATGAGGGGCGTGATTTGGCCATTCGAGTGAGGCATGATGCTGCTTAACTTCCTGCACTTTCTTCACATATCAACAACTTCTCTCTAACTTTTCTCTATGCTCGGGCGTCATCGTGGGGCATGCCACATATTGAAACACTCGTCTCAATGAGATGAACAAGTTCCAACAAGTTTAAACACGATTCGATCTCGGACGAGGGAGATATAATCGCAAGTCATTGTTTGTGACTGTCCCTTTAATGGAGCCTAATTGCACGGTGGCCGCACAAGAATAGCGTGTGGCTCCCCCTGTTTCGCTCTTTTACCTATAACGTTTTCCTGGGATTCTGTTTAGGCTGAAATTTGACTCCTAAGGGTTTTCAACCGTAGTGGATCCAATGGCAATGGTCTCATAGTAAATTGAGACACTGAAGATATATAACTCTAGTTATAGGGGGTCTGTTTCAGGGTGTTAGAGGCTGATTTTTTCGAAACTATTTCTCGGTCTGCACTGCCTTAGACATATCGGATTGTGATGAAAGTTGGCCAGAGGATTTTGACAGTTCTTATGAAGATCTTGACTTGTTCTGGGGTTATTCTGAGACTGTCAGAATTTCCATTGTTTGTTAGGCTTTTATTGAGTGGGGGCCACATGATGATGAAAAATATCTTCCAACAGTATGGCCCACTGAATGTTGTGCTTCGAAAGAATCGAGAAGTACAATCATTTGGGAAACTTCCCCTGGCTTGCCACAGGACTACGTGAACGCTGAGGAGATCCACACAATACTGCAACTAGAATGCTCGAACGTTTGGATGCAATGTATGGGTCCACCCATGGAGACTTGCAGGGGAAGAAGAGACGTTTGAGGGATTCTGTCGAAGTCCTTACCCTAAAGAGACTATTCACAATTTTGACAGCTTGAGGATTTTATAGGGACCTCATTGGTGAGGATCAGGCCTATTAAAGGCCAAATGTTATGAACCTTTGGTCGACATTGTTTGCTGCTACACTAGGTTTACTTTTGATGATCAGGGTATCTTTGTAGGTCCTGTCTAGCGGGGTCCAGTCTAGGCCTTCTGACCAGCCCAAAAGTCTGGGCCTGTTGGCTAGGGGGATTTTGGTGAGGCGGCCTCGTGGCCCCGATCCTGCCGGGTTCAATCAGGGGCATGTCCCAAAGCTCTAGGCCTGTCAGAGGTTTTAGGAGAGGGGATCTCATGGCGAGGAAAAACCCTGAAGTCTCTAGTAGGTTAGGCCCTGGATTCATCAACTTCTTGCCTTCGTGATGATCTTTTAGCATATTTGAGGGATCTTTTGATCATCGCCGTCACCCTCAAGGACTCCTGTTGTTTTTGGAGGTGAAATGTGGGAGAACTTATGAGGCTCTCACTCCCGGGTGAGCCATTTTGTTTGTGGTTGAATGCTGGCAGCTGAGGATTTTAGGTAGGCCTCATAGAATCATGCATGTTTGACAATTGAGTGTCGTTTGAGGCTGTTGTAGTGCGTCAACCTGCTTTGTCGGTCCAAGTGCCCTTTGCGGGTTTTTGCTTTGAACAAGGGAAGTGGTGTCGTAAAGACGATTGTCACCAACTTGCTTTATTTTTGGGCTCTGTTACCCATTACCTGACAATCATGTCCACCCTTTTCATCTATTTGTGCTCACGGTGCCCTTGCGGGGTTTTCACCATGTTTGGGATTTTGTTTTCATGGAACTCTTTTACTCATAGTTTCGTGACCATGCCCGTCCATCATTTTTTCTCATGGTGTTCCCTTGTTCAGGTGTACAACATGCCTGTTTTTTTTTTTTTTTTTGTGAAGGCATGTTTAGTGTCGTGCCTTTGAGACCTGTGCAAAGCCTTTTAACATCATGCGGCCTGTGGAGGCCATGGACTGAGTATGGTGATGGTTTCAGCTCACTTTGGGGAGATAACATGAGGCTACCTATGAAGGAAGAATGGTGGGTGAAGAGTGGCAACCCACTAGCTGACGGCGAGTATGGGTGACGAGATGGGTCGTCGTTTTGTGAGTATGGGTGAGACTAACTGGGGAATGATGGATGGTGTGCGCACACGAACGGGTCGGTTAGTGAAGGCGTGCGTGAAGATGCATGTAAAGGGCATGTGCGTGTATCTGGACTCATTGGGGAGGTAATGAAGGTGGTATGCGCACACAAACGGGTCGGTTTGGGAAGACGAGTGTGAAGATGCACGTAAAGGGTGTGTGCGCATATGTGGACTCACTATAGAGGTAATGAAGGTGGTGTGCGCACACGAACAGGTCTGTTTGGGAAGATGTGCGTGAAGATGCACGTAAAGGGCGTGTGTGCGTATGTGGGGGCATCTTTAAGGTCATGCTTCTTGGTCCTAGGCCAAGCAGTTTAACGTCATGCAGCCAGGATGTGCACTATGGTTTAAGGTTATATAGCTTGGACTGTGGTTATGTAGTTTAAAGTCATGCAACTAGGACCATGCAGTTTTAGGTCATGCAACTAGACCACCACTTTAGTTTAAGGTCATATAGTTTGGGCCAAGCAGTTTAGGGTCATGCACCTGGACCTTGGCTGTGCAGTTTATGGTCATGCAGTGCAGACCATGGCTATGCAGTTTAAATTCATGCAGCACGAACCATGGCTGTGCAGCTTAAGGCCATGCAACATGGACAGTTGTGTTGGTTGCCAAGTAGGTGAAGCTGCATGGGGGATAGGTCTGTGGATAGCAATCTGACACCATAGGTATAAAGATAGTTAAGGCTATACACAAGCAAAGAGATTTAGATGAAAGTGATGGGCCTACGAGGAGTGGCAATCGAAAGAGAACTTCAGACTTCTCTGGGTATTAAAAGGGTAAGTGTGACTCCACAAGGATAAGGAGTAATGGTATGCATGTAACTCTGCTGACAATGACGGGCCATTGCACAGATGCGATCCTGTTGGGGTGACGTGCTGAAGCATAGGTGTAACCCAATTGGGGGTAAAACAATAGCATGGCCTTAACTCGCTGGGGATAGTGGGTCGCAATAGGGGGTGACTCACGTTAGAGTTTTGGCGCGAAGAGACACAATGGGGATTGAAGGGATAGGTGCGACCACCTGCTTTCTTGTCATACGCCTAGCTTCACTGGGGGTGTTAATGAAATACACCTGGAAAAGAGGTGGTCCCTCTTACAGTTAAGGTTATGCGTATGGACTATTTGTCGTGCTGTGCGTTTACAGTTTTAGGGTCTTGTAGCTCGGACCATGGCTACGCAGTTTTAAAGTCATGCAGTTAGGACCATGCAGTTTAAGGTCGTGCAACGAGACCTTTGCTAAAATTTAGGGTCATAGAGTTTGGACCATAACGCTAAGCCTTTTAAGGTCATGCGGCTATGACGTGCACTATAGTTTAAGGTCATACAGCTGGACCATAGTCGTGCAGTTTAGAGTCGTACAACGATGACTGTGCAAGTTTAAGGTCGTGCAGCTCGACCTTTGCTACAATTTAGGGACGTATAGTTTGGACCATGAAGTGTAGGGTCGTGCACCTGGACTATGGTTGTGCAGTTTAAGGTCATGCAGTACGGACCATGGCTATGCAGTTTAAAGTCATGCAGCATGGACCATGGCTGGTGAAGGAATGTGACTCCATGGGGAATAGAGCCTTCACCGAAAACTGAACTCCCTGAGGAGTGAGACCACGGTGCAGGGAATGAACTTCCGGAGGAGGTAGGACAATGGTCCAGGTGGGAGTGTCGTGGCATGATCACGACACTAAGTGTTAGATGCTGCATAAGTCATTAGGCCTAGATGATGCGTGGACATCGTTAGGCACCTTAGTGAGGGGCACAACGATAGCCCTTTGACGAGGAGCTCGGCGACAACTTCTTTGATGAAGGGCATGGCGACAGCTTCTTTGACAAGCTCGGCAACAGCTTCGTTGATGAAGGGCACAATGATATCCTTTTCGAGTATTGGGATTGACTCACCCTGGCCTGATCTTATTATCGCCAGGAGCTGTGGGGACTAGAGCATCGTTTCGGATTTGT
Source organism: Amborella trichopoda (assembly GCF_054954075.1). Classification (NCBI taxonomy): domain Eukaryota; kingdom Viridiplantae; phylum Streptophyta; class Magnoliopsida; order Amborellales; family Amborellaceae; genus Amborella; species Amborella trichopoda. The sequence continues at coordinate 26,239,911 of NC_142338.1, read as the reverse complement.
GAAGGGTAGTTTGCGGCACTGCCGAGTATAAAGGGGAAAAACCCCATTCTACTGATTTACCGAAGGGTAAACAGTTAAAGAGTTGCTAGAGAGAGAGAGAGCCTGAGCCTTTGGTAAGAGACTTCCGACGAGAGTTTTCTGGCCAAGTTTGCAGCAGACAGGCTTCCAGGAGTTTTTCAGGAGAGCTTGAGCAGATCATGAGCTTCGTACCGTGCTTACGAATGCTTTGGGAGACTGCCAATGCTTTCTAAGGGGGAAACAGGGCTTCTCAAGGCCTAAGCAAGATTTGTAGTGGTGCTTTTGCTAGGGTTTTGAGTGTTCTTCTGATAGTTCTGCGGTTGGAGGGAAGGTTGCAGAGAAGGCAGTGGAGCTAACGGTCCTCTGGTTTTTGGAAGAGAAGAAGGAGGAGCAGTAGTGGGCTCACCGAAAACTCAATGGAATTTTGGTGAGTTCGTGGCGAGATGCTGAAGTGCGAAAATAGGGAGAAGGGAGACCCACGTGGCCACATGGAGATTTTCTATGGATTTTGGTGTTTTTTCAATTTTCTCAGCTATTAGCAAGGGGAAAGAAAAGGGTCAGAGGGGGTTTCCGGTGAGCAGAGGGAGTTTTCAACAAAAGCCTGAAGGGTTGGGGGACCGCAACGGTCGGAAGGCAAAGGGTCGTGGGAAGGGTGACCATCATCGAGGGGTAATAATTTTGGGGAAACGGAAGAAGGATGAGGGTTAATGCCCCCTGGGAATTGGGGACGGTGGGAACCATAAGACAACAAGGGCATGTGCGTCATTAAGTCGCATGCAGCGCTGCCCTCGCGCATCTCTAGGCTACGTATGGCGATAGCCACGGTCGGGAGCATGCACTTGCAGCAATGGTCTCACACGGCGTTGGCCTACTCGTGGTGATGGTAGAACGTGGCATTATGTTGAGCACGACAATGATCTCGTGTGGCATTGAGTTACGTGCAGTGATGCCCATGGACGGGGATGCCTTGTGGGGGCCAAGAGTGATGGCAAATGGAGAGGCCCTACCTCTGTGGTACGTTGGAAGCCAAGTCCTTCAGCACAACAACGAAGTCCATGTTGTTTTGGAGGAAGGGAATCCACCATGGGCCGGCTCCTTGAAAGCTAGCCATGCCTCATCAGATGAATTGAAGCTGACTCGGGAATGGTTGGCTTCTTCTTTTTGGCCTGGAACCATCCTTTCTGGTTGGTTTTCTTCTTCTTCATGAAGAGAGCATTTCTTTGATGGTTTTGCTTCTTCTTCATGAGGCGAGCGTTTCTTTTTAGCCTGTAACGATCCTCTTGTCCTCAGATACAAGAGCTTTGTTCTGTGGGCTTGTAATCGTCCTCTTATCCTTAGATGCAAGAGCTTTATAACTTCCCTAGTAATGGGCTTTTGATTGTGGCTTGTAACTATTTTTAATGCAATGAAAGAAATGAACTTCTTTTGAGTTAACTTAATATTCTTCTTTTCCATTTTTCTTGTTTTTACTGCACGCACCGCATTTTAGGTGTACATCAGGGATAATACTTCTTTAGGTATCGCCCATTGATAGGGGGCATTGCCTCTCCTCTGTCCGAGTTTACCAGTATATAGGCTCTGTTTGGCATGACCTTTTTGACTATGAACGTACCTTCCCACTTGGGTTCGAACTTTCTTTTGCCATGAACATGCATGACAATCGGTCTCTTGACTGCTAAGACTAGGTCCCCACGAGCGAATGAGCGAACCTTGACAGAATTATCAAAGACTCTCTTCATGCTTCCTTGATTGAGTTCGAGGTTCTGCTGGACCTCTAGTCTATTTTCGTCAAGGGAATCCAACTCTTGGTAACGGAGCTTGACCCTCTCATCTTCAGTTAGTCCCTGAAGTATAGCAATATAGAGCTGATATTTGAACCTCGAGGGGTAAAATCGGCTCACCTCCATTGAGCAAGGAATAAGGGGTAGAGTTTGTAGAATTGTAGGTGGTGGTGCGATAGGCCCATAGAGCTTCAGGCAGCTTCTTGTGCCAATTCTTCCTAGACTTCTAACTTCCGGAGCACCCCACACAGGGTTTTGTTGAATGCCTCCGCTAACTCATTGGCTCGAGGGTAGTACATGGTCGAGTATTTCCACTCGAAGCCGAACTGGTTGACTAGGCGATCAACATGATGGTTTCTGAACTGAAGGCCATTATCAGAGATTATTCGGTCCTGAACCCCAAACCGGTATACGATGTGATGACGGATGAAGTTGGCCACCGTGGTCCCTGGAACCTGCTTGATAGGGACCACTTCAGCCCACTTGGAAACTAATCTGTCGCTGCTAGAATGAAGGCGTGACTCAAGGCAGAATGAGGGTTGATGGTTCCTACAATATCCATACCCCGCAGGGAAAAGGGCCATGATTTCACTGTAGGATGGAGTGGCTCCGGAGGCTGATGAATGAGGCTTGAGTGAATTTGGCACACCTGACATCTTTTAGCATAATTTTGGGCGTCAACGACCATTGAAGGCCAGTAATAGTCGAGTCTGTTTATGCATTTGTAGAGCTTGGGGCTAGACTAATGCAGCCTGCAGATACCTGAATGCACTTCTTAGAGTAGTTTTCTTTCTTCTTGGGTGTCGATAATGTTTGAACGTATTTTTCAGCACCTTGGTCCCTGGTAGGAAGCAGGTCAATAAAGCCTACAAAACAGTAGAAATTCTTGATAGTCTCAAAAGGGCCCCAAAATTGGTCAATATATTCATCAACACTTCAAAAGACCACCTGCCGAGTTTCATCGCAATCATGCATGTGTAAGGCAGTGAACATAAAGAAACAATTTCAGCGAAATCGGTCTCTAGCACCCTAAAATGGACCCCATAATTAGAACTATACCTTTGGTGTGTCAAAAAGCTATGGGACCATCGTCATTAGATCCAACATGATCGAAAACCCCTATGGGTCAAGTTTCGGCTTAATCGGGCACTCCAGGACAAAGTTATGAGTAAAAGACTAAAAAGGGATAGGTCGCACACCATTCCCGTGTGACCTCACTGCACCAAAACACCATTACTGGTGGTTGTTTTCACAGTCACAGGCAATCATTTTTGGGGCCTATATCTCATTTGTTCCAAGTTGGATCGCTCCCAAATTTGGTGAGCTTGTTCGTCTCATTAAGACGAACAATTTGATATGTGGTACGCCCCATGACGATGCCCGAGCAAAGAGAAAAACTAATGAAAGTCGCTGATTCGTGAAAGAAGTTGTAGAAAATTTAGCAGCAGCACACCTCATTTGAGCAACCAGATCACGATGCTTGTATATTCGATCGGCATGAAAACAATTGCATTATGTGTGTGAGGTTCGAGGCTATCTCTGGTCCGAACCTCGCGTGAGATGAATGGTTGGATTTCACACACGAAGGTATCAAAACTGCTGTAAATTCCAGCGGTCAGATTTCAAGATTTCTTCCAAAAGCTCAAGACGACAAAATCTTCATTCGGACATGAAATTAAGCTACGTTCATTGCAACGTGATTATGACGGCATGCTTAGTGTGATTCAATGAAGAAATCACGAAGAAACAGCAAGGAATGAGCACACAATTGATCCGAAGTTTTCAATATTCATCAAATATTCAAATCTCAAGATCATCGCTCAAAAACATGATTCATGGGTCGAAGTTGATATCAAAATGATCGTCATGCCGAGTCCTACAAGAAAACAATAATCTTTCGATCAAACGGGCATTAGAACGACCTCGAGTCAACCATGAAAGATCACACAAGTTCTCGGGTAGCAGTAAGGATTGTTCTAGAATTTCACACGTTATTAGGCAGGGGCAAAACAATCCTTTTGCACTCATTTTGATAATTTCTTTAAATTTAATTAAATTGTAATTATCTTCAATTCTAGCTAGCTTTTTAGCGTACACCCATGTTTTAGCCCAACTTTATATAAACATGCAAAGCTAAATTGTAAGGGCCTTCAGTTAATTTTGGATGGATTCAATAAAAATTTCCATTTCTGCTTGAGTTTGTGTGTACGTCTTGAAGAAGAGAGAGGAGAGAGAAGAAAAGGACTGGTACCTTTCAGGCAAGTAACTTTCTCTCCTCACCTCTTTCTCTCTCCTCCCTTCTTTCTCTCTCTTATTTTTCTCTCTTCCTCTCTTCTCATCTCTATCTCTTTCTCTCACCCTCTCTTCTGGTCTCTTGTTTCTTTCTCCTCCTCCCTTCTTTCTCCCTCCTCATCTCATACTCTCTCTTCTTTCTCTTCTATCTTCTCATCTTTATCTCTTTCTCTCTCCTCCCATATTTCTCTCTCTTCTTTCTCTCTCCTCTTCTCATCTCATCTCATCTTTATCCCTTTCTTTCTCATCCTCTCTTCTCATCTTTATCTCTTTCTCTCTCATCCTCTCTTCTCGTATCTATCTTTTTCTCTCTCATCCTCTCTTCTCATCTCTATCTCTTTCTCTCTCATCCTCTCTTCTTGTCTCTATCTCCTTCTCTCTCTTCTTCTGTTAGCTGATAAGACCTAGCACCGACTGGTCTTCTCTCTCTTCTTCTATCAGTCGGTGAGGCTTAGTGTCGACTGGTTTTTTCTCTCTTATTTTATCAGTAGGTGAGATCTAACACCGACTGGTTTTCTCTCTCTTCTCATATTAGTCAGCGAGACCTAGCTTCGACTGATTTTCTCTCTCTTCTCCTATTAGTCGGTGAGACCTAGCATCGATTGGTTTTCTCTCTCCTCTTCTGTCAGTCGACAAGACCTAACACTAACTGGTTTTCTCTCTTCTCTTCTGTCAGTCGACGAGACCTAACATCGATTGGTTTTATCTCTCCTCTTTTATCAGTTGGTAAGACTTAGCACCGGCTAATTTTCTCTCTCCTCTCTTGTCAATGGGTGAGACCTAACATCGATTGATTTTCTCTCTCCTCTTATGTTAGTAGGTGAGACCTAACGTTGACTGGTTCCTCTCTCTTCTCTTTTGTACAACACAGTCGGTGAAACCTAGTGCTGACTGCATTTTCTCTCTCTTCCTTCTAACATAGCTGGTAATGATTAGCTTCGGCTACGCCTTCCTTCCCTCTCTCTCCTTCATCCTTTCATCTTTAATACTCTTCTCTTCCTTTCTTCTCCCTCCTTCTTTCTTTTCTTTCTTCTCTTCTTATTCTTTCCTTACAGCCTTAATTCTGTCATCCCTTCATTCGACTAAGAGGGATTGAGGTTAGCCTCTCATGGTAGCCATGTCGTCTATCCGTAATGTTATTGTGACTAGATTACTTGGCTCGCTTTATTACCACGACAGACCGACCATCGTGCTTAGCTAGTCGGTATTGGTAATGAAGTCTAGTAATGATCCTGTGAGCTGCTTTAAGTTACTGAGCCCGTTTTGCTACCACATCAGGCCAATTATCCACCAGCCAAATCACCTCTCTGATCCTCTCGCTTAGTCGAATTCTTCTCTCCCCCCGTCTTTCTTTCTTCTTTTTGAATGCGCATGCTTGTGTACGTTCATCAAAGAGGAAAAGGGTGACATCTGACCCACCTATCTTATAATCTTTGCCATATATGTGTGTGATTACAGAAAAAGGAGGCGATTCTAAACCAATTTTATTACTGAGGGGCTTCGTGATTTAAGAGGGCGCCCACGCGAGTCAGCCCGAGTAAGTCCTGAACTCACCTTTAAATTCCTCTCTCATTGGTTGGTACCGTTCTCGAACAAGGTTATCGAGAGAGTGATCTCAAAAACGTCTCGGGTCTTCCCCCAAAACTCGAGACGTGCGCCCCCTGATCCCCAAAGGGTCCGGAGGTCGAGATCTAGGCACCTAACCATCTTGGTGACTCCACTGAGGACTTACTATCCTTTAGTCATATCGTTCTTGTTTAGCTAGTTTCTTCTTTTATTATCTGCTTTCATTGTTCTTTCACATTTTATTTATGGCTTGAGGGTTCAATAACCCATTGATCTAGATCAGGGATTTTCTTATCCCCATATTCGAGAGTGTCCTTAGGGAACAAGTTCCTTCAACTTCGTTCCCATCCATCCTATTGAGCAAAGACCCCTTGTTTAGCTCTCAAGTCTTAACTTGGTCCGGTGTGAGGTGCTGCCCCACACAACATGCACCCAGCCACCGGCAAGTCACTTGTCAGTCATGTTTCTGAGGTACGCCGTAAGGCTGCCCAGTCCCTTTCTGCAAAAGGCAAACAAGCAGTCATTGCTATTGTGGGTCGCCCTAGGGCTACCCTCCACATTTCCGCACCATTGGTCTCTATCCCTAGAGGCTCAACATGTCGAGGTGAAAACCCCACCGTCTCCATCCCTCACACACACCACAAGGCTCATGGGTTACCCACTAGAGCCACACCTCGGGGCAACCCTTCTGTCACCTCGAGACCATGTCCAAGATCAAACCTTTTAAGGTCAGGTCTTGCACACGCTACTCATATGCATCTCACTGCTCGGGGCAACACCATTGCCATGCTAACCCAAGTACACAAGAGATGACCTTCTCGTCCTCGTACTCTGCACACACAAGCGCACCCTGTAAGGGACAGGCCTACACCTGTTCTCTTGCTAACACTTGCCAGACCACTTGCTCGAGCCCGGGTTGACCCAAGGTCACCTGTCACCCTTCTTCAAGAGGCACACACGCGTCACCATAACAGACGGCTCCTCGCTCTCGACTTAAACCTCCTTATAAGTCAACCCACGTTGCTCCGGCTCACTCCTTCTTCATCGAGCAAGCACCTTCAGCCTTGGTACTCGAAGGTTTTCCCTAAGCGTACCATCCTTAATCAACCCCGTCACTTTGGTCGTGTCTCTCGAGCCCAAAAGAGATCTCGAGGTATCAACCTAATGGAATATCGAGTCCTTCATCCTCCCCGGCCCAAGATGACTCCAGTTCTTAGCCCTCATCCATTGCTGCACCTGATGGAGACAGCTCTCTCCTGCGCAAGAAGAGCTAACCAGTCGCGACCTAGAACGCGGTTTTGGCACGAGGTCCATCAAAACCTCAAGGCTAAACGCGATAGAGGCCTATAAATCTTGATTAGGGAGATGACCAAGGCAATCAAAACGACTAATTCTGACGACCCTCTTCACCTGAATCCCTTCTACCCCCTTCAGATGATGAAGCCTGAAGAAGAGCTCCACGAGCATTGTGTTGTGGTTACTATTATAAAAAAAGACTCAACTGCTCAGTAGCCAAGGTCCCAAGACCATCAAGAACCCATCCAAACGCGATCAGCATACAAGATTCAAGTTCAGTCAGGGCATGCTGGCCCCCTGCTGACTGACCTACCACGTACAACCCGTCAAGTTCACAAGCCCTCTATTGCCACTAACGTTGACCTCCATAGTGAAACGGTCAGCGTAATGGTCGTAAGCGACCCGACGATGGGCAGGAAGAGCACTTGAACAAGTTCAAGGATATGGTGCAAGCGATTATGGAAAAGATAGATCGTATCGACGCTACACGACAATCAACTAACCCTGAGGTCAATTCCCATCACTCTGATGGTGCACCTCCATGGCAGCCCCCTCCTTCTATCTCACAAGACAATTCAATCCCTCATCGAGTCTCTCAGATAGACATTAATGCTATGGCCACCCATAGCCTAAAGAATAGGCAAATCTCCGGGATACAGGGTGCAATGCCTTATCAAACGCCATATCCCTCATATATTGATCAGGTCCCATTTCCCTCAGATTATAAGAAAGGGAAGTTTCCTTTATTCAATGGAATCACATCCCCAAACTAGCATATTGCCCACTTTCAGGCAGCATGTCGAGAAACAGCGGCTGATGGGAGGCTAATTCTCCAACAGTTCGTTGAGACCCTTGATGGCCCAGCATTTCAAAGGTATGCCCGACTTCCTCCAAACTCAGTGCATACGTGGGAGGAGATGGAGAAGCTATTATATCAACGCTTCTATGAGGTCGAGAGAGACGTTCAAACCATCGAACTTCTCACCTTGAATCAAGACCCCGATGAGGCCATAGATCAGTTCATATCAAGATGGAGAAACTTGGCTTCCCGCCATCCTAATCCTATGCATGAGAAGGAAGCAGTTCAAACTTGCGTACAGAACATGCGACTTGAGATCTATCTACATGTTGAGGCCTCTAATCCGACCTCCATATCAAAGTTGATCTCTAAATCAGTCCGCATAGAAAGTCTATCACGCCACCATGGTGCAACACGACAACCATCTACAAGTTCAATAAACAACCGGGCCAATGGTAACTCTTGGAATAACACACGGGGCAGCCAACAGAAAGGAGTAATCAGTGCGGTCGTCATGGTCACTGATTCAAAGAACGCTCCCACCCAAACTTTGGACCTCTCAAAAGGGGAAGCACGGTAAAGGTAACACCTCAGACTGGCAAGCAACAACAGTCGTACAATCGGGTACCCCCACCAGCCAACCTTGATTGGGGTGATTATTTCACTAGTCATAAGAACAAGGTCTACCCCTTCTAGAAGGAATGGGTCCCTGCGCTGTTCCGGTAATTATTGGAACAAAATATGATCCAGCTTCTAGAAACCAATTTCCCTAAGCAGCCTGGTCTTAACACTTAGGTGAATTATTGTGCCTACCATCGGAGGATCAATCATCCCATAGATGACTGCTACACATTGAAGGATATTATCGAGGCCCTGATTATGAAGGGTCAGATAAAGCTTGAAGACTTAAAGAAGGCCTTCGAGGCGACTGAGGCCTCTCATGTCGTAACCATCCAAGACGAAGACAAAATGCCCGGTATCCTTTACGCCTTCTTCATTATAATTCTCCAGGAAGGTATAATCATACTGAAGCAATCAAGGAACCCCCTTCGCCTTGTTAAGGGGACAGAAGATCGTTGGTGCCCATACCATCAGATAAGAGGTCATTATCTATCAGAATGCATAGGTTTCCTTGATATATTCGTAAAGAAAATAGGGGAGCGTCAAGAGTTTTACAATCTCCCTGTAAGTGACCCCCAAGTCACTTTCTATTAGGGCAAGGAGATCTCCCAAAGCAGGACCTTCTTATCAATAACTTAGACAGAACCCTTGATTTCCCAGCCATGGATAGTCTACCATGGCCAAAGCAGACTCAAGTCTTTAAGGCAAGAAGCAGTCTGCCAAGCTAGGGCTGATCGCCAGCCCAGCGAGATGAATCAAACATCACCTCAAAAAACCAGAAAAAGAGGGGCACCAAGGGCTACTGACCGAAGAAACAAGAACACTCAACCCACAGTTGAGCAGGAATTTCTCAAGCCCCTTGCTCCACTACCAACTTTGCTGGACTTCATCCCTGGCATGATCCATCTTCCTTCTTTGTCCTATCAAGAAGATGTTCCCTGCCATCTCCCACTCAGCATACGTCTGATGAAGGTGACGACGTTAAGCAAGGGAAAGGCCTAAAAGACCCCCTGCACTCGCCCAACCCTGGTGATGATGTAAAATGCTGCCCAGATCGGTTTGATGAGGGGAACGACCTTAAAAGTCCGCCAAATTCTAACCCTTCTCCTCCTTCTTCACCTACTTCTCATTCGCCCCCTTCTGTCTCTTCTGCAATTACAATCTTGATATGTCCCGACTTCGAGGCTCTAAACCAAGAACTTATAGGATCCAACATAAGCAGGACGCAACGGAAGCGATTGAGAAAGACCCTGACACAAGTAGCAAGATTCTTAATAGTTGATGATGCCCTGGTAGCTAAAGCCAAGGCAGAGCCACCTTCTTCAAAGAAGGTCAGTGGGCCCCTGAGCCTGACTTTGAGCAGAGATTGAGAGAGTCAAATGGGTAAAGCTCCTATTCTCAGGGAGCTTGCCATGTGGTGCAAATTTCAGGAGCAATACTCACCACATGGCAATTAAATCTCAGATCATGGAGGACGCTGCAGCCTCCACCGTAGAAGTCGGGCACCTTGAAGTTCCCCAGTCTGCCACTGCCCCCTAATCTAACAACTAGTCTGCCTATCTTAGAGCTTCTTGGGCTCCTTGCTAATCCCAATAAGTTAAAAAGTCCACCTATCCTCCAATTTCTTGGGACTCCTTTGATCCCATGCACTCAGTCTCGTCCAAAACCTCAAATTTCTATCACTCAAACCAAGCCCGTTGTGCAATCAAGTCAGCCAATCGGCCAAAATAATACTTTTCTACCCAAACCTTCTCCTCAACCCAACATACCTCTAAAATCAGTGGCAGGATTAGGAGCACAAGGCCTCGTTCAAGAAAAGGTGAGATATGATGTGATAGGACATCTATGGAAACTTTCGTCTCTTCTCAGTGTCTACGACGCCCTCATGCTCTTGAAGAATTTCCAGATGGCTTTGGTTCAAGCCCTCTCTAACCCATAAGTGTACGAAACTGAAGTACAACCCATTGACGTAGACCGGGTGATTCTACAAGGATGTATGCCAATCACCTTTTCAGAGGATGATCTGCAGCTAGGGGAAAAGTTTCATAATTGCCCTCTCTTTGTTACTGGCGAATTACATGCCCATCAACCGAATTATGTTAGATGGAGGGTCGGCAGTCAACCTTATTTCAAGGAGGATCCTTACTCGATTAGGATTGGGGTCCGAAGATCTTACCCCGACCCACGTTACCGTTCAAGGGTTCAACCAATCAGGAGAGAAGCCAGCGGGCACGGTACGCCTTCGTTTTAAGATCAGTGAGCCGAACGATTATGCCCAGTTCCATGTAATCGATTTCGACACTTTCTACAACATCCTCCTCGGTCGACCATGGCTCTATGACCAGGGGGTGGTCTCATCAACGTTGCATCAATGCTTCAAATATAGTCGAGATGGGAGACAACATACAGTCTATGTTGACAAAAGACCGTTCCCTGTGGCGGAAACTCACTATGTCAATGCTAATTATTACTTCACGGATCTGACGTAGCCTCAGAAGTTGAATGATGAAGGTCACAAGTCCACAAGCAAGATTGCATCCTTGTCTCATGAAGATGTTGAGGATGTTGGGAGAACATTAGTGAACATGTTAAAAGAGGAAGAAAGGCTGGGCAGAGTTTTACCTCTAACCACCCTTCATTCTAACATCCCAACCATCATCCCTCAAGAATCTCCTTCTTTGCTTGAGTCTTCACCCTCTACCCTCAGTTCTGAGCTACCTTCGCCGGAAAATGAACCAGAGGTCATTCCTAAGATTGAGCAAGCCATGGAGATAGAATTCTTGGCTTCAAGGATCAACTATATGCCAGACCAGAAGAAATTCTTGCACATCCACATTGCGCTCTTAAATGCCGAAGTGGCGCAACAACCATCATGAAATATTTTTCAAAATTCGGTTGCTATAAGTATAGAGGATACTCCTCAAACCGGTGACCAGCTAAAAGTTTTACTTTTCCCAGACCTCTCAGGAGAGCAGTTCGATGAAGAGCAACTTTCTTCCCCTCAAGGGCAGGATCCCCTAGCAAACTTAAGAACCGAAGTCTACAGTCTCTAGAGTCATTTGGAGGTCATGCGTATCTCTTCAAAGCATCTCAAAGAGTTATTGCCAGAGACTAAAAGCTATGATGAACTTGAAGTAAACACGCCACTAATGGAGGTTGAGGACGCTCCTGACTAGACTACCTATAATGACTAGGCTCACCAATTCATGAGGAAAATGAACTATGAGCCCCTAACCAACCAAACATTAAGAGGAGAAAAAGCAACGACTCCTCAGTTCGAAGCTATCCAAGCCACGACAACCCACCGTGGGGCTAAACAAGGCCTAGGGTATTAGCCTCTTGTAGCAACAAAGTGTCGAGAAGCATTTAGAAGGGAAATCACATGAGGTGCAGTAAAAGTAGTAAGAGAATGAAATCAGGCAGCAAAGTCAAAAGAAAGAGCCACTTTATTCATCAGTTAAAAACTTTTACATGTATTGGCAAAAGGAAATGACATGCTCAGAAGTGATCAATTATATTTGTGATCTCTGTGTTGCACGCTGCAGGAGAAGTCTCGGTGCCCGGAATTGGCTCCTTCAGTTCTACCACCGTTTGGGTCTCCTCTGTCATAGCCACAATTTTCGACTCAATTGTGCCATTGAGTTCAGACAAATCTTCGACCAATGAAGCCTCCATGACCTTCCTCTGAGCCATCTTCGTCTCGAGGTTCATGAATTCCTATTTTAGTATTTACATTGCCTCTCGGATTTCAATCATTCTCTTGAAGCTTCCTTGCACCTCCCTCTTGAGGTCCTGCTGACGGCCAGTTATCGAGGTGTTCTTCTCGATGCAGGCATCTATTCTCTTGTGGCGATGCAAGATCGACTCTTCCAAAGAGGCTAGCTTGCCAGATTCTTCTTCATGATGTAGCGCTCCCGACCACCAGCTCTCCAACTCGTTTAGAGCTGCATTAAAATGGGAAAGCACTTCTGGGGCACTCCCAACCGCTGTATTTGCGGCGAACTCCCTCAATTTTTCCAAGGCTTCGCCTTGCTCATCAAGGGGCAGCTCCCTCAAGCCTTGAAGGCCTGCTTTAAGCATGCAAGTAATCATGCTAGAAACACCACTAAAAATTGGCCAAGATGATGTCGTTGAGACCACACTGCCCTCAAATATCCCTCACAAACTGGGAATTCTAGTCGCGTCCAAGGGACGCCAAGAGATAATGAGCTAGGTCGGGCTTCAATTCAGGGCCCGAGGTAACTCTTGTCGATCCATCCCTAGCTCCAGTTGATGTAGCACTGGGTGAATTTCGAAACAACCCTAGCGTCGGTTTGCTTAGTGCCAAGAGTGTTTCATGCATGCCTTCCCTAACCTACTTGTTAGTGTGCGCACACCACCTTCATTACCTCCCCAGTGAGTCCATTCACTTCATCACCACACCTCATTCCTCAGTGAGTCTCACCCGAGCTCACAAAACGACGATACTCGTTGTAAATTAGTGGGTCACCATCGTCCACTCACATTTCATACATCATAGGTAGCCTAATGCTAATTCCCCAAGTGAGCCAAACCATCACCATACTCACTCCATGGCCTCCATAAACTGCCATTCATCACCACCACAGTCCATCTGTATGACCTTAAACATAGGGCACATCCAAGCCACATGACGTTAAACTATTTCGTACAGGTCCCAAAGGCATGACCTTAAACACGCCTTCACAAAAAAAATTTAATAATGAGCATGGTGTATACCTTAACAAGGGAACACTATGAGTAAAAATGATAGATGGGCATGATCACGAAACCATGAGTAAAAAAGTTTCGAGGGAAAACAAAATGGGTACGGTGAAAACCTGAAAGGGCATTATGAGTAAAAATGGATGAAAAAGGTGGGCATGGCCTAAAGGTCATGGGTACAAGAGCCCCAAAATAAAAAGAAGTTGGTGAAAACAGTCTCTAAGGTGTCGCTTCCCAAGTTCAAGTGAAAATCCACAAAGGATGCTTGGATCAATAAACAGGTTGATGCAGCATTTGTCTCAACAAGCAGCTTCAGCCCTCACTCAAAAAGAAGAAAATCCCTGGTGTCACAATACCAAAACTCCAAAAATATGAGCTTCAAGGAAACGATTCCAACAGCTTGAGTCCAGTTGCAAAAGGACTTGAAAGACAGAAGACTTGCCAAGACGGCAAGACATGTCTCATGAGGAAGAACATTATTCCCAAGAGGTCACAAATACACTCTAGAAACAAACATTACAAAGGAAAAAAACTGGCAAAGCAAGGGGAGAACCTGCTAGAGATGTCAGCTCGTCTAGTCGACACGACTAGACCTTTGGGATCTGCTAATAGAACCTACCCTCGACTGGACTCGGTAGACGAGACCCATAGTGGTACTCTGAACATCAAAAGAAAACCTAGTGTAGCAGAAAGCAACGCCTACCAAAGAAAACCAACGAATGAACCCAGACCAAATGGGAACGATGCCCTTCTACATGGCACTCAATTGCCAAACAGGCCTAATTTTAACTGACGAGGTCCGTACAAAATCCTCAGCTTTAAAATCACCAACAGTCTGCACGAGGGTGAGGACTTCGACAATATCCCTCAAAAAATTCTCTTCTGCCCCTAAAGTCTCCATGGATGGACCCGCGAACAATGCATCCCTACGTTTGAGCAGCCTAGTTATACCAATTATGTGAATCTCATTGGTGTTCACGTAGTCCTGTGGCCAGAAAGAAAAAAAATTAAAGCCGAAGGAAATTTTCCAAATTATTTTCCTTCTCACTTATCTTGAAGCACAACATTTGGTGGGACAAGCTGTTTGAACGTATTTGTCAACACCATGGTCCATGGTAGGAAGTAAGTCAATAAAGCCTGCAAAACAGTGAAAATTCCTGACAGTCTCAGAAGGGCCCTAGAATTGGTCAAGATCTTCATTAGCACTTGAAAAGACCACCTGCCAAGTTTCATTACAATCAGACGTGTCTAAGGTAGTGAACACAAAGAAACAATTTCAGCGAAATCTGTCTCTAGCACCCTGAAATGGACCATGTAACTAAATCTATACTTTTGGTGCATCAAATAGCTATGAGACCACCTTCATTAGATCCAGTACGGTCGAAAACTCCCATGGGTCAAGTTTCGACTTAATCGAGCACTCTAGGACGAAGTTATGGGTAAAGACTAAAAAGGGGTAGGTCGCACACTATTCCCGTGTGGCCTCATTGCACCAAAACACCATTAAAAGTGGCTATTTTCACTGTCACGAGCAAACACTTTTGAGGTCTATATCTCACTTGTTTCAAGTCGGATCGCTCTCAAATTTGGTGAGCATGTTCGTATCATCAAGACGAACAATTCGATATGTGGTACACCTCGTGAAGACACCCGAGCAGAGAGAAAAACTTAATGAAAGTCGCTAATCATGAAAGAAGTTACAAAAAAATCAATAGCAGCACACCTCATTCGAGCAGCCAGATCACAACATTCACATACTCGATTGGCACGAAACCATTTGCATTATGTGCATGAGGTACGAGGCTATCTCTGATCTAAACCTCACGTATGATGAACTGTTGGATTTCACACATGAAGGCATCAAAGCTGTTGTAAATTCTAGCCATCGTATTTCAACATTCCGACCAAAAGCTCAAGATGATAAAGTCTTCATCCGGACACGAAATTAAGGTACATTATTTGCAACATGATCGTGATGGCATGCTCAATATGATTCAATGATAAAATCATGAAGAAACTCAAGGAACGAGCACACAATCTATCCGACGCTTTCAAGATTCATCCTAGATTCAAGTCTCACGGTCATGGCTCAAAAACATGATTCATGGCTTGAAGTTGTATCAAAATGATCGTCATGCCGAGCCCTACAAGAAAAAAATAATCTTTTGATCAAATGGGCATCATAATGACCCCAGGTTAACCACAAAAGATCATGCAAGTTCTCGGGTAGCAGTAGAGACTCTCTTAGAATTCCACATATTGTTAGGTAGGGGTAAAACAGTCCTTTTACACCCATTTTTATAATTTCTTTAAATTCAATTAAATTGTAATTATCTTCAATTTTAGCTAGTTTTTTGGGAGTACACCCATGTTTTAGCTTAACTCTATATAAACATGTAAAGCTAAATTGTAAGGGCCTTCGGTTCATTTTAGATTGATTCATTAAAATTTTCCATTCCTGCTTGAGTTTGTGAGACGTCTTGGAGAGGGAGATAGGAGAGAGAAGAAAAAGGCCGATACCTTTTGGGCAGGTAACTTTATCTCTCCTCCCTCTTTCTCTCTCCTCCCTTCTTTCTCTCTCATCCTCTCTTCTCGTCTCTATCTCTTTCACTCTAATCCTCTCTTCTCATCTCTTCTTTTTTCTCCTTCCTTCTCTCTCTCTTCTTTTTCTCTCCTCCCCTCTTTCTCTCTCTTCTTTCTCTCTCCTCCTCTCTTCTCATCTCTATCTCTTTCTCCCTCCTCCCCTCTTTCTCTCTCTTCTTTTTCTCTCCTCCTTTCTTCTCATCTATATCCCTTTCTCTCTCATAATCGCTTCTCATCTCTATCTCTTTCTCTCTCATCCTCTCTTCTCCTCTCTATCTCCTTCTCTCTCTTCTTTTGTCAGTCGGTGAGACTTAACATCGATTGATCTTCTCTCTCTTCTTTTTTCTCTTCTTTTGTCAGTCGGTGAGACCTAGTGTCGATTGATTTTCTCGACGTAGCATCGACTTATTTCTCTCTCTTCTCTATCAATCAGTGAGACCTACTGTCGACTGATTTTCTCTCTCTTCTCTTGTCAGTCGGTGAGACTTAACAGTGACATATTTTCCCTCTCCTCTTCTGTTTGTCGGTGAGACCTAGTGCTGACTTATTTTCTCTCTCATCTTTTGTCAAACGGTGAGACCTAACATCGATTGGTTTTCTCTCTCCCCTTTTGTTAGTCGATGAGACTTAACAACGACTAGTTTTCGCTCTCTTCTCCTATCAATCAGTGAGATCTAACATCGACTGGTTTTCTCACTCCTCTTCTGTCAGTCGATGAGAACTTCTCTCTCTTCTTTTTTGTACAGCACAATTGATGAAGCCTAGCACCGACTGCATTTTCTCTCTCTTTCTTCTAACACAGTCGGTAATGATTAGCTCCAGCTGCACCTTCCTTCCCTCTGTCTCCTTCATCCTCTCGTCTTTCATACTCTTCTCTTCCTTTCTTCTCCCTCCTTCTTTCTTTCCTTTCTTCTCTTTTTTTTCTTTCCTTATGGCCTTAATTCTGTCACCCCTTCGTTCGACTAAGAGGGATTGAGATTAGCCTCTCATCGTAGTATTGTCGTCTAGCCGTAATTTTGTGGTGTCAGGTTTACGTGGCCCACATTATTGCCACGACAGACAGACCATCGTGCTTAGCTAGTCGATATTGGTAATGACATCTAGTAGTGATCCTGTGAGCCAATCTTAGTGACCGAGCTCATTTTGCTACCACGTCAGGCCAATTATCCACCAGCCTAGTCATCGCTCTAATCCTCTAGCTTAGTCAAATTCTTCTCTCCCCCCATCTTTCTTTCTTCTTTTTGAATGTGCATGCTTGTGTACATTCATCAAAGAGGAAAAGGGTGAGGTCTGACCCACCTGTCTTATAATCTTTGCCACATATGTGTGTGATTGCAAAAAAGCATAAAATAAGGAGAATACAAGCCAGGGAGACGATTTCGAATCTGTTTTATTACTGGGGGCTTTCTTTGTGATCTAAGAGGGCGCCCATGCGACTCAACCCGAGTAAGTCCCGAAAACCTTTAAATTTCTTTCTCATTGGTTGGTACCGTTCTCGAACGAGGTTCCTGAGAGAGCGATCTCAAAAACGTCTTGGGTCTTCCCCCAAAACTCGAGACACACATCGCCCGATCCCCAAAGGGTTGGAAGGGCGAGATCGAGGCACCTAACCAGACACATTTAAGGAGAATTTCATCAAATGATCGACGAAAGAGAACATCCCCATCGAGAAGGGTGTACTTGATAGACATCTATCATATGCCGTTGTGTTCCGCTTGATCCTCAGGTAGTTGTTCCTTGCTTTACGAAATTCATGATAGGCTCCCTCCAGTCTTCCACTTGTTATACATCTGCACACATCGGGTCGAAGAGTTCAGGTTCTCGCTGATCAGCCTCGGATTCTTTACTTCGATATATTTCCTGCTCTGCCTTAATGACATCCTAAGCTGTAAGGAGCGCTCCGAATGGGTAAGGCAGGCATTCAGGGAGACATCCCTCTCATCATCTGCATCATTTTCAGTTATGAAGTCGACATGCGTCCATTCTATTAGCCAAAATGGCGTGGGCCTTGATGAAGACAGTTGAATGGTGCCCCCTAGCTTTGAGAGCGCATCGACCTACGAGTTTAGCCTTTTAGGGATATGACTTAGGGAAAAAGCATCAGACTAGGCCATGTAAGTTTTGGCCGTGTCGTGTTAAGACTTGAGAGTATCTTTCCTTACATCTTAAATCCCTTTAAGCTGTCAGATGATGAGCTTAGAATCGTCGAAGATGTTTAGCTGCCCCAGGTCTAGCTCCTGAGCGATCTCCAACCTGATTATGAGGGCCTGATATTCGGCTTTGTTATGGGAGAATGCCTCTACCAGTGAGAAGGATAGAGGAATCATTCCACCATCGGGGGTCAGGAATACGACTCTAACACCTCCTTTATCAAACTGGAATGCTTCATCGAAGTACATCTCCCACAACTGAGTTAGTGCCATTCAAAACACTTCTTCATCCAATAGATCACTTAACAGGGGAGATTTCGAAGGGACTGAGCGAGTAGTGAGAAAGTATGCTAGGGCATGACCTTTGACTGCCTTCTGTGGCACATACTTAATGTCGAACTCCATCAACAATAATGCCCATTTGGCCAAACATCATGACAGGCATGGCTAGGTCATAAGGAACTTGACTGGATCAACCTTTGAGATTAACCTAACCTCGTGGCCTAGCAAATAATGGCGGAGCTTCTGTACCATGAAGATCAAGGCTAGGCAATGGGAGGGTAATTCTTTTCGGCTCCCTGCATCCTGTGGCTAAGATAATAGAGTGTTGTCTCTTTACCCCCATCATTGTTTTGCACTAGGAGCGCGCCGAGTGACTCATCAAGAGAGGTCATGTATAGGATGAGAAGCCTTCTCAACACTGGCGTAGAGAATACTGGAGGATTCAACAAGTATTGCTTGATGTCGTCGAGTGCAGCTTGGCACGCCTCATCCCATATGAAGGGAGTGTCCTTCTTTAGGAGATGTGAAAAGGGCTGGCATCGTTATGAGAGGTTTGAGATGAATCTCCAAATGTAGGCGAGTTAACCTTGAAGAGATCGCAATTCATGGAGAGTCATATGAGATGACATGTCCTGAATGGCCTTGATATTGATTGGCTCGATCTCCAGCCCACGGTACCTCACGATGAACCCTAAGAATTTTCTTGAGCGTACACCAGATGTGCATTTCAAGGGATTCATCTTGAGTTGATTGCGCCACAGCCGTTCAAATACCTTTTTGAGGTCCTGTACGTGAGTGTCCTTTACTTCAGACTTCACCACCAGCTCATCCACATAGCACTCAACCTCCTTGTGGATCATATCCTTGAAGATGGTCGTCATGGCTCGCTGGTACGTGGCACCAACATTCTTTAACCCGAAAGGCATCATAGTGTAGTAGAAGACACCTTTTGGGGTTAGAAAGGTAGTGGCCTCCTCATCTTCTGGTGCCATCCTGATTTGATTAAAACCAAAATATCCATCCATGAAGGAGAAGATTTGGTAATGAGCCGTGGAATCAACCAGCATCTCGGTGAATGGCAGCGGGAAGTCGTCCTTGAGGCAAGCGGTATTCAAGTCCTAGAAGTCAATACAGACCCTAATTTGACCATTCTTCTTCTTGGCAGGGACGACAATCACCATCCATCTTAGGTATTTGACTTCTCCTATGAATCTAGCTGACATGAGCTTGTTTACCTCAGCATCGATCTGCATCTCGAGGTCAAGTCTAAACCTTCTTGATTTCTGCTTCATGGGTTTGACGGTTGTATCAATACCGAGGCGATGGATACTAATTTGAGGGTCTAGGCTGGGCATCTCATGATAATGCCAGGCGAAGACGTCACTGTTTGCTCGAAAGAGGGAGATGTAATTTTCTTTCTCTTCTGCAGTCATTTTTGTCGAGATGAAAGTGGGCTTTGAATCTGCTTCATTTCCTAAGTTTCTCTTTTCGAGCTCGTCATCTGTGGCCTGACCACCTTCTTCTCACTCTTCCGGAGCATCTTATAACTCTTCGTCTAGGGATTCAAGATGCTTCTCATCAATCTCGAGTGCGAAGACACACATCCTGACATTTTTGCTTCTAAGAGAGGCCCAGTGCGAGAGGCAATTTTTGGTCTCTAATCAGAGCAAGGAATGAAGTGGTCGGCTTCGAACGGGGATTCCATGACCTTGTGATTGGGGTCGCTCAGTACTTGCCCCTAGCTAAGTGAAGCTTCATGAACCTGAATCATGTGATAAGCCTTGTGGGAATAGGAGCCAGAAGATGGCTTGGTCTTGGCTTGGGTTGCCAAGGCATCAGCAGCTGTCGAGAATCCAGCCACTTGGGCCAGCATCTCTCTGAGGAGCTTTTGCTACGACCTGGTGAGGCTGGTGCCTCCGAGCTCTCTGCTTAGATCGTTGAAGTCTGGGCACTTTTGAGTTGTGCCTATGGAAGAAACAGAAGAGGAGGGAGGAGAAGAAGAGTTAGAATGTCCCGTGAAGCTTTTTACGTTGTCGCCATAATTGGACGTGTGCAGGGGTATTTTAGGTCTTGCCCCGGCTCTGACCGTTGAGGGGTGCTTTAAATGTTATCACCCATTATGGACGACTGCAGGGGGTATTTTAGGTCTTGCCCTGGCTTTGACCATTGTGGGGTGCTTTGAGTGTCATCTCCCATATTAGAGGCATCCCGAGCCATTGGTGACTCAGGGACGTCCGTTTGATTGGATGAAAGGATAAGGTGAGCTGCGCCTAGAATGAAGTCTTGCAAGGTCGGCAACGGAGGAAGGGGCCTAAGGAATTCTTCCTCGACTGGTGACTGAGGGATGGGATTCCTTCGGCGGACTGACCTCGGTGCTCGTTCTCTCCTTCTAGACCCCTGAGGAAGCGTTTGTTCTGCCTCATCACTTTGGTGAGTAGTCCTAGCCTGATGGACTGCTTCGCGCTTCAAGGACTTGAGCCTACTTCACCTATGGTAAACTTCCTAGGGCTGAGAAGTCGACGGCCTTGAAGGGTCCAGTGTATGACCGTAGGGGATCTGTAGCGGGGTCGCCTCTTTGACGGAAGCAATGGCTTGGAAGTGCTTTGGGAGAACGACGCAAACGATGTGGCCTTCCTGGACTTACTTTGTGACTATAGCTTCAAACTTGGAGCATTCTTTAACTCGTGGCCCCATACTTGGCGATATGGGCACCAGAGGTTTTCCGTACCTTTGACAAGGTGCTTAGGCTACCTGACGGGCTTGGGAGTAACGAGGCCCTATTGGAGCATTGTCACGAAGAGGACCTACAAAGGGTTTGTCTTGGTGCTTCCTGTGGCTTGTGCTGGGAGTTCTTCTTGCACTAGCGGAAGAGGGACTTGAGGATGCCCTTTTGAGTTACCATGAGCTTCCTGGCATTACTGCATCTTCCTTTTCAAGAGTTCGTGGAAGCCGGTGCATTCGCTCACGTCCTGGCCTCTTATCAGGTGATACGAGCACCAGAGGTTCTCAGTTCCTGGAGACAAGAACTTAGGTTGCCTTGTCGGCTTCGGTGTGATGTGTCCCTCTTTGAGAATTATGGAGAATAGTACACAGAAGATAGCGGGTGCCCCTTCATCCTCATTGATCGTGACTATGAGGGAGGCCTCAGTTGTCCCGAACACTTTCTTTAACTCTTCAAGCTTTTTCTAACCCTTGTTAATAGGGGCTTCGATAGTGTCATTGAGCTTATTACAGTCATGAGTGGGATGGCCTACTTTCCTGTGATAGGAGCAGTACCTCTCATTCATCTCCTGCTCAACCGGCTCTAGGGAGTTGACCTCCAACAGCTGGATCATGTTATACTCTAGCAGCAGTCGAAACAGGGCAGGAGTCCACTCCTTGTTGAATGGGTAAACCTTCTTTTGGGGTTGGATTTAGAAGTCACTTCAATTAGGCTTTTTAGGAGGTGGGACCTTATTGTAGAACTGCTGTTTGCCCCCGGCCTGAGGCATTTGTGCCTTGGAGAGGTGCAAGGTTTGAGGGATGGCATTCTTGGTGTCAGTCACGGTGACGACCGCACAGATCACTGCCTTTTGCGGGTTGCCCCTACTATTGGAGAAAGATGTCAAACCAGAGGGTTGCTGATGAGATCAGCCATGGTGCTTGGACAGACCCTTTATACGAACTGCTTTAGAGATGAGCTCTGACATGGACGGCGGATTGGAGGCCTCGACATGTAAGGCGATCTCGGGAAGCATGTTTCGTATTCAAGTCTGGATAGCTTCGTTTTTCAGTCAATGAGGTGGCATGAAAGGTTGCTAACTCTCTCCATCGAGCGATGAACTTGCCAACCGGCTCACCAGGGTCTTGAGTCAGAGTGAGGAGCTCGATGGTCTCTACATTCCTTTGGACTTCGTAGAAGCGTTGATAAAACAACTGCTCCATTTCCTGCCAGGTGTGCACCGAGTTTGGAGGCAGCCGAGCATACCACTGGAAGGATGACCCTTCAAGAGTCTCGACGAACCGATGGAGAAGAAGTCGCCTGTCAGTCACCGTCTCTCGACATGCCCCTTGGAAGTGGGCGGTATGCTGGTGAGGAGACGTAGTACCATTGAACAGGGGGAGCTTTCCCTTTTGGTAGTTTGGGGAAACGACTCTGGTCAATGTACGAAGGGTATGACTTCTGGTAAAGCGGGGCCTCTTGCATGCCTGGGACCTTGTTCTTGAGGCTATGGGCCACCATGGCATCTATGTCTGATTGGGAGAATCCGAGGGAGGCAGAGTTGTCTTGGGAAATCGGTGGGGGAGTTTGCCTAGGAACTGTGTCTTCACCAAATGGGGAATCAATCTCGTGGTGAGAAGAAGGGGACCTGGAGGCGTCTAGGCGTTCCATCTTTTCGAGGATGGACTGCACTATTACCTCGAACATGTTCATCCTTTCCTCTTGGGAGTCGTTAGGCTCGTTGATCACCGTGACATTGACCGTTTCTTCTGGAGGGAGCCAGGTGGAGTAGTGGACTGTCAAGGTTGGCGAGTCGTATGTGCCAAGTCAGTCTACAGAGGCTTAGCATTCCCCGACTGAACTCGAGCCTTGTATGCCGATCTTGTGAGGACCGGTTCTTGACAGTCTTGGGACCGTGGCTGCTTGGCAATAATGACCTAGCAATACTCTTGAACTCACTCAGGTTCTGGAGTTCGGAGAGGAAAAAAGGGGTTACGAGACAAGAGGTCTTCGAGAGTAGTGACCTTGGCTACCTTGGAGGTCTCCCTGGTGCGGATCTGTAGGCCTCTCTTTTGCTTAATCATGAGGCTGTTGTAGACTTGTCCCTAGAACTGGTTCTGAAGTTTAGACTGCCCCACTTTTATTGAACATGCGAGGGTTGTGTTTATTAATTAGAGTATGGAGTGGGGCCCAAGGACATAAGGCAACATGGGCTTCTGCTTTGGAGGCTGAAGGCTTCTGTCAGACATCTGGCCACTGCTCTGAGTCCCTTTGTGAGGCCCGTATGCGCGGTTGACTTGAGGCTGGCTCAAGATGATACTCTCAGGAAAAACCTTTGAGTACTAGGTCTCGAGGTGCTTGCTTGGTGAAGGGAGAATAACATAAGAAGGGGCTGGTTTATGAATCCACTTGAGTCTAGAGCGAGGAGGAACCTACAAAGTTGGTGTGTGTGCACCTTTAGGATTAGCCGTCCGGGTGACTTGGGAGTCAGCCTTGGCTCAATCAATGGGTTTGACCTTGGAAGGTCGAGACCCACGAGCTTGTTTCTGTGAGGGACGGGGTAGGAACCTATCTCTCACGAGGTGGAGTTGTGTGTGATGAGAGGGAGGATGAAGCAGCTGACCCTCTGGTGCTTGAGCTGACACAGAACTGGCGCTGCCCCATGCTATCGGATGCATGGCGCGTAGGTTGGCCCAAGATGGCTTAGCCTTGAACACGAGTTTGAGGCAGTGTGAAAGTTGCCCCTAGGTGTGGCTCGAGTGGATAGACCATGAGCCTTTAGGTGTGTGAGTGGAGTGGAGACCTCAGGATCTTCACCTTTGTGTGCCGAGCCTCTAGGTGTAGAAGTTCGGGGTAGTAAAGGAGTTCCGGGGGTAGCCTTGCGGCGACCCTCAAAAGCGACGACAACCTGCTTACGTCTCGCGGGGGTGGATAGGGAAGCCTTCCGGCGTACCTCAGCAATATGACTGGCAAGAGACTTGCCAGTAGTAGGGTGGGTGCTGTGTGTGGTAGCAGAAGTGCTACCAATACAAGGAGCCTTGGTGGAGAGTCCACCAGGGCGAGAAAGTGAGGAGGCAGGGACCTTTAAGTCCCCTTTCACACCGATCTAGGAGAGAACCTAAGAGCCAAATTGTGAGTCCTGACTCAGAAAGAGTGTAGGGAAGGAGGCTTGAGCAGCTCGCTTCCCTAGGACAGTCACGCATGCAGGGATAAGAAAGTCCTCGACTCGGATGAAAGGGTTGAATAACCCCGGTGCCATAGAAAGTAGTGCAAAAAGTGAAAGAAGATATTAATCAAACAAGAATGAACAGACGAATGAGTAATAAGTCTCCAGTGGAGTCGCTAAGCTGGTTAGGTGCCTCGATATCGCCTCCCTGGATCTAGGTGATCGAGCGACAATTTATCAGGCTCGAAAAACCCTGGAGTTGAGATCGCTCTCTCAGGAATCTTACTTAAGAACAAGGGCATGTATCCAACTAGTGAGAGAGGAATTTTGGATGTAAGGTGGGGACCAACCTCACCTTGGTCCATGACTTACTCGCGCTAATTGCATGGGCACCCTCTTAGATTACGACAGAAAGCCCCCAGCTCCTTTAGCTGGTTCAGAATCGCCTCCCTTGACTTGCATTCTCCTTGTTTTTTTACACAACACTACTATAGTTAATTTGCAAAACAAGTGAGCCAAAGGGCCCACCCTTATCTTAAGGAAATGCACATTCGTGTGGCTAAGAATGTGAGGGGTTAGAGTGATAAAGTGGAAGGTTCGAACAAGGGTCGAAGAGAGAAGAAAACTTGATGAAGGGATGAGACTAGCTTGATAGCCGAACAGTAATCGACTCGGAGTGGTAGCAAGACAGGCATGGTACTCAGGACCAGCACGACGACATTACTACTCGAACCCGAGGCTGATGTGGCGATGTTATGCTAAATCAACCCTTGATCAGGTGAGAAGAGGTGAGAATGAAGAGAAAGCATAAGATGACGACGGGATAAGGTCCCGTCGGTGCTAGGCATTATCACCCACGACCATGGAGTAGTAGTGCCATGGCCCCTTGACGGTGCTAGACACACTGCTCACAGCTTGAATGGGAGCAAGGAACTACGGATGGTGCTAGACATCGTCGTTAGCAAGACAAGGAGGCAGCGCACCTCTACACGGATGACGATACCTTCTTGTGAAGCACGCAACGATGGCCATTTGCGAAGTGTGCGGCGATAGTTCTCATGAGGAGCACGACGACAGGTGTGAAATGCAGGAGGAACGGAGATGAACACCGAATGCATGATAGAGGTTCGCGGACGGCTATGGGCACCGAGCACGCGAAGGAGGCTCGCGGACAGCGATAGGCACCATGCATGCAAAGGAAGCTCACGTACATCGATAGGTATTGCCGAGACCTCTTGTGGGCGATGATAGGCATCGCCATCTACAATAGGTGCGCAACAGGGGGAGACCCCTATTAGCGACATTGGGTTTCACCGTTTGTGCTCTTCACTGAGGTGTCGAGGATACGTCTGCCGATGGCGATGAACAACGCCGTCTGCAAACCTCGCTAGGGGACAGAGATGGGCAAACAGAAGGAGAGGGAGGCTCGTGCATGATGCTGCCATCGTCGTGCGTGACCTGTGAGACCACAAGAGAGGCTTGCACGACACTTCCACTATTGTGCATAGCCTCTGAGGGGAGCTCAGATGGGGAAGAGGAAGAAGAAGGAGAGGAAGAGAGAGAAGAAGAAAAGAAAAAGAAGAGAGAGAAGATTTACCTTAAGCCTAAGGGTATCGATCTAATAGTTTCTCTTCTGACTCTCTCTCTCCCAATGTGACCCAACAATGAGAAGAACAAGAAACTCTATTAAGTAAAAACTCTCTCTTTTGTGAAAAGTCCAAGCCCTTTGGCGTACAGTGATGGTACGATATTTATAGAATTTTCCCCAAACATGGGTGGATGATCAAAACTACTAATTGCTAAAAATTAAGGTTAAAATGAATTAAAAAAATTAGAAAATAAGGTGAAAAATGATAGATTTGCCCCTTCCTAACAAGTTGTGGAATTTTGAAATAGTTCCTGTGTTGCCCTAGAACGTGCATGATTTTTCATGGATGATCTAGGGTCGTTCTGATGCCTGGTTGATCGAGAGATAATTGTTTTCTTGTAGGGCTCGGCATGGCAATCGATTTGATACCAACTTCGAGCCATGGATAGTGTTTTTAGGGCACAATCATGTGACTTGAAATTTGAATGAATCTTAAAACTTCAGATCAATAGTGTGCCCATTCCTTGATATTTTTCTGTGATTTCTTCTCTGGATCACACTGAGCATACCGTCACGTTTGCGAGGCAACAAACGCAGCTCGATTCTGTGCCCGGACAAAGATTTTGCAACTTTGGAAATTTGGCCAAAATCTGGAATTCCGACGACGTAATTTGCAGCCACTTCATCAAGTTCGTGTGCAGAATTCGAATGTTCATCATGTAGGGGTTCGGGTCAGAGATAGCTCAAGACCTTACGCACATGATGGAATTGGTTTTGCATCAATTGGGCTCGCGAGAGGCGTGATTTGGCTGTTCAAGCGAGGTACGATGCTGCCGAATTTCTTGCACTTTCTTCATGGATCAGAAACTTCTCTCTAGCTTTTCTTCCCACTCGGGCGTCTTCACGGGGAGTCCCACATGTTGAAATGCTCGTCTCAATGAGACAAACACGCTCCAACAAGTTTGAATGAGATCTGATCTCGGATGAAAGAGATATAAGCATCGTAAGTTACTGTTCATGAATGTCCCTTTAAAGGAGCCTAGTTGCAGGGTGGCCGCACGAGAACAGCATAGGCCTCCCCGTGTTTCTCTCTTTTACCTATAACGTTTTCCTAGGATGTCCGTTTAGGCTGAAATTTGACCCCTGGGGGCTTTCAACCATGCCGAATCCAATGGCAGTGGTCTCATAGGAAATTGAGACACTGAAGATATAACTCTAGCTATAGGAGTCCGTTTCAGGACGCTAGAGGCTGATTTTGCCAAAATTGTTTCTTGGTTTGCACTGCGTTTGACATGTCGGACAACGACGAAACTTGGAAAGAGGCTTTTGAGAGTTCTTACGAAGACCTTGACTAGTTCTAGGGCTATTCTAAGACTATCAAAATTTCCACTGTTTACTAGGCTTTTATTGAGTGGGGGCTCCATGATGATGAAAAATATCTTCCAACAGCAGTCTCAAAATTACGCAGAAGAAACTCCTCTAGCTCCTGACTAGAGAAGCCCCCAAGGCAGTTGAGGTTACCCTTCTTGATGACCTCCTGCCTCACAATCCCTCTTCCCTCTTCGAGTTCCCGAACCTGAATGAGAAGTTCAAGATTGCTCGGTGGGCACTGTCGTAGCAAAAGACCGAGCTACCAAGAAATCACGATATCAAGTTTGTCAAGAGCTGGTCCTCACACGGTCGGCATGCAAGGCTCGAGTCCAGTTGGGGCATGCTAAGCCCCTACAGACTACTTGTCGTGTACGACTCACCAACCCCAGCAGTCCACTACTCCACTTGACTCTGACCCTCTAGAAGAAACGGTCAGTGTCATGGTGATCAATGAGCCAGATGACGCCCCAGAAGAGCAGATGAATAGGTTTGAGGTGATGATGCCATCCATCCTCAAAAATATGGATCGCTTGGAGGCCTCCAGGCCCCCTGCTTCTTCTCCTCACCATGAGGCCAACTCTCAGCCTGGAGAGGACACAATTCCTTAGCAAATCCATCCACTGGCCTCCCAAGATAGCTCTCCCTGCATGGTTGCACAAACCGACATAAATGCCATGGTGACTCACAGTCTCAAGAATAAGGTCCCTGGCATGCAAGAGAGGTCGCTCTACCAAAAGTCGTATCCCTCGTAAATCGACCAGGTGCCCTTTCCTTCGAACTATAAAAAAGGGAAGCTCCCCTTGTTCAATGGTACTACATCCTTGCACTAGCATATAGCTCACTTTCAAGCTGCTTGTCGAGAGATGGCAACTAATGGGCGACTCCTCCTTTGTTAGTTCATCGAAACTCTTGAAGGGCCAGCCTTCCAGTGGTATGCTCGGCTGCCGCCAAACTCGGTACACACATGGTATCAAATGGAGAAATTATTTTACCAGTGCTTCTATGAAGTCCAAAGAAACATGAAAACCATGGAACTCCTCACTCTGACTCAAGGCCCTGGTGAGCCTGTTGATAAGTGTATCGCCCGATGGAGAGAGTTGGCAACCTATGATGCCACTCCCATGACTGAAAGAGAAGCAGTTCAGACCTACATATGAAATATGCTGCTCGAGATTGTCCTGCATGTTTAGGCCTCCAATCCACCCTCCATGTCAGAGCTCATCTCTAAAGCAGTTCATATAGAAGGTCTATCCAAGCACCATGGCGGATCTCATCAGTAGCCCTCTAGCTCGGGAAACAACTGGGGCAATGGCAATTCTCTCTCCAAAAATCAAGGCAACCAAAAAGGTGGTTATTAGTGCGGCCGTCACCGTGATTGATACTAAGAAAACCTTGTACCTCTCCAAAGGGGTAACCAAGGTACAAGCTGGAGGCATGCAGCAGCAGTCCTATAACAAGGTCCCGCCTCCTAAAAATATAAATCGAAGCGATTACTAGATCCAGCACCAGAACAAGGTGTACCCCTTTAAGAAGGAGTGGGTTCCTGCACTGTTTCGATTACTACTTGAACAAAATATGATCCAGCTGCAGGAGGTCAACACCCCAGAGCAAGATGGACAGGAGACACACGAGAGGAACTGTACCTATCACAGGAGAATAGGCCACCCCACTCAAGAGTTCTATATGCTCAAAGACATTATCGAAGCCCTCATTAATAGGGATCAGATAAAGCTCGAGAAGCTAAAGAAAGCATTCAGGGCAAATGAGGCTTCCCAAATAGTGAGTATTCACAAGGATGATGAGGCACCCACTGTCCTCCGTGAACAATTCTCAATGATGCTTGAAGAAGGTCTTATCACGTCGAAGCCGACAAGGCAGCCCAAGTTCCTGCCTCTAAGAACTGAAAATCTCTGGTATCTGTATCATTTGATACAAGGCCATGACTTGAGCGAATGCATTGGCTTCCACGAGCTCTTGACAAAACTGATGCAGCAGCACCAAGAAGTTCATGATAACCCAGAAGGACGTCCTCAGGTCACTATTCCACCAGTGCAAGAATACCTCCCGACGTAAGTTTAGAGAAATGCTGAGCTAGACCCTCTGCAAGCCCTCTTTAAGGCGATGCTCCAACAGGGTCTCATCACTCTTAAGCCTGCTAGACAACCTAAGCATCTTGCTTAGGATACAAATAATCTCTGGTGCCCATATCACCAGGTATGGGGCCATGAGCTCGCGAAATGCTCGAGAAGGTACAAAGAGGCCACATTGTCTGTGCCGCTCTCCTTGAACACTCCCAAGCCATCTCTCCCGTCCAAGAGGAAATCCCACAGTAGGTCCCCCATGAGCCTGCACTGGACCCTTCAGAGCCCTCGACATCTCAACCCTGGAATGTCTACCATGGACGATGTAGGCTCAAGTCCCTGAAATGTGAGGCAGTCCATCAAGCTAAGACTACTCATCAGCCATATAGGATGGTCCAAACACCCCCAAAGGGATCCAGAAAGAGATGAGCACCTAGGTCAGCTCGCTAAAAGAATCATATTCCTAAGCCACCAGTTGAGGAAGAATTCATCAGGCCCCTTCCTCCACTGCCGACCTTACAGGACTTCATCCCAGGCACAACTCGCCTTATCCCTTCGTCCGATCAAGTGGATGTCCCTGATTCATTAACTGCTCGGGACTCGTCCAATATGGGTGACGACGCTAAAAGCACCCCCCAACGGTCAGAGCCGGGGCAAGACCTAAAACACCCCTGCACATGTCCAATTCTTGTGACGACGTAAAAAGCAGCCCGAGACATTCTAACTCCACTTATTCTTCTTCTCTTCCTTCCTCTTATCTTTCTTTCACAAGTGCAGTTCGACAATGCCCAGACTTCGACACTCTAAACAGAGATCTCGAAGGCACCAACATTAGCAAATCGCAGCGGAAGTACCTAAGAAAGATGCTGGCCCAGGTAGCTAGATTCTTGACAGGTGCTGACGCCCTGGCAGCCCCAGCCAAGTTCGAGCCATCTTCAAGTTCCTGTTCCAAGGAGGCCTTCCATATGGTATAGATCTTGGAAGTACCATCCAACATGGGGCAAATGAGCCTAAGATCAAGGCAGAAGCCACAACCCACAGCCTCCAATTCCCGAGGAGCATTAACTCCCACACCTCTTCGGTCTCCCCAACCATCGCTCCTTGATGATGGTCAACCTTCTCGTGACATTTTGCCTCCCTCGTAATACTTCAGATTTTTCCAAAAACACTTCTTCATCCGTCAGGAACCCCCGTCTGACCCTGTTCTTTCCCCTACCGCCGTTCCCTTTCCTGTCCGAACTCACTCCTACTCGTCAGGAAACCCTTCCCCGTCTATTCCATCTCTTCCACTAGTGACCAAAGCTAACAACCACCAAACTTCCTGAAAAAGCTCCCCTGTGACCCTATGGCTTTCTCGCACTCCTTTATCTGTCGAAAAATTCACAGAGTTTCCAGTAAAGCCCTTGCTGCTCCTCCTTCTCTTCAAATAACTAGACAACCGTCAGAGTCCCCTGAACCTTCTGCAACTTGCCAGCAAACACGGAACTACCAAAACATCACTGGAATTTCGGCAAAGTACCACTGCGACTCTCGCAGTTTCTCCATAGTCTTGGTGAAGCCCTGAGAAGTTTCATGTTCCCTACTCAGAAGGTCTCAGCACCCTCTAAAGAAGTTCATAAGCACTCTGTGAAGACCCACGACTTGCCCAAGCTCGCTGAAAATCTCTTGAAAGCCTGCACGCTGTGAATTTTGGCCGCGAAACTCCTGTCGGAAGTCTCTTGATGGAAGCTTAGACTCTCTCTCTAAAAGCTCTCTTCGTTGTTTTACCTTTCGATAAAATGGTAAAATGAGGTTTTACCCCCTTTTACACTCAACAGTGCCACGAAGTGCCCCTCACAAGTGCGAAATCACCCACCACGACATGAATGCAAGTCATTGCCACCCACTGTTATCGCCACGTACTTCATAGAGGGTTGTCGCCGCAATCTTCACTGGAAGCTATCGTCACGCGCTTCGCACAAAGGCTATCACCACGGCTTTACAGGAGGCTATCACCATGCACTTCACAGACGCTATCACCGAGCGCTTCACAAGAGCCTATCGCCACGCACTTCACAGGAGGACGTCACCGTGCACTTCACTAAGAGCAGTCACCATGCGCTTCACTACGGCCTAACATTGTGCGCACATCATCTAGGCTTAACTCCATGTGCGTCATCCAAAAATTAGCGTCGTGAGCATGCTACGGCACTACCGACTATGGAATTTTTTTTTTTTCCACTTTCCCAGAACATGACCCGTCATCCCCACAGGCAGGCCACCACTTTGTATCCCCAGGGAGTCAAGTCTCAAGTTATGACCATGTTCCCCATGGAGTCACATTCACTACCCTAAAGCAGTCTAGGTGCACGACCTTAAAATGCATGGTCCAAACTATATGACCGTAAATTGTAGTGGAGGTCTAGTTGCACGACCTTAAACTGCATGGTCCTAGCTGCAAGACTTTAAACTGCATAGCCATGGTCCAAACTATATGACCTTAAACTGTATTGGAGGTCTAGTTGCACGACCTTAAACTGAATGGTCCTAGCTACAGGACTTTAAACTGCATAGCCATGGTCCAAACTATATGACGTCAAACTATAGTAGAGGTCTAGTTGCACAACCTTAAATTGCATGGTCCTCGTTGCATGACTCCAAATTGCATAACTATGGTCCAACTGTATGACCTTAAACTTTAATGCATGTCTTGGCCACATAACGTTAAAAGGCTTAGCACGGTGGTCCAAACTATATGACCTTATACTGTAGCAGAGGTCTAGTTGCATGACCTCAAACTACATAGTCCCAGCTGCAGGACTTTAAACTGCATAGCTATGGTCCAAGCTACAAAGACCTTAAAACTGTTACACACATAGTCCATTCACATGACTTTAAGCTCTAAATGGACGTCACTATCCTCAGTGGGGTTACACCTCTGCTCCCGACGCAGTTCCCACTAGAGCTGCATGCAGGCCACTGTCCCTCATCCCCAGCATGAGGCACATCCCTATTGCAACCCATTATACCCATGGAGTTACGATCATTCTTATCTTTTCAATCCCCAGTGGGGTTGCATCCATGCTCCGGCCTGTCATTCTAAGTGGAGTCACACACATACCATTGCCTATTATCCCCATGGAGTCATGCTGGGTTACTTTCCCATGAGCCATGGAGTTCCATCTTTCACCTTAGGGAGTCATACTTGTCCCCTAATCCCCAGTGAGGTCTGCTTCTCCATCTAAACCTCCTGCTGGTTTTAATCATCATTATCCCCAAGGGAGTTGAATTGCTATTTGTGGACCTATTCCCCATGGATCTTCACCTACATGACAACCCACCTAAAGCGGTTTAGGTGCACGACCCTAAACTTCATGGTCCAAACTATATGATCGTAAACTGTAGGGGAAGTCTAGTTACACGCCCTTAAACTGCATGGTCCTAGTTGCACAACTTTAAACTGCATGCCCACAGTTCAAACCATATGACCTTAAACCATAGTGCACATCCTGGCTGCATGATGTTAAACTGCTTTGCCTAAGTCCCAGATGCACGACCTTAAGCTCGTCCCCACATACGCACACACCCCCTTTACATACATTTTCACAAAAGGTTTCCCTAATCGACCCATTCGTGTGTGCGCATCAGCTTCACTGCTTCCCCAGTGAACCCATTCATTTCACTACCATCACCCATCATTTCTCAATGAGTCTCAGCCATGCTCACAAATTGGCGAACCATCCGGCCAACCATACTCGTCGTAAGCTAGTGGGTCACCAGTTTTCACCCACCATTCATAAATCATCCATCTTTCATAGGTAGCCTCATGTCATCTCCCCAAAGTGAGTCAAAACCACCACCATACTCACTCCATGGCCTCCACAGACTGCCATTCATCACCACTATGGTCCAGCTATATGACCCTAAACTATAGTGCACGTCCCGACGGCATGACGATAAAAGGCTTCGCACAGATCCCGAAGTAAAAAGTAACGACCATGGTGTATTCCTGGATAAGGGAACGCTATGAGTAAAAATGGTGAACAGACATGATCACAAAACCATGAGTAAAAGAGTTCCATGAAAACAAAAACCCTGGCATGGTGAAAACCCCAAAAGGGCACTGTGAGCACAAAAGGATGAAAATGATGGACATGGCCGCAAGGCCATGAGTAAAAGAGCCCAAAAATAAAGGAGGTTGGTGAAAATCAGGCACATACTGCCATTCATCACCACTTCAGTCGAGCTATATGACCCTAAACTATAGTGCACGTCCCCTCGGCATGACGATAAAAGGCTTCGCAGAGGTCTCAAAGGCATGACCTTAAATGCC
Organism: Amborella trichopoda; assembly: GCF_054954075.1. NCBI lineage: Eukaryota > Viridiplantae > Streptophyta > Magnoliopsida > Amborellales > Amborellaceae > Amborella > Amborella trichopoda. The sequence goes on along the minus strand of NC_142338.1, from coordinate 26,206,582 downwards.
CCTTCATAAAAAGTAACGGGCATGGTGTATTCCTAGATAAGGGAACGCCATGAGTAAAAATGACGAACGGACATGGTCACGAAACCATGAGTAAAAAAGTTCCATGAAAAAAAAAACTCGGGTACGGCGAAAACCCCAAAGGGCGTTGTGAGCAAAAACAGATGAAAATGATGGACATGACCACAAGGCCATGAGTAGAAGAGCCCAAAAATAAAGGAGGTTGGTGAAAACCGTCTTTACGATGCCACTTTCCCAGTCCAGGTGAAAACCAGTAAAGGGCGCTTGGACCAACAAAAAGCAGGTTGACCAGCATCACAGTCTCAGCCGGCACCCAATTGCCAAATGGGCACAATTCTAGCTAGCAAGGTCCACACAAAATCCTCAGTTGTCAGCATTTAATCACAACACCAAATGGCTCACCCGGGAATGAGAGCCTCATTAGATCGCCCACACTTCAACATTCAAAAACAAAACGAGTCCCTGAGGGTGCGGATGATGAACAATAAATCCCTCAAAATGCTAAAGATGCTCACGACGGCAGGAAATTGACAAAGCCAGGGGAGAACCTGCCAAAGACTTCAGGGGATGCCTCGTCATGAGGCCACCTCATTAAAATCCCTCCCTAGCCGACAAACCCAGACCTTCGGGACAGGCCAAAAGCCCCCAACTGGCCCCAATGGGACCTCGATGCAGAATAAAAAGAGAAGCCGATCAATAAAGACTGACAAATAGTGGAAATTTCAACAGTCTCAGAATAACCCCAGAACTGGTTAAGATCTTCATAAGTACTACTAAAAGTCTCCTGTAATGTTTCGTCACAATCCAACATGTCTAAGGTAGAGCAGACTGGGAAGCAATTTTGACAGATTCAGCCTCTAGCACCTTGAAACAGACCCTATAACTGGAACCTTACTTTTGGTACATCAAAAAACTATAATACCACTGTCATTAGATCCGGCATGGTTGCAACCCCAGGGATCAAATTTCAGCTTAAACAGATACTCCAAGAAGACGTTATGGGTAAAAGATCAAAACAGGAGAAGTCGCACACTATTCTTGTGCGGCCACCCAGCAAGTAATCACCATTAAAGGTGCAGTCATGAACAATGACTTGCAACTCTCATAGCTCAATCGTTCGAGGTTGGATCATGCCCAAATTTTGTGAGCATATTTGACTCGTCAAGACGAGCATTTCGATATGTAGCACGTCCCGTGACGACGCCCGAGCGCGAAGAAATTCTAGAGAGAAGGTGTTGATCTGTGAAGAAAGTTACAGGAAAGTCAGCAGCGACATGCCTCTCTCGAGCGGCCAAATCATGACACTCGCAATCTCAATCAACGTGAAACTAGTCGCATCGCATGCATAAGGCCCATGGCTATTGCTGATCCAAACCCTGCACATGATGAATCGTCAGATCTCGTGCACAAAGCCGACAAATTGACTACAAATTCTGGTGCCGAAATTCTAGATTCCTGTTAAAATTCCAAAGTTGTGAAATCTTCGTTCGAGCACGAAATTGAGCTGTGTTTGTTGCCATGTGACCGTGATAGCATGCTCAATGTCATCTAGTGAAGAAATCACAAAAAAACATCAAGGAATGAGTACACTATCGATCCGAAGTTTACAAGATTCATCCAAATTTCATGTCACATGATCGTGGTTCAAAAACACGATCCATGGCTCGAAGTTAGCATCAAATTGATCGTCATGCCGATCCCTACAAGAAAACAATCATCTTTCGGACAAACTGACACCAGAGCAACCCCGGATAATCCATGAAAGATCACGCACATTGTAGGGCAGCAGCAAGGACTGTTCTAGAATTTTTATAATTGTTAGGAAGGGGCAAATTTATCATTTTACACCCTATTTTCCAATTTTATTTAATTCAATTAAATATTAATTTTCAGCAATTAGATTTAATTTTGATCAATCCACCCATGTTTGGGAAAAACACTATATATACCACGTACTCTCATTGTACATGGACCGAACTTGGCTTAATAATATCTCCATGTTTTCTCATTGTTGGGTCACGGCTTGAGAGAGAGAGTAAGGAGAGAGAAACTTTTGGGATGGTAGTAGTTATGTGCCTCGATCTCACCCTCCAGGGGAGACCCAAGACATTTTGAGATCACTCTCTCGGAAACCTAGTTCAAGAACAAGGGCAAGTATTACCAACCGATGAGAGAGGAATTTAAGGTGGGTTCGGGACTTACTCGGGCTAGCTCGCGTGGGCGCCCTCTTAGATCATAAAGAAGTCCCCCTATAACAAAATAGATTCGGATTCACCTCCCTTGGCTTATATTCTCTTATTTTCTACAATCACACATATATGGCAAAGGTTATAAGACAGGTGGGTCAATAGACCTCACCTGAACTTTTGGGTGAACATATACATGAGTGTACATTCAAAAGAAGAAGGAAAGAACGAGAGAAGAAAGATGGGGGAAAAAAGAAGCTGACCAAGAGGGGAGATCAGCACAACGACTAAGTTGACAAATAATTGGCCTGACATTGTAGTAAAATGGGCTCAGTAACTCAGACCGGCTCACAGAATTACTACTAAACGTCAATACCGATACTGACTAACTAGGCATGATGGTTAGTCTATCGTGACAATAAAGTGGGCACATTAATTCTGGCACAACAACATTACGGCTAGATGATAGGACTATCATAAGAGGCTAATCTCAACCTTTCTTAATCAAACGAAAGGATAACAGAAAGAATGAAAGTCATAAAGAAAGAGAAAGAAGTAAGAAAGAGAAGAGAAAGAAAGGGAGGAAGAGAAAGAAAGAGGAGAATAGTGTGAGAGAAGAGAGAAGGAAGGAGAAAAGAGGGTGAAAGATATAGTCGACACTAAGCATCGCCGGCTGTGTTGGAAGAGAAAGAGAAGGAAAGACACAGTCGGTGCTAAGCATCGTCGGTTGGAAAGAGAAGAGAGAGACAGTCACAGTCGACGTTAGGCTTCGACGGTTGTGTTTAAGAATTAAACAGAGAGAAGACACAATCGACACTGGGCATCGCTGACTGTGCTAGTTAGAGAAGAGAGAGAATCTGTACTAGACAAATCAGAGAGAGAAGATACAGTCAAAGATAGGCTTCATCGAATGTATTAGATGAAGAAGAGAGAGAAGACGTAATAGGAGTTAAGCTTTGTCAATTGTATTAGATGAAAAGGAGAGAGAAGATGCAGTCGACGCTAAGCTTCACCGACTATATTAGACAAACAAGAGAGAGAAGATGCGGTTGGCTCTAAGCTTCATTGACTGTGTTAGAGGAAGAAAAGAGAGAAGATGCAGACGACGCTAGGGTTCACTGACTATATTGGACGAAGAAGAGAGAGAAGATTCAGTCGGCGTTAGGCTTCACCGATTGTATTAGACGAATAAGAGAGAGAAGATGTAGTCGGCACTAGGCTTCACTGACTGCATTGGACAAAGAAGAGAGAGAAGATACAGTCGTTGTTAGGCTTCACCGAATGTATTAGATGAAGAAGAGAGAGAAGATGAAGTCGATGCTAGGCTTTACCGATTGTATTGGACGAAGAAGTGAGAGAAGATGCAGTCGATGTTAGGCTTCACCGACTGTATTGAATAAAGAGCAGAAAGGGTGATAGAAATAAGAAGAAGAGACAAAAAGAGATAGAGATGGAAAGAAGAGATAGATAGAGATGAGAAGGAGAGAGAGAAATAGAGATAGATATTAAAAGAAGAGAAAGAGAGAGATAGAGATGAGAAAAAGCGAGAGAAAGAAATAGAGATAAGAAGAAAGGAGAGAAAGATAGAGAGAGATGAGAATAATAGAGAGAAAGAGGGAGATAGAATGAGAAGAAGAGGGGAAAGAGAGATAGAGATGAGAAAAAGAAGGGAGGAGAGAGAAAGAGGGGAGGAGAGAAAAAGAGGGGAGGTGAGAGAAAGTTACCTTAACAAAGGTACCAGAACTTTTCTTATGTCTCCTCTCTCTCTCTCCAAGATGTACCCACGAGCTCAAGCAAAATTCAGAACTTTATTGATTGATCCAAGAAAAATGAATCAAGCCTTTTTACAATAAGGCATTGCCTGTTTATATAGAATTCGACTAAATCATGGGTGTACACTCAAAAACTACCTAGAATTGAAGATAATTACAATTTAATTTAATTTAAATAAATTCTAAACATGGTGCAAAATGATTATTTTGCCCCTGCCTAACAATGCATGGAATTTCAGAACAGTCTCTGCTGTTGCCCGATAACTTGCGTGATCTTACATGACTGATTCGGAGTTGCTCTGATGCATGTTGGATCAAAATATGACTATTTCCTTGTAGGGCTCGGCATGGCGATCGATTTGATACCAACTTCGAGCCATGAATCGTGTTTTTAAACCAGGATCACGAAACTTGGATTTTGGATGAATCTTGAAGACATTGGATCGATTGTGTACTTGTTACATGATGTTTTTCTTCAGTTTCTTAGCTGAATCATACTGAGCATCATGTTGCAACAAACGCATCTCAATTTCGTGTCCAGATGAAGATTTCGTTGTCTTGAGTTTTGGCCGGAATCTTGAAATCTGGCAGCAGGAATTTACAGCAACTTTGACGCGTCATTGTGTGAAATCTAGCCATTCATCATACACAAGGTTTGGACCAAAGAAAACCTCAGACCTTATGCACATAATGCAATTGGTTTTGCGTTGATCGGGTATGCGAGCGTCGTGATTTGGTCGCTCGACCGAGTTGTGCTGCTGCTGAATATTTTGCAACTTCCTTCACATATCAGCAACTTATCTCTTGTATTTCTCCATGCTCAAGCATTGTCACGGGGCATACCACCTATTAAAACGCTTGTCTTGATGATACGAACAAGTTCACGAAATTTGTGAGCGATCCAACTTGGAACGAGTGAGATATGCGCCCCAAAAGTGATTGTCTGTGACCCATAGGGGTGTTTGACCACGCCAGATCCAATAGCGGTAGTCCCACAGCTGTTTGACATACCAAAAATATAGCTCTATTTACGGGGTCTATTTAGGGTGCTAGAGGTCGATTTTGTTGAAAATGTTTCTTTGTGTTCCCTACCTTAAACATGTATGATTGCGATGAATCTTGACAGGTGGTCTTTTGAAGTGTTAATGAAGCTCTTGACCAATTCTAGAGAAATTTTGAGACTATCAAAATTTCCACTTTATTTTGCAGGCTGTATTGACCTGCTTCCTCTTTATTCTGCATCAGGGACCAAGGTGCTGAAAAATATGTTCAAACAGCTTGCCCCGTCGAATGTTGTGCTTCGAGAGAAGTGAGAAGGACAATGTTCGAAAAATTTTCTTCAGCTATATTACTTTTTTCTTTCTAGCCATGGACCACATTAACGCTAAGGAGATTCACGTAATGGTTTAACTAGGATGCTCAGACGTAGGGATGCGTTGTTCACTGGTCCGTCCGTGGAGACTTCAGGGGGAGAAGAGACTTTTTTTTTTAGGGATCTTATCAAAGTCCTCACCCTTGTGTGGACTGTTTGGGATTCTGAAGCTGAAGATTTTGAACGGACATCGTCAATCAAAATCAGGCCCATCTGGCAATTGGTGCCATGTCAAAGGGCATTGTTCCCATTTGGTCTGGGTTTGTTTGTTCCCTGAAGAAACTTTGGTCGGCACTGTTTGCTGCTACACTAGGTTTGCTTTTGACAGTCAGAATACCACTGTAGGTCCCATTAGCCGAGTCCAATCGAGGGCAGTTTTGTTAGCCAGTCCCCAAGGTCTGGGCCTATCAACAAGGCGAGCTGAAGTCTCTGGTAGGTTTGTCTTGGCTTTGTCAGTTTCTTGCCTTGGTAGTGTTTATTTTTAGAGTGTGTTTGTGACCTTGTGAGAATGATGCTCTTTTTTCATGAGACTTGTCTTGCCCTCTAATCGAGTATTCTGTCTTTCGAGTCCTTTTTGCTACAAAACTCAGGCTATCATAATCTTTTCTTTGAAGCTCATATTTTTTTTTGGGTCCTGGTATTGTGACACAAGGGATATTTCCTTTTTGAGTGTGGGCTGAAGCCGCCTATTAAGCGCTGCATCAACCTGTTTATTAGTCCAAGCGTCCTTTGTGGATTTTCACTTGAACTTGGGAAGCGGTGTCATAGAGACAGTTTCACCAACTTCTTTTTATTTCGGGGCTCTTGTACCCATGACCTTATGGTCATGTCTACCCTTATTCTTTCATTTTTACTCACGATGCCCTTTCGGGTTTTTACCGTGCGCGGATTTTTTATTCACGGAACTCTTTTACTCATGGTTTTGTGACCATGCCCATCCATCATTTTTACTCATGGCGTTCCCTTATCAAGGTATACACCATGCTCGTTATCATTTTTTATGAAGGCGTATTTAAGGTCATGCCTCCGAGACTTGTGTGAAGCCTTTTAATGTCATGTGGTCAGGACGTGCACTATGCGTTAAGGTAATACATCTGGACCATAATGGGGATGGATAATAGTCTATAGGGGCCATGAAGTAAGTCTGGTAGTGGTTCTTGCTCACTTTTGAGGAGATAGCACGAGGCTACCTATGAAAGATGGATGATGTATGAAAGGCAGGAGAAAAAGGGTGACCCACTAGCTTACGACGAGTATAAGTAACAGGATGGTTCACCATTTTGTGAGCGCGGGCTAGACTCAATGAGCAATGATGTAGAATGATGATGGGAAGGAACTCACTGGGGATATGATAAAGGTGGTGCGTGCACACGAATGGGTTAGGGAAGACGTGCGTGAAGATGCACGTAAAAGGTGTGTGCACGTATGTGAGGACGAGATTTAAGGTCATGCCTCCGGGACCTGTGCAAAATAGTTTAACATCATGCGGCCAGGACGTGCACTATGGTTTAAGGTCAGACAGTTGGACCGTGGTTATGCAGTTTAAAGTCATACAACTAGGACCGTGGAGTTTAAGGCCGTGTAAGTAGACCTCCGCTATAGTTTTAAAGTCATATAATTTGGACCATGGTTATGTAGTTTAAAGTCATGTAACTAGGACCGTGGCTACAGTTTAAGGTCATATAGCGCGGACCATGGTTATCCAGTTTAAAGTCATGCAACTAGGACCGTGCAGTTTAAGGTCGTGCAGCCAGACCTCCGCTATAGTTTAAGGTCATGTAGTTTGGACTATGCAGTTTTAGGGTCGTGTAACTAGACCAAAGTTGTCCAGTTTAAGGTCATGCAGCGCGGACCAAGGCTTGGGTCACCATGTAGGTGAGACTTCATGGGGAATAGGTCTGTGGGCAGCAGTCTGACTCCCTGGGGATAAGATAAGTAGGACCGATGAGGGGTCCAGATAGGAAAGCTGACCTTATTGGGGAAGAGGTGACAAACATGGGTCTTTTATAAGCATTAGAGATCACTGGGGGTTGCAGCAGCAAGAATGACCCTAACTCTACTGGGGATAATAGTATGTGGTACAAGCATGGCTCTTCTACTAGGGATGAGGAGTCTTGACTTGATTTTGATCGACCTAGGTTCCACTTTACTAAGGGTAATAAGTAGAGTCAAAGTGCGACTTTATTAGGGATAGGGATAGGACACACAAGGCTTCGGCCTGGAGTAGGTGACAATAGGCTGCTTGAAATACAGTCGACGCCAGGTGCAGCAACCATTGTTTCTTGAGAGTTCTCAGTCGGCGATGAGTCTTTGCAACCGGCGCTGAAGACAGCCAACACTGATTTTGAACCAGTCAGCCGACACTGGATTAAAAATACTGCCGACACCGAGTTGCTAGACGCACAGCTGGCGATGTGGTATCGCTTAGAGACAGCCGGCGCTGAGTTGTCGAGCACACAACCTGCGCTGTGGTTGGTGAAATACAGTCGGCGCTCGGTAAATTCGACCGCATAGCCAGCATTGAGTATGGATCAATATTTGGGCCATGACCTGAGCCCGTCGTGGTCCGGCCCTTTTGTTGGAATTTTTTCAGGCAACGATGGGAGTTGCATCGGGCCTCGAGTCAAAGTCCGACAAGGTCTAGCCTGTTCATTGGAATTTTTCAAGCGGCGATGAGAGTTGCCTTGGGCCTCGGGTCAAAGCCCATCTCGGCTCATCGTCGCTTGGCTTTCCTTTGACGCAACTGGGATTCCCAGTTTGTGAGGGGCGTTTGAGGGTAGCATTGGTTATATAAGGGGGTAAGACCCCATTTTCTTCACTTTTAACTGTAGGTAAAAACTTAAACAAAAAATTTTTAACAGTGAGCAAAGGGTGCCCAATAGAAACTCCGACAAGTAGTGGGATTCTAACAAAGGTTTTACGGAGAAGGTTTCAACGATCAAAACTCTACTGAAGATTGGTGAAGTTGCAGAAAAAGGGAGCAAGAAAAGAAAATTCTCAGGGGAATTTTTCGGTAGGACAAGGAGTTTTGGGCTAAGGTTTTGCAGGATGGAACATCAGTGGGAATTTTCGGGAAGCAGGAGTACTCCGGCCGTGGTATTTTGAGGGTAGAAGAGGCGAGAAGTGCAGTAGTGGGCATTTCCGCGAGTCTTGGGAGTTTTCCAGGGGACATAAGTGATTTCTCGGTAACTTGGTGACATTTCGGCCAAGGCACGGGCAGGGAAAGTCTCATAATAGGTTTCCGACGGGACACGAGGAGCATGGCCGGCCCTAGCCTTTGAAGGACACAGCCAGCACTGGCTTCAGACGGCACTCATCAGCGCGCGTGGCCTGCCATGACGCGCACAATGCTGCTCGCATGTGGTGGTAAGTTGCTTGCAGGACTTGCGGCGCTCGGTGATGAGCTACGTAAGGTGATGTTCATGGGCCGGCAAAGGGTGGTGAATGATGGTAAGGCATGGCTTGTGATACCTGTTGGAAGCCACGTCCTCCAGCACAACAGTGAAGTCCATGTTGTTCTGTGGAAGGAAATCCACTGTGAACAGGGTATGCTCTCCTTCATAGGCCAGTTCCTTGCCAGAGCAACCTGCTTTGTATGTTTGATACACACGTCGAATGCATTCTATGTTATATCTTTGATATACGCATTATATGAGATCTTTGGCATGTATGTTGGATATACACGTCAGTTGAACTGAAGCTAACTTCTTCGAGTCGTTTCGCTTCATATTGTGGCCTATAACCATCCTCTTACTCATCTGATGAATTGAAGCTAACTTCTCCAAATGGTTTCGCTTCTTCTTCATGAGGAGAGTATTTTGGTGGATTTGCTTCTTCTGGGAGCAATTCTTTTGTGGGTTTGCTTCTTCTAGGAGAACAATTTTTTTGGTGGGTTTGCTTCTTCTTCAGAGACAGAAGTAGACGACTCCGGCCCTTTTGAGCCCATTGTTATCACTTTTGATCTGGAGAGGACTCAAGATCTTGGGAAAGCGCCCCTGAGTCCACGAGTAGTTCCTGAGTCAGAGGCGGCTCCAATGGAGACTGACGAGGCTGAAGGCCCTGAAGCAACTACTCCAAGAAGGGGCTCTGCTCCTGATGTGACCTCCATGCATCTGTACTTTAGTACTCCAACCGAGGCAGGGCTATGACTCAAGAAGAAAAGCCTATAGTTGATGATGTTCCTGAGCACTAAGATATTGCTGTCATTGTGGGCACGAGACAGGTCGTGAAGATGAGGGGGTTGAGCTCTTCGTGGCCGAGGTTCTATATGTTAAAGGTGCAGGTCAAATGGAAGAATCCATGACTTGGGGTGAATCGGCTGGCAAAGGCCAAGGGGAAGAGGCAGTTCCTGAACTTGCTAATACTGAAGTGGAAGTTCAGGAGGGTGAGGAGCAAGGGGAACAGGTTTCTTCAGAGCCTGCTGGAACAGAAGTAGAGATCCCTATAAGCGAGGGTCAAGGCAGCAAGGCTGCTACTGAAGAACCCAAGCAAGTTGAGGCTGGGGCTGCTTCTGAGTCTAAGGGGCAAGAAGCTCTTGACTTTGCCATCGTTCCAGAGGAGCCAGTGGCTCAAATTTCCATCACTTCGACAAGCTCAGTCCTTGAAGCCGAACCCTCTTAAGTAGTAGTAATCCCAGCAGCACCATCTAGGCCAATCTTTAGCGGGGTTTCTGATATTATTGCAGGCATGCTTCGAGCAGGCCTTCAGGGCTTGAGGGAGCTGCCTTTCAATGAGCTGGGCGAAGCTTTGGCAAAACTGAGGGAATTCGCAGTGACCACCACGGTTGGGAGTGCACCAGAAGTGCTTTCCCATTTTAATGAAACCCTAAATGAGCTAGAGAGCTAGAGGTCAAGAGTGCTGCATCATGAGGAATAAATTAGCAGGCTAGCCTCTTTGGAGGAGTCAATCTTGGGTCATTGCGAGAAGATAGATTCTTGCATTGAGAAGAAGGCCACGATAACTGGCTGTCAGCAGGATCTCAAAAGGGAGGCACAAGGAAGCTACAAGAGAATGATTGAAATTTGAGAGGAGATGCGAATATTGAGGTAGGAATTCGCAGGTCTTGAGACGGAGATGGTTCAAAGGAGGGCCATGAAGGCTTCTTTGGTTGCAGATTTATCCGAACTCAATGGCAACCTTGAGTCGAAAACTGTGACGATGGAGGAGGAAACGCAAACGGTGACCAAATTGAAGGAGCGTGTCTAGGGCACCGAGACTTCTCCTACAGCGTGCAACGAAGAGATCAATAAGATGACTGATTAGTTTTGAGAATGTCTTTTCTTTTACCAGTACATGTAAAAGTTTTAACTCATAAATAAAGTGCTTCTTTTTCTCTTCTAGATGACTTCACTGCATATTTCATTCTTTTCTTACTTTCGCTGCACCTCATGTGATTTTTTTTCGAATGCCTCTCAACACTTTTATTATCTCTAGAGGTTAATACCCTAGGCCTTGTTTAACCCCATGACGAGCTGTCATGACTTGGATAGCTTTGAAATGAGGGGTCATTGCTTTTCCTCCTCTTAATGTTTGATTGGCCAAGGTCTCATAGTTCATTTTCTTCATCATTTGGTGAGCTTGGTTACTATAGATAGTCCAGTCAAGAGGGGCTTCGACCTCCATTAGTGGTGCATTAACTTCAAACCCATCATAGCTTTTAGTCTCAGGCACGTACTCGTTGAGATGTTTTGAAGCGATATGCATGACCTTCAATTGACTCTGGAGACTAAAAAGTTTTCTTCATAAGTTTGCTAGGCGATCCTTTCCTTGAGGGGAAGAAAGTTTCCCTTTCTCAGACTGCTCTCCTCCTACCAGATCAGGGAAAAGTAGAACTTTAAGTTGGTCACTTGTCCGAGGAGCACCCTCTATACTTATAGCAATCGGATTTTGAAAAATATTTTACGGCGGTTGACACGCCACTTTTGCTTTCAAGAGCGTAATGGGGATATGCAGAACTTTCTGATGGTCCGGCGTATAGGTGATCCTTGGAGCCGGGAATTTTATCCCCATGACTTGCTCAATCTCAGGAATGACCTCTAGTTCATCTTTCGGCCAAGGTGGATCAGAATTAGGGGCAGAGGGTGAAGACTCCTTTTAAAGTGAAGAAGGAGTTTCTTGAGGGATGATGGTTGGGACGTTAGAATGAATAGTGGTTAGAGGTAAAACTCTACCCCTGCCTTTCGTCCTCTTTGAACATGTTCACCAATGTTATCCCAACATCCTCAACATTTTCATGAGACGAAGCTGTTGTCTTGATTGTAGACTTATGACCTCCATCATTCAACTTTTGAGGCAACACCAGATCTGTGAAGTAATATTTAGCATCGACATAGTGAGTTTTGGGTGTAGGGAATGGTCTCTTATCCGCATAGATCGTATGTTGTCTCCCATCTCGACTATACTTGAAGCACTGATGCAATGTCGATGGAACCACTCCTTGGTCATGGAGCCATGGCCGACTAAGGAGAATGTTGTAGGAAGTGTCGGTGTCGAATACATGGAAATGGGCGTAATCGTTCAGCTCACTGATCTTAAAACGAAGGTGAACCATGATAGCTGACTTCTCTTCTGACTAGTTGAACCCTTGAACTCTGACGTGGGTGGGGGTAAGATCTTCAGACCCCAACCCTAATCAAGTAAGGATCCTCCTTGGAAGTAATTCGTCAGTAACAAAGAGAAAAATTTTCTCCCAGCTACAGATCGTCCTCAGAAAAGGTAATCGGCATACATCCATCTAAAATCATCATGTCCACCTCAATAGGTTCTACTTCGTTCTCATACACTTCTGGGTTAGAGAGAGCCTGAACCAAAGCCATCCGGTAATCCTTCAAGATAATTAGGGCATCATAGATATTGAGGAGGGCTGAAAGCTTCTGTAGATGCCCTATTACATCATATTTCACCTTTTCTTTATCAAGGCCTTGTACGCCTAGTCCTGCCATTGGTTTGGGTGGTATGTTGGGTTGACGAGCAGGTTTGGGTGGAAGAGGTTTATTTTGGCTTATTGGCTGACTCGATTGCACAACAAGATTAGTTCGGGTGATGGAGGTCTAAGGTTTTGGAAGTGATTGAGTATATGTGATCAGAGGTGTCCCAGGGAGTAGGAGAATAGGAGGATTGTTTGAGGTATTGGGATTAGGAAGGAGCCTAGGGAGATGTAAGATAGGAATATTAGTCTTTGGATTAAGGGGCAATGGCGGACTAGGAAACTTCAAGGTGCCGGACTTCTACGATGGAGGTTGCACCGTCCTCCCCGATCTGAGATTTATCTGCCCCGTGATGGGTGTTGCTCTTGAGATTTGCACCATATGGCAAGCTTCCTGAGAGTAGAAACTTTGCCCCCTTGACTCTCTTAGTCTCTGCTCAAAGTCGGGCTCATGGGGCCACTGGGGTTTCTTTGGCTTTTACTTTTTGTGCTTCTTTGAAGAGGGTGGTTGTGCTTTGGCTCGAGTTACCAAGGTGTCAGCAACCATCAAGAATCATGCTTTCTGGGCCAACGTCTTTTTCAACCACTTCCGTTGTGATGCTTATGTTGGATCCTACAATTTATTTGTTGAGAGCCTCGAAGTCCAGACATAACAAGGTTATACCTGCAAGAGACAAAGAAGAAGAAAGATGAGAAGCTGAAGAAGAAGAAGGAGGAGGTTAGAAAGTCAAGGACTTTTAGGGTCGTTCCCCTCATTAGACCGATCTGGGTGGATTCCTATGTCATCACCAGGATTGGACGATTGCAGAGGGTCTTTTAGGTCTTTCCCATGCTTAGACTGTTGGGGAGTGCTTTTAACGTCGTCACCCTCATTGGACGTGCTCTGAGTGGAAGATGGTACGGGAACATCTTCTTGACAGGATGAAGAAGGAAGAAGGATCATGCTAAGGATAAAGCTCAATAAAGTTGGTAGTGGGGGGAAGGGCCTAAGAAATTCCTGCTCAACTGGAGGTTGAGCCATCTTGTTTCTCAGGAGAGCAGCCCTTGGTGCCCGTCTCCTTCTGGTTTTCTGAGGTGGTGTTTGATTCGTCTCGCTAGGCTTGTGAATAACCCTAACTTGGTGAATTGCTTCTCGTCTTAAGGACTTGAGTCTGCTTTGCCCATGGTGGACTATCGATGGTTGGGAAGTCGAGGGTTCCGCAGAGTCTGAGTCATTGATAGGAAGGCTTTGCTTTGGGAGATCCTCTTGCACCGATGGAGGAGTGACTTGGGGATCACTTATTGGAACGTTGTAAAACTCCTGACATTCCCGCATTTTCTTTGCGAATATATCATGGAAACTGGTGCATTCCCACAAGTAGTGGCCCCTTATTTGGTGATACGGGCACCAGCGGTCCTCAGTTCCTTTAGCAAGGTGTTGGGGTTTCCTTGCTTGCTTCAGTGTGATTATGCATTCCTGAAGCGTTATAATGAAGAAGGCATAAAGGATACCAGGCATTTCATCTTCCTCTTAGATGGTTACTACATGGGAGGCCTCAGCTGCCCCGAAGGCCTTCTTTAAGTCTTCAAGCTTTATCTGACCCTTCTGAATCAAGGCCTCGATAATATCCTTTAGTGTGTAGCAATCATATGTGGGATGATTGATCCTCCGATGGTAAGCACAATAATTCGTCTGAGTGTCAAGGCCAACTTGCTCGGGGAAATTGGTTTTTGGAAGCTGGATCATATTCTGTTGCAATAATAACTGAAACAGTGCAGAGACCCATTCCTTCTCAAAGGGGTAGACCTTATTCCTATGCCTGGTGAAATAATCACCCTGATCAAGGTTGGCTCGCAGGGGTACTCGGTTGTACGACTATTGTTGCTTGCCTGCCTGGGGCGTTATATTTGTCGTGCTCACCCCTTTAAAGAGGCCTAAAGTTTGGGAGGGGCCTGCTTTGGATCAGTGACCATGACGGCTGCACTGATTACTCCTTTCTGTTGGCTGCCCCATGTTTTATTTCGAGAGCTATCATTGCCCCAGTTGTTCGCTGGGCTTGTAGACGGTTGTCATGAGCCATCATGGTGGGGTGATAGACTTTCTATGCAGATTGATTTAAAGATCAGCTCTAACATGGAAGTTGGATTAGAAGCCTCAACGTGTAGAGAAATTTCAGGTCACATGTTCCGCAAGCAAGTTTGGACTGCTTCCTTCTCGGGCATAGGATTTGGATGGCGAGAAGCCAAATTTCTCCATCTTGATATGAACTGGTCCATGGGCTCATCGGGATCTTGAGTCTAGGTGAGAAGTTCAATGGTTTGAACCGCTCTCTTGACGATGATAGAATAGTTTCTCCATTTCCTCCCACGTATGTACTGAGTTTGGAGGAAATCGAGCATACCATTGAAATGTCGAGCCATCAAGGGTCTTAACGAACTGATGGAGAAGAAGTCTCCCGTCAGCCGTTGTTTCTCGATATGCTACCTGAAAGTGGGCAATATGCTGGTTCGGGGACATGGTTTCGTTGAATAAAGGAAACTTCCCTTTCTTGTAATCTGAGGGAAATGGGACCTAGTCAATATATGAAGGGTATGGCCATTGATAAGACGTTGCACCCTATATCCTCGAGATTTGTCTGTTCTTTAAGCTATGGGTCACCATAGCGTCAATGTCTACCTAAGAGATGGGTTGAGGGATAGAATTCTCTTGTGAGGCAGAAGGAGGGGGCTGCCTTGGAGGTGCACCATCAAAGTGATGGGAATTGACCTCATGGTTAGCTGACTGGCGTGCGACGTCTATACGATCAATCTTTTCCATCATCGTGTGCACCATATCCTCAAATTTGTTCATGCGTTATTCCTGCGCGTCATCGGGCTTGCTTACAACCATTACACTGATTGTTTCTCTATGGAGATCAGCATTAGTTGCAGTTGAGGGCTTGCGAACTTGACGGGTAGTACGCGGTAGATTGGTCATCAAGGGGTCAGCATGCCCTGAGTGGACCCAACTTTTATATGCCGATCACTTGAGGACAGGCTCTCGACAGTCTTGGGACCGTGGCTGCTGAGTGGCTGGTCATCCTCTACAACACTAACCACAATGCAGAGCTCATGGAGTTTTGCTTCAGGCATCGTCATCTGAAGAGGGTAGAAGGGGTTCAGGCTAAGAGGGTCATCAGAGCTAGCTGCCCCGACCGCCTTAGTCATTTGTTTGGTCAGAATTCGCATACCTAGATTACGTTTAGCTTTGAGGCTTTGTTGGACCTCACGCCAAAACTGCGATCTGGGTTGCGGCTGGTTAGCTCTTCTTGTACAAGAGAGAGTTGTCTCCATCAGGTGTGGCAAAGGATGAGGGCCAGGGACTGGAGTCATCGTGGGCTAGGGAGGATGAAGGACTTGATCTTCCAATAGGTCATTACCCTGAGCCCTCTTGTGGGCTCCAGAGACACGACCAAAGTGATGGGGCTGGTTTAGGATGGTACTCTTAGGGAAAACCTTCGAGTACCAAGGTTGAAGGTGCTTGCTCGAAGAAGGAGGAGCAGGCAGGAGCAGAGTTGACTCATGAGGAGGCCTGATTCGAGGGCAAGGGGATGTCTGTGATGGCAACGCATGTGCGCCCCTTGAAGAAGATCACGAGGGACCTGAGGGTCAGCCCGGGCTAGTGCAAGTGGTCTGACATTAGGAGGCCGAGAACTACGAGCAGGTGTCTGTAAGAGAACAAGTGGAAACCTGCCCCTTACAGGGTGCGCTTGTGTGTGCAGAGTAAGAGGACGAGGAGGTCATCTCCTATGTACTCGGGTTGGCATAATGACGGCATTGTTCCAAGCAATGAGATGCATATGATCAGCGTGCATAGGACCTAGCCTTAGAAAGTCTGATCCTGGATGCAAACTCGAGGTAACATAAGGGTTGCCCCGAGGTGTGGCTCGAGTGGGTGACCCACGAGCCTTGTGGTATGTATGAGGGGTGGAGACCGTAGGGCTTCCGCCTCGTGTGTTGGGCCTTTAGGGATAGAGACTCATTGTGGTGCAGGAATGTGGGGGGTGGCCTTGCGGCGACCCACAGATGCAATGGCAACTTGCTTGCCTTTGCAGATAGAGACTGGGCAGCCTTCCGGTGTACCTCAGAAATATGACCAAGAAGTGACTTGCCTGTAACTGAGTGCATGTTGTGTGGGGCAACAAATGTGTTGCCGATGCAGGGTGCCTTGGCAGAGGTTCCACTAGAGCATGGAGATGGTGAGTTAGGGATTTTTAAGTCCCTCCTCATGCCAATCCAGGTTAAGACCAGGGAGCTAGACCCGAGGTCTTTGCTCAAAAGGATGGTTGGGAACGAAGTTGAAGGAACTTGTTCCCCAGGGACACATGCGAATGCAGGGATAAGAAATCCTTGTTCCAGATAAATGAGTTACAGAACCCATAAGCCATAAGTGATGTGTGAAAAGATAAAAGTAAATAATAAAAGAAGAAACTAAAACGATCTGACTAAAGGCTAGTAAATCCCCAGTGGAGTCGCCAAGCTGGTTAAGTGTCTCGATCTCGCCCTCTGGATCTGGATCAATCGGGCGGCACACGTCTCAGATTTCAGGAGAAACCCAGGATGTTTTGAGATCACTCTCTCAGGAACCTCGTTGGAAAACAAGGGCAGGTATTACCAACCGATGAGAGAGGAATTTAAGGTGGGTTCGGGACTTACTCGGGTTGGCTCGAGCGGACTTCCTCTTAGATCACGAAGAAAACGCCCCAGTAATAAAACTGGTTCAGAATCGCCTCTGTTGTCTTGTATTCTCCTGTTTTATGCAATCACATATATATGGCAAAGGTTATACGACAAGTGGGTCAGTAGACCTCCCCTGGCCTTTTAGGTGAATATACACAGGCGTGTACAATCAAAAGAAAAAGGAAAGAACGAGAAGAAAGATGGGGGAAAGAAGAGTTTGACCAGACGGGGAGATCAGTGAAGTGATTAAGTTGGTGAATAATTGGCCTGACGTGGTAGTAAAACGAGCTCGATAAATCAGACTGGCTCACAGGATTACTACTAGATGTTAATAGCAATACAGACTAGCTAGACACGATGGTTAGTCTGTCGTGGGAATTCTGACACAACAACATTACAGCAAGATGACAGGACTATCATAAGATGTTAATCCCAACCCTTCTTAATCAAACGAAAGGATAACAAAAAGAATGAAAATCATAAAGAGAGAGTAAGAAGTAAGAGAATAAGAAAGAGAAGAGAAAGAAAGAAGGAGAAGAGTGTGAGAGAAGAGAGAAGGAAGGAGAAAAGAGGGTGAAAGACACAATCGGCGCTAGGCAACGCCGGTTGTGTCGGAAGAGGAAGAGAAGGAAAGACACAGTCAGTGCTAAGAATCGTCGGTTAGGATGGAAAGAGAAGAGAGAGAAGGACACAGTCGGCGCTAAGCTTCGTCGGTTGTGTTTAAGAAGTGAAGAGAGAGAAGACATAGTCGACACTGAGTATTGTCGGCTCTGCTAGTCAAAGAAGAGAGAAAAGATGCAATTGGTGATAGGTTTCATCGACGGTACTAAACAAAGAAGAGAGAGAAGATGCAGTCAGTGCTAGGCTTCACCGACTGTAGTAGATGAAGAAGAGAGAGAAGATACAGTTGGTGTTAGGCTTCGTCGATTGTATTGGACAAAGAGGAGAGAAAAGATGCAGTCAGTGCTAGGCTTCACCGACTGTACTAGACAAAGAAGAGAGAGAAGATGCAGTCGACGCTATGCAAAGGCTTCACCGACTGTATTGAATGAAGAAGAGAGAGAAGATGTTATTGGTGCTAGGCATCACCGACTATATTAGACGAAGAAGAGAAAGAAGATGCAGTTGGTGCTAGGCTTCACCGATTATATTGGACAAAGAAGAGAGAGAAGATGCAGTCAGGGTTAAGCTTCACCGCCTATATTAGATGAAGAAGAGAGAAAAGATGCAGTCGATGTTAGGCTTCGTTGACTGTATTAGACGAAGAAGAGAGAGAATATACAGTCGGTGCTAGGCTTCACTGACGGTATTGGACAAAGAGCAGAAAGAGAGAAAACAGTAAGAAGAAGAGAGAGAAAGAGATAAAGATTGAAAGAAAGAGAGATAAAGATGAGAAGGAAAGAGAGAAAGAGAGATAGAGATGAGAATAAGAGATAGATAGGGATGAGAAGAAGAGAGAGATAGAGATGAGAAGGAGAGAAAGAGAGATAGATGAGAAGAAGAGAGAGAAAGAGGGAGATAGAGATGAGAAGAAGAAGGGAAAGAGAGATAGAGATGAAAAAAGAAGGGAGGAAAGAGAAAGTTACCTTATCGAACGGTACCAACCCTTTTCTTCTCTCTCCTCTCTCTCTCCATGATGTACCCACGAGCTCAAGTAAAATTCCGAACTTTATTTATTGATCCAAGAAAAATAAATCGAGCCTTTTACAATGAGGCATTGTCTGTTTGTATAGAATTGGGCTAAAATGTGGGTGTATGCCCAAAACCAACTTAGAATTGAAGATAATTACAATTTAATTGAATTAAAAGAAATTTTAAAAATGGGTGCAAAAAGACTGTTTTACCCATGCTTAACAATGTGTGAAATTTCAAAACAATCCCTACTACTACCGGAGAACTTGAGTGATCTTCCATGACTAATTTGGGTTGTTTTGATGCCCGTTTGATCGAAAGATGATTATTTTCTTGCAGGGCTCAACATGCCGATCAATTTGATACCAACTTCGAGCCATGAATCATGCCTTTTAACCACGATCTTGAAACTTGGATTTTGGATGAATCTTGAAAACTTTGAATCGATTGTGTGCTCGTTCCTTGATGTTTTTCTTCAGTTTCTTCGTTGAATCATATTGAGCATGTCGTCATGATCATGTTGCAACAAATGTAGCTCGATTTCGTGTCTAGATGAAGATTTCGCCGTCTTGAGTTTTGGCCGGAATCTTGAAATTCAGCAGCCAAAAGTTATAGCAACTTCGACACCTCTGTGTGTGAAATCCAGCCATTCATCGTATACGAGGTTCGGAACAGAGATAGCCTCAGACCTTACACACGTAATGCAATTGGTTTCATGTTGATCGGGTATGCAAGTGTCGTGATTTAGTCACTCGAGTGAGGTGTGCTGCTGCTGAATTTTTTATAACTTTCTTCAGGGATTAGCAACTTTTATCTATTTTTTCTCCTTGCTCAAGCATTGTCATGGGCGCGTACCACCTATCGAAACGCTCGTCTTGATGAGACGAACATGCTCACATAATTTGAGAGCTATCCAACTTGGAATGAGTAAGATATAAGCCTCAAAAGTGACTGCCCGTGACTATAAGAACATCCACCTTTAATGGTGTTTTAGTGTAGGGTGGTCACACAGGAATAGTTTGTGGCCTACCCCTTTTTGGTATTTTACTCATAACTTTGTCTTAGAGTGCCCGATTCAGCTAAAACTTGACTCACAAGGGTTTTCGACCATACCAAATCCAACAGCGGTGGTGCCACAGTTGTTTGACTCACCAAAAATATAGCTCTAGTTATAGGGTCCATTTCAGGGTGTTAGAGGCCGATTTTGCCAAAATTTTTTCTTTGTGTTCACTGCCTTAAACATGTCTGATGGCGATGAACCTTAGCAGGTGGTCTTTTGAAGTGTTAATAAAGCTCTTAACCAATTTTGGAGTAATTCTAATACTGTCAAAATTTCCACTTTATTTTGTAGGCTTTATTGACCAGCTTCCTCTTTATTCCACATCAAGGACTAAGGTGTTGAAAAATGTGTTCAAGTAGGTACCCCTCATCTTAAGGTAAATGTCTTTCTCTCTCTTTTCTTCTTCCTTCTCTTCTTCTCTCTCTTCTTCTCTTTCTTCTTCTTCGTCTAACTTTTCTCAAAGGCTATGAGTAGTAATGGTTGTGTCGCGCATGCCTCTTTCTTTCTTTCGCTCTCTCCTATTGTGGTTTCACAGGTCATGCATGGTGATGGCAGTGCCATGCCGAGCTTCTTTCTCCCTCTCTTTGTTCATCTCTATCTCTCAGCGAGGTTCGCAGTTGGCGCTGCTCATCGTCGTCCGCAAATGTGTCCTCGACGTCCTGCGAAAGCCAGACGTCGATGCCTATTGTTGCCCTCAAGGGTCTCACCACCTATTGCAGATGGTGATGCCTATCGCCACCCGCAAAGGATGACGGCATTACCTATTGTCGTCTGTGAGTTCCCTTCATGCACTTGGTGCCTATTGCCGTCTGTGAGCTCCCTTTGTGCACTCGGTGCCTATCGTCGTCTGCGAGCTCCCGTCGTGTGCTTGGTGCCTATCGCCGTCCACAAGCCTCCTTTGTGCGCTCGGTGCCTATCGTTGTGCACTAGCTTCTTTCGTGCGCTCGGTTCCTATCGCTGTCCACGAGCTTATTTTGTGCGTTCGGTGCCTATCGCCATCCACAAGCTTCTTTTATGCACTCGGTGTTTATCACCGTCCGTAGGCTTCTCTTGCGTTCCACGCCTATCGCCATGTGCTTCATAAGGAACTATAGTCGTGCGCTTTACAAAAGGGCTATCGCCACGCGCTTCACAAGGAACTATCGCCCCTCACGAGGGGATGTGCTGCCTTCTCGTGTTGCCAACAGCGATGCCTAACGCCATTTGTAGTTCACCGCTCACCCTCAGACTGTGAGCAATAGTGTCCAGCGCTGTCTAAGGGCCGCAACACTGTTACTCCACGGCTATGGGTGTCGATATCTAATGCCGTCGGGACCCCATCTCTTCGTCATCTTGCACCTTCTCTTTATTCTATTCTCTTCTCACTTGACTGAGGAAGACTCAGTCTAGCACTGCCATAACAGTCTGGATGTTGAGCAGTATTGTCATCGTGCTGGTCCTGAGTACCATGCCCATCTTACTACCACTCTAAGTCGGTCACTAGTCTAGCTATCATGCTAGTCTCGTACCTTCATCAAGTCCTCTTCCCTTTTCTCTCTTTATTCAAACTCTCTTCTTCATCACCTTAAATTCTCATGAATGTGCATTGCCCGAAGACAAGGGTGGGTCCTTCAGCCCAATTGTCTTGCAAGTTAACCATGATAGTGTTGTGCAGAAAACAAGGAGATTACAGGTCAAGGGAGGAGATTCCGAACCAGTTGAAGCAGCTGGGGGTCTTTCCATCGTGATTTACGAGGGCGCCCACGTGTGTAAGCCCGAGTAAGTCACGGACCCAGGTGAGGTTGGTCCCCACCTCACATTCAAAGTTCCTCTCTCACCAGTTGGAAACCTGCCCTTGTTCTGTGAACGAGGTTCTCGAGAGAGCGATCTAAGTTCGGGATCTTCCGAACCCGAGACACGTGTCACTTGATCACCTAGATCCGGGGAGGCGAGATCGAGGCACCTAACCACCCAACAGGGCTGTGTCATAGTGATGGCCGTGACACAGTGCTTGTTGTGCAGAAAAGGGGACCCGCATATCGAATTCTGGGGTCTTTCTCAGGTGATTTTCAGTGTTTTTTGGCAATTGTGATTCCTGTTTTTCTAATAAAATCTACTGTAAATTTTTAGGCAGTGTTTCAAGGCCAAAATACATAGATCTAAAGCTCAAGGACCCCAAGGTGGGCGTCAAACTATTTATGCTCAGATTTGCGTCGATCTCAGAGCGAGATCAACGTAAATCTCTAGCTGAACGAGATAATTTTAGAAATCAATAAAAAGAGAGGTGTCACTCAAATTATGGGCTCAAAAACTTCACAAATCTATACGAATCTTGTACTTTCTTGAGTCTACTGGCAGTGCCAGCTTTTGAATCTATGTATAGTGCTTCTAAAATTTTAGTAAATCTATAAAATTACTAAAATAGAAGAAAATGACGAATTTAATAGAGAAAAGGTGGGGTTGCTTACCATGGGGACCCGAAACCCAGAGTTTTAGTCCTAAATTAGGCTGTTGTTCTCATGCCACCATCTCCTCTTTATATGCCTTTTGCTTGCTAGGATTTGTTGGATCTAAGGTTATTTTACCTAGATCTAGGGTTCCTAAGGCTTAGAAAGGGGCTAAGGATTTTTCTAATTATTTCTAAGGTGAAAAGCTTATTTTCCCAAATTTTCTAATGGATTTGGATTATCCAATATTTAATATGAAATTTAGGATTTTTTTTATGTTTTTGGGGAATTTTCCTATTTTTCCTAAATTTATAGGACTTATCGAATGGTTTTTCTTATTTTTTAGAATTTTCTAGAATTTTCTGGAATATTTCTAGGGATTTTCCTAAGTTGATTTTCTAAGGATTTTTCAGTATATTTTTGGATTATTTTCCTTGGATTTTAGAGGGGTATTTATAGGTTGAGCTAGACTCAGGTTTGTAAATAAATCAATTTGATCAAAGGTTTCAGAATTAGTCAATATTTTGATTTTTTGGAATATAAGAATTTTCATCACCTTAATCCTATTTATCATAGAATTTGGGCGAAGTTACACCGCCTCAGTCCATCGGGTCACACGACCCGTCGTGCCACATGGCGAGCGGCCCAGGCACATGATTATTTTGGTCATTTCCCCTAGCTCCTACTGAGGCTCTAGTTTATTAATGGTGGATTTGATTTGAGTAATTATTGGACCATTGGAAAGCTCTCAAGGTCTACTACAGCTTGAGATAGTTTTGAAAGGTTTTAGGACAACTGAACTATGTTTAGTACACTAGGACTTGTGTGATCATCATGATTAAAAAACAAGGCTTTTTAGGAATTCCCTTAGCCAGAATTTCGAGGGCATTATCTACACACCCTCAAACGATTGATCAAACTGAAGCCTTCAACAAAACTCTCTGCAATGCTCCAAAGAAGGTAGTTTCTATAATTAAAAGAAATTGACATGAAAAGCTATCAGAAGTTTTATGGGCCTACAAAACTACAGTAAGTGGTGCCACTAACGCCACTCCTTTTTTCTTAATATATGTTGGGGAAGTCCTACTGCTCAAGATTGCATTGTCATCCTTACGCATCGCAGTCCATGACCAAATAAGCGAGGATGAAAGGGCTCAAATCCGACTTAAGGAGTTGGAAGCTCTGGATGAAAAATGCTTTCACGCGTAACAAAATATCGAGGTCTACCAGGCCCAAATGAAATAGTCCTTCCATAGGAAAGTCAAAGACCGTAGGAGACCTTGTCCTTGCCTTGAGACACCCAATTGCGTTCCCTCATAAACCTTAAGGGACCGTTTGGATATCTGGAACTATATTGTTTGTGAAATATATTACAGACGTAATACATTACTGTGTAATACATTACCTGCAAATGGATTGTCATTGTTTGGGTAGTATCTAGATGCAACTTGGGAAATACATTGCTATTGTTTGGCTATGTATGGAAGAAATATGAGAAATGCATTACCATACAAATATGAAAAATACGTCTATGTTTGGCTAACATGGGTAGACTTTGGTTTCAACATGATAAGTCATTGGAATAATATGATTGGAATAACATGATTTTATTGTGATAGGCCTCATTTTTATTTATTTTTTATAGAAGTCTTTCAAATGTCTCTCAATATATAATTTCAAATAAACAATAAACTTATGATACCAAAATCAAAATCTTTATGGTACAAGTTAAAAAATGGGAAGAAGTTTGATTAGTAAACTATAAGGTTTGGTAATTGCAGTAGAAAATTTTGAAGCATTAGAGGAGACTAAAGATGTATCTTATTTCAATTGAGTTTTTAGTAATATCTTATGAGGATTATGTTGTTGTGTGGATTTTTTTATTATGATTGTGTTGTGTAATTTCTCATCGATTACTGATTATTATTTTTATTATTATTTTTTTTATAGGAGAGCTGATGGCGGGCTACAACCCAAAATTGGGGATAGAGGGATGTAGAATTTTGTTTATTATGATTGCAGTAGAAAATTGTCCCTCGTCAAGTTCTACAACTGTTCAAATCAATTTAGATTTCCCCTTACTTTCACTTACCAATTATTAAAAAAAATTATTTTTATATAAGAGTCAAATGAGGGCTACAACCAAATTGGGGAGAGAGGGATGTATAAATTTTTTGTTATGATTGCAGTAGAAAATTGTCCTCGTACACCTATTCAAATCAATTTAGATTCCCCCATTCATATCCCCTACTTTCACTTTCTACTTAGCTTAATAATTATACAATACAGCTTCCAAAGATTACCCGTCAACTTCGTCAGAGATTTTTCACCCTCAGCGCGCGTAATGGATTTCGTGATTTTTGGGGAAATCTCAGGTAATGTCTTTCCACGTATTCAAGTAATAGATTTCCACGTATCCAAACGGCCCCTAAGGGAAGTTTGAACCTAAATGGGAGGGACCCTACATATATGGTGCATATTCCTTAGTTAACGGAAAAAGAGAACCTGTGTTGTCGGGGATCAATGATAGATACCTCAAATGCTATATTTCTTAACTCAATGAAACTCGTAGATGCTAGAGTCGAAACTAGATGTCGTTGCTCTTCAATATTGGAAGTCTTTGTGATAGCTTTAAAATATATTTTCATATTAATTTATAAAGTTTAAAGCTTCAAAAAAAGTGTAGATAGAAATATCTATCAAAACTTGACAATCTTGAAAATTGATGGTCCAAAAATGTGCTTCAAAATACACTATTTTCAAAACTTGCAATCTATTTTTTGCTCATGTCATGCATCTTGATGTCGAGATGATCAATTTGAAAATACTTAAGCATCAAAACAACCTCTTCTAGTGAAATTTTTTAGGCATCCTCAAATTTGATTGTTTGGAGCATCGGCTCTATATAAACTTTTCCATATATATATATATATATATATATATATATATATATATATGGAAAAAGTTGACGTAAGCCCATTAACCCGTATATGAGCTGAGTGGCCCAAATTCAATCTGGGCCAATTTGATGGTCTCAATCTCATTTCTTATTTTAATTTTAATTTTTTTGTACAAATCCAAATCATATAAAATTTAGGCTTATAGTATTCTCATCAATGCGCATTTAATAAAAATATTAAAACAATAATTTGTAAAATATAAATCGATCAAAATACCCTTAAAAAGTTTTAGGACTATTTTCATCAATATTGTTTTTGCAAAAATAATTTGATATTTTTATTAGATTCTCCTATTTTTAAAGAACACACACTCAAAATTTCAAGTAATATGGATTTATAGAAAAAAAATAAAATTCAAATATGAAATGCAATGGTGATCATTGGATTGACCCAAATTGAATATGGGCCGTTAGGCTCATTTGTAGCTGTAGGCTAGTGAGCCTACGTCATCTTTTTCCTATATATATATATATATATATATATACCTATGGCCAAAAATGAGTAGATTTTTTCCAATAGAGTGGATAAATTGACCACACTACGCAACATTAAACTTGAGAATATGAATTTCCAGAACTGTGAATGTATTTGCATCCATATGTTTGATGACCAAATGACATCCAAATGGGACTCAATCCATCTCAAATGAAAAGCTTGTATGTCTACTTCAAGTTTTCTTTTTATGGCGTGATGAGATATCATATGTATTAGAAGATATGGCTTAAGATGCTGAGACATGTTCACACAGTCGTTGTAAATTCTAGCGACTATGACCCTTATTGGGCCGTACTTTTAGCCTAGCTAACAGTGTCCAAAAACATTGAAATTACTGCTATTGGAAAGGTCTTTGAATGTACTCAAGGTTGTATGCTTTGAAGTTTATGAAAGTCCCCACAGATTTTGAATTATGACCCGAAATGCACAAGTATGTCGCTACGTACTATTGTAGGGAAGATTTCCAACAACTAATGCTCACCCTATACTGAGCTTTTGACCCATACTAGTAGTACATACTAGTAGTACATACTGGTTGTACTAGTATGTACTAGTACTACTAGTATGTACTACTAATACTACTAATACTAGTACTTGTAGTACGTATTAGTCTAGTAGTACATACTAGTGCTTGTGCTAGTAGTATGTAGAACTAATACTAGTACTCGTACATGTAGTACGTACTAATACTAGTAGTACGTACTACTTCTAGTACTACATACTAGTAGTACTAGAACTAGTTGTACGTACTAGTACTAGTAGTACTTGTAGTACTAATTGTACTTGTACTACTAGTAGTACTTGTACTACTAATAGTACTAGTACTAGTACTACTAGTATGTACTACTATGATGTACTACTAGTAGTACTAGTACTAGTATGTACTACTAGTACATATAAGTAGTACATACATGTAGTACTAGTACTACTAGTATTTATTACATGTATGTACTACTTATATGTACTAGTAGTACGTACTAGTACTAGTAGTACATACTAGTACTACTAATACTAGTAGTTGTGGTAGTAGTAGTACATACTACTAGTATATATTAGTACTACTACTAGTCACCCAAATTTCTTCAAATCACTGTTTTTATAAAGAATTGTGTATTAGCTCAAAGTTTCATGTTTGAGGCATCCTGAAACTCCCCCTAAATCGGGATCTACGCCCTCGCTAAGAGGGGCATGTCACTATTACTTGTCACTGCCATATTTTATGACCATGCGGGCCTAAGTTATCTTGATATATGATAAAAGCAAATGTCATATGACAAATCTCATGTGATTGCCATAAAGATATGTGAATGATGTCATGTAAACTACACTTTATGAGAAAGAGGGGCCACGAGTGCGATAGTGATGAAATAAATTCTTAATGAATGCCAAATGCTACTGAGAGGGCTTATGTGTAAATGCCCTGTGAAAGCTTAGGAAAGACATGTCTTTCGCTTAATGCTATGATGTTATTGTTGGTACTTGTGTGTGGCCATGGGGCCTTTAAACGTGAAATATTTATCTCTCTTATAATTTAATGCTTATCACTAAAAAAGGAGGCTTCGTAGAGAGAGAAAGTATCGTTATTTAACAGCTAAAAAGTAACTACCCACTTCTCAAGATTACAGGGCCACGTTTTCTCAGAGATTTCAAGAGGAAGCCGAACGTTGGAGAACAGCTTCCTCCATCCCTCTTTAAGAAGGGTTTCATGATCAAAGAAGGGTTTCATGGTCATGGAGAGGTACACAGAAATTTATAGAGTTCTTATAGTTCTGGTAAAAGTCTGATCTTTGCGATCGATAGTTTAAAGACACTGCCTCTAATCTTAGGAGTGGGTCCATCTCTTCCCGTAAGCTTTTTTAACATTGGTATCAGAGCAGGTTGTGGAAGCATGGTGGGCCCATAACCTACAGGTCCCAATTTTTTTTTGGTATTTTATATCTTATTTTTTTTATGAGTTTAATTTACAGTAACTTTGATATTGTGCTTTGTCATTCACATATATCTTGCTGTAAATTTTTTTTCTAACTTTAAATTTAATAGTCTAAATTTATTTATTTTTTATAAATTTCTCTCTCTTAATTTATTAGATTTAGTGTTTGTTTTTACTGGTATTGTTGGTTCTGGAATATTTTCTCTCCGTAAATTCTTTTGCCATATTTTCTCTCTCTAGATTGCGTTTGGCTTATGTGATCATAACGTATGCGAATGAATCCTCTGTTTAATCTTTTGTAGAGAAAAGTTAAAAGAGATAGAGACGCTAGAAGAATCATCAAAAGAATATAAAGAGAGAGAAAATAAGTTTAAAGTTGTTGTAGAAGAGTTATAAGTTTAAAGTTGTTGTAGAAGAGTTATCGTAACTTAGCATATGCCTCAATATTAGGTTCTCTCTATACGCTTCAATATTAGGCACTTTCTCTATACCTCAATATTAGGCTATCTCTCTAAAGTAGGAACAAGATGTGTAGTTATTTTCTCTCAGATCAAGTTGCTGATACAGTACATACTTGAGCCCAAGGTCAAGTAACAGAAAATAAGGCAAATATTCTCTCTATTTTCTAATAAAATTAATAATAATAATAATAATAATAATTTGTAAGGACTATAAAAAAAAAAAAAACTCAAAATCTTCTACTCTATGCAAGGTAGCTGAGCATCTAAATTTACTTATTGTTATATATACTTTTTTTACTGACCATGGACTGTTGAAAATCAAGCGGCTGGTATCTTCTTTCTTCCATCTTTTTGTTGCTGAAAATTAGTGCATATTATTATTATTATTGAATCTTATTATGCACGCACCAATTCTGTTGGAGTAAAGGCTTACATATCAATTGCATATATATATATATATATATTTATTATTATTATTATTTTATTATTATTATTTATTTATTTTTTTCATGACCTACAATTTAGGGATTTTCGACATATTTTATTTACATAATAATTGTCGCTGCATTGCATAATTATCCTATGCTTTGGTCTCTTCAAGTTAGAAAATTCCATGATCTTGATTTTGTAAATTTTCCTCTTTTTTTTTTTTATGATTATGCAATGCCATATTTTTTGTTGAAGAATATCAAATATCATTGTAGACTCTCTATCTTGTGCTAGGATATATTCTCATATTTATGAATATTATTCTTATGCAAGATTTGACATAAAAGTAGTTGTTGCCTTATTTTATTAATTTTTTGTTGCATCACAACAGTGCGAACATAAACTGTTCGAGAAAATTTTTCTTTGAAGTTGCAGCTCACTGAGAGTCGGCAAACTTATTGATTTAGCTAGCAGACAACTTTTTCTTAAACACAATTAAATTTGTTTTTGAACTTTTAGGTGTTATCTAAAAATTTAAAATGACATCTAGGCTAGTCATGTTAGAATTATCCAAACTTGAAAAACTCAATGGGACCAATTTTTCTGTGGAAAAGAAAAATTGGATATATTCTTTTTCAAGATAAGGTAGATTATATCCTAAAAACAGAACCACCAGTTTTAGAGCCTAATGTCAATGGTCAAGCTAAAAGGGGACTTGAAAAATGGTTAGAAGATGACAAAGTAGCTAGGACTACTACATTGAACTTTATGGAAGATGATTTAATTAGAGTATTTGAGCACCCTATCTAAAAAGTATGGGACCACTTCTGAGACCCATATACAATTGTTGTTAGAAAATATAATTCTTGCAGAATGAAAGAAATGAACCTAGTGATCAAGCATGTCAATAAAATAATAGTGCTCGCAAATGACCATGCTGCAGCTGGGAATCTAGTCCCCGATTGCATGCAAATATCCATTATCCTTAACAATCTCCCTCCATCTTGGGAGTCTGTTGTAATTGCATTAAACTATTCTGTACAAGGGATAACCATGTTAAATCTTTCCATGCATCTTCGTATTGAAACTGAGAGAATCATGAGGAAGAAGTCAAATGAGCTCCACTTTACCCAAAGTTCATCTGCTTAGATCCTCAAGAAACCTTTCAATTATCAGAAAAATACTAGGTATAAGTGAATTAGGAGAAGTTTTAAAAATCAAAAGGGTAAAGTTGAGAAGACCTGTTTTTATTGTAAGGAAATTGGACACATCAAGTTTAATTGTCTTAAGCTAAAAAATAAAAATAGGAACCAAAATAACAACCCTGATAGAAATAATCAAAATAAGATAAATGACTTGATCTGCGTAGTCCTAGAATCAATAGTTGCCGATCATGACCTGAGAAATTGGTGGGTCGACTGAGCCTCCACTCGACATGTCTCGAGGACCAAGGATAGATCCACAGAATTGAAAGAGATTGCAGCCGGTAACTAGCGGATTTATATGGGAAATGACACCTACTGCGATGTACTAGGTGTTGGTACTTTCAAGCTATGTTTATCAGGAAGAACAAATCTCTTATTGATTGATACATTGTATGCGCCCAATATGAGGGGGAATTTGATTTCTGTCCCAAAGCTAGACGACAAGGGTTATGAAATAAGGTTCAGGTCTGGTCGGGTTACCATTGGGAAGCATTCTAGAGCTTTGGTGTACGGTACTAAAGTTGACAATTTGTACCGAATGAATATTAATAAAAGTTCATCATTTTGTGGTCATATTGATACTTCTTTTGATGCTTTTATGTGTATAGATGATCCATATTTATAGCACTTAAAATTAAGACATATAAATAAAGACAAAATGAATCAAATGGTTAAAAGAGGCTTGCTCCCCAATTTAGGAGAAATTGTGTCCAAAACATGCGAGCCATGTATTTTTGGTAAATTAACTAAGAAGCCTTTCCCTAAAGGAAAAAGGTCTAGTAAATTACTTAGTATTGTTCACTCTGAAAGATAAGGGTTTGGAAGACCCTGTTTCTCAGACTCCCTCTACATTTGGTGAGAATGATTCAATTAAATCAAGTATACCAGATAGGCTTAAAAGAACTAGATCCTCACCTACTACTTTAGAAGAACTTTATGTATTTATGAATGAAGATAATTACTCTTCAATGAGTGGTGATACAATAGATGAACCTCGTAGCTACAGTGAAGCTATTAGCTCACATGACTCAACTAAGTGGACTCAAGCGATGGATAATGAACTTGATTCTATTAAAAGAAATCAAGTTTGGGAGTTGGTTGACCTCCCTAAAGATAGAAAAGCCATCGGTTGCAAATGAGTCCTAAAGAAAATGCTTAATGCAAATGAATCCATTAATAAATGTAAAGCTAGGTTGGTAGCTAAAAGATTTACCCAAAGGGAGGGCATAGATTATGTAGAAACTTATTCTCCAGTAGCAAAATTTTCATATATTAGGATCATCCTTGCATTAGTTGCATATTATGATCTAGAATTATTTCAAATGGATGTCAAAACAGCTTTCTTAAATAGAGAATTAAAAGAAGATATATACATGAAACAACCAGAATGATATGTAGTTAACGGCCAAAAAAAAAAGTATATAAACTTAAGAAATCTTTATATGGTCTAAAACAGTCTTTTAGGCAATGGTACTTTACTTTTCATAATGCACTGAAGTTGGTTATATAGCCAATAGGTTATACTATTGTGTATATGTCTGAAATAGTGGAAGCAATTTTGTTATATTGTCACTATACGTGGATGATATTTTGATAGCCGGTAATGATATTGGCATGATTAACCATACCAAATCATGGCAAAGTTCCCATTTTGAGATGAAAGATATAGGAGAAGCCTTATATGTATTGGGCATTAAGATAACAAGAGATAGAAATTCAAAACTGCTATGATTATCTCAAGAAAATTATTTAGAAAGTGTTTTAAAGAGATTTAAGATGGAAAATTACAAGCACATAGATATACCTGATTGTAAACGCTTAAAATTATCATAGAAAATGTGTCCATTAAATAATAGTGACAAAGCTGAAATGGAAAGAATTCCATATGCTCAAGCTGTAGGATGCATAAATTATGCCTTGTTGGGTACAAGACTTGATTTGAGTCATGCATATGGTCTTGTAAATAGATTTCAGAGTAATCTTGTGATGGCTCATTGGCAAGCTGTAAAAAAGATACTCAGGTATATTCAAAAAACTAAAAATTACAAGTTGTGCTTTCAAGCTGATAACTTAGATGTTACTGAGTACTCTGATGCAAATTTTACAAGAAACCCAGATGATAAAAAATCAACTTTAAGAATTGTATTCCTCTTTGGTGGTGGATGCGTTTCCTTATCTAGTAAGAAACAAGGTTGTGTAGCTCGATATACAATGGAAGCCGAGTATATTGCTTGTAGCATTGCTACAACTTATGCCATCTGGATAAATGCTTTATAAATGATTTGAAGCTGGATCTAGCCGACGGACTTGATAAAAATTATTTCGATAATCAGGCTGCTATTTCATCAATTACAAATGGAGCTTATAGTTCCAAGGGTAAGCACATTAAAATTGATTATCATTATATTTATGATAGTATTGGAAAGAATGAAATAACTGTAAGTTATTTGCCATCTTCAAATATGATTGCTGACCCTTTAACAAAGGGATTGAGTACATAAATATTATTAAAGCATGTAGTTTTGATGGGACTTAAAAATATTTAAATCAGAAACTCCCAAATGGGATATTTTTTGATGTCTTGATCATGAGAAGAAAAACTGCATTAGCGTGAAAAACCATAACATGACTTTGGATATGTTTTGTTATGAGATGTATAACCGCACTTGCATGAAAGCCTCATGACAAAAATATGCACATAAATGTTAAATTCATTAAGTTCTAAAGACTTTATGATATTTCAATATATCTGACCCTCATGGCCAAGTGAGAGATGTTGGTACATGTGTGTAGCCATGAGGCCTTTAAATATGCAATATTTCTCTCTCTTATAATTTAATGCTTATCATTAAAAAAGGGAGGCTTCTTAGAGAGAGAAAGTGTTGTTATTTAATGACTAGAAAGTAACCACCCACTTTCCAGGATTACAGGGCCACGTTTTCTCAGAGATTTCAGGAGGAAGCCGAACGTTGGAGAACGGCCTCCTCCATCCCTCTTTAAAAAGGGTTTCATGGCCATGGAGAGGTACATACAAATTTACAGAGTTCTCACAGTTTTAGTAAAAGCCTGATCTTTACGATCGATAGTCTAAAGACACTGCCCCTAATCCTAGGAGTGGGTTCATCTCTTCCCTCAAGGTTTTTCAATAGTTATGATGAAAAATGATTCATCTGTGTGAGATATTAACTAATGAGAATAGAATTCATCCATTATGAGGCATTGAATTGGCCACTACGTGGTGGGACACTCACCGGTAGTGGATATTGTTGAGATACTGTGATAAACGACCAATGCTTATGTTGATATTGACCACTACGCGGTGGGACACTAACTGGTAGTGGATACTGCTATGATATTGCCTGCTACGTGATGGGACACTCATCGGTAATAAGGAAAGAGATGTCGGCATATCCCCTAACCTTCATAATGATAGGAACGGGTTAAGGGAGAGGAAAGAGGGTCACACCCTAGATTTGTGAAATGAAATGATTGATGCCTTACAAGGTAATGCCCTATCGAACCCTAATGCGCGCTGGAGACCATATGCGTGTGTTGAGGGTATTACAAAATGGATTAACCCACTTGTCATTATCCTTCATCTTGTATGATGGTAGAGATCCTAAGCAATGGGATTGACTTAGCCTAATGGATAGGGCCTCTACTGCGGGAATAGGTAATTTAAGGAGTGAGTGAGTAATAATTGAATTTCTATATAAGGAATGTTGAGCATTATAATGATAGAATGGTTTATGATTTCACTAATTGAATGCTCTGATCGTACTGATTTAGTAATGACTGCCATTTAAATGAAATGTTCTTACTTGTTGTCTTGACCTGATATTCATATATGCCAAACTATGACTCTTTACGTTAATAAACTGAACTGTTATCACACATGGATAGAATCATTATCAATGCATAACACTAGACCTGCTTACTGGGTTGTATAGCTCTTCCCATTATTTTTCCCTTCTCCTTGTAGTTTGATAACGACAAATGCAAGGCTGGGAGTTTGTGTTTTACAGCCGGAGTACGAAGCTAGTGTTCTTGAAGAAGGTGCTTGGACCTTATCTATGTCTAGGCTGTTTGGCCCTGGTTTTTTATCTATGTTGATATGTGTAACATCAGGCCTTGATGCCCCGAATTGAATGTAATATTTTGGAAGAGTTCTATATTATGGATGGTTGGTGTATGGAATATTTCCTTACTCTTCTACTGTTAAGTTTGTTGCTTTAGTTTTCTTCCATGGTTTGCTCGATTTCTGAATATAAAGGTGTTGAGTCCACTCCTACCTGAGTGACAAACGTTGCATTGGATTATGAACCCCCACTCGAACGCCCATCATTGTGTAAGGTACGGTAATCGGGGTCCGGGTCATAACAAGAAAAGTTAAACATAGGTAGGAGTAAAGAGAGGGAGAGAAAGAGGCAGGGGATAATAGGTTGGAGAATCATGATAATTTATCTCTCCAGATTCCATCAATGATGAAATCTCTTTTTAAAGCCGATTCTAAACCGATACCAAAGGTAAAATGAGAGGCCTTGTGACCCAAAAGGAAGCGAAAAGGACAAAAATCGTGTACGCAACCTCTCAAGACTATTCATACCCTAAATACATTTCCAGGATGGTTTTAAGTGGACATGGCACATTTATGGCATTTGGATCGAATTGTTGTGACTGAAAAGTATTTCCGCTCGTAATTATTTTCCTCATTTCGAGTTAAAAATAAAAAAATTTGTATCATTATCTTTTACCTTATGAAATTGATTTCCAACCAGATTTCTCCGTTATAGAGACATCCACTTTATAAAATATAATTAATTCTACATTAACAAACCCTATGATTTAGAGAGAAACTATCTTAAAATTTATGTTTTAAAGAGAGAAAGTATTTTAAAATTTTAGAGAGAAACTATTTCTAATTTTAAAGAGAAAAACTATAAAAAAAATTTATGAAGAAAAATTATCTTAAACTTTTTTTAAAGAAACTATTTCAAATTTTAAGTTTTAGAGAAAAAATATATCCTAAAGTTTTAGAGGGAGAAATTATATCAAATCTTAGATAGAGAAGTATCTAAATATGTTTTAGAGAGAGAAACTATTTCAAAAATTTTAGAGAGAGAAATTATATCAAATTTTAAGTTTTATAAAGAGAAAGCACCTGAAAATTTTGAGCGAGAAACTATCTCAAAATTTTTAGAGAGAAACTATTTAAAAATTTAAGGTTTAGAGAGAGAAAATATTTTAAAATTTTAGATAGAAACTATATCAAATTTTAGAGAGCGAAGTACCAAAACAGTTTTAGAGAGAGAATCTATCTCAAAATTTTTAGAGAGATTCAATTTTTAAGTTTTAGAGAGAAAATACTTGTAAATTTTTCAAGATAAAAACTATTTCAAAAATTTTAGTGCAGGAAACTATCTCGAATTTTAACTTTTAGTGAGATCAACTATAAAAAAAAAATTTCAAGAGATAAACAATCTTAAATTTTAAGTTTTATAAAGAGAAAGTATTTGAAAATTATGGAGAGAAAAGCTATCCAAAACTTTAGGTTTAATAGTGAGAAAATACCTGATATTTTTTAGAGAAACTATCTCAAAAAATTTAAAGAGAGAAGCTGTCGCAAATTTTAAGTCGTGGAAAGAAAAACTATCTCAAATTTTTAAGTTTTAGAGAGAAAGTACCTAAACGTTTCTTAAGAGAAACTATCTCAAAATATATAGAGGGAGAAATTTCCTTATTTTTTAAGTTTTTAGAGATAGAAACTATCTCAAAATTTTTAAAGAGATAAACTATTTCAAATTTTAAGTTTTAGAAAAAGAACAGATCTCAAAATTTATTATCTCAAAATTTTTAAAGAGAGATTTTTTCAAATCTTAAATCTTAGAGAGAGAAATTATCTCAAATATTTAGAAAGAGAAACTATCACAAATTTAATGAAAAAAAATGACATTATAATGAATAATACAATAAAAATATTTAACAAAAAAAGTAAAAAAAAAAAAAAAAAAGCCATAAAAATGTTAGGCATACATGTACCATCCAAACAGCAAAAATTTATTTTTATAGAAAATACTTTTCTTGAAATACAATTGAAAAAAAATAAAATTTTCCAAGTAATATTTCTCCATAGATCCAGAAGGCCGGTAAAAGGGAGTCGAAAACAGGGAATTATACGAAAACGAGGAACATTTGAAAAAAACATGTGAGGCTACATGAAGGGAAACCATTAACGCTGTTTTACGTGACAATCCCAATTTATTTGGGATTTGTCCTCGAGTAAGTTTATGCTGTGGGGGTATGCCGAAAATGAGGCTAGCAATTGGGTGGCTGGGCCGATTCGGCCTTAAAAACTAGAGCATGGGCTACATTATGTGGCTCGAAGGCCGGGGTTGGACCGGGACCTCTTTTGTCCTAGTTAAGTCCAGATCAGGCGGGTTAGACACGGCCAAGGCTAGGGTTAGCCTGGCTAGGCTCCGGGAGAAATTATAGATACCCCTTAGACTCTATTTTCGAGGCATCCCTCAAATACTTCTTAAATTATACTATTAATTCTAATATTATTCATTTTTACACCCATCTTTCAAGTAAAAGCATTGATTTTTAGACCATTCCTTGCATTTTAACCCACGTTTCTCTTTTTTTTATTAGCCCCCACTTTTTTTCTCTAAGCCGGTCTAGCACATACTATTTTGGGCATTAGAAGCCGGTCAAGCACATTTTTATGCTGGATTGTCACAATTTCAATATAAGTCCGTTTGTTACAATTTGTATCAAACTAGCACAATTCTAATATCAGAAGTTGGACTTGAACATTTTGAAGATTAGAAGCTGGTCGGACACATTTTTCTGCAGAACTGGCACAATTTAGACAACACATTTTGGGAGAGAAAAATAGGCTAAACTAAAGAATATTTTGGTCTTAAAAATTAATTTTTTTCACTTTACGACAGGGTGCATGAATAAATGTGCAAATAATGTAATTTTAAAAGGAAAATAGTTTGATAGGGCTGCAGTCCTATTGAAATAAATAAATCCTCACCTCATAACTCATCGAAAATTCTACGTCAAGTATTGGAAAACGTTTACATCTATCATTTCGACTTGATATCAATATTATTGTCGGAAAAAAACAAGGGAATTTCAAGCTCTAAAATTTGTGTATATTATAACAAATTATCTAGACTGTCTATTTTACTTCAAAAAATAAGTATTCAATGATTTGCAAGATCTGTATTATTTTTTGAGGGGAAAGTATATAAAGAGACTATTTATCTTTAGTACAAGATGATCACAATTAATCTTGACTATTGGATGTGAAATTTTCTTTAACTTTGTGACACACCTAAGCTATTAGATTTCATATCCGATGATTGTAAGTAATTGTGACAGCCCTATATAAAAAGTAAATGGTCTCATTGTATACAAACCCTTTTTTGAGTATCAAAATTTATTGTTGGTGTTAGAAATTGATTTTTGAGTCTTCATAGATATTTTTGTTGCCAAAAGTACATTCCCTGAGGATTTGAGGTACGGCTTTATTTTGCTTTTGTAATCCTAGGCCTTATAAAAACCCCATCCAATTTAGAAAGCATTGGAAGAAGAAAAATGTTTTGTGAGTGAATGGAGTCACTAGCCCACTCAATCGCAAACGTCTATATTTAAGATAAATCTCCATGACTAAAAATCTCCTATGGATAGGAAATTTTTTTACAAAAGTGTTTTAAAATTTTATTTTATTTTATTTTTTACATTCATGATCATCATAATGTAGAGCATGGATCTTTACAAATTTGGACCCAAGACCTGTATAAAAAAGGGTGTGGTTTCTATAAGGTTGCAACCTTAAACAATCCAATTAAGGCGTACCCCCAAATTTTATCATAACATGTAATTTGGGTATAAAGAATTTTTAGGATTCTTTGAAAATCTATTTTCATATCTAATTATAAAATTTAAAACTCCAAAAATAATTAAAATCAAGTAGATCTATAAACATATGAAAGTCTTAAAAATGGACGGTCTAGATAATGTATTGCAAGATGCACTATTTTTGGGACTCAAAATCTTTATTTTATTTTATATTCATATATCACGATGTCGAGATGATCAATTTGAGGGTTTTTCAATATCAAAACAACATTTTCCGATCGATTTTTTAGGTGCATCTTTAATTCTAAATTTTAAAGTTGCAACCTTATATAAACTTTTTCGATAAAAAAAAGATTGTTAGACGGAGCCCGCATAAGACTAATATGAGTCTGGGGACAAAAACAGGGTCCATGGGAAGAGCGGGGAGAAGCCTAGAAAGCAGGGTCAGAGCGTATCTACAACTTCTCATGTTTTCTATCATCACTGGGTATTCATTCAATGACCGTTTGGGTGTGTCATAGGTCCAACAATTTTTGAAATATTATTTGGATGGGAAGGACACATTCCAACCGTCTCGTCTTATAATCTAATGGCTTGGGGAATGCCAAAAAATTGTTGCGAACCATACGATCGATCTCTACCTCTTACTAATTTATTCACATAAATCCCCAAAAAAAGGGTCCTTCCACCGGCCCCTGCAATCTAATGGCTTTGGGGTTTAAGTTGAAGGTCTGAAATTGTAGCAAACAACGGTCCTTCCACCAGCCCCTGCAATCTAATGGCTTTGGGGTTTAAGTTGAAGGTTTGAAATTGTAGCAAAACAACGGTCCTTCCACCAGCCCCTGCAGTCTAATGGCTTTGGGTTTAAGTTGAAGGTTTGAAATTTTAGCAAAACAACGGTCCTTCCACCAGCACCTGCAACTGGAAGACTCCATATCCGTCTGCTATGAATTCAGACTCTCTCTCTCTCTCTCTCTCTCTCTCTCTCTCTCTCTCTCTCTCTCTCTCTCTCTCTCTCTCTCTCTTTCTCTCTCTCTCCACTTGCTTTCACAAATACCACTTCCCTGGACTGTGCTCACCTTTTAAGGTGGAAAGCATAAACTTCAAACAAAAAAAAGATGAAAAAGCAAAAGCAAAAAGTGGTGCACAAATTCTCTTCTTCTTCCTCTTTTGCAGCTCCTCTCAAGCGCGCTTTGCTTCTTTTCTTTTTGTCTTATCAATTTATGCAACTTATGCTGCACACTTTTCATTGCTCTGTAATCACTCCATTGATCTCCCCAACAACGTGTATTCATTTTACGAAGGGGAACAATCCCATCTCAGTATGGGCCTTTTTCCCTGTACCAACGAAATGGGGCACAAAATTCATCAGATTAGGAACAACTGGTTTATTACTCTCCTTCTACATTTCGTCATAATCTTTCTCAGATTTTCCACCTCTCTCTCTCAATCGAATATTTGCAGGACTGCCTGTGGTGAACTACCCATTAACTACCCTTTTGGCATCGATGACGGTTGTGGGAGCCCCCATTATCGAAACCTTCTCATTTGCAACAATGGGAAGGACCTACAACTCAGGACACCTTCTGGTCGATACCGTGTTCTGAACATCAGCTACACCGACCCCCACATTGTGGTTTCAGATCCTCTCATGTGGAACTGTGAGAACAGGCATCTTGCTCCTAGAGCCTATGCATTCAGCCTGGATACAAGTACGCCATTTTCTCTTTCCAAAATCAACAACTTCCTCTTCTTCAATTGCAGCGACGCCGTCATATCTCAACCCCACCCAAGCTTTTGTGAACAAAGCACCGATCGATGCGACCCAACCTGTGATACTGCCAGTTATCTTTGTCAAAACATACCCATTTGCCCTTCTTTGCTTGGTCACGCCCCGTGTTGCTCGTACTATCCGAGAACCTCAGAATCGTTGCGATTGATGCTTGAACATTGTCAGTATTATACCTCTATATACTGGAGGTTTCGCGATGGAGCCCCCCCTTATGATCAAGTCCCTGCTTATGGTGTCAGGATAGATTTTGAGATACCTGCTACCACAAGGTGCCTCAAGTGCTTGGATGTCCGTAAGGGCAAAGGGACCTGTGGTTTTGATACCCAGTCTCAGAGTTTCCTGTGTCTTTGTGATGGAGGGAATGTTACCACTTACTGTAAAGGTATGCTGCAAAATTTGAGTATTTGCATCTATTGAGCTCTCTCACTTCTGTATATGTGAATGTGTTTATTTAGGCTCTAACCTGATTGAGATCAAGTCATAATTGTAGCTCTGATTTGGTTTTAATTACTTGGTATTATAGAAGTTGAACAAAAACCAGTTGGAGGATACTAGTTAAAATATTTAGAGTTGCTTTTTAAAGTTTTCCTACTAAAGGTCTTCATTAATAAACAAACCAGTATATGGGGACATATCAAACAAGATTATGGCAAGACATTTAATTGGAAAATAATCAATTAGTGATACTTCTAACAATTTCAAATATTCTATAATCCTCTATTGAATAAAAAATGATTTTTCAGTTTATGGTAGTAATCTCCACTTCATAACCATATGTTAAGAATATATCAATTATTGTCACTTGAAAAATTGTTTTTCAGCCGAAAATATTGGAAAAGAGCAAAATTTTAGTGGTCTGGGACTGGTTTAGAGGATGTGGCTCAAATGATTTGTTTTAGCTTTAATGGTTTCCATTTAACCAAAAATTTATCCAAGGTGGGAAGGTAATGATCTGTTCAAGGACTCATCTGTGCCATGATGACCCTGGTGAGCCAAATGAGTTCTGAAGAATTCTAGTAATCTGGCCCTTTCAAGGCAGTTGTTGGCTCATTACTCATAGAAGCTATGATGGGGATGTGAGGTTCAATGGAGAGAAGAAGTATCTTTACTGAATCTCTCTTAGGTAGAATCCCTTACTACCAAATTTTTTACAATAAAATGTCCTTAGATATAAGAATTACATTAACAATAGCTTGTTTGAGAATTTTGAAAAGGGAATATTTATAATTTTAAATCACTTTGAAGGTCCAATCATCATTAAAAAAAAGTCAAAAGAATCTTTTTAAATTTGAAAGTGAGTTTTGCAAGGATTTTGATTAGACAAAAGTGTCATTCTTAAAATACAAGAACCATTTATGATCAAAACTTTTTAAGTAGTAAATTCTAAGTACACCATTAGTTTGACACACACACACACACATATATATATCGAAGAAAAAATCAGATGCCATGGATAAAACGACCGCCACAGACGTAGCCTATCCGTGGCGGTATTGTTACGGACATTGTACTGTTCATTGCAGCTTCGTTCAATAAACCGCCAAGGACATAGCAAGTCTGTGGTGGGACGAAACACCAATCATTTAGGCATTTTTAAGACTTTTCTTAGACCAAAATATGCCCCCTCTTTTGCCCATATTTCTAAAACACAACTCCCAATATGTGTAATTTCGATAAAAAAATGCGTTGAATCGGTTTGTTCTGACCCGAGACAAAATATGCCTCATTGGCTTTTGACAAAAATTGCCAGTCCGATAAAATATGTACCGGACAAGCTTCTAACATTAAAATTCTATTAGTCCACCACAAAATATTTCCAATTGGGTTATATTGTGTCGGTCTGGCACATTTTGTGCCGGATCGGCTTTTATATTCAAGGTCTGTCGGATCGGCTTAGAGAGAGTACATGAAACGTGGCCTAAAACGAGGGTACTTTGGTATAAAAAAAATCAATTTTTTCATTTGGTGGGTGGTTGTGGAAAAAACACAATGTTGGGATTAATAATATAGTATAAAAAATATTGGGGGGCATATGCCTAGAGAGTACAAATTGGAGGGTACCTATAATTTTCACTATAAGGCACTACCCGTCAAATTAACGTGCTAACATGGAATGCTCGTTCCTATATTGTGTTGGTGAGTGCCTTAATCACAATGTCAGCTGTTTGATTGGAAGTATGTAAATACCTTTATTTCTATGGCTTGAACCGTTTTTCTTATCACTTTCCGGGAGCTTTTATGCGGCTTGAACTTTTTTCATTATCACTTTCTGGGAGATTTATGCGAGTATTTTGGGTAATTCAGTAGGGAAGAGAGGCCCGTGCTCATTTTTTAATAGACTGGGAAGTGACATTTTGAAGGTGTTAGACTGGGGAGTTACATTTTGAAGGTGTTAATTGGGAACGTCAACAGTAGGAATGGATACCATGATGTGGTAACTGGGTGTGAGAATGCTACCACGACCCAGCCCCTTTTCGTAATATGTCAAAATTAGCCTTATAGAAATCGTCATCATCATTATCAGCTCATGTTCCCAACTATTTGAGATCGGCCCACGTAAATACCTAATGAAAATACAATATAATAAGCATACCACCTGTACCTTAACACGGGTTTAGGCGTCATGCTATTTTGTTGACTTCTTACAAAAAAAATAATATCTTCCCGTGCTTACCCCAAAAAATGCTATTTACAAATTTAAGTTACAGTAGAAAAGTTGAGACTTTGATGGCGAGGCAATCCTATTGGCTAGCAATGTATTAATCATGCCTGTAGCTTGATTCTCTTGGAATTTTCTTATATACCTATCTGAGTCTGATGGGCTTGAATGTTCTCTGATTGAGATGCACTGCTAATAGGAGTCAATAATGTAATTATGCTACATGTGGTTGGCCAGTGGTTTTATGACTTCAACAACTTGCATATTTTCCTTGTTCCTGTTGCATATCCTCATATTTCATTTTTAGATTTCTTCAACCTGTTCTTCCACTGATTCCTACCCTCCCAACCTTTCCCGAGTTTGTGTTTATACTTTATACATAAGTTGATTGTTTGTTGTGCATATGGAAGCTCAAACTAGAGCATATTGATGCCAATTATGAAATTGCAAACCAAATTAGTTATATAGTGATTGATGGTTCCGGACTTCGCTCATGAAATCCTGATTCACAAATTTTGAACTCTAGTGAGGTGGGTTTGCAAAGCAATTAGCTCCTATTGCACTTGGAGTACTTTTATAAGATAGCAGTGCTAGTATTTCATTAAGTATTTGGAAAGTTGTACAAGTATTGTAATTGTGAATCTCAAAAACATATATCAAATGGCCAAAAAGGTCAACTACCCCACAAAAAAAATAAAAAATAAAAGGAATTGCCAAAAACGATGTAACAGTATATGAAATGAAATTCATGAGGAGATGCTGGTGACTGAGCGAGAAGTTCTGCAAACCCCATCTCTAATCATTTGATCAGCTGCCTTATTTGAATCTCTCCAAAATTGTGAAAAAGAAACCTCAAGGCATGCGG
The DNA here is from genome assembly GCF_054954075.1 of Amborella trichopoda. Lineage (NCBI taxonomy): Eukaryota > Viridiplantae > Streptophyta > Magnoliopsida > Amborellales > Amborellaceae > Amborella > Amborella trichopoda. The sequence continues at coordinate 26,163,825 of NC_142338.1, read as the reverse complement.
ATAGGGAATCTGCAGAAATAGAGTGGGTTACTTTCTTTCAAGGAGATAATGTTGGTGAGCCACAACGCCATTTGAATTGTCGGATTCTGATTCTGGACAGCAATGCATTTCAGCAAAATTGGCACTACAACAGCTACCAAGAGCCAAAAAGGATAACAGGATGTGTACATTGTGAACATGGACGATGTCTCCTACACCAGCAGGCCCTTGATTACCTTTGAACTACCATTCAGCTGGTGGTACCTTTGAACTACTGCCATTGAGTTACTTTGCAAAAGTATTCTGTTTTTCTCCTGCTATAGTGACCATAGGATAGCAAGGAGAGAGGAGCCATAGACTCTACCAACTGAGGCAAAACGGATTGAAAAGCAGCTGGTGGAGAGAGCCCCAACCGATGCTGGACACACCGGAGAAGACTGAACAAATGCATAAATGCCCAGACATGACATTTGTAACTTCTAGTGGATGAATAGGTGATGAATGGTCACCTCCTTATCTTCATTAATGTTGCATTGATCAGGTATAGGCAGGGCCCAATGTTGTGGAATCCACATTTTGGGATTGCCACCCAATGTGGATGGTTGATGGCGACAACCTTGTCATAGAGGGCCAGCTACTCCAAGGCCTGAGTTCAAGGTACCAGGACTTGACAAAACCAAGGTACTCGTCTATTGACAGAGGTGAGTTACTCGGCGAGTCTGAATAACTTGCTCGAGTCCAGCCAGCTAAAAAAGAAAAAGAAAGCCATCTCAGCTAGTGGTGTGGGTCCTCAACAAGAGATTCCTGGATCAAACCCCAGTATTGCTTTTGAAAACCATAATGACGCCTCATTTTAATGGCCCCTTATTTTTTTAATAAAAAAAAAAGGATGGAGTGGCGTCTGAGGGGATTGAACTTCGAACGTGAGGTCCATTAAACCATAGACACTAACCAATAACTCATTTTTGTGCTGTTCTGATTAAAATGGCATACGTATATTTATAAGAATTTACACCCTATACGGACTCGCGCATAGGGTGAGCCCGAATAACTCACCTGAGTCCAAGTCAACTTGAGCGAGTCATAGAACACGGCCTGAGTTGTTGCAGACTCAGATGCACCACACCTACCTTGGGCCTTGTTTAGCAGAGTTCTATTTGATTAATTGGATGGGATGTTGAGAAAAATTAATAGATTTATTCTTGTCTATGCAGAACCCAGCAATACATGATTCCAATCACGTTGAGCTTCTTCATCTGAAAGATTTATCCTGGTATTGTATTAGGCACTTTTATGCTCATAGGTGTTTGAGGATGACTTCCATAATGTGAGTGGACAGTTTACAGAGAAGGAAAGTTTTGGTGGCATATCAAAGAGCTTTTGTCAAAATTTTAGACTTCTCTGAAGCCCCTACTTCCTTTGGTCAATCATTCATCCATATCTGAAATACCTCTCTTATTAATGCAATGAGAGCTCGGATGATCTTTATTTATTACAATAATTTTGGGCCTTCCAGGAATGGTGGCATCAATTTAGTTATTAGTCATGAAGTTTTCTACAGGAATCTCAAACGAAAATATTCTCATCATCATAGCCATCTAGAACATGTTTCTTTCATGTGCATGACTACTGAAGATATATCATTTCATATTTGAAAGTTCCCTCTTGGCAATGACCTTCATTTTCATCTCTACATAAGTGAGAGGCTATTCAACACAATCTAATTACTCTCTAGTGGATGTTGGTGTGGTGTTTGCCTTGTTGGGGTGTCCTGGTAATTTTAGTTGTCTATGAGAGGAAAATTAGATATAAGTAATATATCAGACTTACAAGTGCTCTTAAAACTATCGACTCATAAGTTACTTTGAATAATAGTTTTTATTCTCTGCATATTGCATGTTCACCTTTACTATCTATACAAATTAAAGTAGCCACTTGAATGTGGTAACACTACTTTGATCACCTCAGCTTTCTGTAATTTGTTCAATGGAAGACATCAAAGCTTCTCCTCCTATTTTATTATTTTTCCCATTCCAATTAGTTCATGTTGCCCTTTCTTCCAGAAAAACAACTTTCTTATTCTCCTTATTTTACTTTTTGATGGCTAATGTTGACTTCTCATGTCCATTTTGTAAAGACCTGCCCCACATTGGCTCCCTTAATTAAATTTTTTCTGGATGGAAGATATTAAATCAACATATTTCAATCTTTTGTTCCCTTTTCGGGATTTAACAGTTGCCATTGTTTTCATGTGATAATGAGCATAGAAAATACTAGCTGTTCCTGTTTTTAACCTTGATGATGAATGAAATTTATTTATCCAGAAAAAATGGGAAACAGTTGAAATTCTTTTTTATATCCAGTAAAACTGGGAAGACCTCCCATTATGTTTTCTTTTTTTTCTCTCGCCTTTTGTGGTACTGCGAAGCAATAATGTCTCTATTCCTGTGCCATCTTTGTGAGCTAAGTCATACTCCCCATGTTAGGCACTAATTTATAATGGTGATTAATTTCAAGGGAATCCATGATGTTCCCACTCGGCTCAAGACTTTCTCGGCTTTTCTTTACGGATTAGACCCTTTTTAGTGAAATGACTTTCATGACATGGTGCTAGAATTTTGTTTTGAATGTTGACATGGTGCTATAATTTCTTGAAAACTTTCTGAGTACTAATGGAGTTTATGTTCTTGGGCAGATCGTGGGACTCCTGGACACAGTAGAAAGGTTGCCATAGTTGCAGGTGAGAAAGGAGGCAACTGTTACTTGGGAACTTCCATAATTCTCATAATTTTTGCATTTAACTGTGCCCCTTGGTCTTGTAATTAAAATTTGGACACTGAACTGGATGCAGGGACTGTCACAACTGTTTCAATTGGTGCGGCAGTAGGCGTCACGGGAATTCTGATATGGTATCTGAAGAAGGTTAGACCGAATCAATCTGTGACATTTGGGGTGCAGAACAATACAAATAGGCTTTTCTAAGGTGTAGTTAAGGCCACATTGTCATTCAACTAGGGGATTAGGGCGAAGTACTTGGAGTATTTCTTTGCATCCCAAATCATACTAGCTAATATTTCTCACCCTTTTTTTTTTTTCTTCTATTTGCATCCTTTCGAAGGAAACATATTGTTTTCCAAATCCTAAATATACTTCATATGTTTCGCCCTTCCATTTTAAAATGAGCAGATTGTTTCCAAATCAGTATACTGCACACTTAAGCTTGAAACATAGCTAGTGCTTACTGATGGAGTATTGAAAACCTACAAAATGAACTCAAGAATTTTGAACCAATTGTTTAAATTGAAAGTTGTGCATTTGGTATCCAAATGTTATTACCAGACACTAACAAACAGAACAATTGTTGAATACTAAATTAATTTTGAAAAATTGTGTCAAAATAACTTAAATTTGAACAGTTGTTCACTTAGGACAGATTGAGTCTCATGCACTTGCTTATGGAACTCTTGCTTCAAAAAATCATCCTCAAGAATTACAGGCTAGGAGCCTCAATTGCTCTATATCACAAATTCTCCCCAAAAGAGTCGGAGTCCGGCTCCGTCAGTAGAGGACTCAGTCTCCCATTTGGAGCTCAAATATTTGATAACAGAAACTAGTTCACATGTTTGAACCTTGGAGTGCGTTATATTCTCTAGAGGTCACTCTTAATGTAGCGTCTTGGGGGTCCTCTCTAATGTTGGGAGGCAGTGTCTTTTCATGCATGTGTAAATAAAAAAGAAATAGCAACGCTCAAAGAAATAAAAAATATGGAATTTTGTAGGAAAGTAAAAACCAGCTATAACACCAAGATTTACATGGAAAGCCTTCAAAGAAGGGAAAAAATACGGGAAATCCGCTATGCAATAAAACAATTGGAATGGATCTTTTCCCGTCAATTAATGGTAACGTGAGGTGTAGAAACAAGAAAATACAAAAATACAAGGTTGCTTCTATAAGATCAATTTCCTTAACTTCTTCCCATTTTCAAAAAACTAGTGAACACTTTCCAAATCTTATAGGAGAACACCAGTTTCACCCAAATGAGAAGTACTAAACCTTTGAGATTTGCAAGAGAAGCCCTCCATAATTTTTCAGCTCCTTAAAAATCCTAGAGAGTGAAATAAAACACTTTGACCTCTCTTTAGTTTTTTTTCGTTCGCCTAATCCCACAAAAATAAGAAAAAATTTTATAATTAGAAATCCTAATTATAAATTTTTCCATAATTGCCCCTTTTAATTTTTTTTTCTAAAGGTGGTCCCCACCCTCATAGGGCTAGACCACATTAAAAAAAAAAAAAAAAAAACTTGCAACCCATGAGGAGGGCTCCCCAATACTTTATGGATCTTGCGCCTATACACATGTGCTTGAGGTGCATCCCTGCTTGCTAAGTCCCTAAAGTGCTCTTACTTTTCCTTTGTTGGGGCCTAGTCATCATATCCAATGGATTGTGTTCAACATAGATTTTCTCTATTCGCATCAACTAATTCTCCAAGACGTCTTGTATTCAGATATCTATGTCCTTTGTTTGGCATGATATGTTGCATTCTTGCTTAAGTCAATAGTGCCCTGACTATTACAACGAACCGCAGAGATGTATTGCTTCAAACCCATTTCCTTTAAGAATCTCTTCATTCACAACATTTATTTGCATGCTTTTATTACTGCTATATATCCTACCTTTATCTTGGAAAGAGTTACACACTTATGTAATTTGGGCGGGGCTGCCATGACATGGCTCCCCTTGCAAAAGTGACTTAGTAACTCAATGTGGACTTCCTGGTATCGATGTTTCCAGCCATGTTTGTATCTATGTATCCATCTAGCACAAATTTTTCACTTCCAAAGCATAAGCATAATTGGGATGTGTCCTTGAGATATCTGAAAATCCATTTTATTACTGTTTAGTGTTCTTTCCTAAGGTTGGCGAAAATTACACCCACTACATATGTGTTATTTGGTCTCTCTATTGCTAAAGCACAGGGAACGTCTTTCGCTTCTTTCTTTCCTTCTAGTTTGAAAGGCTATGTCTTGCACTGAATTAAAAGTGTCCTATAAGGGGAATGCTAAACTTGACTTTGCATTCATCATATTGAACTCTTCAAATACCTGTTCAATATATTATTCTTGTGGCAACCACAACGTCTTTGCTTTCCTATCATGTTTTATCTTCATGCCCAATATTTGTTGTGCTATCCCCAAATCCTTCATATCAAAGAAGTTGCTTCATGTGAAGATATTGCCCAACAATTTGCATGTCATTAACAAAAATAAACAAATAATATAGTCATTATTGAAAACTTTTTTAAGAAGCACAATTATCAAAAACTATCCTCTTACGCCAATGTATCATCATAAACGAGTCAAACTTCTTGTACCATTCTTTTGGGGGCTTATTCCAATTCATACAGAATTTTTTCAACTTATAAACCAAGTGTTCTTTACTCTTCACTTCAAAGCCTTCCGGTTGTTCTATATAAATATCTTCTTTCGAGTCACCATGAAGAAAGATAGTTTTAACATCTAATTGTTCCGCTTCTAGATCCAAGTGTGTGGCTAAACTTAGAATCACAAGAATGAATATCATCTTCACAATGGGTGTAAATATCCTCAAATCCAGTAACCATTTTATGCCCTCTTACAATTAAATGAGCTTCATTCTTCACTGGCTTCTTGCCTTCATTCTTCAACCTAAAGACTACTTGTGTTTTAGTGCTTTGTGTCCCTTTGGTAATTCAACCAAATCATATGTATTATTCATTTTCAAGGAACTGATTCCATTTTCCATATCTTGATGTAACTTGTTTTTGCTCATGTATCTTAGCTTCTTGGAAACTTTGAGGCTCTTTTCCCCTTGTGAACATGAAATACTCAATGGGAAAGTAGTTCTTTGATAGTTGCTCACCTTGATAGATCTTCTTGATTAAGTGTTTCTTGAGGGATTTGCTCCCTTTTCTCCATGTCAATATGTACGCGAGAATTATCATTAGTTGCTTCTCCATGAGCACCTTGTACATCTCCCCTAATATTAGATGTAACCAGAGGAGGAACAAGAGTAAGCTCTATAAGGTCATCCATAAAGGCCTGTGATTTTTCAACTTTTTCAAAGTCTTCAATTATTTAGTCTTGTTCAACTTTTTCAAAGTCTTCAATTATTTAGTCTTCACCAAGACGACATCTTGAATTTTAATCATTTTGTTTTCCTCTGGATTGCATAACCTCTAGCCCAAGATTTCATCTGTATAGATATATTGTGCTGATTTGTTATCAAATTTCAACTTCTATTCTTTTGATACATTAACAAATGCTTTGCACGAAATACCTTTCAATGTATTCACATAAGGCATATCTCTTGGTTTACAATCTTTCTGGATAATTTCCCTCCAAAGGAGCTGAAGGGGATAAATTAAATAAAATAGTATCGGCTTATCCCAAAGGGATCTTAGCAATTTAGAAAGTGAGAGCATATATCCGATTATTTTGACAATAGTGTGATTCATCCTTTCTACAATACCATTGTGCTAAGGGATATTATGAAAAATATTCTCATGTCAGATGTCCTGTTTTCCTCTCCACTATTTGTACTAATACACTTTAAAGGTTTTCCTGTTTACCTTCAACTTTTGCATGAAATTTTTAAAAAATCTCAAAGAATGTCTTTGGTTTTCATAGTATATGCCTATAGTTATCTAGGAGCATCACCAATAACGATAACAAAATAAGACGTACCACCAACAAATTTAACTTTCTTTTGACCACACACAACAAAATAACCATTTCCAAAATATATGTTTTTGTTTGACAAGCATGTTCAAACGAAACTCTACTTTGTTTTCCAAATCAAATGATGAGCATGATGACTTAGAGGTATACCTTTCAAATTGGGAGAAGTTGTCTCTTTGCTAGAATGAGTCCCTTTTTACTTTTTTTTTTTGGGTAAGTCAGTAGGGGAGAAGACCCTTTACCCATTTTTCATTAATAAAAAAGCAGATAAAGCAATTAAGATACAACCCTACAGTAGGGAAATTGCTCCAGATCATGTAATAAAAAAGAGGAAAGAAAATCTGGTAGTCTATGGCCCCACACAATAGCACTGGGGCCAGTAGCGGACCTCTTAGCTAGGGCATCAACAACCATGTTAGCCTCACAAAAGACGTGTGATGGACCATCGATGAGAAGACAGTCTGGCGCAACAATTGTCAACAATCGTCTTCAGTCTCCATGATTGCAACGATTCTGAATGACATTTGCAAGCAAGGCTGAGTCACTTTCAATCTGGTTTGGAAAGCAATTACTTTGAATAACCATATGAACTCCTTCTTCAAAAGCCAAGAATTATGCATGGTTATCAGAAGCAAAACTAAAATGCTTTGCAAAAGCAGCAATAAAACCACCCGCACTGTTCCTGATAACTCTACCACCACCTGCTAAACGTGGATTTTTCAATCAATATTGCGATTGTAACTATGAGTCTCAGGAAAAGACCACGCTACCGAAGTAAAGGGCTCAGCCCTCTGCTGCTGCCAAGTTATCCGAATGTTAACAATGATGGCCTTTCTTAATAAATGAAAATACCATTGCTGAACTTCTGCTAGTGTCTGAACATGCAGGGTAATTCTTTTCAAAATAAGCTCTCTCCTGGTGGGTCTTGACTCAAAAACTCTTCCGTTGCGCTTTTCCCCTAAAAACCAAATAGAAGTAAAAAAGATGGAAGACCAAATATAATGAAGTCCATGTCATTTAAACCCGAAAAGCATCCACCACTTAAGTAACTCAGGGACAGAGGTACTAAGGACAAACCTTTTTCCACATATCCAAGCGAGTGATCTCCATACACCCTGTGCAAAGACACATTAGAATAATAGATGAAAAAGATTGTCATCATGGTTACTACAAAAGGGACATAAAGAGTCCAATTGCATGCCTCGCTACTGTAGTAAGAATGTAGTGGGTAATCGATTATGCAAGGCCAACCATGAAAACCATTTCGCCCTTGGGTGGCATTTGGAGGACCAAAGTTCACGTAAGATAGGTTGTGACGAACCTTGATGCCTAATAAAATCCCATGCCCTTTTAATAGAGAAAGATCCATCAACAGAATGAATCCAGACCAGTGAATCCTTTATGAGCTGTAGAGGAAGAGTATAATTTTCAACCTCTCTCCATATATTCCTCAAAGAATTAGATACGGGATGCGGTAGAACCCAAGCTTGAGGAACTCTTCTGATAAAGTCTGACACCCTCCTCCCTGTAGAAGCCCCCATATATTCCTGAATTATCATCGTGGAGGTCTGAAAGTGGCTGACCTGCTAACCATGGTAGATAGGTGCCTCGATCTCACCCTCCTGACCCTTTTGGGGATCAGACAGCATGCATCTCGGGCTTCGAGGGAAGACCCGGGATGTTTTTTTGAGATCGCTCTCTCGGGAACCTCGTTCGAGAACGGGGGCAGGTGTTACCAACCGGTGAGAGAGGAATTTAAGGTAGGTTCGAGACTTACTCGGGCTGACTCGTGTGGACGCCCTCTTAGATCACGAACAAAGCCCCCCAATAATAAAACCTTTTCGGATCGCCTCCCTTGGCTTGTATTCTTCTTATTTTCTGCATTCACACATATATATGGCAAATGTTATAATGCAGGTGGGTCAGACCTCACCCTTTTCCTCTTTGATGAACGTACACAAGCATGCGCATTGAAAAAAAGAAGAAGAGAAGAAAGACAAGGGAGAGAAGAATGCGACTAAACGAGAGGATCTGAGCAGTGACTAAGTTGGTTCATAATTGGCTTGATGTGGTAGCAAAACGGGCTCTGTAACTAAGACTGGCTCACAGGATTACTACTAGACGTCATTACCAATACCGACTAGCTAGGCACGATGGTCAGTCTGTCGTGGCAATAAAGCTGGCCAAGCAATCCTGGCACAACAACATTACGGCTAGACGATAGGACTACCCATAAGAGGCTAATCACAATCCCTCTTAGTTGAATGAAGGAACAACATAATTAAGGTTATGAGGAAAAAATAAGAAGAGAAGAAGGGAACAGAAGGGTGGAGGGAGAAGAAAGGAAGAGAAGAGTATGAAAGGCAAGAGGATGAACGAGAGAGAGGGAAGGATGATGTAGTCAGCACTAAGCATTATTGATTGTGTTAGAAGGAAGAGAGAGAAATACAGTCGGCGTTAGGTTTCACTGACTGTGTTATATAGAGGAGAAGAGAGAAGATGTAGTCGGCGCTAGGCTTCACCGACTGTTCCAAAAGAGGAGAGAGAAAATACAATCGATGTTAGGCTTCGTCGACTATCAAAAGAAGAGAGAGAAAACCAACCGGCACTAGGCTTCGCTAAATGACAGAAAAAGAGAAAGAAAACCAACCGACGCTAGGCTTTGCCGACTAATAAAAAAAGAGAGAGAAAACCAACCGGTGCTAGGCATCGCCGACTGACAGAAGATGAGAGAGAAATTCAGTTGGCATTAGAATTTGCCAACTGACATAAAAAGAGAGAGAAAACCATCCGACGCTTGGCTTCATCGACTGACAAAAGAGGAGAGAGAAAACCAAGCGACGTTTGGCTTCGCCAACTGACAGAAAAGAGAGAGAAAACCAACCGGTGCTAGGCTTCGCTGATTGACAGAAGAGGAGAGGGAAATCTAATTGACCCTACGTTTCACCGACTGACAGAAAAAGAGAGAGAAAATCAACCGGTGCTAGGCTTCACCAACTAACAAAAGAGGAGAGAGAAATCCAGTCGGTGCTAGATTTCACCGACTGATAGAAAAAGAGAGAGAAAACCAACCGACCCTAGGCTTCGCCGATTGATAGAAGAGGACAGGGAAATCCAATCGGCACTAGGCTTCACTTATTGCATTAGAAGAGGGACACAGATGGAGATAGAGATAAGAAGAAGAGAGATAGAGCTTTCAACGAGAAAGAGGGGAGAGAAAGAGATAGAGCTGAGAAGAAGAGAGATAAAGATAGAGATGAGAAAAGAGGAGAGAGAAAGATCGGAGAGAAAGAGACTGAGATGAGAAGAAGAGAGATAAAGATAGAGACGAGAAAAGGGGACGAGAGAGAAAGAGGGGAGGAGAGAGAAAGTTACCTACTCGAAGGGTACTGCCCCTTTTCTTCTCTCTCCAAGACGTACTCACAAGCTCAAGAAAAAATCAAAATTTTTATTGATTGATCTAAAGAAGAATGAATCCGTCCTTTGTACGGTGAGTCATTGCCTGTTTATATAGAATTGGCTAAAACGTGGGCGTACGCCCGAAAACTACTTAGAATTGAAGATAATTACAATTTAATAGAATTTAAAGGAATTCTAAAAAAGGGTGCAAAAGGGCTGTTTGCCCCTGCCTAATAATGTGTGGAATTCCATAACAGTTCCTACTGCTACCCGAGAATTTGTGTGATCTTCCGTGGCTGACCTGAGGTCTTTCTGATGCCCGTTTTATCGAAAGATTATTGTTTTCTTGTAGGGCTTAGCATGACGATCATTTTGATGCCAACTTCGAGCCATTAATCATTTTTTTGAGCCATGATCATGAGACTTGAATCTTGGATGAATCTTGAAAATTTTGAATCGATTGTGTGCTCGTTCCTTGGTATTTCTTCGTGACTTCTTCATTGAATTACACTGAGCATACTATCATGATCACGTTGCAAACAACGTAGCTTGATTTCGTGTCCAGATGAAGATTTTGTCGTCGTGTTTTTGGCCGGACTCTTGACATCAGGTGGTCATATTTTATAGAATTTTTGATGCCTTCATGTGTGAAATCCAATCATTGATCATACGCGAGGTTCAGATTAGAGATAGCCCCAGACCTCACGCACATGATGCAATTGGTTTCGTGCCGATCGGGTATGCGAGCGTCGTGATCTGGCTGCTTGAACAAGGCGTGCTACTGATGAATTTTCTGTAACTTCCTTCACGGATCAACAACTTTCATTATGTTTTTCTCTTTGCTCAGGCGTCGTTACGAAGCGTACCACATATCGAATTGTTTGTCTTAATGATACGAACACGCTCATCAAATTTCGAAGTGATCCGACTTAGAACAAGTGAGATATAAGGCCCAAAAGTGACTGGCTGTGACTGTAAAAACAACCACCTTTAATGGTGTTTTGATGCAGTGAGGCCTGCAGCCCACCCCTTTTTGGTAGTTTACCCATAACTTTGTCTTGAAGTGTCTGATTAAGCCGAAACTTGACCCATAAGGGTTTTCAACCGTACCAGATCTAATGGCGGTAGTCCGACAACTGTTTGACTCACCAAATGTATGGCTTTAGTTACAGGGTACTAGAGACCGATTTTGCTGGAATTGTTTCTTTATGTTCACTGCCTTAGACATGTCTGGTCGAGATGAAAATTGGCAAGTAGTCTTTTGAAGTGCTGATGAAGATCTTGATTAATTTTGGGGCCATTATGAGATTGTAAAGAATTTCCACTGTTTTGTAGGGTTTTATTGACCTGCTTCCTACCAGGGACCAAGGTGCTGAAAAATACGTTCAAACAGCTTGCCCCACTTAATGTTATGTTTCAAGAGAAGCGAGAAGGACAATCATTCAGAAAATTTCCTTCGGCTTTTACTTTTTTTTTCTTCCTAGCCACAAGACCACGTGAATGTCGAGGAGATTCACGTAAAGGTGTAACTAGGCTGCTCAGACGTAGGGATGCATTTTTTATCGGCCCGTCTAGCAATTGAGTGCCACGTTGAAGGGAATTGTTCCCATTTGTTTTAGGTTCATTTGTTTGCTTTTGGTCGGTGCGGTTTTCTGCTACACCAGGTTTTCTTTTAATGTTCAAAGTACCACTGTAGGTCTCGTCTACCGAGTTCAGGCGGGGGCAGGATTGTTAGCCGATCCCGAGGGTCTGGGCGTGTTGGCTAGGCGATTCCGCCTTGGCTTTGTCAGTTTCTTGCCTTTGCAATGGTGGTTTCTAGAGTGTATTTGTGACCTCGTGGGAAAAATTTTCTTCCTCATGAGACTTGTCTTGCAATCTTAACGAGTCTTCTGTCTTTCGAGTGCTTTGGCAACTGGACTCAGGGTGTCGGAAACTTTTCCTTAAAGCTCCTATTTTTGGATTCCTGACATAGTGTTACTAGGGATTTTTTCTTTTGAGTGAGGGTTGAAGCCGCCTGTTGAGACGAGTGCTGCATCAACCTGTTTATTCGTCCAAGCGTCCTTCGTGGATTTTTGCTTGGACTTAGGAAGCTTCGCCGTAGAGATGGTTTTCACCAACTTCTTTTTATTTTGGGGCTCTTTTACCCATGACCTTTCAGCTATGTCCACCATTTTCATCCCTTTTACTCATGATGCCCTTTCGGGTTTTCACCGTGCTCGTTTTTATTCACGGAACTCTTTGACTCATGGTTTCGTGACCATGCCCACCTGTCATTTTTACTCATAGCGTTCCCTTATTAAGGTATGTGTCATGCCCATTATTTCATCATTTTTTTGTGAGGGCGTGTTTAAGGTCATGCCTCTAGGACCTGTGCGAAACAGTTTAACGTCATGCGGACATGACATGCACTATGTTTTAAGGTCATACAGCTAGTCCGTGACGGTGATGAATGGCAGTCCGTGGAGGCCATGGAGTGAGTATGGTGGTGGTTTGACTCACTTGGGGAATTGGCATTTAGGCTACCTATGAAAGATGGATGATGTATGAAATGTGAGTGGCATATGGATGGTGGGATGCTTCGCCATTTTGTGAGCACGGGTGAGACTCACTGGGGAATGAGGTATAGTGACGTGGTGAATGGACACACTGGGGAGATAATGAAGGTGTCGCGCGCACAATAACAGGTGGGTTAGGGAAGGCATGCGTAAAAGTGCACGTAAAGGCGTGTGCACGTATGTGGGGGAAAGTTTTAAAAAGTCATACCTCCGAGACCTGTGCAAAGCAATTTATCATCATGTAGCCAGGATGTGCACTATGGTTTTAAGGTCATACAGCTGGACCGTGGTTATGTAGTTTTAAGTCATACAACTAAGACCCTACAGTTTAAGGTCGTGCAACTAGACCTCCGCTACAGTTTAAGGTCATATAGTTCGAACCATGGTGCTGAGTCATTTAAGCGTCATACGGTTAGGACATGTATTATAGTTTAAAGTCATGTAGCTTGGACCGTGGTTATGTAGTTTTAAGTCATACAACTAGGACCGTGCAGTTTAAGGTCGTGCAACTAGACCTCCGCGTTTTAAGTCATACAACTAGGACCGTGCAGTTTAAGGTTGTACAACTAGACCTCCGCTACAATTTAAGGTCATATAGTTTGGACCATGGAGTTTTGGGGTCGTGCAACTAGACCAAGGCTGTGTTAGGGTCATACAGCACAGACCGTGTAGTTTAAGGTCATGCAACTAGACCTCTACTACAATTAAAGGTCATATAGTTTGGACCAAAGCTCGGCAGTTTAGGGTCGTGCAGCACGGACCGTGATTGGGCCTCCATGTAGGTGAAGCTCCATGGGGAATAGGTCTGTAGGTAGCAATTCGGCTCCCTGGGGATAAAATGGTTAAGACCATTCACAAACTGAAGGCTCAGATGGAAATGGTGCCTTGATGAAGGACGACCAACAAAAGCGGACTTCACTAGGGCCTTGGGGGGGTAAGCATACTCTCTGAGGTGAAAGATGAGACTATGGAGAATAGGTAACCCGACTTCATGGGGATAAGAGAGCTAGGTGTAAAATAGTCCCTCTATGAATTGAAGTTGTAGAAATGACCCTAACTCCACTAGGGATAGTGGGCTGCAATATGGGTGTGACTCCTACTAGGGGATGACGAACCGTGACCTACTACTGACTCCATTGGATGATAGATCACATCTTGGGTGCAATAGCCTGGGTGGAACTCCACTGGGGATGATAGGTCACATCTTGGGTGCAACTCCACTAGGGATAGTGGTAGGGCTCACAAGGCTTCAGCCTAGAGTAGGTGACAACAAGCTGCTTGAAATACAGTTGGCGCTTGGTGTAACGCTAATGGTTTCTTGCGAGTGTTCAACCAGCGCTGAGTTCTCAAAAACACAATCGGCACTGGGTAGTTAAAAACTCAGCTGGCGCTATGAATGACCCTTGACATTATTTGAACACTACTAGCGCTAAGTTAATCGACGCTAGTGTCTTTTCGCAACTCACCCGACGCCAAGTCAACCGGCGATAGGGTTGCTTGAGATTCACTCGATGCCAAGTATGGATCGATGAGAGTTACCTCGAGCCTCGAGTCAAGGCCCTACCCGGCTCATCGTCGCTTGGCTTCCCTTGGACGCAACTGGAATTCCTAGTTTGTGAGGGACATTTGAGGGTAGTGTGGTCTATATAAGGGGGTAAAATCCCATTTTCCCTCACTTTTCACCAAGGGTAAAAACTTAAGCGAAAAGTTTCTTAATAGTGAGGAGAGGGTGTTCGGTTGAAGTTCCGGCAAGCAGTGGGACTCCAACAAAGGTTTTGCAGGGAAGGTTCTCGCCAAACAGTGGGACTGCAGGAGATTTTTGCAAGGAAGGCTTTCGACGAGCAGGCTTCACCAAGAATTTAGTAAAGCTGTAGAGAACGTTTTTTAGCACAGGGGACTTTCTGGTGGAGGGAAGAGCTCCAGTCTTGGTATTTTTGAGGGTAGAAGAGGCGGGAGGTGGGACAGTGAGCATTTTCGCAAGTCTTGGGAGTTTTTCAAGGAGTTTTGAGGGGTTTCCTGGGGATCGTGGAAACTTCCCGACGTTGTTAGTGGTGTTTGCAGAGGTTCCTGGAAACTTAGGGGAAGGTTGCAAAATTTTTTGGTGACGTCCAGGTGAAAAACACAGGCAGGAAAGTTTTTCAATGGGTTTTCGATCGTTAAAAGAAGTTCCGGGGCAAGACGAACGGTCACGAGAGGCGGACCATTGTGGAAGGCATACGGTTGCAGGAGGTGAACCGTCGTGAGAGGTGAACCATCACAGGAGGTGAACCATTGTGGGAGGTGAACCGTCATAGGGAAGGTGTACGGTTACCTCCAAAAAATGTGCGACCATTAAGGAGGTGCGAAAAGTTAGGCTTTGAAAACGAGGAGTCTTGGGAAGAGAACAGTCGCGACAGGGCCGACGCTAACAGAAGTGCAGTCGGCGCTGAGGCAACCGACGCTGATGATTTGGAATGCCGACACAACCGGCACTGACCCTCAAGAAAAGTAGCCGGCGCTAGGGGTTAGGAGCACAACCGGCGCTGGCCTTTGGAGTGCTAACACAATCAACATTGACCCTCAAGAAAAGTAGTCGGTGCTAGGGGTTAGGAGTGTCACCGGTGCTGGCCTTTGGAGGACACAGTCGGTGCTGGCTTCAGTCGGCACTCATCAGCACGTGTACCTTATCATGAAGCGTCGAGTGATGCTCGCATGTGGCAATAAGTCACGTGCGGGATTTGTGATGTTCGACGATGAGCTATGTACGACGATGTTCATGGGTCGGGCAAAAGTGGTCAATGATGATAAGGCGTGGCCTTGTGGTACCTGTTGGAAGCCAAATCCTTTAACACAATAGTGAGGTCCATGTTGTTATGTGGAAGGGCATCCACTGTGAACATGGTATGCTTCCGTCATAGGTCAGTTCCTTGCCAGAGCAGCCCACCTTGTATGTTTGATATACACATCGAATGAATCCTACGTTGCATATTTGATATACATGTCAGATGGACTGAGGCTAACTTCTTGGCATGGCTCTGCTTTGTCTTCTGGACTGTAGCCATCCTCTTACTCGTCAGATGAATTAAAGCTAACTCTCCAAGTGATTTTGTTTCTTCTTCATGAGGAAGGCCTTTCTTTGGTGGGTTTGCTTCTTCCTCATGGGGCAGGCATTTGTTTTGGCCCGTAACCATCCTCTTAGCCTCAGATGCAAGAGCGAAAGTACAAGTTTTGGTTTGTAACTGTCCTCTTATCCTCGGATGCAAGAGACTTGTAACCTCAATAGTAATGGCCTTCTTGTAACTTGTAACTCGTTTTTACTGCAATAAAAGAGTTAGAATTTTGTTTGGACTATCTTGCTTATTTTCACGTTGAGTCTCTTTCTTTTGACTACGGATTATGGGTAGTACTTCTTTAAGGTGCATTGCTTCCCCTCCTTCGAGATGTGCCAGTATGTAGGCTCTGTTGGGCGAGACCTTTTTTACTATAAAGGGACCTCGCCACTTAGGCTCAAACTTCCCTTTACACTGGTCGTGCATAACAATATGCCTTTTGATAGCTAGGACTAAATCACCACGGGTGAATGAGCGGACTTTGATAGACGTGTCAAAAGCCCTCTTCATTCTCCCTTGGTTGAGTTCAAGGCTCTAGGAGCCTCTTTCTATCGACTGCATCCAATTCCTGATATCGGAGCATAACTCTTTCATCTTCGATTATTCCTTGGTGAATAACGACTCGCAGTGAAGGGATTTATATTTCAAGAGGTAAAGCTGCTTCACCCCATAGACTAAAGAATAAGGGGTGGAATTAGTGGCACTTTGCGTAGCAGCACGATAGGCCCAAAGTGCTTCGAGATGCTTCTCATGCCAGTTCTTCCTTGTCTTTTATACTGACTTTCTCAAAACTTTGTACACAGTCTTATTGAAAGCCTCAACTAATCCATTCGCCCGAGGGTGGTACCTAGTCGAGTACCTCCACTCGAAACCGAACTAGTTAACTAAGCGATCGATGTGATGACTCCTAAATTAAGGACCGTTGTAGGATATAATTCGGTCGGGCACTTCGAAGCGATATATGATGTGATGTAGCACGAAGGAGGCCACCGCTGTCCTAGGAACCTGCTTAAGGGGGACGGGTTTAACCGACTTAGAGAAATACATGGCCCATTGCGGAAGGAGGGTCAATAGGCCCTACGATGTCCATACCCCATTGTGAGAAGGGCCATAATGCAACCGTAGGGTGTAAGGGCTCTGGAGGCTGGTGGACAAGGCTCGAGTGTATTTGGCATACTTGGCACTTTTTAGCATAGTTTAAGGAATCGGCAATCATGGAAGGCCAATAGTATCCCAACCTATGTATTCGTTCATAGAGCTTAGGACTGGACTGGTGTAGTCCACAATTGCCTGAGTGGACTTCTTCTAACACCTTATTTGCCTCTTGGATATCGACGCATCTAAGAAGAATGTCGTCAAACGACCATCTGAAGAGAGCGTCTCCTTCAAGGAGGGTATACTTGGTAGACATTTGACGTATGTTGTTGCGTTCGGTACGATCTTCTGGGAGCCTGTCATGTTTTAGGAAACTGGTGATGGGCTCTCTCCAATATTCTACCTGCTTAACTTCTGCACATATTGGGTCAAAGAATTCAGGTTCTTGATTTTGACCCTTAGCTCCTTGACTCTGTGCTATTCCTTGTTCAGTCTTGATTATTTCTTTGGTTGATAAAGTGCTCTAAATGGATAAGGAGGGCACTCGGGGAAGATATTTCTCTCGTCATCCGCGTCGACCTCTGTTCTTAGTTTGTTGTGTCTCCATTCTGCCACCCAGATAAGTGTGGGCCCTGATGAGGATAATTGAATTGTAGCATCGAGTTTTGCAAGTACGTCAGCCTGCGAGTTTAGCCTCTTGGGGATGTGACTCAGGGATACGTCCTCAAACTGAGCCATATACGGTTTTGCAGTATCGTGATAAGGCTTGAGAGTGTCTTTTCTTACTTCATAGATCCCTTTGAACTGTCGGATAACCAACTCAGAGTTGCCATAGATCTTGAGCTGCTCCAAGTCGAGGTCAAAGGCTATCCCCAGTCCGATTATAAGGGCCTGATATTCTGCCTCATTATAAGAACCGACTTGAGAGAGAGAAAAAGAAAGTGGCAATATTCCTTCTCTTGAAGTCAGAAATACTACTCCGGTGCCTCTTCGATCTGATTGGAAGGCTCCATCGAAGTACAATTTCCACACAAGAGGAAGGTCAGCGCAGAATACTTCTTCATCAAGGAGGTCGCTTGATAGAGGAGATTCTGCCGATATGAGGTGTTTTGTGAGAAAGTCTGCCAAGGCCTGGCCCTCAACGGCCTTTTGTGGGAGATACGTGATGTCGAATTCCATCAGCAATAATGCCTACTTAGCAGGGCGCCTTGATGGGCGTGTCATGTGAAACTTTACAGGATCAGCTTTTAATATAACTTTCACTTCATGACCAAGCATGGAGTTTTTGTACTGCGAAGATCAGGGCCAAACACATCCTCTCAATAGGGATATAATTCTTCTCGGCCCCTTGCATCCTGCGGCTGAGGTAATATAATGCAATCTCTTTTCCCTCTTCATTATTTTGTGCCAACAATGCTCAGAGTGACTCGTCTAAAGCAGTCACATATAGAATGAGGGGTCTTCCCAATACTGATGTAGAGAGCACTGGAGGATTGAGTAAATAATGCTTGATGTCGTCAAGGGCTGCCTGACATGCTTCATCCCAGATGATTGGGGTATCTTTCTTTAGCAGGTGTAAAGGGTTTATAGCGACCTAAGAGGTTCGAGATGAACCTGCGAATGTATGCCAGTTTCCCTTGGAGTGAGCACAGTTCTCGAAGCGTGGTCGGTGATGACATTTCTTGGATTGCCTTGATCTTGACTGGCTCGACTTCAAGTCCTCGATGTCTGACGGTGAACCCCAAGAATTTTTCGGAGCGAACGTCGAAAGCGCATTTCAATGGGTTCATCTTTAGCTGATGAAGGCGCAAGTGCTTGAACACCTTTTCAAGATCTCTCATGTGAGCATCCTTCTCTTCATATTTTACCACCAAGTCATCTAACACTCCACCTCTTTATGCATCATGTCTTTGAAAATGGTCGTCATTGCTCTTTGGTATGTGGTGTTAGCATTCTTTAATCCAAAAGGCATGATTGTGGAACAGAAGACCCCTTTTGGAGTTAAGAATGCAGTGGCCTCTTCATCTTCGGGAGCCATTCTTTTCTAATTATACCTGGAGTATCCGTCCATGAAGGAAAAGACTTGACAGTGAGCTGCAGAGTTGATGAGCATCTCGGTGAATGGCAACGGGAAGTCATCCTTGGGATAGATTATTCAAATCACGAAATTCAATACACGCCCTGATTTGACCATTCTTCTTCTTGACCGGAACAACATTTGCTAACCATTTCGGGTACTTGACTTGACGAATGAATCCTGCTTGTTTGAGTTTGGTTATCTCGGCGTCTATTTGCATTTCAAGGTCAGGCCTAAACCTTCTTGATTTCTGCTTGACAGGTTTGACGGTTGAATCAATGCCGAGACGGTGACCAGCGACTTGAGGGTTTAAACCCGACATCTCACGGTAATACCAAGCAAAGACGTCTCGGTTTGCTTGCAAGAAGGTAGCGAAATCTTCTTTCTCTTGTGGCGACATATTCGCTGAAATGAAAATGGGTATGGGGTCGCTTCGTCTCCAAGATTTATTTCTTCAAGTTCGTCAGCTATGGCCTGACCACCTTCTTCCCATTCTTCCAGGGCTTCTTGCAACTCTTCCTCGTTGTTCTCGGAGGCCTTTTCATCAACTTCAAATGTAAAGACCCATGATCCTGACATATCTACTTCCAATAGGGCCCCAAAGTAGGTCATGATTTCTGCACCTTTCTCAAATCGGGGGACGAAAAGGTTAATCTCAAAAGTGGAAAGCCTATAAGGCTGCAAGAGCTTGTCTTGAAAATTAGAGAGAAATTGAGGTTTAACGATGCTGATGCTAAAAGCGTCCTCGTATGAATCACACGGTATTTGCACGGGTGCCTGCAGTGTTTGCCCTCTTGACTCTCTCAGCCTCTGCTCAAAGTCAGGCTCAAGTGGCCACTGGGGTTTCTTTGGCTTCAAGTTCTTGTGCTGCTTTGAAGAAGGTGGCTCTGCCTTGGCTTTAGTGACCAAGGCATCGGCAACTATTAGGAATCCTGCGGCCTATGCCAAGGTCTTTCTCAATCGTTTCCGCTACGTCCTGCTTAAGTTGATTCCTTCGAATTCTCTGTCGAAAGCCTCAAAGTCCGGACACTTCAACGTTGTACCTGTAGAGGACGTAGAAGAGAGAGTATGAGAAACAGAAGAAGAAGAAGGAGAAGGGTTAGAAGGTGGGGGACTTTTAAGGTTGTTCCCGTCATCAGACTGATCTGGGCAGCTTTTTACGTCATCACCAGGGTTGGACGGGTGCAGGGGGTCTTTTAGATCTTTCCCTTACTTAGACCGTTGGGAAGTACTTTTAACGCTGTCACCCTCATTGGACATATGCGGAGTGGGAGATGGCACGGGAACGTCTTCTTGACAAGATGAAGAAGGAAGAAGGATCGTGTCAGGGATGAAGTCTAGTAAAGCTGATAATGGAGGAAAGGGCCTGAGAAATTCCTGCTCAACTGTGGGTTGAGCAGTCTTGTTTCTTCGGCGAGCAGCCCTTAGTGCCCGTCTCTTTCTGGTTTTCTGAGGTGATATGTGATTCGTCTCGCTAGGCTAGTGAAAAGCCCTAGCTTGGCGAACTACTTCTCGTCTTAAAGACTTGAGTCTACTTCGATCATTGTAGACTATCCATGGCTAGGGAATCGAGGGCTCCATAGAATTTGAGTTATTGATCGGAAGGTCCTACTTTGGGAGATCTCCTTGCCCCGAGGGAGAAGTGACTTGGGGATCCATTACAGGGAGATTGTATAACTCCTGACACTCCCGCATTTTCTTTACAAATATATCAAGGAAACTTATGCATTCTGACAGGTAATGGCCTCTTATCTGATGATACGAGCACCAACAATCTTCAGTCCCCTTAGCAAGGTGACGAGGTTGCGTCACCTGCTTCAATGTGATTATACCTTCCTGAAGCATTATAGTGAAGAAGGCATAAAGGATACCAGGCATTTCGTCTTCCTCTTGGATGGTTACGCATGTGAGGGCTCGGCTGCCCCGAAGGCCTTCTTTAAGTCTTCAAGCTTTATCTGATCCTTCTGAATCAGGGCCTCGATAATATCCTTTAGTGTGTAGCAGTCATTTGTAGGATGATTGATCCTCCAATGGTAGGCACAATAATTCACTTGAGTGTCAAGGCCAGGTTGCTCAGGGAATTAGGTTTCTGGAACCTGGATCATATTTTGTTCCAATAATAATCGGAACAGCGTAGGGACCGATTCCTTCTAGAAAGGGTAGGCCTTGTTCCTATGCCTGGTGAAATAATTACCCTGATCAAGGTTGGCTGGTGGGGGTACTCGATTGTATGACTAATGTTGCTTGCCAGCTTGAGGTATTACCTTTGTCGTGCTTACCCCTTTTGAGAGGTCCAAAGTTTGGGAGGGAGCCTTCTTTAAATCAGTGGCCATGACGGCTGCACTGATTACCCCTTTCTGTTGGCTGCACCATACATTATTTCGAGAGTTACTATTGCCCCAGTTGTTTGCTGAACTTGTAGATGGTTGTCATGTCCCACCATGGTGGCATGATAAACTTTTTATGTGGACTAATTTAGAGATCAACTCTAACATGGAGGTCGGATTAGAGGCCTCAACATGTAGAGCGATCTCGGGTCGCATGTTCCGCACGCAAGTTTGAACTGCTTCCTTCTCAAGCATAGGATTAGGATGGCGGGAAGCCAAGTTTCTCCATCTTGATATAAACTGATCCATGAGCTCATCGGGGTCTTGAGTTAGGGTGAGAAGTTCGATGGTTTGAACCTCTCTCGACCTCTTAGAAGCGTTGATAGAATAGTTTCTCCATCTCCTCCCATGTATGGACTGAGTTTAGAGGAAGTCGGGCATACCATTGAAATGCTGGGCCATCGAGGGTCTCAACAAACTGTTAGAGAAGAAGTCTCTCGTCAACCTGTGTTTCTCGACATGCTTCTTGGAAGTGGGCAAAATGCTGGTTTGGGGATGTAGTTCCGTTAAATAAAGGAAACTTCCCTTTCTTATAATCTAAGGGAAACGGGACCTGATCAATGCATGAGGGGTGTGGCCTTTGATAAGGCGTCGTGCCCTGTATTCTTGAGATTTGTCTGTTCTTTAGGCTATGGGTGACCATAGCATCAATGTCTATCTGAGACACGGGATGAGGAACAGAATTGTCCTGTGAGGTAGAAGGAGGGGGTTGCCATGGAGGTGCACCAACGGAGTGATGCGAATTGACCTCATGGTTGGCCGACTGACGTGCGATGTCAACACGATCGATCTTTTCCATCATCGCGCACACTATATCCTAAAACTTGTTCACGCGCTCTTCCTGTGCATCAATGAGCTTACTTACTACCATTACACTGACTGTTTCTCTATGGAGGTTGACGTTAGTGACAACTAAGGGCTTGCGAACTTGATGGGCCGTACGTGGTAAGTCAATCAGCAGGGGGCCAGCATGCCCTGACTGAACTCAACTCTTGTATGCTGATTGCATTTGGACTGGTTCTCGACTGTCTTGGGACCGTGCTGCTGAGTGGCTGGGTCTTCTTCTACAACAGTAACCACAACACAGGGCTCTTGGAGCTCTTCTTCAAGCTTCATCATCGGAAGGGGGTAGAAGGGATTTAAGTGAAGAGGGTCGTCAGAATTGGTTGTTTTGACTGCCTAGGTCACCTCCTTAGTCAAAATTTGCAGACCTCTATCGCGTTTAGCCTTGAGGTTTCAAAGGACCTCGTGCCAAAACTGCGATCTAGGTCCCGGCTGGTCAGCTCTTCTTGCACAGGAGAGAGCTGTCTCCATCAAGTGCGGCAATGGATGAGGGCTAGGAACTGGAGTCATCTTGGGCCGGGGAGGACGACGGACTCGATCTTCCATCAGGTTAATGCCCTGAGCTCTCTTGTAGGCTCCAGAGACCTGACCAAAGTGATGGAGCTGGTTCAGGATGGTACTCTTAGGGAAAACCTTCCGAGCACAAGGCTAAAGGTGCTTGATTGATGAAGGCAAAGTGGACCGGAGCAGGATTGACTCATAAGGAGGCCTAAGTCAAGGGCGAGAGGGCATTTATGATGGCGACGCGTGTACCCCCCTTGAAGAAGGATTACGGGAAACTTGGGGGTCAGCCCGGGCTCGTGCAAGTAATCTAGCCTTAGGAGGCTGAGAATTATGAGCAGGTGTCTGTAAGAGAACAGGTGTAGGCTTGCCCCTTACAAGGTGTGCTTGTGTGTGCAGAATAGGAAGACAAGGAGGTCGTTTCCTGTGTACTTTGGCATGATGATGATGTTGCCCCGAGCAGTGAGATGCATGTGATCAACGTGCGCAAGACTTGACCTTAAAAGGTTTGATCTTCAAACACGGACTTAAGGTAACACGAGGGTTTCCCCGAGGTGTGACTCGAGTGGGTAACCCACGAGCCTTGCAGTTTGTGTGAGGGGTGGAGACTGTGGGGTTTCCTCCTCGACATGTTGAGCCTCTAGGGATAGAGACCAATGGTGCTGAAATATGGGGGGCAGACTGATGGTGACGCATAGAAGCAATGGCAATTTGTTTGCCTCTTACAGAAAGAGACTGAGCAGCCTTCCGGCATACCTTATGAACTCGACCGGCAAGTGACTTGCCGGTGGCTGGGTGCATGTTGCGTGGGGCAACAGACTGCTGCCAATGGAGGGCGCTTTGATAGAGTTTCCACCACATCGAGGAGATGGAGAGTGAGGGATTTTTAGGTCCCGCCTCATGCCGGTCTAGGTTAAGACCTAGGAGTTAGACAAGGGGTCTTTGCTTAAGAGGATGGTTGGCAACAAAGTCTTTGCTTAAGGACACTCTCGAATGTGGGGATAAGAAAATCATCGATCCTAATAAATGGATTAAAGAACCCGCAAGCCATAATAAAATGTGAAAAGATAATGAAAGCAGAAAATAAAAGAAGAAACTAGCCAAACAAGAATGATCTGACTAAAGGGTAATAAGTCCCCAGTGGAGTCGTCAAGTGCGCCTCGATCTTGCCGTCCAGACACTTTTGGGGATTCGACGGCACGTGTCTTGAGTTTTGAGGGAAGACCCGGGACATTTTTTTAAGATCACCTTCCCAGGAACCTCGTTCGAGAATGGGGGCAAGTGTTATCAACCAGTAAGAGAGGAATTTAAGGTGGGTTCGGACTTACTTGGGTTGACTCGCGGGCCGCCCTCTTAGATCAAGAAGAAAGCCCCCCAGTAATAAAACTAGTTCGGAATCTCCTCCCTTAGCTTGTATTCTTTTTGTTTTTTGCAATCATACACATAAATGGCAAAGGTTATAAGGCAGGTGGGTCAGACCTCACCCTTTTCATCCTTGATGAATGTACATAAGCATGCGCATTCAAAAAAAGAAGAAGAGAAGAAAGACATGGGAGAGAAGAATTTGACTGAACGAGAGGATCAAAGCGGTGATTAAGCTAGTGAATAATTGGCCTGACATGGTAGCAAAACAGGCTCGGTAACTAAGACCGGCTGACAAGATTACTACTAGACGTCATTACCAATACCGATTAGCTAGGCACAGTGGTCAGTCTGTCGTGACAATAAAGCGGGCCAAGCAATCCAGACATAACAACATTACGGCTAGACGACAGGACTACCCATGAGAGGCTAACCTCAATCCCTCTTAATCGAATGAAGGAACAACAGAATTAAGGCTATAAGGAAAAACTAAGAAGAGAAGAAGGGAACAGAAGGGATGAAGGAGAAGAAAGGAAGAGAAGAGTATGAAAGGCAAGATGATGAAAGAGGGAGAGGGAAGGACGACGTAGTCAACGCTAAGCGTTATCGACTGTGTTAGAAGGAAGAGAAAGAGAACACAGTCGGCGTTAGGCTTCGCTGATTGTGTTATACAGTGGAAAAGAGAGAGAAGATGTAGTCGGTGCTAGGC
Source organism: Amborella trichopoda (assembly GCF_054954075.1). NCBI lineage: Eukaryota > Viridiplantae > Streptophyta > Magnoliopsida > Amborellales > Amborellaceae > Amborella > Amborella trichopoda. The sequence continues at coordinate 26,139,111 of NC_142338.1, read as the reverse complement.
TTCGCCAACTATTCTAAAAGAAGAGAGAGAAAATACAGTCGGTGCTAGGTTTCATCGACTGTAAGAATAATAGATAGAAAACCAACTGGTGCTAAGCTTCACTAACTTACAGAAAAAGAGAGAGAAAACCTACTGGCGCTAGGCTTCGTTGACTGATAGAAAAAGAGAGAGAAAACCAACTGACGCAAGGCTTCGCCAACTGACAGAAAAAGGGAGAGAAAACACACCGGTGTTAGGCTTTACTGACTAACAAAAGAGGAGAGAGAAATCCAATCGGTACTAGGCTTCACCGACTGACAGAAAAAGAGAGAGAAAACCAACCGACACTAGGCTTCACCGACTAACAGAAGAGGAGAGAGAAATTCAGTCGATGCTAGCATTCTTTGACTGACGGAAAAAGAGAGAGCAAACCAACCGGTGCTAGGCTTCACCAACTGACGGAAGAGAAGAGAGAAATCCAACTGGTGCTAGGCTTCGCCGATTGCATTAGAAGAGGGGGACGGATGGAGATAGTGATGAGAAGAAGAGAGATAAGATGGCGACGAGAAAGAGGAGAGAGAAAGACATAGAGATGAGAAGAAGAGAGATAAAGATAAAGATGAGAAAAGGAGAGGAGAGAGAAAGAGATGGAGATGAGAAGAAGAGAGATAGAGATAGAGACAAGAAAAGGGGAGGAGAGAGAAAGTTACCTGATTAAAGGGTACAGGCCCTTTTCTTCTCTCTCCTCTCTCTCTCTCTTCAAGAGGTACTCACAAGCTCAAGCAAAAATCAAAAATTTTATTGATTGATCCAAGAAGAATGAATCTGTCCTTTGTACAATGAGGCCTTGCCTGTTTATATAGAATTAGGCTAAAACGTGGGTGTACGCCCAAAAATGACCTAGAATTGAAGATAATTACAGTTTAATTGAATTTAAAGAAATTCTAAAAATAGGTGCAAAAGGACTGTTTTGCCCCTGCCTAACAATGTGTGGAATTCCATAACAGTCTCTGCGTCCGAGAACTTGCGTGATCTTCCATGGCTAACCCGAGGTCGTTGTGATACCCGTTTAATCAAAATATAATTGTTTTCTTGTAGGCCTCGGCATGACCATCATTTTGATACTAACTTCGAGCCTTGAATCATGTTTTTGAGCCATGATCATGAGACTTGAATCTTGGATGAATCTTGAAAACTTTGGATTGATTGTGTGCTTGTTCCTTGATGTTTCCTCGTGATTTCTTCATTGAATCGCACTGAGCATGTTGTCACGATCATGTTGCAATAAACGTAGCTTGATTTCGTTTTCGGATGAAGATTTTGTTGTCTTGAGTTTTTTACCAGAATCTTGGAATTCGAGGGTCGAAATTTACAGCAGCTTTGACGTCTTCATGTGTGAAATTTAATTGTTCATCGTATGCAAGGTTAAAACCAAAGATAGCCTCGGACCTCACGCACATAATGCAATTAGTTTTGTACCAATCGGGTATACGAGCGTCGTGATCTGGCTACTTGAACGGGGCATGCTGTTGCTGAATTTTCTGCAACTTCCTTCATGGATCAGCGACTTTCATTTAGTTTTTCTCTCTGTTCGAGCGTTGTTATGGAGCGTACTCATACCGAATTGTTCGTCTTGATGAGACGAATGTGCTCACCAAATTTGGGACTCACCCAAAAGTGACTACCCGTGATTGTAAAAACAGGCACCTTTAATGGTGTTTTAATGCAGCAAGGCCACACGGGAATAGTGTGCGGCCCACGCCTTTTTGGTATTTTACTCATAACTTTGTCTTAGAATGCCCAATTAAGCCGAAACTTGACCCATAGGGGTTTTCGACTGTGTCGAATCTAATGGCTATGGTCCCACAGTTGTTTGATATATCAAAAGTATAGCTCTAGTTACAGGGTCCATTTCAAGGTGTTGGAGACCGATTTTGCTGAAATTGTTTCTTTGTGTTCACTGCCTTAGACATGTTTGATCGCGATGAAACTTGGCAGGTAGTCTTTTGAAGTGCTGATGAAGATCTAGACCAATTATGAGGCGATTATGAGATTGTCAAGAATTTCCACTGTTTTGTAGGCTTTTATTGACCTGCTTCCTACCAGGGACCAAGGTGCTGAAAAATGCGCTCAAACACATGGGTCCATTCAAAAATCCACCATGTGACCATTACCAATATTACACTGTACATTGCCTCTCAAATGAAATAAGCCAAGTAAAATCCCCTTCCATGCATGAGAACATCCTCTTCTGCCTTCCGCCTCCCAAATAGAGGAATTTCTAAAATATCTATGTGTGAAGAACTGTGGCAACAACGAGGATGCTTTTCCAAAATCCTCCATGCTTCCTTATCATTCCTGCGATATTGAAATCCATCATATCTCTTACCCCAAGACCTCCTTCAGCCATAGGGAGGCACACCGTTTTCCATTTTATAAGATGAATACCTTTTTTTTTTGCTTCCCCGACCCATAAGAAGTTTCTCTGTATTCTCTTTATCGTAGTACATGTTTTCTTCTGAAGAATGAAGGATAATAGCCAGAAAACAGATGACGCCCCCAGTACAGACTTAAGCAACTGAAGAAGATCGGCATAAGAGAGGAATAGAGGCTGCCAAGACCCGATCTTACCGAACACCTTACCCACCAGACTATGACAATAATTGTACCTCAGATGTCCATGAAATAATGGTAGGCCCAAATAGCAGACAGGAAGTGACCCTTCAACAAACTTTAACTCTCTCAGAATTCTCCCCCGTCCCCCCTGTGATGCACCAAAGAAAAAGACCTTGTTTTTAGATGAGTTCAGAATCTGACCAGTGCTCCTCTCAAACTTTTGAATAACTTCACGCATAGCTGTAGCAGTAGAGATGGATGCTTCATAGAAAATAAGCACATCATCAGCATAAAAGAGATAAGAGACCCCATATTTATACCCTCAAGGAAACGCCCTGAGAACCATGCCTTGCAACATAACATAGTCAAGTTGTCTGCTAAAAAGATCTATGACCAGTTGCAACATAGATAGAGGGTCCCCTTGCCTCAAGCCTCTCTTACCTTTAAAAAAACCTTTGGGTGAGTCATTCCTCAAGATAAAGAAAGAAGTAGTGGAAATACACAAGTGAACCTAAGAAACAAATAAGTCAGGAAAACCCAAAGCATGCATCATACCCACTATAAAATCCCAGGATACTCTGTCGTATGCACTACTCAAATCGATTTGCAAACACATTTTAGGCCAATCTGAGTTCCGATAGCAAAGATACATAAGTTTGTTTGCCATGATAATAGTATCAGTGATAAGCCTACCTTTCAAGAATGCAGTCTACCTAAGGTCAATAAAATAAGCAAGAACAACTCGTAGGCGATTAGAAATTATTTTGCTGATGATTTTTTATAAGACATTACACAACCCTATAGGTCGAAAGTCTTTCATTACCCTAGGTGCATCCACTTTAGGAATCAGACAAATAAAGGTGGAATTGATTTGCTTGAGAAGCTTACCCTTAGTGAAGAAATCTTTACGGGCCAAAAAAAGATTATTTTTAATGACTTCCCATCCAAACTTGTAGAATTCCACTAAAAGGCCATCTGGTCCTGTAGCACTTTCATTTTTCATGTCTCAAATGCATGCTTTAATCTCCTCCATAGATATTGCATCCACTAGTTTGTCCTTCGGAGAAGAATTGAGATGGAATGACTGCAAGACCTGATCAACCATGTGAAGGTCAATATTGCTCTCCTGAGCCAATAGGTCTTTAAAATAACTAATCATATGATTTTCAATATCATCCTCAGTAGACAATAGATTCCCATTATGATCTTTCAAAGAGATAATTCTATCAGTCCTCCTTCTAACCACAGTCGATAAGTGAAAATATTTGGTGAAAATAACCACAGTCCCTTCTCACTTAATCAAGGCACTTATGCTATAGGTGTTGTGAAAGTGAATGTTGACTCCAGTTGTCTTTTAATTATTTTTTAAGCCCCCAAGGACTTCTTTTTCTTTCTTTACCTTAAAGGGTATTTTTATACTTGAGTTTTATAATTAATATAAGGGTGCAGTTGGCATACGGATGCACCCGTAGTTGTAGAGGAAAGGTGCACCTTCAAATTTTATCATGATATATAATTTTGATGTAAAATGTTCTTAGGATTATCTCAAAATCTATTTTTATATCTAATTATAAAATTTTAAGTTTCAAAAATGGTTAAATCAAGTAGATCTATAAGCATATGAAAATCTTGAAAATGGACGATGTAGATAATATGTTGTAAAATGCACTATTTATGAGACTTAAATCTTTTTATTTTTCTTGGTCATACATCTCGATGTCGAGATGAGCAATCAAAGGGTTTTTCAACATTAAAACTACCTTTTCAGATGGATTTTTGAGGTGCATCCGTAGCTCTACATTATTAGGTTGCAACCTGATATAAACTTTTTCCTTAATTTAATGCAATAAAGAGGTGTATGGGGGTAACGTTAGACCTCACATGACCTTCTTTCTTGCTCTCCTTTCTCAGAGTATTTGTCCTCCCTCTCTTTCTTTCCAGTCGAGCTTGTGATCTCTATTACTTCTTTCTCTCTTTGGTTGCTGCTTTATTGTTAACTTGGTATTAGAGCAAAGTTACTTCAAGAGGTTTCTTTGAAACCCTAAATATGTAGTCTAGATGTGCTAAGGTCTCCAAAAGCTATATAGTAAAAAACCCTAGACCTAGAAAAGGTATGGAATAGAAAAAATCTAGTTTCATGGTTACCTCTTTGAGTTAGTGATGAAGGTTCAAAAACCCTAGATCTTTTATGTAGGTGCAAAAACCCTAATATGTATATGCGGTTTTTAATTTTCTTCTTTTCTACTGGCTAGAACACTTACAGAGATCCAACTACATTTAAATAAACTCCAAATAAATATAAAAATAGGTTCTCACTTTCTGTCACTAATAAAAATTCTTTCATTCAATAAATAAAAATCACATAAGCCACTTGGGAATAAGAAATCACAAAACTATAAAACATAAAACCCGATGTCAGAAGATTACCTCAACTAGACTCTGCACATTCCACTCTCGGTCTCCTCCTCCAATAACACGCTAGATCAATGGTCTATCTCATATCTTCATATGGGAATCCTTAGGCTACAACCCTTTTCCAAATCAGAGAGCAATGGTGGAACTATGGGCAAAGCAAGAAGGCCTTAATGCCTTATATGTGGGGCGTGTCCCTCTTTTCTATTAAGCTTGGGGCATGCCCTCCTCTTTCGCATTATTTTTTAAGTCGAGGAGAGAGATGATAGATTAAGAGAAATATGGAGAGATGGTGACGTGCCATCTAGAGAAGAGAGAGAGAGAGAGAGAGAGAGAGAGAGAGAGAAGAGATGAGATGAGATGTGTAGAATGAGTCCCCCATAAAGGCATATTTATATATTTTCTTTGGGGTTTGGGTTTCTTAGGGTTAGCCATCTTTATAGAGATTAGCTCTAAATCATTGATCATAGGAGACATGTTGGGTGAGAAATATTAGCTATAAAATCATTACATCAACCATCATGATTAAATGGATGGTGCTGGAACCTCATTATTCAGCTTCTTTAACATAAACCCATCAAACAAATAAATAAAAAAAATATAAATACTCTTCCTATCTCTTTCATAATTCTCTTATACATGCTTGTTATACGTCATTTTTTATGTAATTTTATCCCAAGGGAGAATAAGGAGAGAGCATGTAGTAACCTGGTTCCAACGCTCCCTAAAAAGCCGTCAAACCACGAGAACACTATAGCAATAAGTCTAAAATTGGGCGACCTTTGAAAATGTGTCAAAATGACCTCAAATTTCATGAGAGTTTAGTTTTGGATACCTTAAGGATACCCACAAATTTTTTTCTCGTTCTGATGAGTTTAGATATGATCAGGATGAAACTTGGTTTTTGAATCCAGTTCCTATCATGCTGAAAATGGACGCTATAACTATATCCCTAGTTTATGGGTCTCAAAATAGTATTAGACCACTACCATTGGATCCGTAACATCGAAAAACTCCCAAGTGCCAAATTTTGGCTTAATTAGACCCTTCGAAACTATTATGGGCCAAACTTACTGTAAAAGTGTGGGTTTTACACTATTGCAGGGCAGCCTTGGTGAATCATTTTCATTTATGGAAATTGTGTTTTCTCATCTCGGGATGATTTTAAAATTCTTATAACTCGCTTGTTTTGGGTCCAATTGAGCTCAAATTTGGACACACGCTAGATCTCGACGATACGCTCGTTTTGACATATGGTACGTGTCATGCCATTGCCCGAAACGAGAGAATTTTTAGAGAAAATATAGGCACAAAACATGAAAATTCAGATTTTATAAAGACGAACATCCAAATCTTTGAGAGGCCATAGTTCAAGATCCCGATGTTGGATCATCACAAGTATGGGTCCATTGCGACCGTGCTTCGAAGAGCTACATTTTGATACAATTTTTATGTATCGGAGACCAGATGACACGAATCTTGACGTCGAAAATGACATACTTTACTGGTGATGGAATCCCAAAATTAGAACATGCTCAAATGGAGATCAAAATGGGCTAAATTTATTGCAAAATTATCGTAATAGTGTCATCTTCAATTTGTGAACAAAATGAAGGCTTAGATCGTCATAGATCATGCCAGATTGGAGGTCGAAGAATCACAAAGTTTATGGATTTGGCCGGATGTTGGGTTCTTCCTTAAAAATCTGTTTCAAGACGATCAAGGGTATCAAAACGTGCGCAGGAGCTCAAGTATTAATTCTACGACGATTGATCGTCTAGATTACTGTCGTAAGCATCCAAAAAAGCTCCTGAGGCCTAACAATGGCAAGAGGTCCCTCATGGAGGGATGGTTTTATCATTGTTTAAAAGTACACAGGAGTATTTTGGTCATTTGGTCCAAAAACGAGATTAATATTTTAATTCATAAAATATGTATTTTTTTTACAATGTTTGGTGTTTTTTAGCATTCCACCCTTGTTTTATGGTTGTTCTATATAAAAAACCCAAGTCATTTGTAATATCTCTTGGAGTTGGTCATTTCCAATCAAGCTCTTGAAATTCTTGCTTGTTCAATTACTTTGCTTTCAAGTTCAAGACTCAAGATGAGAGGAGAGAGAAACATTTCATAAATAGAGAAAATACCCTTAGAATTCCAAACTTCCTAGAACCCTAAAATTCCAAATACCTTAGGATTCCCAACTTCCAATCCCATACTCCCTAAGATTTCTAGCTTCCATACACCTTAAAACCCATAGCTTCCAATCCTACTTCATACGCCCTATACCCTACCTTAGCTAGCCCACTCCCTACCCTACACCATGCATCCTAGTTCCTATACAGCATACCTTAACCTAACTCACCTAAGCAATACACCTAGACCTTAAACCCTAACCTTGGCCCAAGACCAAGACCTCTCTCTCATTTGCATGCAAAGGACCGATGGAAGCGCATTTAGGCTCAAGTTCGTTTTAGGTCCATTCTCTCTCCTCTCTCTCTTCCTCTTTCTCCTCTCTCTCTTTCTCTCTCTTCTCTTTATTTTGTTTTCTCCTTCTCTCTCTTCTTTTTCTCTTTCTCTCTTCTCTCTTTCTTTCTCTATCATCTCTCTTCTTCCTCTCTCTCCTCTTTTCTCCCTTCTTTCTCTCTCTCTCTCTTTTCTTTCTCTTTTTTTCTCTTCTTTCACTCTTTCTCTCTCTTCTCCCTTTCTTTCTCTCTCTTCTCCCTTTCTTTCTCTCTCTTCTCCCTTTTTTTCTCTCTCTTCTTCCTCTCCCTTCCTCTTTCTCTATTTCTGCTCAGACCCAGGGCAGGTCTGAGCCTCCCTCCTCTACCCTCTTTCTTTGCTCGGACCTAGAGCGGGTCCGAGCCTCTCTTTTCTTCTCTCTTTTCCCATTCTTTCTCTCTCTTACGTCCGAGTACACGAACCCGCATCTAGGGCGGGCCCAGCTACTCTTTCTCTCCCCATTTTCTCTTGTTCTCTCTATCCTCTCACCCTCACGAATGTCTCGGACCTGTGCTTAAGGTGGGTCTGTCTATTTCCTCCCTACTCTCATCATCTCTCGCTCTCTCTCTTTCATTAGTTGATGGACCCGCGCCACAGGCGAGTCCATCTCTCCTCTCTTCACTCTCTCATTGTCTCTCACTCTCTCTCTCATTAGTTGGTGAACCCACGCCATAGGTGGGTCCATCTCTCTCTTCTCTATTCTCTCATTGTCTTTCACCCTCTCTCTCATCAGTTGGCAGACCTATGCCATAGGCGGGTTCATCTTTCCCCTCTCTTCTCTCTTATCTTCTCTACCCTCTCGTCCCTTTTAATAGTTTAGACTCGCACCATAGGTTGGTCCATCACCCTTCCATCCCTTCTTACCCTTTCCTACCCCAAGCTGCCCCATACGTAGCTTGGACCCGCACCTTAGGCAGGGCTATCATCCTTTGACTCCATTAACTCCATTCTCTCTCAGTTTTAAACAATCTCTTCTCTCTAAATTATACATCAACTACCTATTCATCATTCTTTTATTTCACTTTTATTTCATCATTCTTTTATTTCTCTCATTACTCATTGCTTCTCTCACCTCTTCAACACTCCAATTGGGGGTCGTCTTAAGATAGAGCCCTAGGGTTCTAACTCTCGGATTGCTACTCTAATCATCAGCTGATACAATGAAGCCAGGTCATAAAAGACACTGATTCCCTTACACTCTGTCACTTGGGTTAGGGTAATCCTAAGTTACCATTCTATAAAGTTCTAACCCTTTCACTACTCTAATCACCGAGTCACACAGTATTCGGGTTGTGAGAGACTATCATTTCTTTTTTTTTCTCTCTCTCTCTCTCTCTCTCTCTCTCTCTCTCTCTCTCACTTTCTTCTCCACCTTTATCACATTTAGGAGGCTCTTTGGTTTAGTGACATAGTTATATGCTCAGTCATGTACCTCCACTTTCCAAATCCTCCTGGTACCAAGGTTTCATGCCTGGTACTTTTTTCTTGTCTCCAGTAATACCTCTTGGGAGAGGTTATGCCGAGAGGCTGCCCAATTTTCTTTGGGTCATCCCTTACTTCTTTTACTTCTCTTTTTCTTCTTCTTCTTCTTGTCCTACCACTCTACCCCAAAACTAGAGCCATTAACTCGTAAAGTAGAGGAGTACATTATATTTGGATTTCATTAGCAGCTTTTCAGTGAGAGTTGAGGTGAGGTGTTGAGTTTAGAGAGGGAGCTGAATTCAAACCGCATTGCTGGACAGCCAGATGGCTTTCGTTCATTTATTTAAGAGGGTAATAGCCCAGGCTTATCTCATGAACTCAAAACCATGGTGAGGTAGGTGCTCGAGTCCATCTCTTTATCGCATTGAAATCCTCTTATAGTTGGACATACCTATCCGCACGTGACACACAAGCCATACATGCACTCGTGAAGGTCAATGCAGTTGTTCGAGAGGGGATCAATTGAACCCGGGTTTCAGAGGGAGCCCGGGCGAGGTAGATCCAGGCCCGACCAATGCATTAATTTGAAAATCATAACTCCTTAATTTTCAACTTTCCCTTTTTATCTTCAATTTGATTGAGAGCCTTGATGGCCTCATCACAAAATAGAAGGTAATTACACGAAGTGCGGCATGCCACTTTTGGTGCCCATAAGTGCGCCCCTCATGGTGGGGCCCTATATATTTTATGATTTATAAAATATGAAATTTGATCTTTGGAGAAAGTTATTTATTTTAATTTTTTCTCTGAATATTTAAAATACTGATTATTTAGTTTCTTTCTACTTTATGAATCCATTTTGTGAAAATAAAATATCCAAAGACTTCCAAAAATTCAAACTATCTACTTAAAAATCATTGAAGACTAAAATAATTATTTTTAAATTAATTTGATGGGATTTAGATCCAACTATTTTAATGAAATATTAAATTTCTTGAAGCACTCTATCTTACTATGGGCTATAATCCATATTCACTTTCTCAAACTGACACAGAACATTGCAGAGATTCCAAAATTACTAAAATCAAACTGACCCAACAGTTTCTATGACCCACAAACGATCTCCCATGACCCACAGATGATCTCCCATGACCCACAAACGATCACAGGGATTCATGATTATGCTACCAAACTTACTATAATCATCGCATGACCCACAGACCATCGCAGATGTTCATAATTGGGCTACTAAAATTACCAAAATCATTGTAGGGATTCACTACCAATGATTGGGATACCAAATCCCATGACCCACAAACCATTTCCCATAACCCACAGACCGTCACAGGGATTCATGATTGGGCTACCAAAATTTCCAAAATCATCACATGATCCACATACCATCGCAGAAATTTATCATTGAGTTACCAAAATTACCAAAATCATCGCAGGAATTCGCTACCAATGATTGGGCTAGCAAAATTACCAAAATCAACTAATAGATGAGAAAATCAGTCAATAGATGAGAGGACACAATCCTTGGATTACAGGTTCCCCTAGGTTGTTTTTTTTTCTCGGTTTTGTCAAAAATCAATTTGGATCAAGGTTTCAAAATTCATTTTTGTCACTGGTTTTGTCTAAATTCAATTTGGATCAAGGTTTCAGATGTTTTTTTAGTTGGTTTTGTCAAAAATCAATTTGGATCAAGGTTTCAAAAATTCAATTTCGTCAAAAATCAATTTGGATCAAGGTCAAACCGATCAAGGTTTCAAAATTCAATTTTGTCATAAACCAGTTTGGGGTTTGAATCAATGATGAATTTTGTCAGAAACCAGTTTGGGGTTTGGATCCAGGTTGTTCCATCCTTCAATTTTGTCAAAAATCAGTTTGGATCAAGGTTTCAAAACTCAATTTTGTCAGAAACCAGTTTGGGGTTTGGATCAAGGATGAGTTTTGTTAGAAACCAGTTTGGGGTTTGGATCAAGGATGAGTTTTGTCAGAAACCAGTTTGGGGTTTGGATCAAGGATGAGTTTTGTCAGAAACCTGTTTGAGGTTTGGATCAAGGTTCCAACCTTCAATTTTGTCAAAAATCAGTTTGGATCAAGGTTTCAAAATTCAATTTTGTCATAAACCAGTTTGGGGTTTGGATCAAAGTTGCAACCATTCAATTTCAATGGGCCAACCATTTAAGATAACACCCTCGGATTCCAGCAATACTGACCCTTTATACCTCGGATGGGTTGCGTCTATTTTATAGTGGGACTATTTCCTGACCCCTTTATACCTCGACCTTGAAAACGTGTTTTGTTGCGTGTTCTTGCCTTAATCAATGAAACTATCAAAAACAAAGGCGTGCTATGCGTTACCATATTAGATACTTTATTTCTTTTAGCTTGTGTATGTTGCCCAGATACGGAGGGATCCAATCCTCTTTGACTTTAAAATTTCATTTAGGAGGTCTTGTTATCTACTACACATTTTCTTTTCCATAAAAAAAAAGCCTCAGCTCCTTCTTTTAAAACTTTAACCCCAATACAAAATGAGGTAATAAACGGTAGAAACTAGAAACCAATAGTATTATACTATTTTACAAATGGTAAGATTTTTGTACAAGTTGTAAACCTTATACTTCAACTAACGTCCAGTTTATAAAAATAAAACCAAACCACAAAAAGTTGTTGTGATAATAAAATAAACTATATGATTTACATGGTATATGATTTACCATTTTTTTAAAATTTTTTTTTTTGAAATCTTTATTTTCTACTTTTTAGGGTAAAAATGTTTTTTTTTAATTTTTTTTTAATGTCATAACATTGAAATTTATAAATGGTTTTTTTGTTTTAATCATATGATATGGAAACATTTTCTAATAATTTTTTAATCATGTTTATTATTATATTTTAATTAATAATTATACACTGATAACCAAATCTTGTTTTTATTTATTAATTTATTTGCATTATAAATTATGTAATGTATTTTTTTTTTTTATATAGTTGTAAATAAGATTTTTTAAATTAGATGATATTATAATATATTTTAGATTTGTTCTTATTTGTATAGTACAATAATTATAAAAGATAAACCAACAATCTCAATTTTAGTATATAATATTATAGTTAGTTGTGATAATTTTATATGTGTAAAGTGAATTAATGAATGTTTGATCTTTAATGTGATATTAATTTCACTTTATATAAGATTTTTTTTTTTAATCTTATAATGTGGAAGTGTTTTCTAATATATTTAACTTATTTTTATGTAATATTATAATAATATATTATAATTAATAATTATACAGACATCCAGACAGGAAAGCAACGTCTCAACATTCACCTATTTTTACAAAGTACTGAAATTACCTAATGCATCACTCTTAATTTCTTTTAGAAACTAAAAGAACGCTATATTTAGAGATTTATAATGATGTTTTGAAAAAGTTTGGGACAAAACTAGCTGATTCAACCGATTCTCCAATCTGCAACGCGGATCCAACGATTTGATACAATTTTTGCGGTGGACGATATGGATCACCGATTTTTTTTTTTTTTTTTAAACCTTGCTAACCCTTATTGATTGTGCCCTATGCAAGGTATTTAGGATTTTGTAACTCGATTGGCCTAGCTCGTTAAGCCTAGTATGAGTTTTAGCAAACATCATTTACCAAATCTCAGTTCCATTGCACCATACTCCCATTGAGTTCATTATTTCACTATAGCAAAATATTGATTAAATTATCTCATAAAGCCTTTAATAGCCACTAATACCCAAGTGGCCCTTGGAAGCCCATACATTCTCTTTTCTATTTCTTCCATTATTCACCTACTCATACTTTAATTTGAAAATCAGAACTCCTTAATGTTCAAACGTTCCTATTTTATCTTCAATTTGATTGAGAGTCTTGATGGCCTCGGCACAAAATAGAAGGTAAATTGCACAAAGTGGGGTGTGCCACTTGTGGTGTCCATAAGTGGGCCCCACACAATTCCCACGTGTGTTTTATGGTGGGCCCTATACCTCATGGTTGGCCCTCATATATTTTATGTTTATAAAAAATGGAAATTGACTGTTAGAAAATGTTATTTATTTTATTTCTCGTTAAATATTTAAAATACTGAAATTTATTTTTTCTCTATTTATGAATATACTTTGTGAAAATAAAATATCAAGATACTTCTAAAATTTCAAATTATCAATTTAAAAATCATTTAAAATCAAAATAATTATTTCTAAATTAATTTGATGGGATTTGGATCCAACTGTGTTAAGAAAATAGTAAATTTGCTGAAGCCCTCCATCTTCTACTATGGGCTATAATCCACACTTGCTTTCTCAAACTGACCCAACAGTTCCCATGGCCAACAAACCATCGCAAGGATTCATGTTTAGGCTACCAAAGTCAGCCAATAATCTTAGTCTATGGATTACAGGTTTCCCCTAAAGACAATCCAAAGTCACATAGATCTGGTACACACATAACTCTATGGTGCATATGGGGGCCATCTGTCGCACATGTACATGTATCACCCTCAATGGTGATTTGTTTTCCCAACACAACTATCATATGTACATACCGTGTGATGGTTCAAGATGACGCTTTGGCCCTCATCTCTACGGGCATACCATCATATACAAGGGTCACACAATCCCTTGGCTCACTACCCTGGGTAACTCCGGTCACATCAAGGGATAACCTTGCGAACCATCATCGGTTGTGCTCTATGCCCAAGTATTTAGGATTTTATAACTCGAATGGCCTAGCTCGTTAAGCTAAGTCTGAGTCTCGACAAACATCATTTCCCAATCTTAATCCCACTGGACCATGCTCATATAGAGTTCATTATTTTGCTATATCAAATTATTGCTTATATGCTCTCATAAGGCCTTTAATGGCCACCAATACCTCACCTGTTGGTGTGATCCTGTGGTGTTAACATCTGAAACTCAATTTTCTTTGAGATATCTTGCATAGAAGATCTTAGGTCTCTATTTGAGGTGTTTTTAAATGGCTAGTTTGTTGATTAACATGTTTCCTTGGAGGGTTTATCCTTCATTTTGGGCAATATGTTGAGTATGAGTGATTCTGGACACTCTTACACCTCCACTAGTATTCTAGGCATTACCTCCCATATGGGTATCCATGGAGATAACCATGGACTACAAATTACCATTATCAAACTTGATGTGACAAATTGTTTAGAGTGGTCATAGTCTACAAAAATGTTCATTGTTAGAAGAGAGAAGTTAGAATTTATAAATGGGAAGATTACTAAACCCATGGAAACAGATCCTTCACATGAGAAGTGGGAAAATTAAAATCTGAAATGTCTTGATTATTACACTGAAACCAAAAATTAGTAGGGCCTTTTGTTTCTTAAATCTATGAGAGAAATTTGGGACTCTATACAACAAATTTACTTTCAAAATAAGAATGTGGCTTGAGTATACCAGTTGAGGCATGAAATTTCTTATCTTTGATAGGGGGAGATGTCTCTTGCAGCATACTTTTCTTTACTTTGTAGTATGTGGGAGGAGTTTGATCACTATCAAATATTTAAACCGGAGTATAAGGTAGATGGAGATAAATACAAAGAGTTTGTAAAACAAAATCGAATTTGAATTACCTAAAGTCCAAATACTCAGGGATACTCTTTCATTGCTTAACTAGAGGCATTCCATTGTCCATGACGAGAAAAGTAAAAAAAGTGTCATGTTGTTTGGCCTAGTACTTGATCAATTTACCCTTGTTTCAGCCTCATTACCTCCTTGAAATAATAAGGGGGTGGAACCTAAGAATTTGGAAAAGGAGGCCAAAATCAAGGAGATAAAAGTAAGTTTAAGTGTGACCATTATGATAAAAATAGTCATCTTAAAGAAACTTGTTGGGACTTGGTTGGTTGGCTAGCTAAATTCAACCATCCTAGTCAAGTTAATGCTCATAATGCTTCATCCTCCATGAATTCAGCTACTGCGATTACAAATCAACCAGTACAAAAGAAAATTCAATCTTAATTAATCTCTAAAACGGAGATTGAAAGTCTTTGTCGATTGTTTGCATAGTTCGATGACACATCCACAACCTCTACTTCACCATTTGCACACTCAAGTACTCATGCTTCTACTAATATGTCTCCCTTGCTCTGTCTGGACAATCTTGGATTACTGATTCAGGAGCATATGATTACATGGCATGTATGTCTTCCATATTTTCTTCTTAGTCTTTTTCGTTCTAGTAGAGACAACTTGGGTTTTTTCCTCTATCGTTAGAAAATGGACTATAAGTGTTCTCCTCAAATACAATTATCATCAGTTCTTATAATCCTAGCTTTGCTACAAAACATAATATCTATCAGTGACATTACTGAGAGTCTAAGTTGTAGCGCAACATTCTTTTCTTACCATTGTATTTTTTAGGATCTAAAAATGAGGAAGACAATTGGCAGTAGCCATAAAGCTAATAGTCTATATATCCTACACTCGACAACAACTACCTCTCAAACCCATTAGTCAAGTTTCGATGTTAATAATGATTGGATTTTACAATGGCGTCTCCTACTTAATCATTTGTCTTCATAGGCCTTAAAGGTTTTATTTCTTAAACTGTTTATCTCTATTAGTATGTTTGAGTTACAATGTGATGTTTGTGAGTTATCAAAACATTGTAGAAACTCTTATTTACCATGCAATAATATGCTAGGCTCCTTTTGTTATTATTCATTTCGTTGTCTGGTGCCCTTCTCCTATTATATGCTTTGATTATTGGTATTTTGTTTCTTTTGTGGAGGGTTACTCTCTCTTTATACACATGGATCTACCTTATGAAAGCCAAAGGTGAAGCTTCAAATATCTTTAAGGATTTCATAAGATGATTCTAACTAAGTTTAATACAAAAATTAAGGTACTTTGATATGATCAAGGTGGGGAGTGTTGTAATGGAGTTGTCCTAATTTGGATGAGCATGGATCTTGGACTTGTACACCACAACAAAATGGTTCAAATGAAAGAAATACTAAACATATTTTAGAAGTATGTCATGCTTTACTCTTGAGTGTGAATGTTCACAAGAAATTCTAGTATGAAGCCTTGCTCACTACATCTTGTCTTATTAATCAGATGCCATTTGGTGTTTTGGACTACAAGTTCCCCATATGAACTTTTCCATCCTGGCAGTCTATTGTTCAATGTCCTCCCTTAAAGTCTTTAGTTGTACTTGGTTTGCTCATGTATGGATCCATACTATAAAAAATTGGATTCGAAATCTATAAAATTTGTCTTTCTTGGTTATTCATGTTTACAAAAAGGTTACAAGTGCTATGATTCAATATCAGAGAAGGAATTTGTCTTAATTGCAATGGATGTAAACTTTTTTTGAGTCCATACACTTCTTTCACATGTCTCTTTAAAAAGAGAACAATGTGGAGGAGAGGTCCTCTCTTCCACATCCTATCCCTATTAATTTTTATTTTGGAACCCAAGACAACATGGGGAATTCTTAGGATGCTGAAAACAAGGAATTATAAGTCTATACTCGATGGAAATGAAAAGAAGCAGAGACCATCATATTAATTGACCTTCATGTCAATCTTATACCTCTGATCCAAGTAATAACTAAGATCCCATAATATTTTTAGACCTAAGTGTGACGACTTGAATCTGTGCCTTGTTGTATGCACGAGTAGGCTAAGTTGCACAATAGACCCGGTTAAGAATTTTGTTTTATTGAATTTTTTTCTTCTTTTGATGGTGCTTTTGTTTCGTCCATTCTTTTGTTTCTATTTCATCTAGTAGTACGAAAGATTTAGCTCATCCTAAGTCGAAAGTGGCTATGTGCAAGGAGACAAGATCATAAATGAAGAATGATACTTAGGAGTTGGTTGACTCTCTTGGAGGGAAACAGTTGGTTAGTTACAAATATGTTTACACCGTGAAATATAAGGCTAATGTTACAATTAGTAGATACAAGACATGATTAATTACCAAGGATTCACTCAAACTTATTGAATAGACTACATGGAGAAACTTGCTTAAGATGAACGCTATTAAGTTATAGCACTTTCGAGAACAAAAGTAGAGTATCGATCCATAGTCCATAGAGCATGTGAGTCGTTATTGTTAAAAGTCCTCTTAGTAGGGCTTGCTTTTTCTATAGAGGGATCAATGCCCTTACATTATGATAACAAAGCATCCATTAGTAGAGCTCACAACCTGGTTTAGCATGATCAAACCAAGCATATAGAGGTAGATCGACATTTTATTAGAGAAAGAATTGCTACTAGAGATAGAGGTAGATCGACATTTTATTAGAGAAAAAATTGCTACTAGAAATATTTGTGTTCCTTATGTGAAGACAAAAGATTAGCTAGCAAGTAGTCTAACAAAGGCCATTGGGAAATCTCAACTATAATTTATCTTAGGCAAATTCGACATGATTTGGCATCTATGTACCACCTTGTGGAGGAGTGTTGTAAAAGTGAAAATCGACTCCCAGTTGTCTTTTAATTGTATTTTAACCCCTTAAGGACTTGTTTGTCCTTCTTCAGGCACTTTTGCACTTAAGTAAGTCTTATAATAAATAAAATACGATAGAGCAATGCATTGGGATCCTATTAGACCTCGTGTGACCTTCTCTCTTCCCCTCCTCTCTCAATGTATCTCTCCTTCTCTTTCTTTCCAACCCAACTATAAATGTATTTTTTTCTTTAGGCAATTTACTTGGGACAGGATCCCCTATCCCGTGATAGCAAAACCACTAAAGGCATCATATTGTAACACGTCTCCACCCTAATCAACTAGCCTTGAGCCCTATCCTAAGCCTTGATTTCTCTCTCTCTCTCTCGAAACACCATCCCCCCCTCCCCCCCCCCCCCAACTATTTTCCCCTTTCTCCTTCTCTCGTTGATTACTACTGTATTTTTAACTTGAAGCAAGTTGATGAAGTTTTCTCGATGATGTTCACTTCAACATCCCATAAATAGTACAACACTTCTTTACTCTTGCCACTAGAAAGCAATAGACCATTTGATAAACTTCTAATTCCATCACCAAAATGATTATTACATCATTTTTCATCTAATTTGCTAACGGAAATCAAATTAAGTACCTGATCCAAAACATGCTTAACATCCTTTAGAGCTAATTTGCAGTCAAGGTTGATCTCAATAAAAATATTACTCGTTCTCACAATTTTTGATGTGTCATTGTTTTCCATCCCTACAATGCCAAAATCTGATGAACTAAATCCTTTCGTGCGATAGCATGGTAGGAAGTACTGGTATCATAACCAAATTTATATCTTGAAATACAATGGTTAGGCAAGCCTTATCACAAGAAACTAATAATATCATCATTAATAGTAATTGTAGTTGTTTCCTTGTTTTCTCATTTGTCTGTCTTTATTTTCCTTTATCTCTTTCTTAAACTTCTAACAGTTCCTTTTAATGTATCCAGGTTTGCCACAATTGTTGCAATTTAATCCCTCCCTTAATTTCGACCTTCTTTTTTATCTTTCACAGTTGTGAGATTTTATGCTTATACTTCTCCGCCTAGTTTCCGTGACAAGAGTTTATGAGTGAGAGGAGTACAAGAATTTTTCTTTTATATCCTCATCTAATAAAATACGTATAACTTGACATATCACTACTTCCATCTACTGAGAAGTTGCTAAGAGACACTACCAAACTCGTCCAACAATCAGGTAATGAACTGGGGAGTAACGAGACTAGTAACTTGTTATCCAATACCATCGTCATGGACGAGAAATGATTGATTATGCTTTGCATCTTATATAAATGTTTTGCAATTGACACACCTTATTTAAACTATATAATAACTAGCTTTTGGTCCAAGACTGCTTTGCTGCCAGCTGTCTTTCTTTCATGTAAACCTTCCAACTTCTTCTATAAAGAATATGTCGAAGTTTCGTTCAACATATGGTGAAATAGACTGTCATCCAACCATTATCGGATGTACCCAATGGCTTTCCGATCTAGCTTCTTCCACTCCTCATCTATCATCTCGTTTCCTTTGGCTCCATCACTCTCAATGGGAGCATATAAATCTTTACAATTTAGAACATCCTCCATGTTAACCTTTCAAATTGACCAATTGTTTCTTTTCAGGCCAATCATCGTGCTTGTTTGCTTCCACGATTTACACATGATCATTTTTTCTTACTTATTTTCTTAAAAAATAAAATTTATAACTAGGGCACTTGCTGAGAAGCAATACCTTCCATCCATGTATGAATTAAAAACAAATATATTTGTAAATCTGTAAAAAAATTAAAAATCAGTCATGACTCCAAAATTACATACAAAATCCTTCAAGGAAACGAACAACTCTAAAGCACCATAGATGAAATCCATTATGTAGCAAGGCAATGGTTCTTTCCAATTTGACTACTTGTAAATTGAAGAGTTGAGAACAAGAAAATAGTAAACTTATACTTTACGTATGTTAGATCAGTTTCCTCATCACTTTCCCCTTCTTAAGATAGTAGTGTACACCTTATTCCAAAAGGTTTTGGTAGTTATAAATAGAGCAATGATCCTATGAGACCCTCCCACATCCATGTGTGTAGGACCCCAAAGGATCACCATTAAATTTGACACAAATCTCTAGAAAAGTTATCATATGGGTGTGGGATTTGACTTTTCCAAAGATCTGTGCCAAATTTAATGCTGATTCGTAGGGGTCCTATACATATGGGTGTGGGAGGGTGTCATAAGATCATTACTCATATATATATATATGGAAAAGTCTTTCCAATGCCTATAGGCAAAAATGGACGACACTGTCCGTTACAGTTCGGCTTGAATGTTTGGATCGCCACGGACATGTGGCGGTCGATAAATGCACGCTGTCCAATTTTTAGGATGGCAACTGGCCTAAGGGCAAAATCACTGTAGCACTTACAAATTGTTACAAACTACCAAATGAAAGAAGAGATAGAGTACTTACAGAACACACAAACAATAACTGCAGAAATCTTTCCACTCTGGTGGACAGTGGCTTGAGAATAAGGAGTGGTTACAACCACACATAGAGAGAGAATATTACAAAGAAGAAGAGAAGAGAGAGAAAGAGAAGGATGAGAAAAGAGGTGCTCAGGAGATAAGGGAATTGCTCTTAGGAATTGCTCGTCTCTGGTTTTTTTTTTTTCCCTGTCGTCGAATGAAGTGGTGCCCTCTATTTATAGAGGAAGGAGAGCCTGGATGGATGCCAAGTGGTCGGTCTGGATTATTTGGGAATCTTTCTTTATTGTGAAAGATGGCTTGATCAGATTTCTAAGACAGGTGGCATTTGTCTTTTAGCGCAGGTGGTATTTGTCTGTGCTTGATGAGATGTCTGAGACAGGTGGTATTTGTCAGTGGCTGTCATATCATTCTGCTTTGGGTCGCATTAGTCACTTTTTTCTTTACTTTAGTCGCGTCTTCTTTTACTTTAGTCACGTCTTCTTTTATTTTAGTCACGTCTGTCTTGCATTTTGTCGCATCACATCTTCTTTTTGTCACATCTGCTTTTTGTCACATACGCTTTTTGTCACATCTGCTTTTTTGAAATCCTATTGAACAGAATGAAGGAGAATCTTTGATATGTACATCTGGGATTTGGTAGATTAATACAGGGTATGTTTTTGGGACATTCCATGTCCTGATTGGTCTGGTGTGTCAGGTGGTACTTCTATTTCGGGGGTGTTGGGTGTGCCAGATGCATCATGAATTTGGGCAGATTCTGCCTCTTCTTGAAATATTTTCATTAGTTGTTTTTCTAATTCCTCCTTGATGGCTTTGGGATTTTGCTTTTTCATCATGGTAAATATTCTGCCAAACTATTTGGGTTGGAGTATGAATGTGAGCCATATGCTAAAGGGATTTGTTTGAGCTGTATATTGTCTGGTTCAATATTATGGTTGACAAAAACGTCCCACTATTTTATGGCAATTTGTTTGCCTAAATATGGCATATATTCAAAATTATTCGTATTATTTGGGGATATCACAAAATTCCATTTGACGATCCATGGTACCTGATACATAACAATAAAATATAGGTGGTAACCTATATTGGGATCACTCCCATTGATTTCAATAAAAAAGTTTTGAGAAAGTTGTAGAGGTTCAGATAGTATTTAGGTTAAAGATCCCTATGTTGCAAACCAGTTTTGAAACCAGTTTGGAAATTGAGTGTTTACAGGCATTTTAAACTGTAAGAACCAGGCGTGAGAATTATATGGGTTTTGGAGTGTTAGAATTTTATGTCAGGCATCAATGTAATCAGCATGTCTATAATATTTATTTGGAAAATTCGGAGAATATAATCTCTTGGCTTTAGAAGGGTCTGATCCCCAATCTTCAAAGGATAATACCTTTTTTATTTGTAATTTTGAATTTGCTATTATTTTCGAAGTTTTCTGATTATAATGTACCAAGGAAATAGATTATGTTTCTAGCAGAATCATTTCATACCATTCTCTTATTTTGGTACCAACAGATGGACAGAGGTTATTGCATAAGTAATACTTAGCAACATTATTTGGGTTGTCATTCACATGTCTGGATTCAATTATTGCATCAGCAACAAAATAGGTTTCAAGATATTGAGATTTACTTGGTAAATTTGGTTTCTTTGGTGTAGAGGTCTGAAAAACTAGAGCTAGAGGAGAAACTGGAGGTTGACTTGAATAGGCTGGGTAATTGACATTTGGGGAATAAGAAATAGGACTATTACGGGGTGATAAAGTAGGTTCTATTCTTATTGGTGATTGGGTAATATTTGCTGGAATGATATCTAGTGAAGTTTCCATAGGGGCTTTTCCCCTTTGTTCAGGAGTAGAAGTTTTATTATTCTTATTCATATTTGCATAAAACAAAGTTAGTGGAAAAGATAGAGCTGGTGGATCAAAATGATCAGTGTTGCCCCCTGCAAAAATTCACGAGTAAGAAAATCAAGGAGATGGTTAGTAACATCTTTCAAGTGTTCAATGGAAAAATCAAAAGATGATAAGATCGCCTTCCATCGAGCAACGATTTGCTTAGAGACAAGGTTTTTCACATCCTTAGTGAGAATATCAGTGGCCGCTTTGCAATCTGTTCTAATAAGAAAATGAGTGTTAAGAATATCACTATAGAATTTAGTAACACAATGAACAATTGAAAGTATTTCTTTTTTCACAGTCGAATAATTTTGTTGAGTAGAGTTCCAAGCTTTCGAAGTATAACGTACTAATTGTTCATTAGAATTAATTCGTTGTTTTAAAATACCTCCTAAGCCTAATTCAGAAGCATCACATTCTATAATTTTGAAAGCATTGAGATTAGCTAAATTTAAACAAGGTAATTCTTTAGTTTTAATTTTTATTTTCTTTACAGCCTGAGTATGTTCATCCGTCCACTTGGGGGGATTCTTTTTTAGTCTTTCATATAGAGGTTTAGCATCTATTGCTAAATTCGCATAAAAGTCTGCTATGTAATTTAAACATCCTAAAAATCTTTGCAATGGTGTTTTGTCTAAAATAATAGCAGGAAATTTATCAACAAATTGAGTAGATCTTTCAATTGGTATGATTGTACCATAATGAATATGATGTCCTAAAAGTCTTACTTTTGTTTGAAATAGGTTTATCTTTTTAGCAGATACTACTAAGCCTGCATTTTTTATTATATGTACAAATGTATGAATATGTTTAAAATGTTGATCTATAGTATCAGTAAGACTAAAACATCATCAATGTAAACTATCATAAATTTATAATATGGATTAAATATTTCGTTTATTATTTTTTGAAATTCTGATGGAGCATTTTTTAGTCCAAATGGCATTACGTTCCATTCATATTGTCCAAATGAAACACTGAATGCAGTTTTATATTTATCCTCTTCTTTAATTTGTATTTGCCAATAACCAGATTTTAAATCAAATTTAGAAAAGATTGTAGCAATAGCAAGTCTATCGAGTAAGTCTCTTTTATTAGGTATTGGATATCTAATCCATTGTAAAACTTATTCAGAGGTTTATAATTTATTATTAATCTTGGTACTCCTCTTTCTTTTTCAGTGTTTTTATTTACATAAAAAACAGCATAGCTCCAAGGAGATGCACTTGTTCTTATTAGATTTTTCCTTTGTAATTCATCAATTTCTTATTTAGAAAATTCTAATAAGGTTGTATTCATTTGTACTGGTCTAGCTTTGGTAGGAATTTTAGTTTCATCAAATCCTTTTTCATAGGGTAATCCTACTATATGTTTTTTTCTTTTCCAAAATGTATTGGGAAGATCACTACAAATTTCGGTTTCCATTAGAGTTCGAAGATTATTAATTTTTGTTATTATCTCAGGTTTTTCAATTCTTCTTCTATTTGTTTATATTTTATTTCTATTTTAAGGGAACATAAAAACTTTTCTTTTCTATCTATTTTATCTTTGACTCTATTTATTTCTTTGAGTTTTGGTTTTTCTAAAAATTCAAACTTAATTGTTTGTCCTACTCTGGATGTTTCAATTCCTGTATTATTAATTGTTAAGGGATAAAGTAAGGTTAGGAATGGGACTCCATGTATGACTGCCTGACTTAAACTTTTTACCATAATAAAAGGTGTTGGAAAACAGTGTCCATTATTGCATACCATGGCATTTTATAATTTATATTTAATAAATAATCTACTACTATCAGCAGTATTAAGTATTGGAGTGGTTTTATCAGAATTTTTTGATGGAACTAAACCTTTATTAATACTTTTGGACTAAAAAATGCTCCATCAGAATTTCAAAAAATAATGAATGAAGTATTTAATCCATATTATAAATTTATGATAGTTTACATTGATGATGTTTTAGTCTTCTCTGATACTATAGATCAGCATTTTAAACATATTCATACATTTGTACATGCAATAAAAAATGCAGGCTTAATAGTATCTGCTAAAAAGATAAACCTATTTCAAACAAAAGTAAGATTTTAAGGACATCATATTCATTATGGTACAATTTAAATCTGCACCTGAATCTACTAAAGCTAAGGTTTGAAAATTATATTCTCCTTGGATGACAATTTTTACTAATTTAAACTTTTTTTTTGAAATAATTTTATTTACTAGATTTACAGATATATTTTCTTCAACTTCTTTTGTTCCTGAAGTTTTTGGTTCTATATGAGTAGCATCTGCTAGTTGGTCAAATTCAATTTTATCTGTATCAGTTATGGTTCCTGATATGTCATTTTGTAATTCTAATATTTCTATTCTAGTCTTTAGCTGTCCCACTTCTGTTTTTATGTCATTTACTTCTTTTTTCAATTCAGATAATGTGGGTTCTCTTTGGAGTATATCTTTTTTATTTATTCGTTTGAGTATTTCAGCAAAATTATAATCTTCTGGAGGTTTGAGTAAAGGAACTGGTTTTTTTTTTTAGCTTTTGTTAATGTAATAAATTGGGTAATAATTTCTCTTTTTTCTTCTAGATCATTGATTTTCTCTATGAGGTCTAAAATTAGTATATCCTCTTTGGATCGCATATTACAAGAACATCTTCTATGTTTTGTTCAGATTCAGATTGTTCTGTGGAGGACATAAAATAATCTTCATCTTCTATTTGTCCTACCAATGAAGTATCAGTGGAAGATTCAGAAGAGTTATCATCATATATTTGTATTATATCATATAGCTTATTTCTAATGGATTCTTCTAAGATTATGGCTCTGATACCAATTCAAACCAAGATCTACTACTTTTAACTTTTAAACAATTTTTCCCTAAACTATTAACCTTAAATAACCGAAATATAGACCTAACATTAAAATAATTAAGAGAGATACAGAAGTAATATCAATCGTAACCCAAGTATTATACGTAGTTTGATATATTTTTATGCTAACTACTGCACGGATTATCATGACATCCTGTTACAAACTGAAACTACAATCTTAAACGCAAACTATTACACTATTACAAACAAACTGAATACTGTTACATAAAAGAAATGAAACAAATTGTTACAAACAAACTGAAGCAAACATATTGTTACACACAAACTGACAAAACAAAATTACAATCAGACTGAATCAAACATAAACTGTCAAAACAAACTTACAAATTGTTACAAACTCCCAAATGAAAGAAGAGAGAGAGTACTTACATAACACACAAACAATAACTGCAGAAATCTTTCCACTCTGGTGGACAGTGGCTTGACAATAGCGAGTGGTTACAATCACACATAGAGAGAGAATATTATCTAAAGAGTACTGCTATTAGAAGTAATACTTTAGGAGAAAGAAACCTAATTAAATTCCTT
This sequence comes from Amborella trichopoda, assembly GCF_054954075.1. Lineage (NCBI taxonomy): Eukaryota > Viridiplantae > Streptophyta > Magnoliopsida > Amborellales > Amborellaceae > Amborella > Amborella trichopoda. The sequence continues at coordinate 26,113,889 of NC_142338.1, read as the reverse complement.
CATTAGAGAACGTTGGTCCGAGAGTTGAGGCTAGAAAGCATCCGGTCAAGAGACCGTTAAGGCCAGAAGAGTCGCTGAGGTCAAGAAGACGTAAGAGATAACTAAGAGCACTCATCTGCAACCTAATAATGGAGAATTTCATTAGGAATCTATCAAGTAAAGCATTACCCCAAACTAGTAATACTTTAAGGATCAACAATAAAGAAGGGATAGTGATCGATAATATCGAAAAACAAATACAGAATTGGAATATACCTAAAGTCCCTATAAGTGATATATATAAGAAAGGATCTTTCAACTTCAAAGTAGGTTATGCTATAAAAACCGTAGAACAAACTTTGTCTGTAACAAATACCAAAGAAGACTTTCAGTTATTAACTAGTAAAATAATACAATCCCATAATGATAAAAGTTACAATTATCTTCATATAGGTTTAATACAGGTAGCCATTAAACCATTAACTAGGTTAGGACTTAATAATTCAATATTAGTATGTTTAAGAGATACTAGACATAATAAGCTTAATGATTCCTTTTTAGGCATGGTAGAAGATAGTTTATATAATGGTTCAGTATATTTTAATTGCTTCCCAAATTATTCTATATCATTAAAGGATCCAAATATTCTTAAGGTATTAACCTTAAACCTAAAAACCCAAGGTTTTGATATGATCCCAGAATCCCAGAATATAGCCATTGTATATTGAATATATTACAAGGTTATGACCACATTATGCCCCAATGTTTTACAACATGATATAAGAGAAAAAACAATACTTTCCCAAACCAATATTGAAAAATCTAATGCTATCATACCAAAAACCATAGAATTGTCAGAAATTACCCTACCTGAATCATGGTCAATCTATAATGAAAACCATCAATACCAAGCCCCAATAATAAATAATATTCCAGAAAGGATTATAGAAAATCCTTATGGTAAAATAGAAATTCAATTTACCAACAATAGAGGATATACTAGTAAAGATGATTCTGAATTAAAATCATCCACTAAACCTATAATAGAATTACCAAGAAGTTCTACTTCTTCTATAAACCCAAAATTAGAAAGTTTATATAGGACAAGAGAAAATATTGTCATCCCGCAATATAAGTCAGTACAAAAATCTGAATCAGATTTAACTGACTCAGAAATGGATTTTCAAGTCTTAACTCTTCAAGAAGAAAAACAACTTAGTAAACAATTTATTGAACAAGATTATTTGTCTGAAGAAAACAAGGAAATTAGAACTTGGTATAAACAACATTTTCAACCAAGATTAGCATAATTATTCCACATAAAGTACAATAAGGCACGAAAAAGAGAACGATATAATAAAGGATTTTTTGTATGGTTAAGAGAAATATGTAAAGAAAGGAAAATACATATTCCTAATTTTGAAGTAAATACAATACAAAGTCAATATACTTCATATGAAACAACCGATGGAAATACAATGACAAGTATTCACCCTCCTGAAAAAAGTGTTGTCATAAAATGATTAAATCCATAATTAAAATTAGAAACAAACGCTACACCATATAAAATGACTACAGGAGAAATAGTACATAAAGCTGAATTAATCCCACATGTAATAGAACAAAATAATTATACAAATTTATATATGCAATATTTAAGAAGACAGACATCCAGAATTGAAAATATGTTAAGACCAGTACCTATACAATAAACCAAAAATGTCTTATTTAAACTACCTCCATCACTTGATAAAGAAAGATTTAACTTTGGAGAAGATAATAAGACCCTAATGGATCAATTGATATCAAAATTATCTATATTAAAAATTCAAGAAAAAACTCTAAAAATTCAGGAAAAAGGAAAAGAGAACATTACTACAGAAATCCCTAAATCATCTACATTAACCTTACAAGAAGAAACACCCATAAATGCTGACACAATAGAGAATATGGAAGAGGCCTTCACTGAAAAATAGGCATAATCCAGATACTAATAATATTCTAAGAATAGGATATGGAAAATCATGGAAACCATTAACTGCTAAGCCTTATCATCATTAGACCTACTCCTGTCGACATACAATTCGAAGAGGATTTAGTAGCCCAGAATATTTCTTATTCAGGAAGATCAATAGTTAATTGGAATATAGATGGATTGTCTGAACAACAGGTATTAGACACCATGAAACATATGACCATGTATGCCTCTGCATGCAAAATGGTAGGCAACCATGATAAGGAAGTTGCCAAAGCCATTGTCTGTAGATTCACAGGATGGCTTCGAGGTTGGTGGGATTTCCACTTACCTGAAAATACCAAACAACAGATTCTGAATAATACCCGTCAATGGACTGTTAAAAATGAAAATAATCAAGATGTCCTATATTCCGAAAGTGATGCTGTCAACACTCTCATTTATACCGTAACCCTTCATTTTGTAAGGAGTACAGCCTTACTCGAAGCAAGATCTGAAGATTTATTATCCAATTTAAGATGTCCAACCCTATCTCATTATAAATGAGACAAAGATGTTTTTTTTTCTTGATTATTAAGTAGAGAAGATAGCCAGCACGATCACTGGAAAAAAAAATTTGTTGCTGGATTGCCATATTTATTTGCTGAAAAAGTAAAAATTAGATTAAAAAATAAGAATGGAGAAATAATACCATATTCCGTATATACAATAGGAGAATTATCTACAGAAATATGTGTAGAAAAATTAGCCTTATGCACAGATATGAAATTAAAGAAACAATTAGATAAACAGAAAATGACTGGTAAAAAAGAATTAGGAGACTTTTGTGAACAGTTCGGATATCATAAAGAAAAATCTAAAGATAAATTTCATAAAAAGAAAAGATATAAATCAGAAAGAAAAGATAAAAAATCTTATAAAAAATCTAAAAAAGAAAAATTTATAAAAAGATTCTCTCCAAAATACAAATACCATAAAGGTAGTAGGAAATTACCTGTACGCTATAAATGTGGAAAAGTTGGCCATTATAAAAGCCCATGCAAAATTAAAAAGAAAATAGATACAATAATCTTAGAAGAATCCATTAGAAACAAGCTATATGATATAATACAAATATATGATGATAACTCTTCTGAATCTTCTACTGATACTTCATTGGTAGGACAAATAGAAGATGAAAATTATTTTATGTCCTCCACAGAACAATCTGAATCTGAATAAAACATAGAAGAATGTTCTTGTAATATGCTATCCAAAGAGGATACACTAATTTTAGACCTCATAGAGAAAATCAATGATCCAGAATAAAAAAGAGAAATTATTACCCAATTTATTACATTAAAAAAGTAAAAAATAAATCAGTTCCTTTACTCAAACCTCCAAAAGATTATAATTTTGCTGAAATACTCAAACGAATAAATAAAAAAGATATACTCTAAAGAGAACCCACAATATCTGAATTGAAAAAAGAAGTAAATGACATAAAAATAGAAGTGGGACAGTTAAAGACGAGAATCAAAATATTAGAATTACAAAATGACATATCAGGAACCATAACTGATATAGACCAACTAGCAGATCCTACTCATATAGAACCAAAAACTTCAGGAACAAAAGAAGTTGAAGAAAATATATCTGTAAATCTAGTAAATAAAACTATTTCACAAAAATGGTTTATATTAGTAAAATTGTCATCCAAGAAGAATATAATTTTCAAACCTTAGCTTTAGTAGATTCAGGTACAAATTTAAATTGGATTAATGAAGGTTTATTTCCATCAAAATATTTTGATAAAACCACTCAAATACTTAATACTGCTGATGGTAGTAGATTATTTATTAAATATAAATTATCAAATGCCGTGGTATGCAATAATGGACACTATTTTCCAACATCTTTTATTATGGTAAAAAATTTAAGTCAGGCAGTCATACTTGGAATCCCATTCCTAAGCTTACTTTATCCCATAACAATTAATAATACAGGAATTGAAACATCCAGAGTAGGACAAACAATTAAGTTTGAACTTTTAAAAAAACCAAAACTCAAAGAAATAAATAGAGTCAAAGATAAAATAGATAATAAAGAAAAGTTTTTATGTTCCCTTAAAATAGAAATAAAATATAAACAAAAAGAAAAAGACTTGGAAAAACCTGAGATAATAAACAAAATTAATAATCTACGAACACAAATAGAAACCGAATTTTGTAGTGATCTTCCCAATGCATTTTGGAAAAGAAAGAAACATATAGTAGAATTACCCTATGAAAAAGGATTTGATGAAACTAAAATTCCTACCAAAGCTAGACCAGTATAAATGAATACAACCTTATTAGAATTTTCTAAAAAAGAATTTAATGAATTATAAAGGAAAAATCTAATAAGAACAAGTGCATCTCCTTCGAGCTGTGCTCCTTTTTATGTAAATAAAAACGCTGAAAAAGAAAGAGGAGTACCAAGATTAGTAATAAATTATAAACCTCTGAATAAAGTTTTACAATGGATTAGATATCCAATACCTAATAAAAAAGACTTACTCGATAGACTTGCTACTGCTACAATCTTTTCTAAATTTGATTTAAAATCTGGTTATTGGCAAATACAAATTAAAGAAGATGATAAATATAAAACTGCATTCAATGTTCCATTTGGACAATTTGAATGGAACGTAATGCCATTTGGACTAAAAAATGTTCAATCAGAATTTCAAAAAATAATGAATGAAGTATTTAATCCATATTATAAATTTATGATAGTTTACATTGATGATGTTTTAGTCTTCTCTGATACTATAGATCAATATTTTAAACATATTCATACATTTGTACATGCAATAAAAAATGCAGGCTTAGTAGTATCTGCTAAAAAGATAAACCTATTTCAAACAAAAGTAAGATTTTTAGGACATCATATTCATTATGGTACAATCATACCAATTGAAAGATCTACTCAATTTGCTGATAAATTTTCTGATATTATTTTAGGCAAAACAACATTGCAAAGATTTCTAGGATGTTTAAATTACATAGTAGACTTTTATGCGAATTTAGCAATACATGCTAAACCTCTATATGAAAGACTCAAAAAGAATCCCCCCAAGTGGACGGATGAACATACTCAGGCTGTAAAGAAAATAAAAATTAAAACTAAAGAATTACCTTGTTTAAATTTAGATAATCCCAATGCTTTCAAAATTATAGAATGTGATGCTTCTGAATTAGGCTTAGGAGGAATTTTAAAACATTGTATTAATTCTAATGAATAATTAGTACGTTATACTTCGAAAGCTTGGAACTCTACTCAACAAAATTATTCGACTGTGAAAAAAGAAATACTTTCAATTGTTCATTGTGTTACTAAATTCCAGAGTGATATTTTTAACACTCATTTTCTTATTAGAACAGATTGCAAAGCTGCCACTGATATTCTCACTAAGGATGTGCAAAACCTTGTCTCTAAGCAAATCTTTGCTCGATGGCAGGCGATCTTATCATCTTTTGATTTTTCCATTGAACACTTGAAAGGTGCTACAAACCATCTCCTTGATTTTCTTACTCGTGAATTTTTGCAAGGGGACCATTAATCGTTTTGATCCACCAGCTCTATCTTTTCCACTAACTTTGTTTTATGCAAATATGAATAAGAATAATAATACTTCTACTCTTGAACAAAGGGAAAAAGCCCCTATGGAAACTTCATTGGATATCATTCCAGCAAATAATACCCAATCACCAATAAGAATAAAACTTGCTTTACCCCCTAGTAATAGTCCTATTTCTTATTCCCCAAATATCAATTACCCAGCCTATTCAAGCCAACCTCCAGTTTCTCCTCTAACTCTAGTTTTTCAGACCTCTACACCAAAGAAACCAACTTTACCAAGAAAATCTAAATATCTTGAAACCTATTTTGTTGCTGATGCAATCATTGAATCCAGACATGTGAATGACAACCCAAATAATGTTGCTAAGTATTACTTATGCAATAGCCTCTGTCCATCTGTTGGTACCAAAACAAGAGAATGGTATGAAATGATTCTGCTAGAAACATAATCTATTTCCTTGGTACATTATAATCAGAAAAATTGGAAAATAAAAGCATATTCAAAATTGTAAATAAGAAAGGTATTATCCTTTGAAGATTGGGGATCAGACCCTTCCAAAGCCAAGAGATTGGTGCCTGTCATAAAATACTGACACTCCAAAACTGATATAATTCTCACACCTAGTTCTTACAATTTAAAATGCTTGTAAACACTCCATTTCCAAACTGGTTTCGAAACTGGTTTGCAACATGGGGATCTTTAACCCAAATACTACCTGAACCTCTACAACTCTCTCAAAACCGTTTTATTGAATTCAATGGGAGTGATCCCAATATAGATTACCACCTATATTTTATTGTTATGTGTCAGGTACGATGGATCGTCAAATGGAATTTAATGATATCCCCAAATAATACGAATAATTTTGAATATATGTCATGTTTAGGCAAACAAATTGCCATAAAGTGGTGGGACGTTTTTGTCTACCATAATATTGAATCAGACAATAAATAGCTCAAACGAATCCCTTTAGCATATAGCTCACATTCATACTCCAACACAAATAGTTTGGCAGAATATATTATCATTATGAAAAAGCAAAATCCCAAAGCCACCAAGGAGGAATTCGAAAAACAACTAATGAAAAAATTTGAAGAAGAGGCAGAAACTGCCCAAATTCATGGTGCATCTGGCACACCCAGCACCCCCGAAATAGAAGTACCACCTCACACATCAGACCAATCAGGACATGGAATGTCCCAGAAACATACCCACTATTAATCTACCAAATCCCAGATGTACATACCAAAGATTCTCCCTCATCTTGTTCAATAGCATTTCAAAAATGCAGATGTGACAAAAAGCATATCTGACAAAAAGTAGATGTGACAAAGAGAAGACGTGAAGCGACAAAAAGCAAGACAGACGTGACTAAAGCAAAGCAGACGTGACTAAAGTAAAAGAAGAAGTGACTAAACTAAAAGAAGACGTGACTAAAGTAAAGAAAAAAGTGACTGCTGTGACCCAAAGCAGAATGATATGACAGCCACCGACAAATACCACCTGTCTCAGACATCTCATCAAGCACCGACAAATACCACCTGCGCTAAAAGATAAATGCCACCTGTCTCAAAAATCTTATCAAGCTATCTTTCACCAATAAAGAAAGATTCTCAAATAATCTAGACCGACCACTTGGCATCCATCCAGGCCCTCCTTCCTCTATAAATAGAGGGCACCACTTCATTCGAAGACAAGAGAGAAAAAACCAGAGACGAACAATTCCTAAGAGCAATTCCCTTATCTCTTGAGCACCTCTTTTCTCATCCTTCTCTTTTTCTCTCTTCTCTTCTTCTTTGTAATATTCTCTCTCTATGTGTGATTGTAACCACTCCCTATTGTCAAGCAACTGTCCACCAGAGTGGAAAGATTTCTGCAGTTATTGTTTGTGTGCTCTGTAAGTACTCTCTCTCTTCTTTCATTTGGTAGTTTGTAACAATTTGTAAGTTTGTTTTGACAGTTTATGTTTGATTCAGTCTGTTTGTAATTTTGTTTTGTCAATTTGTGTGTAACAATATGTTTGCTTCAGTTTGTTTGTAACAGTTTGTTTCATTTTGTTTATGTAACAGTATTCAGTCTATTTGTAACAGTTTGTGTTTAAGATTGAAGTTTTAGTTTGTAACAGGGTGTTATGATAATCCGTGCAGTAGTCAGCATAAATATATCAGACTACGTATAATACTTGGGTTACGATTGATATTACTCCTGTATCTCTCTTAATTATTTAATGTTAGGTCTCTATTTTGGTTATTTAAGGTTAATAGATTTGGGAAAAAATGTTTAAAAGATAAAAGTAGTAGATCTTGGTTTGAATTAAGAAAGATTCCCAAATAATCCAGACCAACCACTTGGCATCCATCCAGACCCTCCTTCCTCTATAAATTGTGGGCACCACTTCATTCGAAGACTGGGAGAAAAAACCAGAGACGAGCAATTCCTAAGAGCAATTCCCTTATCTCCTGAGCACCTCTTTTCTCATCCTTCTCTTTCTCTATCTTCTCTTCTTCTCTGTAATATTCTCTCTCTATGTGTGATGTAACCGCTCCCTATTGTCAAGCCACTGTCTACCAGAGTGGAAAGATTTCTGCAGTTATTGTTTGTGTGTTCTGTAAGTACGCTCTCTCTTCTTTCATTTGGTAGTTTGTAACAATTTGTAAGTTTGTTTTGGCAGTTTATGTTTGATTCAGTCTGTTTGTAATTTTGTTTTGTCAGTTTTTGTGTAACAATATGTTTGCTTCAGTCTGTTTGTAACAGTTTGTTTCATTTTGTTTGTGTAACAGTATTCAGTCTGTTTGTAACAGTTTGTGTTTAAGACTGAAGTTTCAGTTTGTAACAGGATGTTATGATAATCCGTGTAGTAGTTAGCATAAAAATATATCAGACTACGTATAAAACTTGGGTTACGATTGATATTACTCCTGTATCTCTCTTAATTATTTTAATGTTAGGTCTCTATTTCGGTTATTTAAGGTTAATAGTTTAGGGAAAAAAATGTTTAAAAGTTAAAAGTAGTAGATCTTGGTTTGAATTGTTATCAAAGCCACGTTACTGTCTTCTTTAAATAGTATCTAGAGAGTACAGCTACTAGGAGTAATACTTTGGGAGAAAGAAACCTAATTAAATTCCTTCATTAGAGAACGTTGGTCCGAGAGTTGAGGCTAGAAAGCATCCGGTCAAGAGACCGTTAAGGCCAGGAGAGCCGTTGAGGTCAAGAAGACATAAAAGATAGCTAAGAGCACTCATCCGCAACCTAATAATGGAGAATTTCATTAGGAATCTGTCAAGTAAAGCATTACCCCAAACTAGTAATACTCTAAGGATCAAAAATAAAGAAGAGATAGTGATCGATAATATCGAAAAACAAATACAGAACTGGAATATACCTAAAGTCCCTATAAGTGATATATAAAAGAAAGGATCTTTCAACTTCAAAGTAGGTTATGCTATAAAAACCGTAGAACAAACTTTGTCTGTAACAAATACCCAGAAAGACTTTCAGTTATTAACTAGTAAAATAATACAATACCATAATGATAAAAGTTACAATTATCTTCATATAGGTTTAATACAGGTAGTCATTAAACTATTAACTAGGTTAGGACTTAATAATTCAATATTAGTATGTTTAAGAGATACTAGACATAATAAGTTTCATGATTCCTTATTAGGCATGGTAGAATCTAGTCTATGTAGTGGTCCAGTGTACTTTAATTGCCTCCCAAATTATTCTATATCATTAAAGGATCCAAAAATTCTTAAAATATTAACCCTAAACCTAAAAACCCAAGGTTTTGATATGATCCTAAGATCCCAGAATATAGCCATTGTATATCTAAGCTAGCATTTTTTATTGCATATATGTTTAAAATGTTGATCTATAGTATCAGAGAAGACTAAAACATCATCAATGTAAACTATCATAAATTTATAATATGGATTAAATACTTCATTCATTATTTTTTGAAATTCCAATAAAGCATTTTTTAGTCCAAATGGCATTATGTTCCTTTCATATTGTCCAAATGGAAAGTTGAATGCAGTTTATATTTATCCTCTTTTTTAATTTGTATTTACCAATAACCAGATTTTAAATCAAATTTAGAAAAGATTGTAGCAGTAGCAAGTCTATCGAGTAAATCTTTTTTATTAAGTATTGGATATCTAATCCATTGTAAAACTTTATTCAGAGGTTTATAATTTATTACTAATCTTGGTACTCCTCTTTGTACTCCTCTTTCTTTTTCAATGTTTTTATGTATATAAAAAGCAACACAGCTCCAAGGAGATGCACTTGTTCTTATTAGATTTTTCCTTTGTAATTCATCAATTTCTTTTTTACAAAATTCTAATAAGGTTGTATTCATTTGTACTGGTCTAGCTTTGATAGGAATTTTAGTTTCATCAAATCCTTTTTCATAGGATAATCCTACTATATGTTTCTTTCTTTCCCAAAATGCATTGGGAAGATCACTACAAATTTCGGTTTCTATTTGAGTTCGAAGATTATTAATTTTTGTTATTATCTCAGGTTTTTCCAAGTCTTCTTCTATTTGTTTATATTTTATTTCTATTTTAAGGGAACATAAAAACTTTTCTTTATTATCTATTTTATCTTTGACTCTATTTACTTCCTTGAGTTTTGGTTTTTCTAAAAATTCAAACTTAATTCTTTGTCCTACTCTGGATGTTTCAATTCCTGTATTATTAATTGTTATGGGATAAAGTAAGGTTAGGAATGGGACTCCAAGTATGACTGCCTGACTTAAATTTTTTATCATAATAAAAGGTGTTGGCAAACAGTGTCCATTATTACATACCATGGCATTTGATAATTTATATTTAATAAATAATCTACTACCATCAGCAGTATTAAGTATTTGAGTGGTTTTATCAAAATATTTTGATGGAACTAAACCTTCATTAATCCAATTTAAATTTGTACCTGAATCTACTAAAGCTAAGGTTTGAAAATTATATTCTTCTTGGATGACAATTTTACTAATATAAACCATTTTTGTGAAATAGTTTTATTTACTAGATTTACAGATATATTTTCTTCAACTTCTTTTGTTCCTGAAGTTTTTGGTTCTATATGAGTAGGATCTGCTAGTTGGTCTATATCAGTTATGGTTCCTGATATGTCATTTTGTAATTCTAATATTTTGATTCTCGTCTTTAACTGTCCCACTTTTGTTTTTATGTCATTTACTTCTTTTTTCAATTCAGATATTGTGGGTTCTCTTTGGAGTATATCTTTTTTATTTATTCGTTTGAGTATTTCAGCAAAATTATAATCTTTTGGAGGTTTGAGTAAAGGAACTGATTTATTTTTTACTTTTTTAATGTAATAAATTGGGTAATAATTTCTCTTTTTTATTCTGGATCATTGATTTTCTCTATGAGGTCTAAAATTAGTGTATCCTCTTTGGATAGCATATTACAAGAACATTCTTCTATGTTTTATTCAGATTCAGATTGTTCTGTGGAGGACATAAAATAATTTTCATCTTCTATTTGTCCTACCAATGAAGTATCAGTAGAAGATTCAGAAGAGTTATCATCATATATTTGTATTATATCATATAGCTCGTTTCTAATGGATTCTTCTAAGATTATTGTATCTATTTTCTTTTTAATTTTGTATTGGCTTTTATAATGGCCAACTTTTCCACATTTATGGCATACAAGTAATTTCCTTCTACCTTTATGGTATTTGTATTTTGGAAAGAATCTTTTGATAAATTTTTTTTTTTTAAATATTTTATAAGATTTCTTATCTTTTCTTTCTGATTTATATCTTTTCTTTTTATGAAATTTATCTTTAGATTTTT